>NC_062545.1:45821233-46443121 GCF_016906955.1 Phacochoerus africanus | reverse complement strand
CCAGGGGTCCCAGGGCTAGTGCCAGCCCTCTGGAGTAGTACTGTGTCCTAGGGGAGAAGGCTGCAAGTCTTGGGGCTGATGCTGGTCTGTTGGTGGGTATGTCCAAGTTCTAGGGTGGCTAGCTGTGGGGCCCATGGGGCCCATTGCAGGTCCTGGTCTGCTGACGGGATATGCTGTTTTCTTCCTTGGCTGGCTGCATGGCCATAGGATCCTATGGCTAGTCCCACTCTGCTGCTGGGCAATTCTTAGTCTCAGAGTGACTTCCTGGACTCCTGAGGTGCCTGGGGCTGGTACTACCCTGCTGGTTGGTTTGGCAGTGTGTGCCACATGGTGCTTGACTGGGTGGTACAGGGACTGGTGCCAACAGGCTTGTGGTTAAGATGGCCCCCAGCACTAATAGGCTAGAGGGAGGACTTCAAAATGGAGCTTGCTGGCATAGGTGTTCTTATGGTAGAATAAGCTCTCAAAAATAGCTGCTGCCACCGACTATGTCCCCAGAGGGATTCACAGTTGTCCCATGCTTCTCTGGAGTCACTCCAAGATCAGCAAGTGTGTCTGGCCAAGTTTCCTTTCAAATGGAGTCTGTGAGATTTTGTGTGCATCCTTTAAGAGCAAAGTCTCTTTCCTACAGTCCTCCAGCTCTCCTGTATGCAAGCCCTACTGTCCTCCAAAGCCAGATGTTTTGAAGTTATTCTTCCTAGTGAAGGAACCCGCAGACTAGGGTGCCAGATGTGGGGCTTGGACACTTTGGTCCTTGGGTCGAACCTCTGCAATTGTGATTATCCTCTCGTTTGTAGGTCAATTACCTACACAGATGGGAGTCTTAACTATACCACGTTTCCATCCCTCTTATCTGTCTTCTTTTTTTTATTACTCAAATGAATTCATCAGATCTGTAGTTGTATAATGATCATCACAATCCAATTTCACAGGATTTCCATCCCAACAACCCAAGCACATCCCCCCCACTCCCCAAACTGTCTCCTACGGAGACCATAAGTTTTTCAATGTCTGTGAGTCAGCATCTGTTCTGCAAAGAAGTTCAGTGTCTCCTTTTTTCAGATTCCACATGTCAGTGAAAGCATTTGATGTGGTGTCTCATTGTATGCCTGACTTCACTTACCATGATAATTTCTAGGTCCATCCATGTTGCTAAAAATGCTGGTATTTCATTCATTTTAATGGCTGAGTAATATTCCATTGTGTATATGTACCACTGTGTCCATGGACATTTAGGTTGTTTCCATGTCTTGGCTATTGCAAATAGTGCTGCAATGAACAGTGGAGTACATGTGTCTTTGCGAGTTGTGGTTTTCTCTGGATAGATGCCCAGGAGTGGGATTGCTGGATCAAATGGTAGTTCTATGTTTAGTTTTCTGAGGAATCTCCATACTGCTTTCCACAGTGGTTGCACCAATTTACAATCCCACCAATAGTTTTTAACAGGGTTCCTTTTTCTCCACACCCTCTCCAGCACTTATTGTTTGTAGACTTTTGAATGATGGCCATTCTGGCTGGTGTAAGGTGGTACCTCAGAGTGGTTTTGATTTGCATTTCTCTAATAATGAGTGATGTTGAACATCTTTTCATGTGTTTATGTCTTCTAGCCCTCTTATCTGTCTTCTTGTAGTACTTGCTTTACATCTTTAGGTTTGGAAAATCTTTCTGCTATTCTTCAGTTCTCATCAATAGTTTCCTTGTAAGTGGTTGTAATTTTGGTGTGTCTTAGGGAGGAGGCAAGCTCAGGGTTTTCCTACTCACCCATCTTGGCCACTCCCCTAAAAGTATTTAGTCTTTAATTTTCCTCCCTTTAAATTAGCCATTTCATTTTGAACCTGAATGGTTGCTTCATTAGATTTCAAAAGCAATAGATATTTTTGACGTCTTTTACATTTGGGAAAAAATATATACAAATGAATACAATTTCTGTTACCATTAAATCAGCTGCTGAAAACAGTCCAAATTATTTCCAGTTAGCAGTTGTGATCTGGCACAGAGCAGCATTCAGGTGACCTATTCCACAGAGTCAGAGCCCGTCTTTATAGCATTGAACACATGCATTTCCTACTGAAGGCTGAGTTAGCAAATCAATCTGCACTGTCATTTGCCTACAGATAGCTCTTTGTCGTTCAAGGCACCAGCACAGGTCATCCAGAGTTATGAACAAACCAATTCTCCTTTGGCACATCACACTTTTATCCCTCTCCCAATGATGTGATGCATGTGTAATTTATATTGTGGTTTAGTTGATTGCCTTGAAATTGTTTTCCATCTCATGTAAATTTGCAAATGTCTGTGTGTGATTGGTGTTCACAGTTGAAAGAACATAAATTGTTCCTGTTTCACACAGGTGATATGTGAATATATTTCCATAAGTTCCTTGCAAAAAAAGCAGTATGCTGAAAATCATAGATATTTATTTGTTTCTAACAGCAGTGGTTATGGTGGTCTAAGATACACATCCCATTTTGTGCTCTTGCCACAACAAAACCAATATTCATTAGGTCAAATGATATTTAACCTATTTGATATTCTTAACACATTTTACAATTTTCCTAGGAGGTGTTATTTTGTTAAACTTCAACATATGCATTTAACAGAAATATACATGTTCATTTTAATTCAGAAAAAGTAAGCCTGAAATTGTAAGCCAAAATTACAGACCATTCTAAATATTTTTTACCCCAGAGGAAAAATGCTGAACTTACTGTTTTGTTTCAGAAAAAGACTAACTTCCAGGAGTTTCTAACTTAAGTAACTTACCTATTGCATATCCCATTGATGGAGAATTTTACTAAGGCAAAAATGAAATGAGTTCAGTGTTCCCAATCATTTCTGTCAGTGCAGTTGTGTCAGATCACATACGACCTGTCATTTCCCATTCTTTCAGATTCTCATTTACATCCTAGAGGAAGATGTGGCCACTTTGGGGATTTTCTATGAGTATTATCCTGCACACCTATGTTGCTCATGTTTTACCTTGACTAATATAGTCACTTCCATTGGTCACTGTGAGTTAAGAGAGGGAAGTCGATTTTAGAGGGTTAGTACTTATTTTTAGTGCTTAAACTCATACAAATACTTTATTCTGAGCCTATTCATATTATGAATTTTAATTAATCAGTTTGCATATATTCTTACAGAGGTTAATTTGACATATCAAAAATACGGAATTGGAGAAATCAGAATGAACAGAGAATTGTTGATGTTAGCAGTGGTTATAAACACAAGGGGCAACTTTTCCATCAGACACAGTAAGCATTGTGCCTAAGGCTCACCCGAGGTAATCTTATAAGCCCAGAAAATGTCTTAATTTTAACTTATTTTTAAGCCAGAGGAAAAACTATGCATGATAATAATGACTAATAATATAAAAATTCATATAGGATGGATTATATTGAATATACAGATAATATCACATATATATTTGTATGTGTGTGTGTATATATATATATATATATATATATATATATAGAGAGAGAGAGAGAGAGAGAGAGAGAGAGAGAGAGAGAGAAAGAGAAAAAGGAGACAGAGAAAGAAGGAGACCCACAAAGGCAAAAGTATCTGGGCTCAACCAAAGTCATAATGAGGCCCTAATAAACACATGTAACTGTATGATCAAGGCCACTATAATTAGTACACTATTGCTTACCTCATTTATGTTCATTTCCATCTTTGCTGCACCTTTAGATATTGTGGTCCCTCATTTACATTATGTATAAATGATCCTACTGGATGCATATGTCATTCTCTTCTAAACTGGAACTTAAATAAAAGATCCTCAAGACCCTGAGGAATTATCATCTAGGCAAGGCTGGCACTAATAGTGCAATCCATCTACATGTGGGCATCCCCCACATGACTCTTTTTTCATAGACAGAATCGCATTCTCACCATCTTCACATTTGCTATGATGCTCTCAAGTAAGTTTACCACCATAGCAGAAAGACACTGGCATGATAGCTATCACCACTTTTATGCACAAATATCGTGAACTGTCTTTATATGATACCCCAAGCACCCAAAGCTGTCTCATTAACCAGTATCTCCCTTGGCTGGAGGAACTGTGGCCTCTGCTGCCGGTATCCCAGTGTGTGGGGCCTTTATGTTCCAGCACAGTAGGACCTGCAGTCTCTGGCCTGAAGAGAGGTAGCACAGGTTTTGGTTTCTTTCTAAACTGCTCTGCAACTTACTTTGAACTGGTTCTTTTTTCTGGTGTGTTTGTTTGCTTATTTTGCTTTGTTTTCTTTTTGTTAATGGTAAACATTCACTTCCCTTTGAAGAGTCATGGAAAATTATAACATGTGCGTTTCATTGTTAGATTTATTCAGGCGTGATGATCCTACTCAGCACCTAGGGAGTGATTTCGACTTCAGAGCACTTTGCAAACATTAGGTAGTGATAACGAACCAACTGTGATCCTGGAAAGAGCATAACCAGGGTTAAGTAGGCACTCCATCATTTCCAGTACATGCATGCATCTGCCATTTTTAAGCTTCTTGAACATATTCAGGAGCTTAGACACAATTAATGAATTTTATTTGTGCTGATTTTGCTTTATTTTATTCACTCATGTGCTTTAGTGAGGCAGTATTTTTCACTGATGAATTGAATTGCTGCTTCAGGGAAACACTCTGCCGCACTAGTCCTGAGAATCTTGTGAATATGTTCCATAGAGTGAGGCCCCTGTTGTGGTCACGCCTTTCTTTTGATAAAGTAGGGGAGTGAATGGCATACATCTATGAATCGACAGCCTATAAATATGAAATTTTATTTCAAAATAATAGTGTACTAGTTTGACTTACAAAGTTCAAGTCTATCTTGAATCAGGAATATTTTTATTGAGACAGTTATTTAAACTGGCCTACTTAAAGTTCAATTACAAGTATATTATAAATTATTATAATTTCTATTATAAATATATATTGAACCATATAAATAATGTATGTAACAAACCATAATATGATATGTAGCTAGCCATAATATAATATATATAATTATGATATATAATGTATAAACTTTATGTATTATAATATAATACATTCTCCCATAAAAAGAGTTGGGGTGTTAAGTTTCCTATTCTTTGTACATTGTCTTTTTACCTTTTCCTTAGGCACCTGCTCCTATAATTCTCGTAACTTTTTAGGAGGTGTGCATTAAAAATAAAATTTCAAAAATTTAACTAACTGCAAAATTAAGATAGTTGCAGCTGAAGAAGCTGTTAGTATTCTATGATTCCTGTTGCAAATTGCCATAAACTCAGTGATTTAAAAGAACACCAACTTATTATCTTATTGTTCTATGGCTCAGAAGGAAGAGAAGAGCCTCAATGGGATAATGAAATTTTGGCAGGGCTGCATTCTTCCAGGTAGCTCTAAGGAATAACTCCCTTTCTTCTTCTTTCCAGTTTCAAGAAGCCATCCAAATTCTTTGGCTCCTGGTCCTTTTCTTTCATCCTTAAAGCCAGGAATGGTGGGTTGAGTTTGCATGCATCGCTCTGACCTCCTCTTCTGCCTCCTTTGTTCTCTTTTAAGGGCCTTGTGATTACATTGAGAGTCACAGGTAATCCAGAGTAATATACTTTTTCTGAGGTCATCTGATTAGACTTTTATTTTTATCTGCAACCTTAAATCCTCTTTTTTTTGTGTATATTCACGTATATTTACAGGTTCTGGGGATTAGGTTACAAACGTATGTGGAGGCCACTCTTCTGATTACCACAAGAGGTAGTATTTTTCCTTGGGTAAACCTATGTTTTGGATAATACCCTTGTATTTGTTTACAATCCAACTTGTTTTTTAAATAAACATAAGTGTGAATAATGAAGCAACCTTTAACTTTTTAAAGGTAATGTTGTAAATATTGTATCCATAAAGGGTTTATGAATTAAGATACTTCATTTCCATTAAATTATGTAGTTTATATGATGATGGACTCATCATTTACATTTTTCCCAGCCAAGATCATTGTATCCCAATAAAACTTAGACTAGAATAAAAGAAATTCTTAGGACTAAGTTCATATGAGTTGAGGAAACTGAAATATTTGATTGACCTTCTACAATGTTTCAAATAATATTGATGTATTACATTTAAATTTACTTTTTAGTGCAATTAATTTTCAGAATTATGAAAACATTTATTTTAAGAGCACAAAGTAGGGGGTGTGGGTAAGATGACATTTCTCCAAGAAAAGTTCTAGAAGAAAACATAAGCAGTACACTCGAAGTTAGTTGAGGCAACATTTTTTTCCTCAGGCAGAAGGAATAAAAACATAAATAAACAAGTGGGACTACATCAGACTAAAAAGCTTTGCACAGTGAGAGAAACTATCAGCAAAGCAGAAGCTGCCTATTGAAAGGGAAAAGTTATTTGTAGATGATAAAGGGGTTAATATTATATTGCAATGATAAGGGATTAATGTTCAAAGTATATGAAGTACACATACAACTCAATATCAAAAGAAGAAACATCTCAATTAAAAAGTGGGCAGAGACTCTGAATAAACATTTTTCCAGTGACAACATACAGATAACACACAGGCACATGAAAAGATGCCCAACATCACTGATCATCAGAGATTTGAAAATCAAGAAGAGAATGTGGTATCTCCTCACACCTGTCAGAATTGTTATTCTGAAAAGACAAAAAGACAACAACAACAAAAATTCTACAGTGAACATTGGGGTTCATATATATTTTCTAATTAGTGATTTCATTTTCTTTGGATAAATACTCAAGAGTGGAATTTCTGCACCATACGACGGTTCTATATATATATATATATATATATATATATTATGTCTTTTTGTCTTTTTCAGGGCTGCGCTTGCGGCATATGGAGGTTCCCAGGCTAGGGGTCCAGTCAGAGCTGTGCCTGCCAGCCTATGCCACAGCCACAGCAACAGAGGATCTAAGCGGTGTCTGTGACCTACACCACAGCTCACAGCAGTGCCAGATCCTTGACCCACTGAGCAAGGCCAGGGGTCGAACCCGCGTCCTCATGGATGCTAGTCAGGTTCGTTAACCGCTGAGCCACAACAGGAACTCCTGTAGAATTATTTACAATAGCTAAAATATGGAAACCACTAAGTGCCTTTCAGTAGATGAGTGGGAACTGATGATGTGTGATGAAATATTACTCAGTTATGAAAGGAATGAAAGTGTGCTATTTGAAACAACAGGGATGGACCTAGAGGGCATTATGCTAAGTACACTAAATCAAAGAGAGGAAGGTAAATACTGTATGGTTTCACAATTATGTAGATCTTAAAAACAAAGCAAATGAACAAAAATAACAAAGCAGAAATAGAGTCATACATGATACAAAGTATAAATACATGATTGTTAGGTAAGTGGAGGGCTGATGAGAGTAATTGATGAGGGAGATTGAAGTACAGACTTCAAATACATATTGGATGAGTCACAGTTGGGAATATGGGGGAAATATACGCCATAGTATAATATCTTTGTATGGGACTGATGTTAACTAGATTTAGTGTGGTGATCATTTCAAAATGTATAGAAATATTCAATCAATATGTTGTGTACCAGGAATTAACAGTGTTGTAGATCAATTATACTTCAAAAAGAAAGAAAGAAACAAAGAAACTCAGAAAAAGAGATGTGGGGAGGGGGATTGGATGTAGGTAATCAAACGGTACAAACTTCTAGTTAAAAGATAAGTACTAGTGATGTAATATATGACAGAATAAATATAATTAACACTGCTGTACATTATGTATGAAAGTTTTTAAAAGAGTAAGTCCAAGTTTTTCTTAATAAGAAAAATGAAATTTTCCTCAACTCTTAAAGGATAAAGAGTATGAAAATAAATTTGATAATGATTTTACATGAAACTATTTAGAATGAAAAAATGAATGTCAGTTGAGAACAAAAATACTCTAATTTCTTAAGAATAAATATTTGGAGTATAAAATTAAAATTATAAAACTAAAATGAATTCTGAACATAAATATAAAACATCATTGTTACACATAAGGATAGTAAAATGGGAAGATAGTTTTATTTATTTTCAAGTGACATTAAGTAAATGTCAAGTCCAAAAATTTATTTGTGAAGAATAAAATTTGCAGTATATTTATATGAATATATTCATTCTCAACATCTTTTCAAACTAAGTGGCATCCATCATTACCAGATTGTTTTTTAAGTTTGGAAAAGCTCTTCCTCATTAGACATATCTCTTGACTGACTAAGGAGACTTTGTTTGTTCTCAATCTGAATTTTTAAAAATTCTTTTACTCAGCCTTCAAAGTATAGGGAGTTGCATTTATTTAACCTACTTTAACTGACAATACTGTATAAAATACATAGAAAGCACAGAGCAACAACTGAAGCCCTTACACCCCAACAGAACTGAAAGCTGCATAAAAGAGTTGGAATTATTTATATTTTGGCAAGAGATGTCTGTCACTCTGTGTACACTATTATTTTCTTACCCATTCTATGTCTTTAAAATGCTACGTTGACATGAATTATTTTTACTAGTAGCAATTGAGTCTAGAACATATTGGAAAACAATTTATATGCTATTTTAATATTTGACATAAAAACTGTAAGTTGAAATCTAGAAATTGTTATATTATCTCTATTTTTTTATCCTACCCTCCCCTTCATCTACTTCTGATGGCTTTATCCCTTATTTGAAGGTATTAAATTTGACTAAAACAGAATAATAAAAACAAAACTATCTAAGCATTCTATTCATAAATTGAATATTGCATGGGATTTTGTATTGCTTAAAGTAAGTGTGATATAATTCTAATGTGTAAAGAATATATTTAAATGGCCTTTTAAAAGAATTTGAAAGTTTAATGTGGCCATACTGCTGCTCTCTAAACATTAGTATACAATTCAAAATAGTACCCCATTTATAGGCTATTTGAATCTTCTCAAACCTGAAGGTGATAGTGGTGAATGCCCTTACTTTAGGTATTAGGGCAGTTTTTCAGATGTAAAAATATCACAAAAGAGGGCTGCTTGTCTCAACATACTTTCAATATAAACAAAACGAATTGAGTGAGGGGTATATATCTGATGGATCCAGTATTATTAAGAAGCACAAGAGTATATCAAAATTTAAAATTCCATGATATCAGTTAATCTCCTATTTGGTAAAAAATCAGGAACTGTGATGTCAGGTTCTGCTCTCACAGTTGCCACCTAGACCTAGATGATTTTAAGAACAATCTTTTAGAAAATGTAAATTATTTTAATGAAAATCCATTTTTGATAGAAGTTATGTGTATGAATTTGTAAGGATCATTAACTTTTAGTGATTTCAATCATCTCACTTCCAAAGTAGGTTTGTCTGGAGTTCCCCGGTGGCTCAGTGGGTTAAGGATCTGGCATTGTCACTGCTATGGCTATGGTTACAGCTGTGGTGCAGGTTTGATTACTGGCCCAGGAATTTCTTCATGCCACAAATGTGGCAAAAAAAAAGAGAAAAAAAGTAGCTTCTCTGTGCCATTTCATCGATGTCCTCATTTTATTCTGAATTTTTCAATTTTTCACTGCTATCTTGTATCGCCGTGCAGAGCTCAGACCCCAAGATCACGAGTTGTATTGAGTAGCCTTCGTTACAGCTATGAAGCCTCCTATAGCCTAAGTTCATTGTAAAATCACCCCAGTCTCCTAATACATACCACATCCTCCCACTTGTTACTCTGCTGTACCTTGCTCTGGATTTCTGCATGCTTGAAGAGGATTTCCTTTTCTCTAGAAATCCCACATCAAGGGAAAGTAGTGACTCCTCATATGAACTGTGTTTTTCCTTATATTTTATTTTCACAAATTTCCAGAAACATAGTGGATATATTATTTAAAGCCTTTCACAACTTTCCCCATGATTTCATTGAAATAAATTTCTCTCAAAAGTATTTTAAGACGGAAATTGATAGAGGTACTAATGCACCTCTAATAACCAACACACAGGGTATAGACAGTATCTAAAGTATGACTGCCGTAGAAGTCCCAGAATATGCCAAACTGATAACACTGAGTGTGAAATCTACTTGCAGAAATCACAGACCAGCAGTTGTATAGAGTCTCTGGTCTGGAGCATACTATCTCTAAGTTGCTATATTCTACTTTCTTATCTTCAGCATAACTCTTTACTTTTCTGATATAATTTCTGTACCATTTTTAAAACCTGAATCCTAAGAAATTGAATTATTCTAGGGGATAAAACTAAGTCTTGGTAGAAGTTTTTATTATGGCAAAAGGTTGTATGAAATCGACTAATTATTAGTGTTACATCTTTATTGATATCTGCAGATAGAGGAGAATTTTACTGGGCATTAAGTACTTAAAATTTTTTATTTGATGAGATTTTGATAAACTGAAGTTATGGCAATGTTTTTGTCAGAATATTTTGAGGTTCCAAAAAACTAGGAGATCTTCAGTCAGGTGGTATATAAATAAACGCTGTTATTCTTATGTTAAATATAAATGTTTTAAATGAGTAAAGTATGCTCATATGATTTTAATTATTTTAAACATCCATGATAATTTAACACTGTTTCAATATTTAAAAAAAGTATATAAAATGATGTATAGGGGTTCCCGTCGTGGTGCAGTGGAAATGAATCCAACTAGAAACCATGAGGTTGCAGGTTCGATCCCTGGCCTTGCTCAGTAGGTTGAGATCCAGCATTGCCATGAGCTGTGGTGTAGGCCGGCAGCTGTAGCTCCGATTGGACCCCTAGCCTGGGAAACTGTGTATGCCATGGGTGCGGCGCTAAAAAAAGACAAAAAAAAAATAAGTTATAATTTGTTCACAATTTGAAAATCTAGAGGCTGTTAATATTTTGGTAGTTCTCTGTGTCTCCTCTTATTCACATGTAAATTAGTGTTCCATTGGCATATATTTAACATTTGAAATTATAAATAGTTGAGATGATTCATATTTATATGTAGTGTCTTCCTTTTTTATTTAGCAATGTTTCTAAGAATTTTCCAGTTAACATTATTTTTACTAATTACTAGTATAAAACATTTCGTTGTAAATTTGTTTCCTCTGAAACAGTCCCAATTTTAGACATGTACTTTCTCTTTGTTTCTTTTTCTACTTGAAATAATGTTGTGACTGACATTAGTGTCCCTACATCTTTTCCACACTTTTCATCATATTGTAATAATAGATTTTGTAGAACTGGGAGAGTTTTATTGATGAGTCAGAGTATATAAATTTCTATGAGGTTTCTGATTTATGAAGCCAAATTGCTTTCCAAAATTTTTTTACATATGTTCATTTCTGGAGACTGAATGACCAAACTCATACCAGTATTAAATATTATTTTCCTTAGTTGTTTTCTAATATGGTTTGAAAAAAAGTGTTATTATTTTACTTTTGATTCTATTTATTATGTGATATATATTTTATAATGTATTAATGTTTGCTAATTTTTTACAACAAAATCAGTGTGCATCTTTTTTCATGTTTGTAATTGTTATTATTTGTCTGGATCATAATGTTTCATAATGTTTCATGTGGCCTTATTTTATCAATCTACTTATAGTCATTTGTAACATGTTATGCTGAAAGCATTTCAACTAAATCTGAAAGTCCATTCAGTGCACCAAAAGATTGTGGACACTAGTCAAGTTTTTTCAGTATATTCAGACTATAAGTCAGCTAAAATATAGTCATTGCTCGAACTTCAATAATAGACACATTGTATTCAGCTTCTAAATACTTAAAGGGGATGAAGGCAGCCAATGCTTAAGAAAATTTCATTTTACCTATTAGCTACACTGGAAAATGCCAACTTTACATTTTTCCAAATCTTTCTCTTTTTTTTTAGTATTTTCAACCATATAAAACATTTTTCATGATTATGACAAATATAAAATAGTTAGAAGATATCAGAGTTTCCTTTGTGGTGCAGTGGAAATGAATATGACTAGTGTCCATGAGGGTGTGGGTTTGATTCCTGGCCTTGCTCAGTGGGCTAAAGATCCACCATTGCCATGAGCTTGTGGTGTAGGTTGCAGACAGGGCTCAGATCCCACATTGCTGTGGCTGTAGTGTAGGCTGACAGCTGTAGCTCTGATTTGACCCCTAGCCGGGGAACTTCTGTCTGCTGCAGGGTGCAGCCCTAAAAAGCAAAGTACAATACAATACAATAAAATAGAAGATATAATAGATACAAACAGAAATTGTAAGAAAATGAAGCACACTTATTTTAGTTTCAAAATATATGAAATTAAAATGAAAAATAATCTGAACAGGAAATGTGACATCATTGGATTAAATAAACATAAATTTTATAAAGTCCATAATGAAGAACTATATGAATGGAGAAAAATGCCATATTACCCCTAAATTACTTTGAGAGAGTAAGGGTTATTCTTTCAAACATTTTTACAAACATACTGAAGTTACAAATAAAATCCTATGAAAATATTTTGGGAATTAGAAAAACTTCAAATTGGATGTGGAAATATAAAATAAGTAAAAAGTTAAGAAAATTTTGGAGAAAAAATTATAATATATCCTGCAAAACTTAAAATATTTAATGGGAATTTTAAACATAATAAATGCACAAGACAATCAACATATAAAATATTTTAACTTTTAAATAATATAATAAACAAGTTTTATTTTGAATCTTTGTACTCTTCGCTAAAGCATATTGGCACTTCTTCATCAATCTATTATTTTCCACCTGGGTCTGGGTAGTCAGCATAGATTGCCTATTCCATCTAATGCATTTTTCAGGAAAGCTGTCAGGGGGCAGAGTCCCTCACCCAGTCCTCTGTGACTCTACAACTTTTATTTTAAAAATTAGGTTTATGATAACTGGCATAAACCTCTTTAGAAACCAGCACAAGTAACTAACTGTGCACATGCTCTGTGTGTAAATTCATAAATTTCATAAATACCACAACGATTATGTTTAGTCTGTTCACTGATTGACTCATTAGGTTGGTCAATTTTATTAAATAAGAGTACTCTATCACACAAAACTTGTGCCTCATGTCTTCCTTCATTATTGATGCTATGTCATAACTCATAGATTATACTCGTCTCCTTGTCAAAATCTCTACCTTCACATACAATCTCAAACTTAAGGATCTGATTCCTGTTCATAATATTTGCTTCTTGTTTGTAATACCAGTGAGAAATCCTTTACCAACAATTCACTACCTAGCCATTCACTCCCACAACCGATGTTTTTCTCACATTCTTTTTTTTATATAGTGATTTTTATTTTTTTTTCCATTATAGCTAGTTTGCAGTGTTGTGTCAATTTTGCACTGTACAGCATGGTGGCCCAGTTACACATACATGTATACGTTCTTTTTTCTCCCATTATCGTGCTCCATCATAAGTGACCAGACATAGTTCCCGGTGCTACACAACAGTATCTCATTGCTAATCCATTCTAAAGGCAATAGTCTGCATCTATTAACCCCAAGCACCCATCCATCCCACTCCCCCCCACTCCCCCTTGGCAACCAGAAGTCTATTCTCCAAGTCCATGATGTTCTTTTCTGTGGAAAGGTTCATTTGTGCTGTATATTAGATTCCAGATATCAGTGATATCATATGGTATTTGTCTTTCTCTTTCTGACTTACTTCACTCAGTATGAGAATCTCTAGTTCTATCCATGTTGCGAAAAATGGCATTATGTCATTCTTTCTTATGGCTGAGTAGTATTCCATTGTGTATATATACCACATCTTCCTAATCCAATCATCTGTTAATGGACATTTGAGTTGTTTCCATGTCTTGGCTATTGTGAATAGTGCTGCACTGGACGTGCGGGTCCATGTGTCTTCTTCAAGAAAAGTTTTGTCCAGATATATGCCCAAGAGTGGGATTTCTGGGTCATATGGTAGTTCTATATATAGTTTTCTAACGTACCTCCATACTGATCTCCATAGTGGTTGTACCAGCTTGCATTCCCACCAAGAGTGCAGGAGGGTTCCCTTTTCTCAACAATTCCCCCTCCAGGAATTGTTATTTGTGGACTTACTAATGATGGCCATCCTGACTGGTGTGATTTTTCTTCATTTTTTCTTTTTTGAGATCTCCATTGGTCACAAGATTTTCTAACCTTTCTCTTCTTTCTCATACCACTCAAAGATATGTTCTCGTCAAACATCTTCCCTTGCCTTTCCACTCTTTCTCCATTTTTGACCTGGGATATCCTATTTTGGAAGTTTTACTATTACCTGTATGGTGTGGGGTAGCTGGTGCTATAGATTAAACCCATCTCCTCTCCTTATTTTATTATTTTGTTTCCAAATGCTTGACAACCTCTTTTAGCTGAATATCACAAAATGCTTCAAATTCAGTATCCCCAAATTCAGTCAATGTCTGCTATTATCTTACCTTAACCAATTCCTCCTCTTTTTGCTCTTAACATTTTGTTTGGAGTAAAACCATTTTTCTCATTCTCTCTTTTAAAATAATTCAATGTGACTGTTATGAAAAACAGTCATTAAAAACCTTTTTAATTTTATAGGCTGGCTTTTGTAAAACTAATGAATGTCTCTATAAAGATGACCTTTAGAAATGCTGTTTATTCAGATTTACATCTATGGTCAAAAAATAAACCTAGATTAAGAAAAGTCTAGATATCATATTGTTGATATTAACCAATGTATGAACTTTTAAATTTCTGCCCAAACTATCTTGTTACTGTTTAGTTGCTATATAAGATTCAATAGTAGTGTTTATTAAATT
Source organism: Phacochoerus africanus (assembly GCF_016906955.1). Classification (NCBI taxonomy): domain Eukaryota; kingdom Metazoa; phylum Chordata; class Mammalia; order Artiodactyla; family Suidae; genus Phacochoerus; species Phacochoerus africanus. Next base: position 46,428,402 of record NC_062545.1, on the reverse strand, counting down.
TGTCATACTATTATACTACATACATTATAGTTTCTTTTGAAAGATTTTTATGCATGTTTAGTGTTCCACTTAGATGCTCTGAAAAAATTCTACATATTAGTCAAGACTACAGAATGTAGAAAAAGAAAGTTTACTAAAAAGAAAAGCGGTTCTTTTCTTTGTCTTTTAAATCTATCAGATGAAAATTTGGAAGATCAAATTGTCTTATAAATGTCTTTTAAGAGTTTTTGTTGTCTGTTTGATCCACAACCTTTCCAATTATGGTGACATATCAGTTAATGATCTAAATGATCACAAAGGATTAATGGTTAGGAGAGACAAATGTGGATGACTCTATGCTGGTCATGAAGATTTCTGAAATTTGTATACCATAAAAAATTAAATATGGTGGCAATTTCATTTTTGAAGGTGAACAAAGAAATGACAGTTATTTTTAAAATCTTATTTAAGAACCATTTACAAACCATTTTGTGTTTAGTATAATCAGTCAAAAAAGGGGAAATATTTATAGATAGTGAGGGGCAGTGGAAAGTTTCCTACTTATAGCCACATAAATCTAATGTGAGCATGTTTTATATAGAGTTATGTTTTCTTTCTCTATGCAATCAGATGTGGATTTACCATCTGTCTATTTTGAGCTGGGTTTTAGCATTTCAAAATCACCCAAACTTTTTTTCTTTAATAGCATTTTCTTTTTTCCGTCTTTTATTATTTTGTATTACATCTGTGGGTATGTCCTATTTCTGATATTATTATCCAATCTCTATGATGTCAAAGACCATATGTGATCCTTAAGTGAAGTGCTCTGTTTGCACTGTAATTGCTTTAGGGTATAGTTAAGGATATGGAAGAAATTTTAGTTAAAATCTTTCCATCTATCACTGTAATTATAACACATTGCTTTAAGATTTGGCCTTATTACTCAACTGAATTTAAAGCAAATTTTAACTGTTGCTTTAATCGCTAGGATATTAATTCAAGATACAAAACTTTTTATGCATAATTATTTATTTAATTTATCCGTAGGAGATTAAATTTTAGTTCATGTGGCTTGCCAATGTTAAATCTGCAGGAAACTTTTGTTAACGTGTTCAATAAAGTTCTAAAATGCCAACCTGAATTATTTTCTCATACCCAAAAAAGAAAAATTTACTAGATAACTCAATCATCACATTTTCCTAAAAATTGCTTGAAATAGTTTTTTATATAAAAGTTATATTTCAGAGGATATAATATTTTTAATAAATGTTAAGTCCAATATTAGATGTTAAGGAAAAATTATTGGTGTTCAGTAGTACATGGTATATTTTGTAACATCTGATTTGATGAGTCTCCAGTTCTATCTTGATTTATATTCTATTTTTCTGATTTATATTTTGGAGAGGATAGTAGATTTACAGGGAAGTAACAAGAAATTCTCCCTGTCTCATTCACTGCTGCTAAATATTTTACAATTCTACAGAACATGATCTATAAAGCATCATCTTTTCTAGGAATCATGTTCCAAAACAACCAAAGACATGAAAAATAATCAATGAAGTTTAATATTTTCTATACCATAACAAGTAGTAAGACAATCACAACATCACAGTTTTTTAAGTTGGGATGAGAATATCTATTCTAGCCTATAAGCCAACATGATGAAATCTTCTGCAAGAATCCTGGAAAGCAAATTTCTCTCTTCTCCTTCATTATTCTATAATGAAGCTGTAAATTGTCATGTGGGAAATTTCAATTCAAATTAATGTTTATTATGCTAAACTATAAAGTTCTCTTTTTAAAAAAATAATTTTTATTCTTCCATCATAGGTGGTTTACAGTGTTCTGTCAATATTCTGCTGTACAGCAAGGTGACCCAGTCACACGTACATACATACATTCTTTTTTCACATTATCATGCTCCATCATAAGTGACTAGATAGAATTCCCAGTGCTATACAGCAGGATCTCATTGCTTATTTAAAGTTTTCTTTTTTTAGCTTTAGGACTTATTTTGATTTCTTTCTTTGTTTTTTTTTTTTTTCTTTTTAGGGCTTGTGGCACATGAAAGTTTCCAAGCTAGGGGTTGAATCATAACTGCAGCTGCTGGCCACAGCCACAGCCACAGCAATGCAGAATCTGAGCCATGTCTGTGACCTACACCACAGCTCATAGCAACGCCAGATCCCCAACCCACTGAGCAAGGCCAGGGATCAAACTTGCATTCTAATGGATACTAGTAGGATTCATTTCTGCTATGCCACAACAGGGGCTACCTTATATTGCTTTCTTAAACAAACCTACCAAGTTGATACTTTGGCCACATTGTGTGTCTTGTGTTTTCAGAGCATATGTAATACATTCTGTGTCTTCTAAGTTGTAATGGCAGTATTAAAAACTTTATACGTTTTTTTTTTGGCATTTTTAGGGCCATACCTGTGGCATATGGAAGTTCCCAGGCTAGGCATTGAATTGGAGCTGCAGTTGCCGGCCTGTGCTTCAGCTTGAGGCAACACTGGATCCTTAACCCACTGAGTGAGGCCAGGGATCAAACCCGCATCCTCATGGAAACTAGCTAGATTCTTAACCTGCTGCACCACAATGGGAATGACTTTATACTCTTTTTAATGTAAGTACAATATCAAAATATCCTCAAGTGTTATTTGGCATATTTTTAAGATAGACCTCTGAAGGTCATGATCACCTACCTCTTCTATATTTAATTTAATTTTTCCTAAATAAATTCTTAAGGACCAAATTTGGAAACAGTATTTTAGATGCAGTCTGATATAAATAGTTGACAACAGAAAGTTAGTATTCTTTATAATAAAGGAGTGTTCAGTGATTAACCTCGAGGATTCAGTTTATTTGGTATGCTTTTTTTTTGTAAAATACTGTGACTGTATTCAATCAATTTTGTTGCTCAATTAAATAAAAAATATTGTTTTTGTCCTTATGAGCTATTCAACTATATCCTACTCCCTGTCTTCTACCAAATAACAGACTGCCATAATAGAACTCTAAAGGAATGAATGTTTTAAATAGACATGTGGAATATTTTCAAGGCATAAGGAAAGTGTAGGTATAACACATGTTTTTTTAGAAATTCAGAGATACCTAGTATTAAAATGTGAGGTGTGTCCTTTAGTGTATTTTTTTCCTTTGCAGAGAGCAGAATGGTGGATAGCATGGGCTTTGGGAATCTCCAAATGATAGTTTCTTAGTTAATATATATGTGTGCATGTATGCATGTATTCATTTATTCATTAAATTTTTAATTAAGGTATAGTAATAATTCTTATTAGCATAAATCTGCTCCCCTCTGTAAGTCCAGGACTGAAAACTCAAAATTTTAAAGTTAAATTTAGTCCCTGAAGAAGAACAGGGATTAATACAAGAATTATTTTATATTGCATGTATATCATGAAGATTATTTAATAGGTTAGCTATGAATAATTCATGATTATATTTTATGTATTTTTCTGTAAAGAGGGAGGATATAAATTGAAAAGGCAATTAGAAGGATCTAATATCTATGAAATCAGTAGTATCTCAGTAGTGTTTTTGAGAAACTCATTTGTTCTAGATTTCTAATTCTACACATGCTTTCCTGAAGCTGTCTAGAACAGTTTTAGACCACAAATTGAAGTAACAAATAATTAGCAACATTGCCTTATAACTTTCACATGCTATGAGGCTTCTACTCAGTTTTTAATTAGAATTATGACTAAATTATTCATTGTCTTTGGGAGTTTCCCTGAGGAAAGAAAGTATTTGAAAGTTTCACAAGACAAGGGAAATTTGCTACTTAAATATTTGAATGTATTGGGAAAAGTATGGTGGGAGCTTTTATCATTTGAGGAATTCCATTGTGTTTAAAATTTCATTCTTATTTCTGTCAGAGTTATTAGCTATACATAAGTTATTACACAACTTTAAAAACAAATGGTAACAGAAAATTGATGAATATCTTTGTCCCCATGTCTTGTGATAAATGTCTTATAGATTTCTATAGCTTTGTTACTTTGTGGGTAATTCCACTATTCTGTTGCCTTAGTATTAGTCTCACATATAAAATGTAACTATGAACTTCTTCAGATGAACTGTATTTTTATAGTGTTTATTTTATTTTTTTCTGCTGTACAGCGTGGGGACCAGTTACACATACATGTATACATACTTTTTCTCCCGTTGTTGTGTTGTGATGTGAGTATCTAGACATAGTTCTCAATGCTACACAGCAGGATCTCATTGTAAATCCATTCCAAAAGCAATAGTTTGCATCTGATATCCCCAGGCTCCTGATCCCTCTCACTCCTTCCCTTCCCCCCCCCCCCCCCCCGGGCAGCCACAAGTCTGTTCTCCAAGTCTATGATTTTCTTTTCTGTGGAAACGTTCATTTGTGCTGTATATTAGATTCCAGTTATAAGTGATATCAAATGGTATTTGTCTTTGTCTTTCTGACTTACTTCACTCAGGATGAGAGTCTCTAGTTTCATCCATGTTGCTGCAAGTGGCATTATGTCATTCTTCTTTATGTCTGAGTTGCATTTCACTAGGTATGTATACCACATCTTCCTAATCCAATCGTCTGTTGATGGATATTTGGGTTGTTTCCATGTCTTGGCTATTGTGAGGAGTGCTGCAATGGACGTGCAGGTGCATGTGTCTTCTTCAAGAAAACTTTTGTCCAGATATATGCCCAAGAGTGGGACTGCTGGGTCATATGATAGTTCTATGTATATATTTCTAAGGTACTGCCATACTGTTCTCCATGGTGGTTGTACCAGCATACATTCCCACCAACAATGCAAGAGGGTTCCCTTTTCTCCACACCCCCTCCAGCATTTGTTATTTGTGGACTTCTTAATGATGACCATTCTGACTGGGGTGAGGTGGTATCTCATGGTAGGTTTGATTTTCATTTCTCTAATAATCAGGGATGTTGAGCATTTTTTCATGTGCTTCTTGGCCATCTGTGTATCTTCCTTGGAGAATGGTCTATTCAGCTCTTTTGCCCATTTTTCCATTGGGTTGTTGGCTTTTTTGCTGTTGAGTTGTATAAGTTACTTGTATATTCTAGAGGTTAAGCCCTTGTCCATTGCATCGTTTGAAAACAATTTTCTCCCACTCTGTAAGTTGTCTTTTTGTTTTCTTTTTGGTTTCCTTTGCTGTGCAAAAGCTTGTCAGTTTGATGAGGTCCCATTGGTTTATTTTTGCCTTTATTTCTGTTGCCTTGGGAGAATGACCTGAGAAAATATTCATGAGGTTGATGTCAGAGAATGTTTTGCCTATGTTTTCTTCCAGGAGTTTGATGGTGTCTTGTCTTATATTTAAGTCTTTCAGCCATTTGGAGTTTATTTTTGTGCATGGTGTGAGGGTGTGTTCTAGTTTCATTGATTTGCATGCAGCTGTCCAGCTTTCCCAGTAATTCTTGCTGAATAGACTTTCTTTTTCCCATTTTATGTTCTTGCCTCCTTTGTCAAAGATTAATTGACCATAGGTGTCTGGGTTTCTTTCTGGGTTCTCTATTCTGTTCCACTGGTCTGTCTGTCTGTTTGATACCAGTACCACACTGTCTTGACGACTGCAGCTTTGTAATATTGCATGAAGTCTGGGAGGGTGATGCCTCCTGCTTGGTTTTTGTTTCTCAGGATTGCTTTGGCAATTTTGGGTCCTTTGTGGTTCCATATATATTTTTGGATAGTTTTTTCTAGTTGTGTGAAAAATGTCATGTGTAATTATAGGGATTGCATTGAATTTGTAGTTTGCTTTAGGTAGTATGGCCATTTTTACAATATAAATTTTTCCTATCCATGAACATGGAATATCTTTCCATTTCTTTATGTCTCCTTTAATTTCCTTGATTAATGTTTATAGTTCTTGTCATGTAAGTCCTTTACCTCCTTGGTTAGCTGTATTTCCAGGTATTTGATTTTTTGGGGAGCAATTTTAAAAGGTATTGTATTTTTGTATCCATTTTCTAGTATTTCCTTGTTAGTATACAGAAATGAGACTGATTCCTTTTTTTTTGTAATTTTTTTTTTGCCATTTCTTGGGCCGCTGCCATGGCATATGGAGGTTCCCAGGCTAGGGGTCCAGTCAGAGCTGTAGCCACCGGCCCACACCAGAGCCACAGCTACGCGGGATCTGAGCCGCATCTGCGACCTACACCACAGCTCACAGCAATGGCAGATCATTAACCCACTGAGCAAGGGTGGAGATCAAACCCACAACCTCATGTTTCCTAGTCTGATTTGTTAACCACTGCGCCATGACGGGAACTCCTGATTTCTGAATATTAATCTTATATCCTTTTACTTTGCTGAATTTGTTATTCAGTTCAAGCAGTTTTTGAATTGAGTCCTTAGGGTTTTCTATCTATAGTATCATGTCGTCTACATACAGTGACAGTTTTATCTCTTCTCTTCCTATTTGGAAGAGCTAGGACTTGCCATGGCTAGGACTTCCAGCACTATGTTAAATAACAGTGGTGAGGGTGGACATCCTTGTCTTGTTCCAGATTTTAGTGGGAAGGCTTTTAGCTTTTCTCCATTGAGTATTATATTTGCTATGGGTTTGTCATAAACAGCTTTAAATATGTTAAGGTATGTTCCTTCTATACCCACTTTGGTTAAGAGTTTTTATCATGAAGGGATGTTGGACTTTGTCAAATGCTTTTTCTGCATCTATTGAGATGATCATTTGGTTTTTGACTTTTCTTTTTTCAATGTGGTGTATGACGTTGTTTGATTTGCATATGTTGAACCATCCTTGTGACCCTGGGATGAACCCCACCTGGTCATGGTGTATGATCTTTTTGATATGTTGTTGGATTCAGTTGGCTAGAATTTTGTGAGAATTTTTGCATCAAAGCTATTGGCCAATAGTTTTCTTTTTTGGTGGTATCTTTGTCTGGTTTTGGAATTAGGGTGATGGTGGGATCATAGAATGTCTTTGGGAGTGTTCCTTCTTCCTCAACCTTTTGAAAAAGTTTAAGGAGAATGGATATAAGTTCCTCTTTGTATGTTTGGGAGAATTCACCTGTGAAGCCATCTGGTCTTGGACTTTTATTTGTAGGGAGCGTTTTTATGACATATTCAATTTCATTTCTAGTGATTGGTCTGTTCAGTTGGTCTATTTCTTCTTGATTTAGTTTTGGCAGGATGTAAGATTCTAGAAAATTGTCCATTTCTTCCAGATTGTCAAATTTGTTGGCATATAGTTGTTCATAGTATTCTCTCATGGTTTTTTGTATTTCTGCCGTATCCGTTTTTATTTCTCCTTTTTCATTTCTAATTTTGTTTTTTTGGGTTCTTTCTCTCCTCTTCTTAGTGAATCTAGCCAGGGGTTTGTCAATTTTTTTTACCTTTTCAAAGAACCAGCTCTTGGTTTTATTAATTGACAACTTAACCCACCACCTAAATGAATTAGAAAAAGAAGAACAAAAAAGACCTAAAGTCAGCAGAAGGAAGGAAATCATAAAGATCAAAGTGGAAATCAGTAAAAGAGAGATTCAAAAAACAATATAGAAAATTAATAAAACCAAGAGCTGCTTCTTTGAAAAGTTACTTCATTTTATTATTTTTTGGCTGTACCCATGGCATGCAGAAGTCGGGCCAGGGATTGAATCCATGTCATATCAGAGACCCAAGCCACAGCAGTGACAGTGACAGATATTTAACTGCTGAGCCACACAGGACCTCCTTGTATAGGGTTCAAATGCAAGGAAATAAACCACTTTTAGTATTTGAGCTATTGAAATTATTTTTGGTTTAGACATTTTGGTAACATTGCAGCAGTAGTTCTGGTAGTTATTTTCTGCCCTTTTAAATTGCTAGATTCTAGTTCATTCAACTGATCTATTCATAGAAATTACAATAAATTCTTAAAACTTTCACTCACCAGCTAAAGCTATAAAATTTTAGTATTGCTAATCCATCTGGAATTTCTTCCACTACAACTTCCACCTAAATGATAAGTCCCCTTTTGATCCTAGGAAATGGCTTGTGTAACATATCCTCCATGTGAATATTAATTTAATATTTTATAAATCAGCTTCCTTTATTCTACATGATAATAAGAACTTTCATTGTAGAGATAGAATTATTTTCTATTATACAACCAATTTTGTGTGAATGTATGTATGTATGTTCTAAAGTTTATAAAAATCTAACCCTTTCACAGTGGGGTTCTTTGGTAATTGACTCACTTAACTGTTCTCTAAGCTGAGTCACTCATATTTGGAAAATGTCCCTGTAATTATTTTATAGCACCTTCATTGCCTTGTTACAAAAATAGTTTCTGCAGGTAAAAAGAGATTTCCCATCTTTAGAAGATTGCACTAAACTGATGTTTGCTTTTTTCTTCCATTTTACTGCATACAATTCAAGGCAATACCCATTATATCTATATTTTATTTTTTTTCAGAGTTAGGGCTTATTATGATCCATCTAATCTCTTCTCAATGTAAACAGTACCAGAGCAAGTTGTTCTAACTATTCAGCAACTTAGTCAAGAATTCATAAAAGTGTAATAGGAATTAGGAAAATAGGAGTAAATGTATTCAAAATTTGAGAAACCTTATAAAGTATGAATACTCATTTGACATAACTTTGAGTATTGGAGTTAGGTGAAAATCAGTATACATGGGTGTGTTATCTTTCCTAAGTCATAATTTACCTTTAAAAAACATGAAGTCTTATTTCATTTTTTGTTGCTACTAACTATCAAAATAGTTGCTTTAATGCTGATGAGAAATTGATGGCTGATTTAATATGACTCTATCTGGAAAAGGGAATACTCAGTAAATTTATACCACTTTTTATGATTTTTCTCATACTTCCTATTAAAATTTAAACATTTGAAATATAATGAATACATATATTTATATTTATATTTGTAAACACTTTAGGAATAATAGTTAAGTGTTCAAACAAAATATTTACCATTTCAATCAACTAAAACCGTCCTTAACTTTGCTTATGCACCAGACAGCATGGACATAGGTAGACTGATTATAGACTCTGACATTTTTCTGAGGTACAGATAATGTACTTGCTCAGCTCCTGAGTGCTTCCAATCTGATTTCATGAAGAATAAGATAATTGAATGGTCAAAAATATTAGAATATACTTTGTCTCTGTGTAAGAACAGATTCATTATGGAGCATAATTGAAAGATTATATATGGATTAATCAAAAGCCTTTCTTAAACTTTTGTAAACTCAGTTGCATAGCAATAAGAATATACTAGTGTACAAATTTATGTTCAATGATGTTTATTTCAGGAATAATTGTAAAGACAAAAAAGACATTGAAATATCAAGAAAGCTATAGTTAAATAAACAGAGAGACATGCACATCATAAACTACTATAGAGATATTTTGAGAATAAAGATTTGGATCAGTATACTATTGACTCAGAGGGGTAGAAAAGCAAGCTGCAGTGGGTAGCATGATCCTGTTCTCAGGAAATGAAAGTTGGGATAGTTTTAACTCCCATCCAAGGAAGTCTCTTTTCAGGAAAAACAGACTGCTTATAGATCCATGTTCATGCTTTATAACATCTCAAAAAGCTGAAAAAAATTAAAATGTTTTAAAATATATGAGAGGCAAAAATAGCAGTAATTTTCTCCAAACCAAAGTAGTGGGGAAGGCAGATATCAGAGTGATAAGCTATGGTATTCAATTTGAGCATATGCCAGTTTTGAAAGGGTTGCTTGTAGTATTAAGAAGCGAAAAAGCAGTTCTGAGAACCTGAAAGAACTAGGGAGAAAATCCATTGTCTGGTATGAATGTAGGGGGTTGCTTAGTTAAAATCCCTTGTTTAAATGGGCCAAAACCTCAAGGGGACAACAACTTAAGAGAAAGAGTAGCTTGGAAATAGATATGAATATAATCAGACTCGGATTTCAGGTCCATTATTAACTGTCTAAATTCTAGCAATTGAATTATGGTGAGAGTGGACTACTACTGAGTTGACTCAACTTGAAGAAGTAACATATAAAAAAGGAAGAAATATAACTTCGTCTCATGCCTCACATAATTCCTACAAACAGTTTTGAAAATGTAATGTTAGCAACTGCTTCATAAATAACTATTGACACAAGGAGAAAAGACAGCTTGTTTTTTAATGAAAACAAAATAGAGGATCGTGATGGTCCCCTGGGGCTCCAAGTATTAGAGCTAGACTTTTAAGTAGGTATGGTTTTTCTGCCCAAAGAATAATGACAAGATGAAAAAGCTATAAGAAAATCAAATTAAATTTCTAAAACTGAATATAAAAGTAGTTGTCAAATAGAAAGCTAAATTTAGAACTATAACATTAAACACAACTGAAGGCAGAGGTAGGATGATTCACTATGTGTAATATGGAATGAAGCTCAAACAATTGAATAGTGAGAAATATATAATAATATGAGATATATAAAGGATAAAATAATGTGTAACAGGCGGATACTTGGAATCTCGCATAAGCAATATTAAGAGAGATAGAAGAAAAAAAAATTACACCAAAAGGATAAAACAACCTTCAGTTGGTTTCAAGAAGTCCTATACCTCAGAGACAAGATCTAAAATATCTACTTCATCTCTGTCTCTTTGTCCATGTACATATCTACTTGTCTATGTATCTACACCACATATCTACCTATATTATCTATGTATAGTCCTCTGGACCTGTTAGAGCAAAACTGCTGAAAATTAACAAGGAAATGAAATCTTTTTAAAAAATATTGTCTTAAGATATAATTCATATACTGTAATAGTCTTTTAAAGTAGACAATATAATTCTTTATAGTAAATTCACAATGTCATAGAACTCTTCCTACTATTTAATTCTGGAACATTTTTATTACTCCCAATTTTTCTCCTTTCAACCTCAGATTACCTCTTCTGGATATATCATATAAGTGAAACCAAACAATATTTGATTTTATGTGTCTGTCATCTTTCACTTAGCACAATGGTTTTAAGATTCATTCATGATGTAGTATATATCAGCAGTATATATGCTTTTTTATAGAAAAAATATATTATAAGGATATCCCACTTTACTTATCAATTCATCAGTTGATGAACACCTACGTACATTCATGCATAAGTTTTTATGTAGATGTGTTTTCATTTTTCTTTGACGTATTCCTAGGAGTGAAATGACAATGATCATGAAATTTAAATTTTATGTAATTTTCATGTGTTAGAAATGGTATTCTATTTTTGATTTTTTTCTTCAACCATTTAAAAATATAAAAATAGGAGTTCCATTTGTGGCTAAGCAGGTTAAGAACCTGACTAGTATCCATAAAGATGCAGGTTATATCCCTGGCCTTGCTCAGTGGGTTAAGGATCTGGCATTGCCACTAGCTGTGATATGGTCGCAGATGCAGCTGGGATCTGGTGTTACTCTGGGTGTGGTGTAGGTCAGCAGCTGCGGCTCCAATTTGACCCCTAGCCTGGGAACTTACATAGGTCACAGCTGTAGCCCTAAAAAGAAAAAAAAAGTAAAAATAATTCTTAGCTCATGGACTGTAGTAAAATGGGCAGCAAGCGGGCTTTGGCCCATGTGCCATGATGTGCCAACCCTTGCTCTATTTACCTGGAAGAGAATAACTTCACTGCAACTCCTTTTAGGCAGTAAAGCCATGCCTTTTACATTCTCTTTACTCCACTATATACCTCCCCAGGTCTTGCTTTTTAAGGATAACAAAGATATTTCCAAGTTTAAATTTTTAAAATAAGGAAGACTGAATTTTAATGTTTGCACATGGGTAATTTTAATTATCTGTTGAATTTCATCCAAAATCTTTAATTTTTTTTGAAAAAAAGGTAAATCATCCTTGTTTAGTCTTTTTTATAGTTAATAGTAAACTATAACGTTAAAAGTAGGACTATTTAACAAGGGAAAATATAAAACATTCATATAGTAATCATAAAGCAGTATTAATAATCTATTACTGGATAAAAGGAAATTTGAGGCAGTGCATCCTTATTTGGTGTGTATATTGCATGTGTTTGTTGATGTTGAAATATCAATTCAAAATATAAACCTGCAGTCATAGGCATTAAGCCAAATAAAAATGGTCTTTCTACTGGAAAATAAGAACTTGAATCATTCATTGCCAGAGGGTTACCAGGGGTTTGCCTCTATAGCCCTCATATCCCATTTTTCTCCTGCATTTCAAACTCAGGAAGATAAATACCTTACCCTTCCACTGAGCTTCACTGGTTTTAGAAGCTGTCATACAGGTGCTCATCTGTCTCACACAATCCTGAGAAATGGATAGCACCATTATTAGCATCTCTAATTATACATGAAGATATTGAGGTTTTTTTTTTTTTTTTTTTTTTTACTACAAGTGTTGTAGTCAAATACAGTTGGTAATTAGCTTAAGGCAGAACCCACCTTGCTGGATTTGAAAGCCCAGGTTCTTTCCATTAAAAAACATGACTTTCTTCTGCAAATGTATAACCCCTGCAGTATATAGCGTAGTCATTTGCTTCTATATTTAATAGTTAACCATGAATATTGGGGTGCCTGAACCTTTTAAAATAATTATTTTTGATTTGTTTGAATATATACTCAGTCTGCAGCCATACCATCCTGAATCCAATTTCATCTGGACATATACATGGGGTGAAATTGCATGGCAGCAAAATTTTACAATTACCAAGGGTTAGAAGCAACCTAAGTGTCCATCCAGAAAAGAAGCATAAAGAAGATATGGGGTATACATACAATAGAAGATTGTTCAGCCATAAAAAACAATGAGATTTTTTATTTGCAACAACATGGATGGATTTGGAGGGCATTATGCTAGGTGAAATAAGTCAGATAGAAAAAGATAAATACTGTATGATATCATTCGAATATAAAATCTAAAAATACAGGAAACTATTGAATATACAAAGAAGGAACAGAATCAGGAATATGGAGAACAAACAAGCATTTACCAATGGGGAGAAAGGTGGGAGGAGGGAAAAAGATAGGGGTAGGGGATTAGAAAGTAGAAACTATTGCTTATAAAATAAGCTATAAGAATATAGTATACATGACAGGGAATATAGCCGGTATTTTATAATAAATATAAATGGAGTAAACATTTAAAATTGTGAATCATATTGTATACCTTAACATAGAATATTATACATCAACTATATTTCAATTAAAAAAATTAAAAATGGTTAACCATGAATAATAAATTACTTTTGTAGTGTTTTTCTATTTTAAAAAACTTTCAAATATGTTAGATCACTTGAGGTTAACATCAACCATTTGAAAAGGCAAGATGATTAATAATATCCCAATTTATTTAGAAAACATTTGATTTTAGACAGTTTGAGTAATTTCTCTGGCAAGCACTCAGGCATAGAGGATCATAAGATTTAATCTCTATCCTAGTTTCAAATATGTCAAGCTTTTTATCACTACACACTGCCTCTAAATAGGTCTTGTTATTAATTTTCTTAAAAATGTGTATGGCTTTATGTTTGTAAAATGCTTCTATAAGCATTTTATCAGTGTGATAACTCTTTTAGATAAGTAAGTCATCTTTGCCTTTAGGATCGTGGAATTGAGAACCTATAATTCAAATTCTTCATTTTTCAATTTTAATTTTTAATGTTTTTCTTCTATTCCTTCCCTAGAAAATCTTATTTAATATTTATACATGCTAAGAACTATTCCATGAATGCACAAAATGCTGTAAATAAAAAGTAAAGATTACAACAAACACAGGAAATGGACAGGGTCAAAAAACACATTGTCTTACACTACAGTGAGGCCTACGGTGTTATCTCATGATTCCCTGAGATACAGAAAAATAGTCAACAAAAGTAGAGATAAGACTCAAGAGAAATATTCCTGAGGCTGATGACATTTGAACAGAATTTTAGAAGGTGAATAAAAATAATATCATGGAGAAGAAAAACTTATGCTCTGGAGCAGAAAAAGGAAAAGATCAGAATATATTTAGGAACAAAGATAATCAAGCATCAGACTTATTTTTCTAAAACACAAATCTTCCATGTTATTCTCTTGCTAAAATAAATGTCTTCTTACTGCCTATGAAATGCCTACACATTTTGTTCAAAAAAAATCTTCCTGATCTGGAAACTTTCTGGTGTAGTTTCCTGTTGTATTCATATTAATTAAAGCAAAGCTGTAACATTACTGAACTGTTTGCAGTTCTCAAAGTCTAATGTATTCCCCAAGGCTTTAATGCTTTAGAACATCCCCTTACTTAAAGATCTTCCCTATTCAGTAGCTTTCCTGGTGATATTCAAGACTTGGTTTACTTATTACCTTTTTTGAATATACCAGCAAAGTTATAGTTTTGTTTGTTTGTTTGTTTGTTCGGCCAGCACCTGCTACATATGGAAGTTCCCTGGCAAGGGCTCAAATTGGAGCTGCAGCTGCTGGCCTACACCACAGCCACAGCAACACCAGATCTAAGCCACATCTGCAAGCTTACTCTAAAGTGTAGGGCAAGGGCAATGCCAGATCCTTAACCCTCTGAGCAAAGCCAGGGATCAAACCCACATTCTCATGAATACTAGTCAGGTTCATTTCCACTGAGCCATAATGGGAACTCCAGTGTCATTCTTTATTTAAGATGTATAACATTTTATCTTACCCATCTATTACTTGTCTATCTCTCATACTCCATATGCTCTTTTTTCATGCTTAAATTATATCTACAATACTGTGCCTGCCACATAGTAGACAAATAATTGAATTGTGTCGAATGAAAAACTGAATAAATGATTTTCACTGAATCTTGTCACTAAAATGTATGAGGACAATCCTTGTAAAAATGTTAAAATGAACAAAGGAAATCAACTAACTTACAAAATAATCATTTTTTTAGGGTTAGTGACATATAACACAGCACCTACAAAGCTAGTCAAAAATTAATCTGTGAATTTCAGTAAGTGTTTCTAATACCTGTTTAAACTCAAATTCTCCAGAAGTCTACTAATCCATTTGGCATGCTCAGTAATGACAGTAGCTTCTGGATTCATAATGGTGAAACCACCTGTTTAATGTTAAATTTGGAAGCTCTAGGGGAAATAATGGTATGTTGGGTGGCAAAGCTGTTGTGTGCAAGACAGACATTGCTTTGTATTCATCAGTTCCATTAGAATGTCACCTCATAGCAGGGTAGTAGCTTTGATGAAAGAGTTATGTTAAGACTTAATCTAGATAAAGTACAGGTAATACTGAATTATCAGCGGAAACACTGAGAGGATGTGGCCTGAAATAAAACCAACTTTTCTCTGCAAAGACAAGTTACCTTTCTGTAACTTTCTAATTCTAAAGATAAGACATGGTTTTGAATATCCTCAGACTATTTGCTTAGGTATAACAACTTATATACTTAGCCAATCCAACATACCTGTGCTGTACTTTCCATGTTTCAAGATGCAGTGTGACCACTTATTTTGACTTATCAATTATTTGTAGCATATTCATTTTTCTTGTCTTGGACTGATATAACAAAAATACTATTGTATTTTTTTGGTTAATGTGACCTCGTTAATTCCTTATGAACTATTAATATTGGTTGAGTGGTTTATCTCATTTAAATATGGAAAGAAATCACCCTGAAAATTGCTATTTTACTAATCAGTAGAATTATATACCATGATGCATATCTCAGACTCTAATGTCCATTTCTTAACATTTCAGTTGGACAAAATAATCTGCTCTGGTTATCAAGCAGTGGGAATGCTTAATGAATATAATTAGTCAAGGGACTACTAAAAAAATTATCCTGAGTATTAAAAAATTCTCCTACTCTCCTCACTCCTCCTTCACTCATATACTACTACAATTAGAAGAGATATATTAATAATTACCCAATAGCAGAGGCTATAGTACAATCTAAAATTATTAAACCCATCTTAATAAAATTGCTCTCTCTATAATGTCAGTGCAGTTACTCAGTAAAAACATTTCTTCACAGATGATCTACTTTGGAATTAGCTGTAATAAACCAATTATTTCAGTGTAAAAGATAAAACTATTTTTTTCCTTTCTTTACATGACTCCTCCTATCATTACTTCTTTCTTCTTTCCTTTCCCACTTCCTTACTTTATTCCTTCCTTTTTCTTTTTCTGTGCATATTTTTATTTCCTACATTTATTCATCATTTTAAAACATTTTTCTTCCCTTTTCTCTTCCCTTACATGTTTTTTTTTCTATTTTATTTTTAAAAATAAAAGTGCTTTAGGATTTCTGAAAAGAATAAATTACTGAATGATTAATCCTATGATCATATGAGAAAAACATTTATGTAGATCTGTCTTGACAGTTATTGGCACTATAAGATTTGAAAGAAATGTAGGGCTTAAACCCTATTTTCCATGAGCTTATGTACTATAATGCAGTTAAGACACATAAGTAAATAAGTGCATCTTAAAGCAATTTATGATGGATACCAGCTGAGCTGCACAAGTTCAGTGAATATTAAAGCAAGTGATCTCTTTAGGCAATCATTCTGATGGGTTATATGCTACATAAATGGGAATACTCTGAATGACATCAGATAATAATAATATGTCTCTTAATGATGTAAAGGTCATTTGTGAGATTAAGAGAAAACCATAATAGCCCCATTTATTCACCAGTGATATTTAAAATCTGAGAGTACAACAGATCTTGGAATTAACATTAAGTTTTTGTATAAATACACTGTGCTTAAAAAATTTATTCCAAAGATATTCTCAATTTGTTTATTGGATTTGAAGCAGAAATGTCACTGTTAATCACCCTCATCATTTTACACTGTGTTTAATCAGTGACTACAGAAGGCTGATATTAGAAATTAAATGTATACTGTCGATAAAAACCTGGCAGCATCAAACATAGCTTTTATAAGAAAAGGACTTTTCTCTAGAATAGAGTAATAGAAAATTAGCCATCTTTCTGGCCACAAGTGCAGATAGAATTAAAATTAAGTACTCAGCTATATACCTAGCAAACAACCTTATATAATATTTGGGTATAGACATTGTATTTATGTACTGGAGATAATGATATTACCACACATTTAGTGATTTAGAACAACACATTTATTTTTTATTTATTACTTAGTTTTTTGCTTTTAAGGGCCACACCCAGGGCATATGTAAGTTCCCAGGCTAGGGGTTGAATCGGAGCTGCAGCTGCTGGCCTACACCACAGCTACAGCAATGCGAGATCCAAGCCATGGGTCTGTGACCCACACCACAGCTCACTGGCAACATTGGATAGCTGACCCACTGAGTGATGCCAAGGATTGAACCTGCATATTCATAGATACTGGTCGGGTTCATTTCCACTGAGCCACAATTGGAATTCCGAGAAGACACATTTATTGTCTTACAATTTCTGTGGGTAAAAGCTCTAAGCACAGCTCAACTGAGTCCTCGGTTTAGAGTCTCAGTGAATCAAGATACTGCGCTTAGCTCGTTCAAGGCTCAATTCAGGAAGGATCTACTTCTAATCTCTCTTGGATTGTTGGCAGCATTCAGCTCCTTGCAGGCTGGCAATCTAGAAGCATCAATATTTGCTGTCTGTTCTCTTTTATGGCCCTCTCCTTATGGCGCCTTACAATATGGCACCTTGCTTCTCCAATGCCAATGGACAAGAAAGTCATTTAACAATATAATTGTTACAACCTTGTGTGATATCATAATATTCATATAATCACTCATTATTTTCATTTTTTGTCATATCCTATTGGTTAGAAGCCAACAACAGGTCCTCTCCATATTTATAATAAAGGGATTGTACTAGGATGTGAACACCTGGAGGCAGGGATCATAAAGACCACCTTAGGGTTTACTCACCACAGGCATTATAAGTCAGTTATAGTAAACAAACAAAAACCCCCACATTTGTTTGTATATGAATATTACTTAACCCAATTAAATAATAGGTCTTTAACATCAGAATTACTGGGTGCTGCACTAAATATTAGTTCTATTAATTGACTGATTTGCCATTGGTTTGCGTTAGAATTGGTTAAGATTGATTCCCATAATTACTCCTAACATGGAAAAATAGCAGATATGAAATAGTAATAACTTCCTACCTGGAGATCCCACAGAGAGCTTTCAACTTCACAGTTTTACCTAGTATGTATATGTAAATTGATTAGGTGATACAATAAGTGGTTTGAAAATCATTTTCAAAATGATTCTAATTTTACATTTATAAAATTATTAATCTTTAACATTAATTTTTCAGTGAAGTAATGTTGCTAATTATTTGTAGTTCAATTTTTGTACTATATTATACTTGGAACTATTAGTTTAATCCTTGAGAGAGAAGTAAATACAGAAAAAAAGAGTTTAAGCATAAATGATATAAGATAATCAGAATGGACCTTAAAAATAATAAGCAAAGGTTTTGTCTTCTTTGCTTTATGTTGCTTTGTTTCATTTTTCAGGCTAATATTATTTGTTAACAAATTATACATATGAAAAGGAAAATTCTATCGTCAGATCTTTATAAACACCTTTGTTAAAGAATTTCAGGAGTTCCCATCATGGCTCAGTGGTTAATGAATCCGACTAGGAACCATGAGGTTGCAGGTTCGATCCCTGACCTTCCTCAGTGGGTTAAGGATCCGGCATTGCTGTGATCTGTGGTGTAGATCACAGATGCAGCTCAGATCCTGTATTGCCGTGACTGTGGTGTAGGGCAGCAGCTACAGCTCTGATTAGACCCCCAGCCTGGGAACCTCCATATGCTGTGGGTGTTGCCCTAGAAAAGACAAAAAGACAAAAAAAAAAAGAATTTCATTTTTCTCAGGAAAGATGGAGATTATATAAGGAGAAAACTTAGAGTGGTACTGCACTGATTTACTATCCTTAAAGAATGGATAATTTTGTGATATAATAAAGAATGCCTATTCAGAATTTTCTTAAGCATTTTTCTTGTGATTTAGAATTCATGATTTTTCTTGGAAGACTTCCTACTTGAGAAAACACTAATGATAAATAAGGATTCCTTTACATTTTCTCATTTTTATGTATAACAGCGTTTTTAGCCTCTTATCAGGTAACACTATTTATAGTTTTCTATTCAATTAAACCATCCTCCCATGAGTTATATTTAGATTAAAACTCTATGTAAACATGTAAGCAGACATCATATCATTCTGCATGAGATCTGGAGCACAAAGGTAAGTTGACACTATCACTTTCTTATTATTAGTACACTGCATATTAATACAGCTTATGTTTTCAAGCAGCTATGCCGCATTTCATTTTATCTTATATTTTCTGTCAGCCAAAAACTTCTTTTTTTTTCACATATACTGTTACCAGCCCAGATATTCCTGTTCTATGTAGTTGGTATATCAATACTTCAAAATCAAATTATTATTCACTTTGCCAAACTTCCAGTGTGCCGATTCAATATTCTGTTTTGTTTAGATTTTTCAATTCAATTGTTGTCTAGCACATTAGCTTCTCCAAAGCGATGAGAGACACTAGAAACTTTACTATGCCTCCTTTACTGTCATGTACACTGTAGGCAATTACTAGACACCTACTGACTGAGTGGAAAAGGAAACTCATGACACTCAAGATCCACTTCTGGTTAATGACACATGAGGGAACATTTTCAGAGTCATTTCAGAGATTGTTGAGATACTGGAACATTAAACCCTGAGCTAATCTACCTCTGTATTTCATTTTTGCAAGCTGACTTGTTCCTTTAATATTTATGTCAGTTGGCAATGTTTTGTTACTTCCAGCTAAAGCAAAAAAAAAAAAAAGTAAATGATTGAACCCACACTATATACTAAAAATTATGCAGAATAAACTATAGAAGTTATATTACTTTTCCATTCCTGCATAACAAATTTTCACAATGTCAGCAGCTTAAAACCATGCAAACTTACTGTGTCATAGTTCCTGTGACTCAGGAGTCTGGGCATAAGTTAGCTAGGTTCTCTCTTAAGCATCTCACAAGTTGTACTCATGGTGTGAGTGGTGGGGTACGATCTCATTGGAGACTCAAGGTACTCTTTGAAGAATTCCATTTATTATGATTGTAGGACTAAGGTCCCCATTATCTTGCCAGCTGTCATATAGGAACTATCCTGAGAGCCTGCCTTCAGGTCTGAAATACATGACCTCTCCATAAGGCTTCTCACAACGTGGTGACTGACTTCCTCAAGGCCAGCAGAAAAATTTTTGCTATTGTCAAGTATGTCCAGATAATCTCCTTAACTCAAAATCATATGATTATGAACTTTACTTGTATCTTTAGAATAATTTCCTCATTGCCATGTATAACCTGTAATGTGGTATTCTTCATATTTATAAGTTCTATTGGTGCTCAATGGAAGCAGATTATACTGGGTATGAATGCTTGAAAATGCAAATACTCAAACTATTTAAAAATTTTCCTTACTATAAGAGTTATTTTGAGCATACTTTTATTAACCTTGTTTTTTTTTACTTTCTAAATTTTTTATTAAAGAATTTTATTACATTTATAGTTGTACAATGATCATCACAACCCAATTTTATATCATTTCCATTCCAAACCCACAGTACATCCCCCTACCCCGCAACCTGCCTCTTTTGGAAACCCCAAGTTTTTCAAAGTCTGTGAGTCAGTATCTGTTCTGCAAAGAAGTTCATTGTGTTCCCTTTTTTTAGAGTCCACATGTAAGTGATAGCATTTGATGTTGGTGTCTCACTGTCTGACTGACTTCACTTAGCATGATAATTTTTTTTCCATAGAATCAGTTTTATTTTTTTTTAATTTTTTAAATTGTTATTTCCCCAATACAATTTTTTTCCAACTGTACAGCATGGTGACCCAGTTACACGTACATGTATACATTCTTTTTTCTCCCATTATCATGCTTCATCATAAGTGACCAGACATAGTTCCCAGTGCCACATAGTAGGATCTCATTGCTAATACATTCCAAAAGCAATAGTTTGCATCTATTAACCCCAAGCTCCCAATCCATCCCACTCCTTCCCCTTCCGCCTTGGCAACCAGAAGTCTCTTCTCCAAGTCCATGTTTTTCTTTTCTGTAGAAAGGTTCATTTGTGCCATATATTAGGTTCCAGATATGTGATATCACATGGTATTTGTCTTTCTCTTTCTGACTTACTTCACTCAGGATGAGAGTCTCTAGTTCCATCTATGTTGCTGCAAATGGCATTATTTTGTTCTTTCTTATGGCAGAGTAGTATTCCATTGTGTATATATATGACATCTTCCTGGTCCAATCATCTGTTAATGGACATTTGGGTTGTTTCCATGTCTTGGCTATTGGAAAGAGTGCCGCAGTGAACATGGATGTGCATGTGTCTTTTTCAAGGAAAGTTTTGTCTGGATATATGCCCAAGAGTGGGACTGCTGGGTTATATGGTAGTTCTATGTATAGTTTTCTAAGGTACCTCCATACTGTTCTCCATAGTAGTTGTACCATCTTACATTCCCACCAACAGTGCAGGTGGGTTCCCTTTTCTCCACACCCCCTCCAGCATTTGTTATTTGTGGACTTCTTAATGATGACCATTCTGACTGGGGTGAGGTGGTATCTCATGGTAGTTTTGATTTGCATTTCTCTAATAATCAGGGATGTTGAGAATTTTTTCATGTTAGCATGATAATTTCTAGGTCCATGCATGTTGCTGCAAATGCTATTATTTCTTTACTTTTAATGGCTGAGTAATATTCCATTGTGTATATGTACCACATCTTCTTTATCCACTCCTTTGTTGATGGACATTTAGGTTGTTTCAATATCTTGGCTATTGTATAAAGTGCTGAAATGAACATTGAGATACATGTATCTTTTCAAGTCATGGTTTTCTCTCGATTAGATGCCCAGGAGTAGGATTGCTGGATCAAATGGTAATCCTATTTTGAGTTTTCTGAGGAATCTCCATACAGTTTTCCACAGTGGTTGCACCAATTTACATTCCCACCAAGAGTATAATAGGGTTCACTTTTCTCCACACCCTCCCCAGCATTTATTGTTTGTAGACTTTTTGATGATGGCCATTCTGGCTGGTGTAAGGTGGTACCTCATAGTGGGTTTTGATTCGCAGTACTCTAATAATGAGTGATGTTGAACAACTTTTCATGTGTTTTTTGGCCATCTGTATGTCTTCTTTGGAGAACTGTCTGTTTAGATATTCTGCACATTTTTTTTGATGGTGTTCTTTCAATTAACCTTGTTTGCAAAGGTATGAAAATGAGTTGATTATAGTTAATGCCTAAGGTAATTTACTCCTTAATAAGCAAGGCATACAATTGGCTACCAAAAGAATGCTTTTCTTTATTTAATGCTGAAGGAGTATGAGGTACGCTGAGAACTATATTTTGCAATGATTCATGTTCTACCAATTGTATCCTTTATTGCATGTGTTATATTTGGCATACTTGGTTAGGAAGAGGAATTTCCCAAATAAGATCCGACCTGAAAGTGTCTTCCCATTGGGCAAAATGATAGACAAGGTGAAAATTGTCACAATCAATAATATTTCCTACTTATCACAGATTATGGATTAGCTATTAACTGTGTACTATCAATACTAAATAGGTTAAATAGTAATTCATTTTCATTTTCTTTCCTTGAACTTCATCCGAAAAATTTAGGTAGATAGAAAGTAGCCTATAATGGCATAGGTATGGGAGTACTGACATTAACCATAAATCCTTCTTTTGAGCAAATCCATTTATTAAAAATCAATTTTTAGGAGTTCCCGTTGTGGCGCAGTGGTTAACTAAGAACCATGAGGTTGCGGGTTTGATCCCTGGCCTTGCTCAGTGGGCTAAGGATCTGGCATTGCCGTGAGCTGTGGTGTAGGTTGCAGATGCGGCTCAGATCCCACGTTGCTGTGGCTCTAGCGTAGGCCAGCGGCTATGGCTCCGATTCAACCCCTAGCCTGGGAACTTCCATATGCCTTGGGAGCAGCCCAAGAAATGGCAAAAAGACAAAATAAATAAATAAATAAATTTTTAAAATGTTGATTTTCAATAGACATTCAAAAAGAGACCATTGAATCAATACAAAGAGAAAATAAATGTAGTTTCTTTTACAATTGTTCATCATGGTGTAAAGTTTGGTAAACAATAAGTCATTACACTAAAATATATAATCTAGGAACTTAAAAATGTTTAATATTTAAGGACTCTTCCTATCTTTGTTAGATTAATAGTATAATTTGGAAAACATCCTAAATGACTTATACTAACAATCACCTAAAATCTTGCCATATTTTATTGCCTAAAACATGGCAGTACTTTTCACAATTTTTAAATAAGCTAGTTTGTTTATAAAATCTGCTATATACGAACTGGAAAATAGGGATTTTTATTTTCCCTCAAATTATAATAAGATCAATTCTTCCAACTCCCTTGGAAGATAATCTGCTACCATGAACATGATGGAATAGTATATTCTTTGACCTTCTTTTATAAACTGTGATCATGATGTATCCTTGCATGGATTTATTTGGAATTATCCTATCTAATTTTTAAGTCATCTTCATGAATCCACTTAAATTCTTTATTAAATTTGGAAAAATTTCTGCCATTTTCTTCATATGATTTTTCTAAACCTTTTGTCTTTCTTCTTCCCTCACTGACTCTAATGATACAAAAGGTATGTATTTGGCTATTGTCTCACAAGTGTGAGTTTCACTTACTTTTTTCAGTCTATTTTCTCTTTGTTTTTCAGTTTGGACAATATTTTCTGTCTTCAAATTCACTGATGCTTTTTGTTTTGTTTTGTTTTGTCTTTTTGCCTTTTCTAGGGCCTCTCCCATGGCATATGGAGGTTCCTAGGCTAGAGGTCTGCTCAGAGCTGTGGCTGCTGGCCTACACCAGAGACACAGCAACTCGGGATCTGAGCTGTGTCTGCTACCTACATCACAGCTCACGGCAACGGCAGATCCTTAACCCACTGAGCGAGGCCAGGGATTGAACCCACAACCTCGTGGTTCCTAGGCAGATTCATTAACCACTGAGCCAGGACAGGAATGCCAATGTTCTTTTTTTCTTAACCCTCTCTCTTTTGTGTGTATGTATCTCAGTGTTGTGGTATCAGTATGCTTTTACTTTTTTTTCATGTTCTTTTGTGTACTCATATTTTTCCCTTGTTACAATGGGGCTTACATAATATATTCTAAAATTATAACATTTTATTTAAAACTAATAATTAACATTAATACAATTTCTAATCTTTACTTCTCCCTCTAATATTTTAGGGTACTGATGTCACAATTTACATGTATTTTATATTATATAGCTAATATCAGATTATTTTATTACTACTTTTTTTTTATCAGAAACAGTTCTCTTTTTTTTTTTTTTTTTTTTTTCCCCACTTTACAGCAAGGGGGTCAGGTTATCCTTACATGTATACATTACAATTACATTTTTCCCCCAGCCTTTCTTCTGTTGCAACATGAGTATCTAGACAAAGTTCTCAATGCTATTCAGCAGGATCTCCTTATAAATCTATTTATTACTACATTTTTAAACTTTTAAATTAGAATTGTGAGTGAATTATGCACCACCATTATGCTACCACAGAATCCAAATTTGAATATATATTTACCATTGCCAATGAATTTTATGTTGTCTTCTTATGTTTTAAGGTTAATTGACATTCTTTTCTTTCCAAAGTACTTCCTTTAGCCAGGTCTAGTGTTGATGAATTCCCTCAGCTTTTGTTTGTCTATGAAAGTCTTATCCCTCTTTTATTTCTGGAATAGAGCTTTGCCAGATATACTATTCTTGCTAAACATGTTTTTGTTTTACTTTTTTCAATACTTTGAATGTGTCTTTCCATTTTCTTTTGGCCTGAAAATTTCTGTTGAAAAATGCACTGATAGTCTTATGAGGACTCACTTGCATGTAACTTCTACCATTTTCTCTTGCTGTTTTTTAAATTTAAATTTTTCTTGTTGCTTTTTCTTTGACTTTTGACAATTTAATTATAGTATGTTTCACAGTAGCTCTACTCAGGTTAAACATATTTGGTGACGGAGTTCCCGTCGTGGTGCAGTGGTTAACGAATCCGACTAGGAACCATGAGGTTGCAGGTTCGGTCCCTGCCCTTGCTCAGTGGGTTAACGATGTGGAGTTGCCATGAGCTGTGGTGTAGGTTGCAGACGCGGCTCAGATCCCATGTTGCTGTGTCTCTGGCGTGGGCCAGTGGCTACAGCTCCGATTTGACCCCTAGCCTGGGAACCTCCATAAGCTGCGGGAGCGGCCCAAAGAAATAGCAAAAAAAAGACAAAAAAAAAAAAATTTGGTGACTTCTGCACCTCCTGGATCTGGATGCCTATTTCTACCCCCATGTTTGGGAAGTTTTCAGCTATTATTGCTTTAAATATACTTTCTATCCCTTTCTCTTTCTCTTCTCTTTCTAGAATTCCATGATGTGAATATTGTTTCTTTTCATTGTGTCCATAACCCCATAGGCTTTCTTCACTCTTTTTTATTCTTGTTTCTTTCTGCTCCTCTGATTGGATAATTTCAATTTTCCTATCTCCCAGGTCACTGATCCTTTCTCCTGCATGGTCAAGTCTGCTTTTGAAATTCTTCTGAATTTTTCAGTTCAGTTATTGTATTTTTCAGTTCTAGGATTTTTTAAAATTGTTTCAATTTCTTTGACAAACTTTTTATTCTGTTCATACAGTTTTCCTAATTTTGTTTAGCTGTCTGAGTGTTCTTATGGTTCACTAAACTTTTTAAGAGAATTGTTCTGACTTTTTTTTTGACTGACAGTTCATAGATCTCCATTTCTGTATCATCAATCACTTGAGCTTTATTAGTTTCCTTTAGTGGCATCATATTTACCTGATTTTTTGTGATACTTGATTTTTTTTTATGTTGCTATTTATGCATTTGAGTAAATGGTCTCTTTTCCCAAACTTTGCAGGCTTTCTTTGGCAGAAGCAGTGTAGGTTTTGACAGTCAGCTCAGTGTATGTTTCTGGATGTGTCTGCTGGAACCATCCTTGGGCAGGTGTAGCCTACCATTAGGGTCTATTTTTGGAAGAAGTAACTGCTTGATTTCCAAGGTTGAGGGTAGCGGGTGTGCCACTGCCTGAGAACAGCTGAATAATACTGGTCGGGTTTTTAACCTGCTGAGTCAAAAAGGAAACTACCCTCCTACTTTTCTAATGCATTTTGTCTTGGTCTCTGTGGTGCTTTAGCTTCACTCCCAAATTCTAGGATTCTCTTAGTGATACTTTGTCCATGAATAAATGTGAGTTGTTTTTCTTGTGAGAGAAAAGTCATGAATGACCCATGTCTCCATTCTGGTGACATCATTCTCCTTTGTCTTAAGATACCCTTGATATTTCTTCTTTTTAACCCAATCCATCACTAATCCTGTTTTACTCCCCCCCCCTTTTTTTTGGATTCTACCTTCTTTCCTTTTATTTTTACCTCCTTAGGTTAAGCTGCCATTATCATTCCCTGAACTAATCTAGTAGCTTTCTAACAATTTCCCTAGTTTTTCCCTGTCCTCAGACATTTCATTTTGGATACTAAAAATAGAACTTTCCAAAGCATAAATCTTATTTTGAAAGTGCATTTCCACTCCATCCTTCCATCCCTCCATCCCTGTCTTAAAACTCCTCAATGTCTTTTATCATCTTAACGTAAAGTGGTCAGTCTAACATGATCCCCAGTCTGCGCAAAGTTTCACCTCTCGACCTTACTGCCCCTCTAACTTCTTTCAACATACTATGTACTTGAGGGCCTTTTAACATTCTTTGGGGATTTTGTCTTGTTTTGTTCTGATTGCATTGGCCTCTGCACACCACCCTTTCTCTAACTCTGTGCCTAATGGAGTTACTAGGATGTTTCATGTCTACCCTCAGCGAAGCTAATTGGAATGAATTTCTTCATTAGGAGGCTTATGGAACGATATAGCTATTCTTCCTTATTATTAACCAGAGTTTCTTTATCATTTTGTACCATTATTTGCTTGATGTTTATCTTCTTACTTGGGCTTTTAATTCTATGAAGTCAGAGGTCAAAAGATGTATTTGATCTCATTCACTCATGTATCCTGATTTTCTACGCAATGTATGGTACACACATGGCATTCAATAAAATTCTTTTAAATTAATGAAAAATGAAGTATCGTTTTGACTTTTTTTTGTCTGGTAAAACACTATGATGTCCTCTTTTGATATAGATATGTCTGTGGAGGACATTTATTCTTCATGATGTGTGTAAGATACATACTTTGCAATTTGCCTTTAATTCTGTTTGTCTTTTTTTTATTTTAAAAAGTAAGTTCATATCCTTCGATATGGCATATGGATGATAAATATTGTTACTTGTTCAAGTACTGCCTCTCTGAAGTATTTTCAGGATAAACTGCTAGTTTTGTCAAAGTAACTCAGTTATTTCTATGGTTAGAGAAATAATTCTAATTATAATGAAATGCTAGCAATATAGAGTAAAAAGCTTCATTAAGTTAAATATTAAACATAAAGAGGTGTTTTTAAAATGATTGAAACTTTTTAAAAGTGGATAATTTTTATAGTTTTCAGTCTGATAATAACCTACTTCCATTACAAATGTCAAATACCATTTAATTATTACTGCTTGACAATTTCTAATCTTTAAGAAAGTTCATTCTGATTTAATTACATTTTACTATAAATCTATATTATCTAATACTTCTCCATGTGTCTAATTTACATATTTCTCTATGGCTAACTCACTTTACTTATGATGAATACTTTAGTGGTCCAATTTTTCTAGTAACATATGTTAGAAATGGTCAATATATTTGATTTGTAATTGAAGTAGAAGTTTGAATTGAAAAGAAATATAGAGTTGTCTTTATTTTATAGTTATAATGCTAATGAATTAATCATTTAGAACACAGATCTATGTATTTATTTCTATAAGTAAATATTATACAGAAATAGTAATATTTACTTCAAGTGTACATGAAAAGATTCACAGTATATTTGTTATAGATCATGAATTTTGGAAGTGTTAAAGCAAAGATATGAAGCTCTGTGGCTGGTACATAATTTTCAAATAGTTAAAGCCAATTTTAGAGTAACTAAGGTATATAGAACAATTTACATTTACAATGCTGTTTTCTGACAAGCATCTTAGATATCTGTGTATAGTCAAATAAAATCACATTTAATGGCTAGTACTAAAATTTCATATCAAATATATCAAACAAAATCACAAATAACTGATAAAATATCAAATTAAATACACTCTGATTTTATATATATATTTATTTATTTTAATGAATATGATTTGCCACTTTAATTTTAACTAATATGAATTTTAAAAGTCTTTGAGTCTTTTTGAAGAAAATGTTGATGCTAAACTGTATATAAATAAAAAATTCCTTATAATGGTGTGTCTGGAATGATAGAGCATTTAAATCATGGGTCTTCTATTTTAATTACAAATGTAGGAGAACACTATTATATTAAAAAAACAGAATGGAAAAAGCTAACTCAGTGACATTCATTTGCAAAAATAACACAGTTTCATAAAATAAATTTGCCCTTGGAAAATTATCATTCTATTTGAGGAGAACTACAGTATTTGACTAAATAGGGTAAAATATAAAGCTATGTGGTTTATTTTACTCTTACAGCTATTACAAATGAAATAAACTGAAACATTCCACCTGTAGTTGAAATATTAACATTTTTCAGAATTTCCCTAAGAAATCAAATTGTTTTCCAAAATAGGAAATGAATAAAGTCTAACTTGCTGAAGCGTGACATCATTCACCATACAACTTCCATAGCCACCACAAAAGTTCTAACCCAAATCATCTCACACTTGGAGAAAGTGTAAACCAGTCTCTAGACTCACAAATCTCCTGCCTATCATGTATTTAGTCATAGATTTTCTGAACAACTTCTGCTTTTCTTCAACTCTGAGTCTCCCAGTATCTGGCCCATTATTCTTCTATAACTCCTTCCCAAAATATTCCGGTATCTATATTGTACTTAGTTCCACAATATAATTTGTCTGTCTTAAAACTTACCTCAATATTAACATTAAATTGATCTTTTTAGATTTTAGATTTTTATTTAGGCTCAAGCAGAAATGCAAATTTATTCCCAAATAAAATTAATTTCCTTTTGTATGTGAATTTATTCTTCTTCATGTGTTTTATTATCTCAATTGCATTTTGCCTCTTACAATAAACCCTTTTGAGATCTCATTTAAAAAGTTTTATTTTTTAGCAACTTTAATTTTTAACTTGCATTCAATTGTCTAATTTCAAAAATACTGCTTTCTCATTGTCTTAAAATATTTTTACAATGTAAGGATCATATATTTATTCATTATCTTACATCCCCAATATATCTTTTATTAACACATGGTTTTATCATTCTTTCTCTTTCTTTGAGGGTTTATATAATTTTAGATTAATCCATAATTTTGAATATTATTTTTCTCTAGCCTACCTTTATTGAGTAAGGTAAATCTGCTATACAAGCTGCTATACAAATTAGGCAGAATGTGGATATGATAAGAGCTTATTTATTTTTTAATGAATAGTCTGAGTACAGTGCATTCTGACTATCATGCAGGATCTACCCCCCAAAGTCATTCAAGGACCCTTGGGAACACAGTGCGGGGCTCTGATACTTTGTTACATAGAGATGATCTCTATAATCATGAGTGTCTCCTATTTGTAGATTTGTCTACCCAAGAGTGTGGAGCTTGACTATATCACATCTCTGCCTCTCCTGTCCAACTTGGGTTTCCTTTTTTCTATCTCTTTTCTGCTAGTTCTCAGGTTTTTCCTTTGTAAATAGTTGTAATTTTGATGTGCCCATGGGAGGATGTGAGCTCAAAGTCTTCCTCCTGCAATATCTTGGCTACTTCCCCATGGCGGGTTTTTTTTTTAGTTTTGTGTTTAACATTTATTCACTAATTTGCTGGCTCTTGCTCTTCCTTTTGATGGGATTTCTATGAACAAATAAAATAAATTATTTTATGTAAAATACTTATGATTATATATGCATATATTTTAAAATTATTACATAATAAATAATGATATATGTACATAAAACATATAATAGAGTTCTGAATGGAAAGTATATTCTATTTGTTTCTCTGAGATCATTATTTATCTTTATTAAACTCTTTATTTATCTATGACTCTATGGACCTATTTAGTGGAAGTAAACTTTGTGTGTTGATAAAAGTTTTACCTCACTAATTATTAGTGGTTTTAAAATGTGGTGCCTAATTTATAAATAATTATACAAGACATGCCATTAATCATGCTGTTATATAATTAGCAAGAGCAGTGCATATTTTTAGATGGATAATGCTAAAATCATTTAGTGTTCTTCAATTTATAATTACAAGCAGATTGAAAACATTGCAAATGTTTATTGTATTGATTACCTGCACTCTTGTGTAGTTTACTGATTGTATTTTTAGGTTACCTTTAAAATTTAACAGTTGCTTTAGAGGTTAGTTTTCTTTCTTTTTCTGAAAATGCACAAATGGAAGTAGTTTTTATGTTGATTAAGTGCAGATATTTTGTGAAGTCTTCATTTTATTTTTATTATGTAGGTAAATACAAACATTATTTATGGAAATTCAAATATTCTTTACTTAATGTACTATCTAATAATCTGTATAGTCCCAAGGTTGTTTTGTGAAAAGTCTATTAGATTACTGAATATTTTTCCTGCTAAAAGACTTAAGTAGAACTATGTTGAGTAGCTTTATTACATTCTCATAAACAACAAAATTTACTGATATTTTGATGGTTCTAGAATTAAGAATGATTACATAAAGCAATATTTTAGAGAAGTTTTCCTATGTGTCCAACTTCACCTGGCACAATGTTCCTTCCATCAGTTGTCAAGACCAGGTGCATAGCTAACAGCCTCAGATCAGGAATCCCAAAGTGACTGATCCCAATTCATCCTTTACCACAATCCAAAGAAGCCTCAGGACAATTGCTGTCAGTAGGGTGCCACCTGTTGGCCGAAAAGTGTGAGTTGCCAGAACCCAATCCAGCTTCTGCAGGGGCTTCCTGAGCAGTGTCCTGTGTACCGCAGGCTCTTTGCAGTGACAGGAGTTTTTCATCAGTCGACATGCTGGGCCATACCAGGAGGAGAGAAAATTTGGCAAAATAAATGATAGTTTCCTACTCTAAAAGTCCTGAAGCTCGGGAATATACCCATTATTAGTACTTCTATACTTGATTGACTCAGAAAGAATCTTAAAGGGACACTTCTTAAAAATAATTATTTACGTTTTCTACCCCAGAAACCGTATTTTAATACTGCAGTATTTTAATACTGCTTCCTTTGTTGCTGATGTGGTCAGGGAAAACCAGTCCATTAATGAGCCCTTGGAAGCTGCACACAACAAAGAATTAGATATGATGGAAAATTCAGGCAGTCTGTGGGGATTCACATCTACCTTTGGCTAGAAACCAGACATTTGTCAAATCTAGAGAAAATTGACCTAAGAGGTCAGGGTGACTTTTTTTGTTTATTATTACTACTGATAACTTTCATGTTCTGCTTCATTATTTCTGTGACAGAAGCAAATTGAGCACATTGAACTACAAGTCTTATTAACCATAAGGACATAAAGGTTGAAGCCGCAGAGAAGAGTGTCAGAATAACTCATAAGGTAGAGTATACCTTCAGGGAAAGAGTCAATGAGTTTACCCAAGGAAGAGTGTAAAATTTTGTTCCTCAAATTCTGGTATACATAGCAGAGCTTGTAAAAACAATGTTAATTCCTCAGTGCCTCATGTATCTGTCTGATTCATAATCATGAGTCAGGTGTAGGAATCAATACTTTATAATCTCATTGGGTACTTCCTATGCATACTTTTAAAATATAAAGCTATCACAGGAAATCTGTAGATATAGGATGGACCACACTCGCCCCAAATTCAATTCAGATCTACACTGATGAAACTATACACATATTGTGAGGGGATGAAAAGGTTTCTTAGTTACATAATTGGGCTTTTCTGGGGAGAGGAGGGTGTGGCTCTC
Organism: Phacochoerus africanus; assembly: GCF_016906955.1. NCBI lineage: Eukaryota > Metazoa > Chordata > Mammalia > Artiodactyla > Suidae > Phacochoerus > Phacochoerus africanus. Next base: position 46,396,390 of record NC_062545.1, on the reverse strand, counting down.
AAATGAATTCAAAATGGCTTGAGAGAGGGAGTTCCCTTTGTGGCTCAGAGGGTTAAGAATCTGAATTGTATCCCTGAGGATGTGGGTTTGATCCCTGGTCTTGCTCAGTGGGTTAAGGATCTGGGGTTGCGCTGAGCTGTAGTGTACTTTGCAGACACAGCTCGGACCTGACATTGCTGTGGCTATGGCATAGGCTGGCAGCAGCAGCTCTGATTCGACTGCTAGCTGGGAACTTCCATATGCCAACTTCCATATGCCTTAGGCATGGCCCTAAAAAGACAAACAATCAAAAATGGCTTGGAGTTCCGGTTGTGGCACAGTGGAAGTGAATCCAACTAGGAACCATGAGCTTACGGGTTCAATCCCTGGCCTCACTCAGTGGGTTAGGTTAAGGATTTGGCCTTGCCATGAGCATGGCATAGGTTGCAGATGCGGCTCTGATCTGGCATTGCTGTGGCTGTGGCATAGGCCAGCAGCTGTAGCTCTGATTTGACCCCTAGCTTGGGAACTTCCATATGCTTTGAGTGTGGCCCTAAAAAGCAAAAACAAACAAACAAACAAAAAACAAACAGAAAAAAAAACAAAAATGGCTTGAGGGAGTAAGAAGAGGAGACTATTGGGGGATTCCTTGTTGTTAGAGGTGGGGTTGGAGCCAGACTGAGGATGTCTGTGCATGGAAAGGGGCTTGCATGACTTGAGCTTCTCACTCTGTTAAAGGAGGGAGCACCCAGGCTTTCTAATGAGCTTTCTCAGATGTGGTCAGACTGGGAGCAGTGGGGATAGATGCATAAAAACTTTTAGCAGTCAAACATCAAAAACTGGAGACAGAATATTTATTACAAAAGTGTTAGTGGGGAGTTCCCACTGTGGCACTGTGGGTTAAGGATCCAACTGCAGTAGCCCCAGGCTGCTGTGGAGATGCAGGTTTAATCCCCAGCACAGTGAGGTAAGAATCGAGCTTTGCTACAGCTGTGGCATAGGTGCAGCTGTGTCTCGGATTTGATCCCTTGCCTGGAAACTTCCATATGCAGTGGGTGTAGCCATAAAAGTGTTAGTCTATACTATTAAACAACTTAATATAGAAATAATGGACATTATACTTAAATTACATTAGTAAAATTAAAATGGAACTGTATAGTTAAGATGCCCATTATTTTTTGTCAATAATACCTGAATCATAATATCCATCACTGTTGTATACAGAAAAAAAAAATTATTCTAAACAACTACAGAATTAGTAGGGAGTGACCATAAAGCATTCAGTTATTTGAAACTGATAGACTAGTTCCTGTTTTTATTGTAACTACCCAGATGGACTCAATCTACATTGAAAAATTGTAATACTATCTGCTTTTCTTTATATTTGTAAACCTACTGTATTATTCTACTTGAAAAATATAAAGGGGGAAAAAAGGAGGCTGAATTAAGCCTCAAATAAAGTATGTTTAAATATGCCCCTTTTGGAACATTTTCTGTTATTTGAAAATTAAGATTAATGCATTGCAAGAAATACTGTGGCCTTTCTGTCCCTTAGGTTTTGCCCCAACTTAGACAAATGACGCTCTACAGTCGTCCAAAGTGTTAAAGCTTTCCTGCTACTAGTGGTGGAGGAGGTTGGATTCACCGACACTTTAACAGATTGACAGCATCTTATCTTCCGTGTGCACACATGCTTCATGAAAGCAGAGAAGGCAATTTAGCTTCCACTGTGACAATTTATTTGCTTTATAATTGGCTTGGACTAGTTTTGTACAAAAAAAACCCCATTAAATCATAGTTGAATACAAAGGAGGTGTGTGATGTGGGAGAGCATCTGTGTTGGTAATTTTTAAGTAAATAAATTAAATCTATTCAAACACTTCACAGAGCATTTACAGGAAGTAAAGTTAAGTTCTTGGTCAGTGCTATTTTTCTGCAGATGTACAAGGTTTGCGTGATTCTGAGTGAGAAAACCTTGTTCCTTCAGGCAAAAGAGCCTTTACATTTGGGTATTAATTTAATATTAAGGTCACTATGATTTAACACAGATTAACATAGGCGAGAGAAGTCATACATATTTATTAAATATGTTGATGTTTAAGTTATGATGTGAAGTTTGACAATCTCAAATATAAGCGCAAGTTTCACTTCTCTCTTTTTATTTGAGTTGGATAGATAGTAAATTTACACAATTATCTTTTGTGGTAAATTTCTAAAAACTCTTCAGTCCAAGTCACTTTAGTATATCATAGCCTTTTAATACATCATATTCATCCATCTGGAAGTAATTATTTGTAACTATTCTGAATGTGACACATAAAAGGAATATCTATTTCAAATATAAAGGCTTAAGTGGTATATGCACAGATGGTCCATGTGTCCCCTTTGGTCCCAATGTTAATAATAATATTATGAATATGTTTCTGATAATTTTACCAGTTTAGAATTTTGGAAAAGTCTTGGTCAAATATCATGACCTTCTTTCTCCTGGCCAGAATAAACTCAATGTGTGAGTGTGTTTTAAGTCAATCAGTAAAAAGTTGAGAAAGCTAAGGGATAGTTGTTAATTATAAGCTTTTCACCAAAACTGCTACTACTTTCGTAAGACATAACATTAAGTAATGATGATGTTACCCACTCTGGTTTGTCAATTCCTTGCTCATGTGTTGTTCACCAATCCCCTACTTATTCTTCGATATGAACAGGAAATCCATATCACACAATCTGTCTTAGGAGAGTCAAACTCTGGGGCAAGGACTCTTCAATTCCTTGCTTTCCTGGTGCAAAGTGAAAATCTTTACATATCTATATGCCCAGGTTAATTCAATTAATTACCTTTATTTGCAACTTTTCTCATTTTAGCATTGTGAGGTGACCTTCTCTGTCTTCTATTATGATATATTAACATTAGCAAAACTAAATTTAATTGAGGTAAAAATTGTTGTATAAAATATACTATGCTCTCAGACTTTCCCTTTTGTAATTTTTTTAAGTCTCCTTAGGTAAATGATAGATCATGCCTTACATTAAGTTAGAACATTGGGATCACAATTGTACAAGGTTCCTTTGAGTCATGCAGTGTTTTTACTTAAATAAATATGGCATAGTTGCAAGTCATTTTATGTGCATTCAATAATACATTAGGAATTATGGTGAATTAATAATTAAATTATGTCTTTATTACTTTTCCATGATTTTTATAATTTAGTCCATATTCAAACTTTTTTGAATGAATGAATGAATAGGTGAATACTCTGTGCCAGGTACTGACCTCAACACTTTATCGTGTTATTATTAACTTAATCCTTGTTAGAAAGGCAAAGTATTACCATTATAATTTTACTATTACTAAAATGTAATGATTTTTTGGCTTAAAAATTTTATACTTTAAATATTTTAAATAATTTATTCATGGAGTTTCTGTTGTGGCACAGCAGATTAAGGATCCAGCATTGTCTCTTCACCTGCACAAGTTTGATCCCTGGCCTGGCACAGTGGGTTAAGTGTCTGGCATTGCTGCAGACTTCCATATGTGAAGAGTGCAGTCAAAAAAATAATAATCATAATTTGTTCAAGGTTAAATAACAATAAGGAACATAATTTTAGTTAGCGAAAGCCTGACTCAAAAATAATTCTATTTGTATTTTTCTCATTGGCTGTAAGTCCAAAATATATTTTTAAAAAAATTGCTCCATATTTTATCATTTTTTATTTATGGAATCAACAAAATGACTCTGTGGTGGGTGAAGACTGAAGTTAACACCTTCTTTTTCTTCACCAATCCTGGTCAAAATATATTTTCTTCCCTATGATAAATAATCCTGATTTCAAGCTGAAATAAGGCACTCACTTGCTTCTGTGAGATAATATTGCACGCAGACTAACACAGTTTACTTACCAAGAAGTGATCTCTTTTTCTCACTGACACTTTCTGTACAACTCTCAACGTATTTTGTTCATGACATGATCCAAAGCCATCAAGTCATCCAGATTGCCCAAGATCCTACCTAGGGAGACCTCCCTCAAAACCATCCAGGAAAGGCCCTGGTATATTGTTATAGTAGTATGTATTAGCATTTTTAGATACTGATGATATCATCCCTTTTCCCATTTGAAGCAGTACTGTCTCTTGTCCAAAGTCTTCCCACCTGCATTAGTTCAAATAAAGTTGGCTTTATTTTGATCAGCAGTATTTTTTCTGCCATTTTTGGGAAGATTTGACAACCATGCAGCCTAATGATATTAACTACTGAGAATCTGTTTAGACAAAGAGAAAAAACAAGTGAAATAGAAACATAGTTATTAAGAAACAACAGACTAGAAAGATTATATTAGGAAAGTATTGGAAGTCAGTGGACATCCTCTCACTGGGTGAAGACAAGACAGTTATAGCAAAGCATTTAGATACAAATTTTTATTTAGCCATTTCCACCATTCCTTATCCTCCCTGCACGTCCCAAGGGTAAACTCAGGGAAGTAACTATGCTTTAACTATAAATAGCCTGTGTTGTGTTCTTCAAATGAAATGTATATGAATAATAGAAAAGCATTAGGGAGATTATGGCATGAAAATATTTACCTTCATATAATATTATTCTCTACTCCTCTTGTGTAAAGAGGGAATAATAGTAATGAATTAATATGGTTATTATAAGGATATTTGAGATTATATGAAGTACTTTATATTATTTCCTTATGTCAGGAAAAAAGAGGCAATCAAGGAATGCAGTACTTCTACTAGTTGTTTAAAATCAAAACTATTTAAAAATTAAAATTAAGTAAAAATAGTAATCATGTTTTTTGGATGGATCCTACCTCCTACAACCTTAAGCATGCATTATATTACATTTTCCCCTAAACCATACACTAACCCTTTCCAAAGCATTTTTGTGAAAAATACATTTTTTTACTAAAATCATATATTTTGACATTACTAAATGTTAGCAAAATTAACCTATTTTCCTGTTGAAATTTACCTAAATTATTGAATATATACTTGTAAGAAGAAAAATCCATATTTTTAGCTCAGTCCATATTTACTGACCCTCAGTATCCATAAATATTATTTTCTGTGAAATAATATTAAACTAAACATAGTTCCTTTCTCACATGTCAAAAATTTCTCTGAAGTAAGATAGTTGTGTCTAAAGAATGTATACATGTATGTGTAACTGGGTCACCATGCTGTACGGTAGCAAATTGACAGGACACTGTAAACCAGCTATAATGGAAAAAAATAAAAGTCATTATATAAAAAGAAGTCATACAGCTAGTATAAAAAATGGTTTGTGCATTTCTACTTAAATAAATTCTATGTAATCAAAATTGTTATTAATCATTTTAAATATGCTTTATCAGTGATTTCAAAATGAACAAATGTCAATCATATTATCAATGCAAAGCTATGTATTTCCACATATTCACATAGAAAGAGGTATGATTTAACCATTTATGTACACATAGAAAGAAGTAAAGTTCATCCATATTCAGTATGTTCACTTTTCTAGGTGATTTATTTTTTTCAGACCTCAGGTGAAGAAGGCCGAGTGGCTCATACCTCAATTTAATTCTTTCTTGATAGTTAATTTTACTTTTATCACAACTTGATTACCAATAATTTTGACGTTATATTACATTCCAATAGGCCTTAGGAGTTTGCATTCTGTGTTATCTGTTCCTATTTTTGCCTGTTTTTGAATCGAAGTGGCTGCCTCTTATTTTTTATTTATAATCATATTTTGCATATTAATCTATGAAATGGAAGGGCAGAAAATAAGAGCAGATATTTAAAATAGAGATATTACTTGTAGTCTTGTTATAATGGATAAGTATAAAGCGGTAAAGTGAGAAGAAAAGCACCATTGAATGGAAGGTAATGAATACATAAAGAGTCCAGGTTGAGATTATTTCATTGATAGAGATATTGATATCATTGAGACCAATGGAAGGAAGTGGAGAAGAATGAAAGTCTATGAACCAGAGGCTAAAATCTCCTAAGAAAAGAATGAAAGAGTAGGCAAGTGAGCACAAGAGAGAGTGCTAGTGCTCTGGGATTCCCAAGTGTGTTCAATGGCTCAGCAAGTTCTGGAGTCCCTGGCAGTTTTTACAAATGCAGAATCTCAAGTCCTGTTCCAGGCCTACCTACAGAATCAGAGTCTGCATTGATTTTTACGTGATTCACATCAAAGTTTGAGGAACCACGGATGTAGGGAGACAATATGCACCTTAAAGAACATAAGATCTTTTTTTTTTTTTTTTTTTTTTGCTTTCAAAGGAGGGAGAAAGAATGATGTGCAGAAGCACTGATGAAGAGCCGGGAGAACAGTTACTTGGCATCCTGTCTCTGACATAAACAACATGTTTGAGAAGGGCTTTGGCTCAGAAAGCAGCACAGGATGCTTGTGCTCTGAAGAAATTTGTTTGTTTCTTTGTTTGTTTGTTTTTACAGCTCTTTTCCTGAAAGCACTCGGCAGTCAACTGAGGAGCTTTAAAAAATGCTAATATCCAGGTCTCACTCCTAGAGTTTCTGATTTAAACTGAAATGGATCAGAGATAGGTTTTTATTTGTCTCCCTTTTATTTCTTATTTTGTTGTTGTTGTTCTTGTGATTATTACATGCATCTAGGGCTGTTTTCAGCTGATTTAAGGTGAAGGGGAAGAGGTGAAATACTAAGAAACTGAGAATGTGGGATTTTCTTCCTAAAGGGAAGCAGATCTCAGGACCCTGGGAGTGTTCAGGTGCTCCGTGTTGACTAGGAGAGTCTGAAGACTTTGTGGTGTCTGTCTGTGTGACCATGACCGTTAATGCTTGCTAGTGATTCAGGTTTATCAGAAGTGAACCATGATGGTGCAGCTACCAAATCTACTGTTGTCCATCGTCATGAAGAAATGTAGAGTTGCTGGTTACTTGTGTCTTTTTTTGGAAGTAACTCACAGATCTTTAGCTTTGACTTTCCTCGGTTTTCTCACAGGTAGTAGCATTCAGGCTGCAAATAGGCTGAATGTCCTGAGCTCCAGTGGGACAGCAGAGTTCATGGGCAGTGGTTCATTAAGACTTGGAGTAATGATTTCTTCACTAGAGGATTTAAAATTATAAATAAATACAAATAAAGAAATGTATGTGTAAATAATACATTGTATATGTATAACTATAAAAATAAGTATTTATTTATTTTGGGGCTGCACCTGCAACATGTAGACATTTACAGGCCAGGGATTGAACCCATACCACAGCAGTGACAATGCCAGATTCTTAACCCACTGAGCCACTAGGGAACTCCAAAAAATAAGTATTTATATATAAGTATTATATGTAATATTATATATTATATAATATTAATTATATTTATTAAATGTAAATATATAAGATTTATATATAAGTATTCTATTATTTACAATAAATTTTTTTAAAGATTTTTAAGATTCCACTTAATTTTTTTTTTTCTTTTGTCTTTTTAGGGCCACACCCAAAGCACATGGAGGTTCCCAGACTAGGGGTCCAGTCAGAGCTGAAGCCACTGGCATACACCACAGCCTCAGCAATGCGGGGTTCGAGCCACGTCCATGACCTACACCACAGCTCACAGCAACGCCAGATCCTTAACCCACTGAGCAAGGCCAGGGATCAAACCCACATCCTCATGGATGCTAGTCTGGTTCGCTAACCACTGAGCCATGACGGGAATTCTGAGATTCCACTTAATTTCTGTCTTAGCACTTCTTCTGGTATCTTTATCTCAATAATAACTGGGCTGGGCATAGAATCATATGTTATTTTGTTTTCCTTAGAGCCCCTTAAGACTTAATGATTTGTAATCTTTTACAGCAGTCTCCAAACTAGTCACCCTGATGCAACTTTGCCTTCTAGTAATCCACTTATCATAAAGTAACCAGTGTAGTCCCACTAAAATATATAGATGGATATGTTACTGCCTACCCTAAAACTCTCTTGGGGCTCTACATTTGTCAACTAGAATATTTCCTATGCCTCAAGTGAAACCAACGTGATCTCACAGAGAGAGCAACAGCTCAAAACACTGAATTATTCCTATCATTCAGATCTCAATGAATTTGCTCCTGGTCAGAGAGGTCTTCTCATTCACTCAGTCTAAATCACCCACAACCCCAGTCCTTCCCTACTCTTCCTCATATTCCTAGTTTTATTTCTTCTTTGTAGTTATCCTTGTCTGTAATTGTTTGGCTCATGTTTTCATTTCTTTTTTGCCTTTTTATCCATTGTTTTGCCTGCTTACACCTTCCCAATGCAACAGTCTTCACCTTTCCTGCCCCTCCAAATATTTCATGAGATAAAAGAACAAATTACATGTTGCTCTACCTCTGGCATCTATATCAGTGCCTGGAAAATTAATAAGGCACTTGAAAACTATTTTTGGTGGAATTCTCTTATGGCGCAGTGTGGTCACTGCTGAGGCTCTGGTTACTGCTGCGTCTGGATGGATCCCTGGCCTGGGAAATTTTGCATGCTAGGGGCACAGTAAAAAAAAAAAAAAAATATATATATATATATATACACACACACATACTCACACATATATAAAACATATATATACATAACATATATTTGTCAAACTCTTCTTTGGAATTTCTTTCCTTTGTTCTATCTTTTTTTTTAATTTTGCTTTTCCTCTTTACTTAATTAAATGATGAATACAGTTCTTTCCTATAAACATATAAACATATATTATTTTTTGTCATAAACTTTTATATATTAAATGGAAATTACCTTGGTGCTTAAATTCCCTGGTCAAATTCCCCTTAATGCTATTTATTCTATCTTGTGGTTCAGATGGACCGAAGAAGGACTCATTCTGGGAAAGCTCTGTCCAATTGTGTGAGCAGAGGTGTAAAGATTTGGGGTGGCCTGAAGCAGTCTGTAGTTTCATCCCTTTCACAGAAAGCCAGTGAAAGGCCATGGAGCTCAGTGTTCACTGATGAAACTGTTGTACTTTTCTGCCATCTCCTTAAAGTCCACTGTAGCAAATACTATCTCCTACCCACTTTTTACCTACAGCAGCTCTAATTCTGGATTTGCAGCATGCAAAGAGCTTCCAGAGTCACAAGGTCTAATTTGGATGATGTTGAAAAGAGCTCTGGCTACAAACAAAGCACATTTCACAAAAGCCTTCTGGCTTGTGAATCAGTTGGGTTAGGCTAAGTGATGCTACAGTAATAACCCAGAGCCTCAGGCACTTAAAGGAGCAAAGATTGAGTCATCACTCATAGGAATACCACGTGGATTTAGAAGACCCTTGGGGATGCTGTCATGTGTGTGAAGGCTTAACAATGTTCTCATAGCACAGCTCATATTTCCATTCTAGTTATTGAGCTCGAGAAGAAAACACAGGAAAATCTTGGCCTGGCAATTAAATGTTTCTGCCTAAAAATGATTCATAACACTCTTCCCACCCCTGGCCCTCAGTTGGCCAAAGATGTCTGAGAAGGACCTCTAACTTTAAAGAAGCAGGGGGTGCCTGGGGGGAAGGCAGCCTGGATGGTGGTGAGGGGTTGAAGTGCTTTTACAGCAGCCCCTGGATCACTGAGGCAGGAGCACACAGCAGGGGTGGCAGAAAACATATCTTTGTGGAATATACCCATATTTAACAAACAAAAATTCCAATTAGAAGTGTCGATTTCATTTTCGTATAACAAACTTAAATCACCAACCTCATTCTGCTTGATGTAGATGTAAAATATATTGTCATGGTGGTAAATTCAGTCACCTTTTGTTTTCTTTTTGTGGGATTGTTGTCTAAAATTACATTCAGTCACATTCCCGTCACTCAGAATATTTCCTGTCCAATCACTTTGAGGGCTTAGGTGCAAACCACCCTTGGTGGGGGTTGGGCAACCATAAGCAGGTTCTCTGCAGCTTCAGTGTGCCTCGTCTTGGTCCAGGTTCTTGGGCGGACAGCACCCCACTCTACGCAGCCACCCACTGAGATGTGGCTACAACCCCACACAGTCCACTTATCACAGCTTAATCCCTGTCTACCAATATTTTTGTCACGAGCCACTTTATGGGACTAAAATTATTCGTCTTCCATAAATCTTCCGTCCTTCCTTCCACTGCATAAAATTGAAAGAAAAATGGAGAGCCCTTTACATCCAGAGATAGATTAGCAGCTTCTCCTTTTATTATTCATGGACAGAATCTTGACATTATCCTAAATTTCAGAAGCTGTAAAGTAAAAAGTTATACTTAACTGATAATACTAATAGTCTATCCTTTGAATCTACAAATATTGTTTTGCCAAGCAGTATTATCATTCTGATCCCTAGAGAGCAGAGCCGTTTTCAAAAGACTTCATTTTTCTGCTTCTGTGCCCAACTAAGAAGAGGTTTGTAATGGCAAGATTGAGGTTTTTAAATCCTCGAATATGAAAGTTGTATTATATGAGCAGTTCTGTGGCATTTCATATTAATATTGCATGCTATCACAATTCATTTTCACCAATTTAGAAGGTGTAGAAACATGCTAAACACTTAAGTAAAATGGTATAATGATTATATTTGCATACCATAAGGGCGGAAGCAAATACTAAAAATATACAACTCCAGTACTTTACGAAGGACATCTTTAATTTAATACAAATAACTCCTTACTCTAAAGTATTTTATTATCTGCAACTGGTACAGAGATAGCTGCTTCACTGAACTTGTGTTTGCTTCTTACTGCAAAATTCATAAAGCAATATCCACTGAAGTTAGTAGAGATTTGAATAAATGACTATAAATACTGTCATATATTTTAACCAGAAACTGCACTGTTACATTATTAAGGGAATCTCTCCTTTTAAATTGTATTCATTTAATTGAATTACTGGGCATTAACTTGATAGAAGCATACAGGAATTCACAATGTAATGTATGCTATTCATTGAATCATATTTATAATATTACTTAACTTTATGGGCCATTCCAGTATTTCTGGAAGAGGTTATAAATTTTTTCTTTCTTTCATTTCTTTTTCAACTCTTAGAATACTCACTTCAGGTATTGGAGAAAGTCTTAAGCTTCAGTACTACATAGACCTATTTCTTATTCAGAATCCTCCCACCCCCCCAAAAAAAAACCCAGAGAGATTTGATTTTTTTAACTTCTTTTTATTTTTAACATTATAATATTCTTACAATATGTATTGATGAGGGATGATTGGAGATTGAAAATTACAAGGTGGAAGTTTCATATCTTCTACTATTTTTTAAGGAGACTGGTGTATGAACAATTATTAAGGTAGATTTACAGTAAACAGGTAGTGCTTCTTCTTACTGAGTAGCTTTGAAAATTTATCAAAAAATGGCTTAAAATATTAATTTAGTTTATTTAAAGGGATAGCCGTGATCTAAATATCAACTCTTATAATTAGGTTATCATTTTTCATAGTCAGGTAGTTTCATGATTTTTAGCATCCACCCTCAAAGAAGCTGTCATAATTTGCCAACAATCACAGTTTGAAACACAGTATACTAACTCAACTTTTCATTTGCCTATGTGAAATTCATCAAACTTGAGCTTAAATTTGTTTTGTTAAATTTTCCTTAAATGTTCAGCATTAAAATTTCAAAATATTTTGTACATTATATTTTGCAGAAAAACACGGCCTTGGTATGAACGTAACTGAATAAAATAAAATATGCATATACATTCTTGGGTATTGTTTAAAGCTACATTAAAGTAGAAAAGACAATGATGTCCTTACATTTCTTTGATTTAGAAAAAATGAAAATGAATATCTTGTTTTGATATATATTCTTTCACTGCATTTAAATCACTAATTGATTTTAGCATATGTGTTATTTCTTTAGTCATCATTGAACAAACATGATACTAGTGCATAACTGTATTGAAAATGAATCATATGCTTCCAGAGATACAAATTAATATTAATAAAAGTCACTTTACTTTTAAATTGTTCAAATGCAAGCTACATATATTTTCTCAAGGTCATTAAAGAAAAAATTGAATATCTTCAAAAACCTTCTAGATATATTTACATAATTCTAATTATACTGCAATATTGAAGATAGTTTTTTTTTCTGAGCATCACATTGTCATTTACTCTTGTAAACACAATAAAATGTAATTGATTTTTCTTTCCTCTTTTGAAAGAAAACATGTCTTATCTTAATGAGAAATAGCATGTATTCAAATAATGGTTTGCAGTATAAATTTAGATAAAACAATTACTCCACTAGTAAATTGCTTCAAGTTCATAAGAATTTCACAGCACAATGTGTCTGGGAGACTTGGAAGATTTATGTTTGACCAGGAGTTCAGAAAGAGAGAATGAGCAGTAATGCTAATGAGTTACATATAGTACAGTCTGGGGAACATGTCAGCTCCAGGCTGTAAATGGAAAGCTGACCATAAATGCCAAGTGGATAACTAGGGACTGCAATATAGTGACAAATAAGATCTTTACCCAATCCAATACTTATACAAATAGCAAGGTCAAGATGAACTGTGACTCTAAACTAGAAGGCAGACAACATGCTCTATAATTTGGTACAGGATGGTCTATTTTAGAGATCAGTCATTATCTCACAGACCAAAAAGTCAGTAAGTACAGGAAGGTCAGACAGGACACCAGGAATACATACTGTTTACTTACTACCTGAGATGATTTACTGCTTAAGATATAGCTGTTCCTACCTTTCTTGGTAGTGTATGTAAACCAAACTCTCTATAGAACCAGGTTTTACTTTTTTTTATTTTTTTTCATTTTTCCACTGTACAGCATGGGGGCCAAGTTACACATACATGTATGCATACTTTTTCCTCCCATTGTTGTGTTGCAATGTAAGTATCTAGACATAGTTCTCAATGCTACACAGCAGGATCTCATTGTAAATCCATTCCAAAAGCAATAGTTTGCATCCGTTAACCCCAAGCCCCCGATACCTCCCACTCCCTCCCTCTCCCCCTGGGCAGCCGCAAGTCTATTCTCCAAGTCTGTGATTTTCTTTTCTGTGGAAACATTCATTTGTGCTGTATATTAGATTCCAGTTATAAATGATATCATATAGTATTTGTCTTTCTCTTTCTGACTTACTTCACTCAGTATGAGAGTCTCCAGTTCCATCCATGTTGCTGCAAGTGGCATTATGTCATTCTTTTTTATGGCTGAGGTGTATTCCATTTTGTGTATATACCACATCTTCCTAATCAAATCGTCTGGTTTTAGATTTCAAGTGGGATAATGAAAATGAAAATCAACCAACCAATCAATCAATGGCCTGTTGGAAAATTCAGAATGAGGAACTGAGTCATTCGGAAGGAACACTCTTCTTTAATCTTTTCTAGAAGCTAGATTTATTCTGACATACATTTATTTAGCACTCATTTTCTGAATACACACCATAGTATCAGATACACAATGGTTTATAATTTGTAATAGCTCCTTAATTGAAAGAAAATAGTAATATTTTAAAATATGTGTTGTCTTATCCCTTAATCTTAACAGAGAGACTTAGCTGAATAGTTCTTCAAATCTTGAAGAATTCAGCTAGTAAGTAACAGGGCCAATGGATGCTTGCCATTCCCTAAATTGTGATCATTTTTCAGCATGCAATTTTAATTATAGACTGCTAAAAAATAACATTTCCCATAGTCTAACCATCCACGTGATTCTTGAATACAGACTCCAGCACTTCTGCTTATGCATTCCCCCTTAAACACAGGCATTTCCTCTGATAAGTAATTCAGTACTTCCCAAGGTGTCACATTTCATCTTTAAATAATCATTTTGAGAATTTACTCATATTTGGAATGAATATCTAGGTTATCTTAATTTCAACTTTTGATTCCACCTCTCTAATTACATTCCTTGAGTGATTAAAAACAATATCAATTGACATTGCTTCCTCTTGTCAACTTTCAGTTATTTTAAGATTCTTATAATAGCCCTGGGGCTCTTTTTAATTTTTCTTTTCCTTGGGACTCTTAGAGGCAGTGGTAATTTGGTGGAACAAATAAGGTCAGCAATGGATTCCCCAGTCTGTCCATGAATAACCTTGTCACTGCAGGCAAGTCATTCACATACAGTTTCTTCACACCTCAAAATAAAACAACCCCCCACCAAATAAAACTTCTCCAATTTTGGACTTTAGGATGTTTTCTTTTCTGTTCTGACAGCAACATAATTTTGGTGCCCTTTCTATCATCCTTTGCAGTTTTTGCAAACCTCTTTGTATTTGATGCATTAACTAAGAGATCATTCAAATCATATTATTTGGAGCAAAACTCAAATGCAGTTGACCCTTGAACAATCAGAAGTCAGCCCAGGAAAATCTGCATATAATGTATAGCCAGCCGTCCTATACCAAATCCCTCCATATCCCCAGTTCAGCATGCTCAGATTCAACCAGATAGTGAGTCCCTTTAGTGTTTACTATTGAAAAAATAACTGCATGTAAGTGGATTCCCACAGTTTAAACCCAGGTTGTTTAAGGGTCAACTGTATAATAATAGGCTGTACTGATTCCACAGTCATCTTCTTTTATCTTTTGAATGTGTCATATAACTCTGCATTTATCCTAGATGAATGAATAACTATGAATAACTCTTTTTATTCTTCATTAGAATAACTTGTAATTCAATCATCAGAGTTTTTTAGGTATTTATTTATTAATCTTGACAAAATGCTGCATCATCATTATTTAATTCGTGTATTAAACAAGAAAGAAAAGAAGACAGGAAAGTGACTCATAACTGACTTCATAAGATCTGAAGTCTTGTGCCATGAAATCTTAATATTTTTAATCCCTATGTTTCAGAAGCCTTCTATACTATTATTTGGCTCATATCTGGCTTTATTTAAATCGTTCCCAGTTGTGGTGATAGTGTTGCTTTTTTCATAGGTGCCTTCCACAGCTGGTTCACTGTAAGTAATTCCTACTAGGTTATAATTAAATCTGAAGTATCTACTCTAGATGGGAGGGGAGGTGGCATATTAAAAATCATTAAATGTTTTTTAAGTAAATGAACATTCCAAGAGAAATTGGATAACCACTTGTTTTCATAATTACGTATTCCTTGCCTTCCTTTCCCCTTTGTCATGTATTTTAATCAATTTGTTTCACTTTTTTTCTTAAAATCTTTTTTCTCTTTTTAATCTCAATAAAATAATTTGTTGAAAAATTTATAAACCTCTGATTAAAACTTTAGAGATATTTTGGTATGCAGTGATATTTAATTGTCTATGTTAAAGACCCCTTTCCTATGAATAGGTATGTGTTCATTTAATCCATTTAATAGAAAGTGTATTATAGCAGTTCTTGCTATGGCACAGTGGGATAAGAATCCAACTACAGTGGCTCAGGACACTGCAGAGATGCAGGTTCCATCCTCCCTGCCCAGTGTGGTGTGTTAAAGGATCTGGCCTTGCTGAGCCTGTGGCATAGGTCACATCGGTAGCTCAGATTCAGTCTTTGGCCCAGGAACCTCCATATGCCTTGAGTGTGGCCATAACATTAAAAAAAAGAAAAAGAAAAAGAAAATGTCTATCATATTTTATGTCCATCCAACATATTTAACTACACCTGAAAATTCTTGTAATTATTCTTCTCTATATTTGAAACAACTATACAAATATATTCTAGGTGTTATAGAATATGATTTCTTAGTCCTAGCTATCTAAGCACAGGTTAAATCTCAATATAGGATCTTGGTGACGATTTATATTTTATCCAGGAATGCTAGTTACCATTAAAACACATTTTTTCATGAAATTATACTCTCTTTTTTATATTTATAGGCATTTGATCAGTTCAAAGTATTTATTGTGTGCTCATAATTTATTGAGACCTGCATCACATCATAATCCATAATTATAGATTATTTACAGTTGCTTAAATTTGTTGAATGTAACTTTTTTCTCACATCTAATCAAGTAAATATGTACTATGAAACATTTAGATTAAAACTAGTATTGTAATTAACTGATGGTGTTTAATAAATATGGTTTCAGCTATTAATTTAATATATAAATAAATTGATAGTGTATTTTAACCTTCATTATAATTTGGTTATAGATTTTAGTTTTAGCTTTTTATGTTTGTGGGATTTCTGCCTTTAGCTCTTTATCCTCTTAGAAAGTCAGAAAGGAGAACTGGACAGAGGAAGTAGAAATAATGCTTCACTATTCTTGGTCTTAAGGGATGAAATAGATTTTGATCAAAGCAAAACAAATTGTTTTCCATAATGTAAACACCACTTAATCCAATCACTACATAATGTAAAGCTGTTCTGAACACTAAAAATATACATGACTTCTCATGACTTATGTTTATCTCTTGAGTTGGCAAAACTTGCCTTTCACTTTATAGAATCTCTTCTGTTCCAAAATATAACCCAGTTTACTGCTGGTACTGATGTCATTTATTCTCCACAACTGGAAAACACTCTGGCAGTGAGAGCTTACCAGGCAAGATGGGAATTTAGTTTCAGCTTGACTGGTTCAAAGCTGACTCAAGTACTTTAAATCTTCATTTATAAGTCATCCTTTCCCATATTAGGGAAACAGAATTCCAGCCAGCTTCATCTTGAAGCACAGAAATTCTTTCTAAAATCTTGTGGCAATAGAAATGACATCTTTAAAGTTACAAATATCTGTGTGATAACCGTTTTACTCAAAGGAAATGCATTTATTGACTTCAATATATTCTTTGTATTCCTCTAAACAGAAGCAATTCTATCCAGTTATATATCCCTTACTAGTGCATTGGAAAAGGAACACATTCTTATATCGTGCCTCTTTACAACATTTTTTTCATCTCCTTTAATTCAGATTTTGCAAAAGAATGATGCCTCACAGAGCCAATATGTAGGACATTTTGAGATGTGACACAGCACTAGCTGGGATTGGTGAGAATCCTATCTGAAAGTAAAGACTGAAAACAAAAACCAAAAACATATACATGTGTTAATATCACATTGAAACAATATGACATCTTACAGCAGAAATTTTATTTGAAAAATATGACATTTGACAACATTTGCCTTTTCTTTAATCATTAAAAATAAATTTATTTCTAAATTAAGAATCATTTTGCAAAACTCTTGGTAAAGTACAGTTGATATACCTTGATTGCCAGTAGATTTAAAATCTTGGGAAAGCAGTGAACTTGTCTGTCTTGTCCATGTGTTCATCCTCATCATCTGGCATAGTGCTAGCTGAGTAAATGTTTGCCTGACTGCAATACACAAGTGGGTGTAAAATAAATTATTTGATGAATGAATGAATGAGTGAATTACTGCTGGATTTTATGCATAATGAATAACCTGTGAAGTCAGCTCTTTGGACTAATCTAACATAAGATGGGAATTTGGAATTAATTCCTTCATACATATGTCCTTATCAAACACATATTGTCTTCAGAGAAACAATTCTGGGAGTTCTCATCATGTCTCAGCAGAAACAAATCTGACTATCATCCATTAGGATGTGGGTTAGATCCCTGGCTTTGCTTAGTGGGTTGAGGATCTGGCAGTTGCTGTGAGCTGTAGAGTAGGTTCTAGATGTGGCTTGGATCCTGCATTGCTGTGGCTGTGGTATAAGCCAGCAGCTGTAGCTCTGATTCAACCCCTAGCCTGGGAACCTCCATATGCTGCAGGTGTAGCCTAAAAAAAAAGGAAGAAACAATTCTGAAATATACTTTATAGTTAAACTACTAGAAAATGAAAAATATGAAATATTTATAAATGCTTCCAATTTAGGTTATTATAATGCAATTAAACTTTAAAACTCTTCCAGAAGACTGGACTTCACCAAGTTTATTTATCATGTTTAGTTTAATCATACTTTGGTTCTTTATACAAGTTTAACTTATATACACAGAACTACCTTATTTTATCAATTGATGACAGGTATGTGTGGCAAATTGGCCACTGTACCTTTTTTTCAGAAATAGAAAATTCCTATATGATTTTATCCTCATCAATTGGAAATATGAAATTTATACTAAAAAAAAGATTCCAAAAAAAAAAGACAATTTGCCTTCTAAATTTATATCTGCCAATCATAAACCTTGTGAACCTGGATAAGAACTTTACCTTCTTAGTGACCTGCTTTCTCATCTATTTAAGGTATGGCATCATTGCCCATTTTATAAAATTGTTGTCAAAAACATTTATTAATGAAGCACTTTTGAGCACATGACAAGCCTTAATTATGAATTTGTAACGATAACAACAACTCCATTACTAATGATGATAATATTTGAGTACACTAAATGCTTCATATGGTATCTAATTTAATCGTCCCATCAGCTAGAAATATATGTATGAGTGTCTGTATCTTTTACATTAAACAACTAATACTCAGAGAGTTTAGGCAAGTTTCAGAAGTCAGCAGCTTATACTTGTCATAGTCTGAACTTGAACTTAGGTGACTATGACGCTTTTAATCACTATAATACAAGCCCCTCAAGTAGGTTAGCATATACTATGAGAAGTATAATTATATGAAGGTAAATTAGAGCATAATCAGCAATGTGCTGACAGAGAAAGAAGAAAAGAGCTTCAGAAAGCAAAAGGCAGATGAATTTCTCTCTCTAGGGAAGAATTATAAGTCTTTGCTGAAGAAGTGATAGTGGAAGGATGAATAAGAACTCTCACACAGAGAAAAAGGAGTGAAAATTACTTTGTAGGAGTAGAGGGAAGGCTGAAGACAAAGGGTGTTACACAGCAGAGGGAATATTTATACACGTCCCAAGTGGTAAAGTGCAAACATGATTTGACAAGGCTGGAATGAGGTAGACAAGCTGGGACTTCAAAGGCACATAGAACTAAACTGTGAAATTCTTTGTATGACACATTGTATAATGCTAAGTTAGGATATTGGAGAACCAAGATATAGGTTCAACAAGGGAGAATGGTTAGCTTTCATTCCTGAGATGGGAATATATTAACAAGAAGTAGGGCAAGAATACCTTTGAGGTAACTGGCTAATAGCTAAATAAGAGAGGTCAAGGTTAGAATTAAGGAAGAAATCATGTGAATGGAGGAGTGAGCTAAATGTGAGAAGCACCTTAAAATAATGTCAACCAAATGTTGTGACCAGTGTAGGTGGAGAGGGAGGTAGACTAATAATACCAGCCTTTCAAATATAGTGACTGGGTAATTATGGTGTGTTAAACTGAACTGTATTCCCATTTGGGCTTCTAAGTTTGAGATACATATAAAACAGATGGACATATTCCATAGGCAATTAAATTTTAATACTTGTGACTTGAAGTCAGAAGTATGAATTAGTATACATAACACATGAATTCTCTAGAAAGAACCAGTGCAGGTGCTTTCCTTGGAGGTATATATATATTAAACTATATCAGCAGTAGAAGAGAGTCAGTGAAGGAGACAGAGAAGGGACAGTCAGGGAAGACTAGGGCTCAAGTTGAGAAGCAGGTGGTAGAACAGCCTACTTAATTTTTCAGTCATACAAGTGACATACACTGAGCTTAGTGTTTATATGGATTGTCTAATTATTATTTACAATGATAAAATGGATTAAGTAATACTGTATATCCAAGTCACAAGTGAGAAAATTTATGCGTAGAATATTTAAATAACTTGTTTTATTCTTACATTGCTAGAATGTGTCATACTTAGCTCAGACCAGGGTAATCCTAGAACTTAGAGATAAGAATCAGTTCTGGGAGTTCCCATTATGGTGCAGCAGAAACAAATCAGACTAGTATTCATGAGGACCAGGGTTTTATCCCTGGCCTTGTTCAGTGGGTTAAGGATCCAGCATTGCTGTGAGTTGTGCTGTAGGTCACAGATGTGACTCAGCTCCTAAGTTGATGTGGCTGTGGTGTAGGCCGGCAGTTACAGCTCTGATTCAACTCCTAGCCTGGGAACTTGAATGTGCCATGGATGCAGCCCTAAAAAACAAAGCCAAAAAAAAAATCTGTTCTTATCCACTTCACTGTCAATAACTCATAAAAAGTTATGCATGCTATTTCCAAGTATTTTTCATATACCTAGATGTATATTATAATGATAGTGTAATAAATTAAATATTTTGTCTAATTAATTGTCAATTCAGTCAGAAAGATAATTGCATTTGTGCCAGGCTATGAAAAGCACAAAGTATGGGCTGAAGATGACTGTATGATACCAATATGATTAAGAAAACATGCCTAGCTGAATTTCAAAAGTGCAATTTGTGGAATTACCTGGTGGTTCACTGGGTTAAGAATCCAGTGCTGTTATTGCTGTGGCTCAGCTTGTTGCTGTGGTGCAGGTTTGATCCCTGGCCCTGAAACTTTTGTTTAAGCTTTTGAAAAATACTCTTTTCTTTTTTCATTCCCACATATATTTCCTGGTTTTTACTTGTTTCCATATGTCATCTATGATAAACAAAAAAAAAAAAGGGGGGGGGGGAACCACTGAACTTAAACCAAACATTTACACACAGTAGTACAGCCTGGAAGAACAGATGAAGTTGCTTGCACCTAAGGTACACACGGAATCTGTAGACCTTTTCCTGCTAAGGCCTAATTAAACAAACAAAACAAAAAGAGAAGGGAAGATGCTTAGAGTCAGTTGCCCCATAAGACTTAAAAAAGGTTAGGTCTAGAGGTCAAAGGAGGGAGAAATTTCATTCATCTGGAAGACAGGAAAAGGAGCAGAGAGATTGACTATCACGTTATTGAAAATACATAGAGAACTGGTCCTTAAAGAGGGTAGATATACATGTTTATAGCTGGGGAAGGAGGTGGATACAAAGGCAGGCAGAAGAGTGAACAAAATAGTTACATGTGACCTCAAAAAGTTATATAAATGGGCCAGTGAAAAGAGGACCTGGAAAGGCAGATAGAGGAGCCACTAATCCCTCCTAGCTGAGGGATCTGAATAGGAGTATGAAAGAATCATCACAGCTTTGTCAAAGGAGGAGTAAGATAGAGCTATGCTACCCTTTGTATCGTCCTGGGCACATTTCAGTGATCCTAGTTGATTCTCTGGCTTTCACGAATTGGGATTCTTGCATTATTATCTTTTAAGTAGCCTGCTGAAAACTGTGAGCAGCGTTTTTGCCCCTTTCCTGTTTGTCTATTTCTGTTCCCCCCAAACCCTAAAAAGTTATAAAAGTTAGGTAACATTTAACTTAATTCCTGACTTATGATCTACTAAATGCACATGATACTTTGCTTAAACTATTGATTCTCTCTCTGGATTAAAAGAAGTAGTAATGAAGAATTAAGTAGTTAAGTAATTATTAACTCTCTACCATCAGGAGTCCCATTAGCAATCCTGTAGGCAGATCACACGGGCAAGATAACATTCTAGGAAAGATCATGAGGAGTCAGCCAGCCTACGCACAGTGGAAAACGACACAGAACCGAACCTTCTGCCTCAATGATTAACTGAGATTACTTCCCCCTTTTCCCTTTAAAAACTGTCATGGATGAGCAGAAAACTCAGAGTTGGTCTCAGGACATGAGTCCACCTTTTCCCCAGATTGTCAGCCTTCAGATTAAACCAACTTCACTTCCTACCAACATTTGCTTCGGGTCTGTTGACTTGAGCAGCCAAACCTGAGTTCACTAACAAAATCACACGAAAGTGTGAATCGTTGCTCTGGTTGGCTTAAAACACAGTGATTGTTCATTTGTATATTCCTTTCAGTTAGGAAAACTGATGAGACTGTGGGTGCTTCTTCTGCTGAAAGAGAATCCAAAGATTAAGTAATATTAACATTAAAAAAATTAGGTGTATAAGTTGTTTATATATTCTAGAGATTAAGCCCTTGTCAGTTGCATCATTTGAAACTGTTTTCTCCCATCTGTAAGTTGTCTTTTTGTTTTCTTTTGGGTTTCCTTTGCTGTGCAAAAGCTTTTCAGTTTGATGAGGTCCCATGGGTTTATTTTTGCTCTAATTTCTATTGCTTTGGGATGTGGTATATATATACAATGGAATACTACTCAGCTATAAAAAAGAATGACATAATGCCATTTGCAGCAACATGGATGGAACTAGAGAATCTCATACTGAGTGAAATGAGCCAGAAAGACAAAGACAAATACCATATGATATCACTTATAACTGGAATCTAATATCCAGCACAAATGAACATCTCCTCAGAAAAGAAAATCATGGACTTGGAGAAGAGACTTGTGGCTGCCTGATGGGAGGGGGAGGGAATGGGAGGGATCGGGAGCTTGGGCTTATCAGACACAACTTAGAATAGATTTACAAGGAGATCCTGCTGAATAGCATTGAGAACTTTGTCTAGATACTCCTGTTGCAACAGAAGAAAGGGTAGGGGGAAAAATGTAATTGTAATGTATACATGTAAGGATAACCTGACCCCCTTGCTGTACAGTGGGAAAATAAAAAAAAAACTATAAAAACAAAATTAGGTGGATAAGAATGTCGAAAAATAGATGTGGATTCTCATTTGAGATCACTCACAGATGCTCTGAGTTGCAAATATATTCTTATGGAATATGGTAATTATAGCAAGAAGACCATGACTGAGCCTGGATACAGCCTCAGCAACAGAGTCATGTTAAGTCTGGGGATGCCTGATGCCCCAGGAATTTTCTACTTCTTCTTGGGTTTACCTTTAACTCTGATATTTATTTACAGCTTCACCAACTGAAAGATCAAATGACAGTCAAGATTAACTAACCTGTCTAAAATGAGATTCTCATAGTCTCAGAATCCTAACAATTCAGTAAGGGCAGAACTCCTGAAGGCCTTACCTGGGAATATGGTCTGATACTGGTGTATCATATCCAGAACTCTCTCTGGTCCCAGCAACCTGCCCTCTTTCTTCTTCATCCATAATGCTTACTTTCTTGATTTATATTTCTTCTACTTTTTACAGTGTTAGGTGCTGTAGTTTTCTATCCTAAAATACTAATTTTATTTTGAGAAATATTCTTAAGCTTTCACAACACTCATTGAGATAATTAAAGGGATTTATCTACATTTAATGTCATGGAAATGCTGAGAAATTTAAAAGCAGAAAATTTGTATTTAAATTACAGATGACTGACAGCAAGTAAAACCCCTATATATTACCAGGATTTTGAAGAATTTGATCCAAATTATAATGTCCTCATTTATGACATTTGATTAGAGAGAGTACTGGCTTATATAGAAAAAGAATATAGTAAACTGATTATAAGCCAGTTAAGAGTTATTAGGCTTAAAACTTCATGCCAGACATGAGACTAGAATGAAAGGAATGTTTTGACAAGATGGTTGATAGGGTAGATCTTGTTATATTTTGAAATGTGACATTAATGAGATCTCACTCCCTGTTCTAATTTTGTATGGCAGGAACAAGCCTACACTTGTGTGGATGATCTGATGAAAGTTGTTTCATATTCTAAGGGAGAGGAACTGGATTCTAAGGGCAGCTTTCATCTAATTATCACAATCATTGTGTCTCTAACATCTGAGCTCAGCTGAATATCAGAATTTATATTCTTATGTCTTAAATTCATAGTAAGCTCACTGCAATAGTCACAACAAATAGGCCTACCCTGCACTGAAAAAGAACTCATAACCGTGACTCTGTATTTGTTTGAGTCTTTTGAGTGAGTCCACAGGAGAAGACCAGCATAGAATAGGATCACCATTTCTCCTGCTACCAGGATAGTGTGCAAATCATTTGGGCTGGCTAAGCTCTGGATTAACCATAGGATATTGACCGATCTTTACCAATGATGAACCAAGGTTTGGAAATGTAAATTTTTTTCTTAAGTGTGTTTCTTAAAATTTAGAAAAAAAAGATAAAACTCTCAACTAAAAAAATATGCACAATGTGAGAGTTGTGAGTTAAGTTTTATTTGTGGCAAAATGAGGACCTAAGCTCTGGAGGCAACATCTCAAGCAACCCTAACAACTCCTTGGAGTAACTGCTTCGAATAGTTGAGGAAGGAGCTAGGATATATAGTTTTACAACAAAGGACAGGTAGTCTGAGAAAAAAGGTTACTCTTAATACAAGAAAAATAGGTAGTTCAATTTAAGGTATTTAGCACTTTTCTCTTTATGGAAAGATGCAAGCATCTGGGCTCACTGAAGTCATTCCTTTGATATGCACTTAGCTACTAGGGCCAGTATCCTATGTTTTCACATCCTGAGTTTTCTCAGGGCTTATTGTCAGGAGTGGCTGCAGTCTGATGACTGCTCTGTGGAAGGTATTCTTTGTTTCCTTCCTGAGTTCTCTCAGGGCTCACCAGATCACCATAGGCCGAGGTGGCTGCACCCACTGCTGACCGCGACATCGTTTGTTTACTGATATAGCAGGTACTATTTATTTTATTTTTCAAGACTTCCCAGTATAGATTGGTCATTTATATTTGAGGAATATAATACATATTAGTATGTGACTTTGAGTAAAATACCCATTTAATAAGTTAATTATGAAATGTCAGCCTTATATTAAGTTCTAGGAATAGCAGATCTAATGGCATATATTATACAAATATATGGAAGTATCATTCAGTTATTAAATAGTTTTCAATAAAATCCCCCAATAGAAAGCATATTTAGAGGTCAAGCTCAACAACAAAAATAGTTTCTTAGCTATTTATTTTATGGGTTCTACACCAATTCCAGTGTGTGTGAGGGTTTCCCCTACACACTATCGAGGAATTCTCTGACACCAGCTGAGTGTCCTAGAATTGTCCACCAAGAAATGCAGAAGGCTGTAATTAGGAAGAAAGTTTGCATTATCAAAGACAAGTGTGTGTGCCTGATGCATTGTGAGGCCAAAGAAACTGACAGGTCAAAGTTTGCAGCAGAAGGATTTATTGCAGGGCCTTGCAAAAAAGAACAGGTGGCTCATGTTCAAAAAAAAAAAAAAATGGTTTGTAGGGGAGAAGATTTCATAGGCAACATTTGGGATAAGAGCTGCAGGGGTATGACTTTCTTCTGATTGGGGTGGTCTAACGGCACCATAAGGGTTTTAATATGCAGATTGCCTTTTCCTTCTCCCTCACCCCACAGCCCCTCCAGGGGGGAGGAGAAATGGAGTCAGCCAAGGGGCAGAGAACCTCCATGGTGCTGATTAGAAAACTCCAAACTGCTTAAGATTACATTTCTGGTGAGGGTTGAAACTGCTCTTAGTTCAGGTATTAAATCTAGGTTTGGTGTCCCTGGGCTTTTAGCACAAGTGATACTTGTTAGAGTGCTGGGGAAAGAAAAACTGTTGACCGGAGCAGTGAGATCTCAAGCAAGATTTATCAACTCAGCAAGAGGCACTCAGAGCCCTCCCCCTGTCCCTGCCATTGGTCATGTGCTGAGTTCTACAGGTCTAGGATGGTGGTTGAGATCATAGTATTAAAACTTTAACTTTCTCCTTGGGGCTGTCTTTGTCCTTGGGAAGTCAACCACTTCATGGGCTTGATTGTTCCACCTGTGGAGGTCCAGTAAAGTGGAGACTGCTTGTCTGGGTCTGGGTGGGTCACTGAATCATGTAGACTTGGTCTTTTTTTTTTTTTTTCCTGTCTTTTGTCTTTTTAGGGCCTCAGCTGTGGCATATGGAGGTTCCCAGGCTAGGGGTCGAATTGGAGCTGTAGCTGCTGGCTACAGCCACAGCCACAGCCACAGCCACAGCCACAGCCACAGCAATGCAGGATCCAAGCCACGTCTGTGACCTACACCACAGTTCACAGCAACACCAGATCCTTAACCCACTGAACAAGGCCAGGGATTGAACCTGCATCCTCATGGATGCTAGTCAGATTCATTTCCACTGAACTATGATGGGAGCTCCGACTCATTCTTTTTTAGGCCTTCCTTTTAGTTTCCACCTAAGAATACTATTTGGGGCCTGTGGGTTTTCTCTTTAACAAAGTAGTAAATTACAAAATACTGTCTTGGGGGGTTCTAATTATCTATTATAAAAAGTGTTTCCCCTCTTTTCAAGGTTTGTGAGTCTAGTACAGTGGAAACTTAATAAGTGAATGCAGTTCTGTTTCTTGCTTCAAAGAGGCTGTCAGAATTGTGTCAACAACTTTGTCTGTTTATGCCCAGAAGGAAAGCTATTCTAAACAATGTGTTTTTATTAAGACAGATTGTATCTAAAAATTGTCAGAAGATATTCTTCACTAGCAGGCTTGAAAGATAGTCTAGTATTTCCCTATCAACATGTTGTTTCTGAAATTTCATCTGCATTTGTTTATCCATTACCTATTTATCTCTTTACCTCTATCAATCTTCCCAAAGCAAATAAACTACATTCTTGCATACATTTTCTGAAACTGACAAATATTTATGTAATTAGTTATCTAATGTGTTACCTTTCTAGAAAACTAAGAATTCACGTACTTCTAATGGGAGAAATCATGTATTTTTTTCAAGTTATAACATGATAAAAATATGACATCAAGAATGGGTAGAGAGTAATTTAACAACAAGGAGACAGCTGCAGGAAATCAAGAAAGTGTAATATTATTACATACAGTTTTCATTAGTAAAATACCAAATGCTTTTTATTCACAGACTGTGGGCAAGATGCAGTTTAGAATCAAGATAATGTTAATTTTCCAGTGCTGTTACTTTTTAAAAGAGTGCCTTAATCCATAATTTCCTGTTTTAAATTATTCTGAAATTCTGTCCTTGAAGTAGAAATTTATGATTGTGATTTTGGCTAAGATGGCAGCCTGATATATCTACAACTAAAATGACTGTTTTAACATATTTTTTTTCCTTCTTAATATGTATCTTATTGGCATGAAATACACGGAACTATTTGGTTTTAGGCATATTTCAAACCAGTAATAGGCAATATCATATGTCTTTATGATTCTGTACTTTAATATAGAAATGAACATGATTCATATAAATAGGTTTATTTTTGTACGCCTTATTCATAACCTCTACCATTAGAGAAGTTGAGATTATAAGGCCAAAATGGGTATGACAATCAGGTGAATGGTTATCTCAGAAAGAGTGATTTTATTATTAACTATGCTTGACTAGGTTAGATCATTTATGTTAGGAAAATAAATCTTGACATTTATATGGATAATTTTGTGGTTTACTTGTCAACCTTCCTGTGAGACATGGGTCTGATTAAACTCTGATTGAGAATGAGAACTGTAATACATTATTAATCAGCTCAGGGTAATTGTAAAGTTTTATGACTTAAGGACGAGTGGAAATTGGTTCCATGGTCAGTTTGAGAAATTATGAGAATACACCTTGCACTGTCAGTGCTGATAGCTTGGCATTAGTCATGGTCTTTCCACAGCCATGGCCTGTGACAGCACTAATGATAGTCATTTTGCAGCGTGACCGTGCATTAGAATACATTTAGAGGAGCATAAAATGTCAAATGCTGGAGTAAAGATTTTTCAGCAGTTCTTGGCACAAGAAGCCTTATATTCCCAGAAGTTTAAATTTCTCAAAATTGCAACCCACATATAATCTCAAGATTAATAGGAAAATGTTGATCAAAAATTAAGCTTGCTTTTTTTTTGGAGTTCCCATCGTGGTTCACCAGTAATGAACCTCACTAGAATCCATGAAGACTCGGGTTTGATCCCTGGCCTCGTGGATTAAGGTTCCAGCACTGCCGTGAGCTGTGGTATAGGTCACAGATGCAGCTTGGACCCGGTGTTGCTGTGGCTATGGTGTAGGCTGGCAGCTGCAGCTCCGATTTGACCCCTAGCTTGGGAACTTCTGTATGTCGCAACGGCAGCCCTAAAAAGACAAAAAAAAAAAATTAAACTTATTTTTTAAAATATGTATCACTTTGGCCAATTAAGCCGAAGTGACAAAGTCAAAGAAAACAAGGTGCAAGTTTCTTCTTTGAACATTCTCTTTTAGTGACATTTATATAAACACATTTATTTCATTCTTTTTTTTTTAACTGAACACAGGATAGGATAAAAGCAAATATAAATTTGATGTTTGTTGAATGATTTCTTTAAATAACCAAGTAATGTTAAGAATTTTCAGTTGCAAATAATAAATAATACTTTTGATGATAAAAAACAAAACATGTATTATAAATTTACAATAGCATATTAAATGATGAATATTGAGTCGTATTAACATTATGGCTAAGAGAGTGGACTTTGAAATGAGGCTTGGAAGAGTCCAGGCCCCAGGTCATCCCAGTTCTTGCTTTAGATTGTTTATTTATCCTCAGTAAGACTGCTTTTGTTATCTTTGAAGTGGAAATGATAGTGATTTTACTGAGTGGGTTGTTCTACAGAGTCACTGAGATATAGACAATGGTCATTTTGGTTGTCTGATACTCCATGAGCACGTTTATATATGTAAACCTAAATTATATATTTCTGTTGTTATCCTTTCAACCCGATAATGTTACTTAATAAAAAGGCATTGACTACTTAAAGTAGTCCTTTATGATGAAGCAAATATTGAAGTCACTGTATCACACTTTGCTATTAAAATGGAAGGATCTGGGGATCATAACTGTGAGACCTGCTTGGGAAGGGCTTTGGTTCCCTTAAGAACATTTCTACCTGTTCTGAATCTAATGCAGATGGTGCTTTTGTTTGCCCTTTAAGCTCCACTGATTAGATGGATTTGTAAATGTAGAGGAAGGACTTAGGTGGTTTAAAAAATTCAAATAAAGTCAGAGGCACTAAGTCAACAATGAAAGTATAAAATGCAAAAAGATGTAAAATTTGATATTTTTGAACTATTTGAAGATTTCAACATTCACCATTCATTCTGAGACAGCATATGTCATTTCAGTCAACTTGTTAAAAGTTTAGTGACTTAGATAACAATTTTTTCTTTATGTTTTAAAATCAATAAACAGCCTCAACAACAAACATTCTACCATTTCCCATTTTGGTAAAAATAATTTATCAAGCTTTTTGTTTGTTTGTTTTTGTTTTTGTAACTTATGGACCAAAGCAAAAATCAGTTCTTCACACTTTCAAATTACCACCGAGGCAGCTCTCAGATTCTTTGTCCATAGCACACCTCAGTATCCTAGTAGTGTTAAATTACTCTGTCTAGTTAACAATCAAGTCCTAGAAGTTTTTATTTGGACCATAAAAGGGAAGTTGACAAAAGTGTACTTTGAATAAACTTATAGGCAATTAGTGCTGTCTGTAATAATATAATTGAATAGCAAACCATTATTGATGAAATAAGTATTCGGTTAAAGCTTCAGATTAAGAATGGCCTTTGCCAGACTCCCACGAGGTCAGAAAACCTAGTTTGTTATTGTCCATAGTTTACCATATACCATCCTGGATCACACAGACTGGTCTCATAGTTACCCCCTTTCCCCCGTTGCACCAGTATTACTCCAATAATTTGTACCTATGGGCCTGGCCAGACTCACTCTTAGCTAGTGGAGAGCTCCTCCCCTCATCCTGTTTGGTACCATCAGTGAAGTGACCCTCTCACAACCTTCTTGGAGGAAACGTGGATATCACACTGTGGGTTGGGGAACAGGTGGCCTATAAACAGGTGGGTTTCCACTGCAATGTCCTCTCTTTTTTTTTTTGCTTTTTAGGGCCGCACCCATGGCATATGGAGGTTCCCAGGCTAGGCGTGGTCCAATCGGAGCTGCAGCAGCCAGCCCATGCCACAGCCTGAGTAATGCCAGATCCGAGCCACATCTGCGACCCACACCATAGCCCATGGCAACGCAGGACCCGCAACCCACTGAGTGAGGACAGGGATTGAACCTGCGTCCTCATGGTTGCTAGTCAGATTTGTTTCCTCTGAGCCACGAGAAGGGAACTCCATTGTTCTCACTTTTTGCCTTTTCTTTGAATCTTTAGTTGGTTCCATTGCAAAAGCTTTGTTTCTTCTTGTCATTCCATCTTAATCATAGGAATAAAAATAGACCAATATACTGTGACAGAAGAAAATTTTAAGATGTCTGGATCTTCCTCTTTTCTCTGTTATGATCCCAATTATGTCTTTCTACCATCAACAAAATAATACGAGTTACTAACATTTCAGAATTTCTGGTTGTTGGGGAACAGTGTGAGAAAGGAGATGAGATAAGTAAAAGATCAAAGAAAAATGCAAGTAAATTTATGTAAATTGTCCTAAAATATATTCCTTTTTTTTTTTTTGTCTTTTTGCCATTTCTTGGGCTGCTCCCGCGGCATATGGAGATTCCCAGGCTAGGGGTCGAATCGGAGCTATAGCCACCAGCCTACGCCAGAGCCACAGCAACGCGGGATCTGAGCCGCGTCTGCAACCTACACCACGGCTCATGGCAATGCCGGATCCTTAACCGGCTGAGCAAGGCCAGGGATTGAACCTGCAAACTTATGGTTCTTAGTCAGATTCGTTAATCACTGTGTCATGACAGGAACTCCTAAAATATATTCTTAATGGTATATTTAAATTCATTTCTCATTAAATTTATATTTGTTCAGTGTTGTCCAATAGAAATATAATTTGAGTCACATTTATAATACTAATTTTTTCTGAACTATATTAAAATATTAAAAAGTAAATAATTGAAGTTATTATTTTACTTAACCCAATAGCTCCAGGATTTGTTTTATATATAATCAATATTAAAACGTTATTAAAATTATATTCACTTTTTTCTAGTTAGTCTTTGAAATCAGATACACATTTTGCATTTACAGGTCACCTTAATTTGGATGCTAATTTTTCATTGAAATTGATTATTCGGTATTTGCATTTTGTAAAATTTAAGGTTGGAAATATAGACACACATCAAGGTGTCAAAACATATTAAGAATCTTTGAGTAACTAAAATTGATCAATTTTCACAGTTAAGTTAATTTATATTAAATAAAAATTTAAAAATCCCCTACCTCTTCCCTTGGCCTCATTTCAAGTGCTCAATAGCGTATGTGGCTGGTGGCCACCTTTTCGGACATCGATTCCATGCCTATTTCTATTCAATCAAGTGCATTTCTCATCAGAAAGCAAATTCTTTGATTTCAGATCAGTTTAATGCACCACTCTCTGACCAATCTAGATGTTAGATTCACTGATTTCTTTGCAATTGGTTTTTACTTACAAGAGTAAAGAATATCTATATTTGCCTCTTAATTTATTTATAATCTATACAAATTACCCTGCTTTACATGTATTATAAAAACAACATGATTACTGCTTTGGGTGTTTAACCAATCCACACTTGGAACTTGATTCAGATACATGTAAATATCCTCAGTGACTGAGATAGATTTAAATATCAGATATTATATATCAGATACTCACTGGACCTCCAATTTGCTTTCAAGGCACTGTTTCAAAAGGATTTCCTTTCTTGGCAATCTTGCTTTGTTTCTGCATCTACTAACTTGCAGTTATGTTCTACAACTTTCTCAACAAGTGAGCTGTAGGGAAAATATCTTAAGAAAGTGGGTCTAACAAATACATCAATTTAATGTATATGCTAATATTTATATCCAGTTACTGTTCTCATTTTTGGAGCTAGTTTACCATAAATGATGAAATAACAGTATAGGATAAAATTCTAAATCTGACTGCAAACATCAAGTGAATGCTGACAAATAAGTATGTAGGACTGCTAGAATACAATAAGGCTGTTTTGGTTCCAAAAATTAAATTAAGGAATCCTCTTATAGTAGCATGTGTACAAAACAGCCACTGAGTTGTAAAAAATAGAAAAAGTCAGTTATAGTTCAGTAATGCCACTTTCCCAATCAATTAAAAATTAACAAAAGTGCCTTGTTTATAGGAACTCCGATGGAAAAATATCTGATAATTTTTTGTCTGTGAATATTAAGGTTTTGTTTAATTATGAGGGAAAATACAAGTGGAATCATCTTAGAGAGAAACTACTTATTTTTTCCAGAAGCTTTGAATTACCTCAAAGCATTTTAAAAATGATTTTAAAGTTGTTCTCTTTTAAATATAGAATGATGCATTTTAAAACTTTCTATAAACACTTTAAATTTAAAGTGAAATCAAGGAAATAAAAATAATTGCTGTGATTGTTGTAACTTTTAGAAAAATGTGTTTATAAGAAGTTTTGTATATGCAACATTAATCTAGAAAAGAATACAGTCTAAGAGAAAGCTTTTGTCCAATAAGCCTCTTCCCTAATATGTTGTCAGTGCTATTTTTAACTTTAATTTAATTTTGTGTTTAAGATGTAACTTAGAAAGTTAAAACGTAATTCTGTTTGAAATTTTCAAAAAAAATGTTTGTGATACACCTAATTTAGTTGATTATTTCGTGGGTTTATATTAGCTGCTCTTATATTTTTCTCTTCATATCATGCTTTTTATTATAAACCTAGATATTTTCTTCTGTGTGTGGTTATCTTAGCTGGTTAAATCATAGTACAAAGGCAACCAGTAGCATAAATTTGAAATTTTTTTTTCCTATTGATCTCTCTTTAATAGTGACTGAGACCTTATTGAAGCACCTATCTTGGAAATGCATCCTGTGACTAAAAGTGTGGGCTTTATGTGAAAATGGCATTTCAGAAAGCTATGACCACACAGGGCTGGCTGTCATAGCTATCAGTCACTTATAGATAGTTTGTTCACATCTAGATCCAGGGCTATGGATATTGGTGTTAGTGGTACTTGAAATGTTTGGGAGGAGTCATGTGAAATTCTGCTCTGTGCTTGGCATCATTTAGATTTATCAATGAGTGTGAGTGACCCATATCCTCCTTGATCATTGTGGTTTCACCTCTGTCTACTCCAGTGCAGTACTGACTCCATTACTCTTCCTCTCTCTACAGCCCTTGCTTACTGACTTCTCTTCCCAGTTTAGTTAACTGCCTGGTTTGGAGCTGAGCCCCAAAGAGCAGGCTGAATAACTGAGAGGTCTGTCTTGGGTGGGGAAACCCATTACTGGTAGTTAGTTTCAGTGAACACTTGTTTACTCAGATATGGCCAGTAGTAGTCTCCTATAAACCTCCCCCACTGCTCCCTGGGTCCCTGTTTCCAGAAGTGCCCAGCTGGACCACCCTCAAAGGGAGAACACAGAGATTAGCAATTCAGTCTAACAGTGGAGAAAGAAAGTCTCACAGACCTTGGACTCAGACAAATGTGAAACAGCTGCATTGCATTGTATGCAACCGTGACCAAGTCAGCTAGTTCTCTGAGTCTCCAAAATTATAATGATAATAGCTACTAACAAACCTGGTTTGAAGAACAAAGCAAGAATATACATGAAGCAATTAGAGTGTATGTCACACGTTGTAAAGAGACAATTAATGGTAGGTAATATTATTCTTCTATCTCTGAAAATAAATCATTTTCTATGGGAAAAAAATGATTCAACTTGTCCTTTTCTGGTGTTTTATGTTTATATATAAGAAGTTCTAAGTAAGTTTATATCTAAGCTCAGAATATCTAAGCTCAGATATGTTTATATCTAAGCTCTATGTAAGTTTCTATCTAAGCTCAGAATCTAAGCTTTTAATTTGGCACTTTATAATAAAAATGATACTAATAAATTAGCCATATTAGAGATATAGTATTTGTACCTAATGTTTTTTAAGAATAGGGAGTTCCTGTCGTGGCGCAGTGGTTAACGAATCCGACTAGGAACCATGACGTTGCGGGTTTGGTCCCTGCCCTTGCTCAGTGGGTTAATGATCCGATTCGGTGTTGCAGTGAGCTGTGGTGTAGGTCGCAGACGCGGCTCGGATCCTGCGTTGCTGTGGCTCTGGCGTGGGCCTGTGGCTACAGCTCCGATTAGACCCCTAGCCTGGGAACCTCCATATGCCGCTGGAGCGGCCGAAGAAATAGCTAAAAAGACAAGAAAGAAAGAAAGAAAGAAAGAAAGAAAGAAAGAGAGAGAGAGAGAGAGAGAGAGAGAGAGAAAGAGAAAGAAAAAGAATATATGTGACCTATGCATATTGCAGGAATAAATCATTTGACTATGGTGAGACGTAATTTTCGCTCAGATGGTCCATTTTTCATCATTACTCCATCTATCTTTATGAGAAAAGCAAAAGAGGACTTTATAATTTGGTACTTTCAAAAGATAACAGAAATATAGTAAAAATATATCTAAGTTATTTTTCCCCTAATTTTAAGTAGCAAATAAAAAGAAGTACTTAAAATTCCATGAGAAAAAAATCATGTTTTTTTTTTAAATTTATTTCAAATTTTTGTGGACATTTTACTTTGGAAAATTTAATTTGTATAAAAGCAGTTATGATCTATTATCTTTACCTTTAAAACTATCCAGCAAAAATAAAATGTGGCCTTCCAACTTCTTAGAGTTAAATTATGTAGTTGTCACTTGGACTGTAAAATAACTTTCTGTTTCCTTAAATCCAACTTGATTTACTGTTTTAACGTTTGATGTTCTTTTCTGTCAGATAAAAACTGCGGTAGAAGTTGATGAATGTGCTTCCAAGCCCTGTAAAAATTGAAGTGTGGGATTTCCCTATAGTTGCCTGCCAGATAAATAACCAGATATTTATATATTTTAGTCTTCTCAGATGAATTTTCATTTCAAATGAAATCTTCAATTCACTGGAGGTTAGACCTGATGTGTTAACAATTCTCCGAGAATTGATATTATTCTCGTTATGAATATTGGACTCTAGAAAACTCAGATACTATGTTCCCATGTGTTTTTACAAGCATATATCATAGATGCGGCAACTGCAATTCTTAGCAGGTAGAATCATAAGAAACTTTTGAACTAAAACTGAGACTTAACAGAATAATATCTAGAAAATGCACCGATTGTAATCCTTTGAGTTCATCTGAACATTAATTAACCTGAATTTCCTCTGAGATTATTAATAAAATGTTTACTTCTCTTCCGTTCTCACAAAAATTTCTTAGTAAAGCTAAGACTGTTAAAAAACTCATTAACTAATATTTACTGTATTGAATTATTTAAAAGTTGTTAAAACACATAGGTAAAACAGATTTTTATATAGTATTTACATCATCTAAACAATATTTACTACTTTCAAAATGAGAATTTTTTTTTAATACTTATTAAGCTATTGGTGATATTGAAACTATTTAATACATGAGAATGCATATAGGCAGGGCTTTGCTAAATCATAAATCTCTGAACCGTAGAATTGGGTAGATTATTAAGCTATTAGTTTTGAGCAAAGGTACCCAAACTCCTTGTGGGATACAAGCACAGTGTAAGAGAGACAAAAATGTTTAAAACAGTGACTAAGAACTCATGTTTGTGACTTCTAATTCCTCCTACGGATATACTGAAGATAACAAGACAACTGGGTGGGAACCCATAACATGAAATGAAAATTATATACATTTTATTAGGCAGTGGTTTTTAGTATAATTATACACAGTGACTACTTGCTATCATGTGATTTTAATACCATTTCAAGTCGTTCCCCTATGAGAAATGATGGAAACTCTTAACTCATGTTGGAGTAATCTTCTCTAGATATTTATTTTGTTTTCTATGCCCTAAGGCCCCACCGTCATCTTTGGTGAAGCACAAGTCTGTCTATATGGCCATATTTTTCTCTTGAAATAAAAATGTATCTTTGCCTGGACTGGAAGTCAGTTACATTCCTAAAAATTTCTCACTGAAAACCCTCTTCAATAGCTACTTAGTCCCACAGTACCACCTCTCCTTCTGTGTTAATCCCTCTGCTCTGATCTGACACTGTTTGCTTTTGGCCACACTGTTTTTCTCCCATTGTGCTCACCTCCTCACTACTGCTTATGAATGATATAATCTTGGCTCCTGGTGGAAAGTATACATTCTGTATTGAAATGTAACCTGAGAATGGAAATCACAGTGCAATCTTTGTAAAATGGCTAACCATTTCCTTTGTAGTAGCCACAAGAGATGTCTGTATTTAATAGGATTTTGCCACATAGTTTCTCCAAGGTCACACAGAAGCCAGGAGTAGAAGTGGGCATGGCCAGGCAACACCAAGGACAGTGCTATGTGAGCTTCACTCAGGAAGGTCATTTCCAAATCTGGCATTGAGTCTTAACATCCACTGTGAATATTTCATGTCCTTTCTTCTGTATTAAAATCTTAGTCTCAAGAACACAAGGGATGAAACAAACAAACAGAACTTCTCAATATTATTCATTTATTTATCCCATAGCATAGACATAAAATAACACAACAAAAATACAAATAAAATCATGACCAACTTAATTGTGGAGAATATTTTAACTTTTGTTCATGAGCTCTCCTTGTTCTATAACTTTTTGTACTTTATATTCTGGGTCTGTTGACAATACATATAATGCACTTCCCTTTTTAACCCTTCATTTAGTTTATGTAAGTACATGTATAATGCTCATCACCTATTCTCATAGTGACTTTTCTCCAGTTATTTTGTTACTCTAAAGCTGAGCCTCTGGGAAGTTTCTCATGGAGGGTTCTCGAATAATAATCCATTCATTTTTGTGTATTAATAATCATAGATCTGTGCATTTTATACTTGAAAGAACATTTTGCTTGGTATAAATTACTCTTCTCACATTTTCTCTCCTACCTTAAAAATTGAATATATTATTTAGATATTTACTTTATGTCTAGCATACTGTTGTTATTGAAAAAAAAGTCTGATGTTAATCTAATTTTCTTTCCATTATAAGTCACTTTCTGCATTTTTGCCCCTATATGCCCCAAGGTACTTCTTCCCTTAAAGGGCAGTAATTTTACTAGAAAAGTCTTGATATTGATCATTTTGTCTATATAGTCTATGTTATTTCCACGTAGTTTCAAAACATATTCTTTTTCAGTAAAATTTTCTATAATTGCACTTTTTGATTTTTTTTTTATTTTGTTTTCTATTTTGAGGAAATTTTAATTTCATACATTGAATCTTTTTGCTGCATTTCGATATTTCTGTTTCTCTCAAGTCCTGGGTATCTTTTCTTAATTTCTTTTTCATTTAATTTTCCATCTTCTGGAGTTCCCGTCGTGGTGCAGCAGAGGTGAATCCGACCAGGAACCGTGGGGTTGTGGATTTGATCTCTGGCCTTGCTCTGTGGGCTAAGGATCCGGCATTGCTATGAGCTGTGGTGTGGGTCACAGACATGGCTCAGATCTGGTATTGCTGTGGCTGTGGCATAGGCCAACAGCAACAGCTCCGAATGGACCCCTAGCCTGGGAACCTCCATGTGTCGTGGGTGAGGCCCTAAAAATAAAGGCAAAAAAGACAAAATAATAATAATAATAATTTTTCCATCTTCTAATTACCCTAAGTAATTATCTGCTATGTTCATTCTTCGTTTTTTTTTTTTTTTTGGAAATGTTTTCTTTTACTGCTTCTTTCTTGAATTCTGTTACCTCATTATTGAGTTTTTCTAATGTGCATATATTTTGCTTAGGCATTCCTAGCTTATGTTACTTTCTTAATATTTTTAGCTCATTTTGAAATAATACATTGCAAATTTGATCTGACATTGTTTTCATTATTTTAGCAACTTTCATTTTCTGTCATGATAGTATTGCATTTCTTATTCCTTTTCATTTAATAACTTTGTTTTAGAGTTAACTTTTATACTTTCCTTTGCACATTTTTATGTGTTAATTATATCTGGATATTTTTGACAGACAAGTGATTCAGAGTACCTTCCTCATTTACCTGGGATCTTCCTTTGGGTTTATTTGTGGTTGTTGTTTTATTATATGGTGTCTTGCCCACTGAGATGTTGCCTCTTCAGGTATGCATGATCTTCTTCTTTCACTTTTATAGTCTTATCTTGCTTCATTGCTATTCCACTTGGAACACTTTCTCCCCAGGCTGAGACTCTGTGCAGGAAGGGAACTGTGTCAGCTCAGTTTTATGAGTTTATGTGGCTATACTTCTCTGAAGACATTTTGACTTTTCCTACTTTGTTTGCACGCACTCTAGGATTCTAAGCTGCACTGTTTGTTTACAAGTTGGCTTTTGTGATTTCCAGTGAATGCATGATAACTATTATGTGACATGTTTGTGTTAAAATCCATAACATGCCCTGTTATTTCGCTTGGTTATCACTTAAACAGATGCATGTGACACATGTTAGTTACTAGTTGTTATGCATATTTTAAATGATTGCTTTTGTGGTGGTGGTGGTAGCAGTGTGTGTGTGTGTGTGTATGTGTGCGCGTGCACACGTGAGTGCATGTTCTTAGAATACCATGCCACTAAATTTTGATGTAAAATGCTGTACATGAGTTTTTTATCCAGTTGTTCTGTATGATTTTAAGCAGAGATTCAGAGATTACAAAACATTTATTGTTTTCTGAGAGTCCCATTCCTAATGCTCAATAATCATATCCTGATTATTTAGAAGGGTTTTCATGAACTTGTAATTCTATGAGTATGTTCTAAACAAATTTTCTGATATTAACTAGCCTTAAAATAAACATTTCTATTTGGTAGTTTATATATTAATTACTCTTTTGATCTCTAGAGTGGTTTTGCAATTTTTTTTTTAGAATTCTCCTATGAACACATTTTTTTCTTTCTACATTATATTCTTGTAGACATTTTTAGCCAGTAATACTGCTTTATATATTTAGCCATAATCCTTTAAAGTACATTCCTTTCATGTGGCTTTGATAAAAATTTTTTATAAGGAAAAACTAAAACAATGTGTCCAACAGAAATAAATGAATGACTTTCAGTTATAAATCAATTGTGCATTTTTGGTCTATATATGTTCCAAAGGTACATTTTCCTGCAGAGTGCAAAGTGCAATAACTTTACTAGACCAGGTCTTGACATTGATCATTTTGGCTATATAAATAATTTGAAAATAAAAATAATATTATATATACATCTACATACACACACACATATATATGAGTTTTCTCAGGATACGTATACAGACTAAGAAAAGAAAGAGAGGCCATAACAAAAGCTGAGACTTGTCAGTATTTAAAATATGAGTGAAGGGAGTTCCCATGGTGGTACAGTGGAAACAAATCCAATTAGTATCCATGAGGATGCGGGTTTGATCCCTGGCTTTTCTCAGTAGGTTGGGGATCTGGCATTGCCATGAGCTGTGGTGTAGGTTGCAGAAGAGGCTTGGATCCCTCATTGCTATGGCTGTAGCTCCAATTCAACCCCTATCCTGTGAACTTTCATGCTTTGGGTCTGGTCCTAAAAAGAAAAAAAGGAAGAGTCAAAAAAGGGGAGCTCCATCAGGTGGCACATAAAACAAAAGATAAATATGCTAAGAACTCTAAGAAAGAGAAGAGTTCAGGTAAAAGAGCAAACAGGAAGGATTGAGATGGCAGAGGAGTAAGATATCACACTCACCTTCTCCCACAAACTCATCAAAAAAACACATCTACTTGTAGAACAATTCACACAGAACATCTATTGAATGCTGGCAGAAGAACTTAAACCTCCAAAAATGCTATACTTAATTGGGTAGAACAAAAGAGAAAAAGATAAAAGTAATCAGGATGGGACTAGAACTCATGAGAGGACCTGTTAAAGAGAAAAGGAATCCACACCCTGGGAAACCACCTTATTGACCGGGAGACCAGCCAAGATGGAGGGACCTCAAAGCCACTGAGCAAAGTGTAGCAGCTGGACTGAGGAGGGCAAAGCAGAGTGAGAGCCACAAAGATTATCTGCACTACTGCTCCAGACACCACAGCCTGAGATGCTCAGGCTGAATCTGAGAGCTGAGACTCAGGCTCTGGCGTTCAGTGCTGGGGAGAGGAGAAGGTTTGGCTGTGAGGGGCTGGGGAACAGTGTGCCATAGGCTGGGGAGCATAACACCACTGCCAAAGGAACCTGGGAGGAGGTTTGGGCTTGCAGGAGAAACAAGGCACCATTGTTGGGGAGGGTGAGAGGAGGAGGTGTGGGTCACCATAGGAATCTCTTTCCCTGTGCATGTGTGGACTCTCAGAGTGTGCAATGCCTCTGGTGCAGGGTTCAGGTGGTGAGGAGGCCACTTGCTCGGGCTACAGGAGACCTGGTGCCATTGTGCAGGCTGTGGATGGCCAGGCATCTCTTGTGTAGGCTAAGGGCAGCAGGAGGCTAAGCGTGATATGGCAACTGTTGAATGATATACAGGTGGCGGGAACATACCACAGTAGTCATCTCAGAAACCAGAGTGGGGCGTGGCCCTCCACCACTAGGGATCTGTGAACAGACTGCACCTGTGGCCCCAGTCACCTAAGAGGTCAGCAAAAAAGAGAGCACTACAACGGACCACCACCCATTGTTCTTTCACTCCCCTGGGAACACACCCACCCTGCTGCTGCCACTGCCAAATGCTTCAAGCAGCACCCACACCTGCCTAATCACTATCACTTCCCAGGACCCTACAACTAGGAGCAGCCTGTGCAGCACCTGTGTGGGCTTCTTTGGTGGTCTACAGGTGGTGTGGGCAAACCACTGCATTTATCTCTGACTCCAGAGGTGGGTGTCTCCCACCACCACTAGGGATCCATGAACAGGCACCACTTGAAGTCCCAGTCACCTCCAAGAGCACTACAGAGGAGGGCATTGCAACCAAACACCACTTGATGTTGCTCTCACTCACTGGGGAACTCACACACCCTGGCACTGCCATTGCCACTGCCAAATGCTCTGGGCACTGCCTAAATCTGCCTGAGCCTCATTACCACTTCCCAGGGCCTTGCAACTAAGAGCAGCCTGTGACACCTTCCTGTCTACTGTCAAGAGCATCCTTGCTACTTTCAAGAGCTCAGCAACCAGGCACTGACTACTAGCTCTGCCCATAGCCTCCTGGAAACACACTCAGCACCCTATCAAGAAGATTACAGCTCATGCTGAATAAAGAGACAGCAAATATCCAAACTCTCATTCCAAAAATAAATAGTACCCCCCAACAAAATACAAGAGGTGGGGCTCTTGCATATAAATAGCCCTCCAAGACTACAGAAGTTGTTTTCCCTAAACTCACAGAAAAAGAAAAATATAAGCCAAATGAAGAAGCTCAG
Source organism: Phacochoerus africanus (assembly GCF_016906955.1). Lineage (NCBI taxonomy): Eukaryota > Metazoa > Chordata > Mammalia > Artiodactyla > Suidae > Phacochoerus > Phacochoerus africanus. Next base: position 46,355,565 of record NC_062545.1, on the reverse strand, counting down.
GAACCTGCCCGGTTAAAAAAAAGAGAATTCATCTGAAGCAGCAAACCATGAAACAGACCTCTACCATCTAATAGACACTGAGTTCCAAAAGGAGACAGTGAAAATACTGCAGAAATTAAGGGTGAATGTGAAGGAACTAAGAGCAGGCATAAGCAGTAATGCAGCTTACTTTAGAAAGGAACTAAAAAATATGAGGAGGCGCCAAGAAAAATTAGAAAATTGATTTGCAGAGATGCAAACTAAAAGGCACTGAAGAACCAATGAATAATGCGGAGGAATGAATTAGTGACTTGGAAGACAGAATAATGGAAATCACCCAATTGGGACAGCAGACACAAAACCAAATGAAAAAAACATGAGAGCAATATAAGAGATCTATGGGATAGTGTAAAGCAGGCGAATCCACACATGATAGGAATTCCAGAAGGAGAAGAAAAAGAAAAGGGAATTGAAAATATATTTGAAGAAATTATGTCTGAGAACTTTCCAAATCTAAAGTAAATAGGCATCAAGATATAGGAAGCACAGAGGGCCCCTAACAAGTTGCAACCAAACAGGCCCACACCAAGACATATTATAGTAAAAATATAAAAGTCAAAGAGAGGATTCTAAGGGCAGCAAGAGAAAAACAAAGAGAAATATAAGGGAACCCCCATAAGGATATCAGCTGATTTCTCTACAGAAACACTACAGGCCAGAAGAGAGTGGCAAGATATAATCAAAGTTCTAAAAAGGAAAAACTTGCAGTCTAGAATACTGTATCAAGCAAGAATATCATTTAAAATAGAAGGATAAAAAAAGAATTTCTCCAAAAAAAAAAAAAAATTGAAAGAGTACGGTATTATTAAATACGCTTTTTTTTTTTGTCTTTTTGCCATTTCTTGGGCCGCTCCCGTGGCATATGGAGGTTCCCGGGCAAGGGGTCTAATTAGAGCTGTAGCCACCAGCCTACGCCAGAGCCACAGCAATGCAGGATCCAAGCCGCGTCTGCAGCCTACACCACAGCTCACGGCAATGCCAGATCCTTAACCCACTGAGCAAGGCCAGAGACCGAACCCGCAACCTCATGGTTCCTAGTCAGATTCATTAACCACTGCGCCACGACGGGAACTCCAGTATTATTAAACACATTCTAAAAGAAATAATGAAATGTTTTCTCTAAATAAAAAAAAAGTAAGAAGAAATAAGATGGATGAAGTCACAATTGGAAAGCAATCACTTAAATAAGCCAGTATGCAGATATGAAAGCTGAAAAAAAAAACTATAGTAAAAGTGACAATAAACAATAAACAAAAGAAATAGCAAAAGAATGAATCAGAAGATGTTAAAAAAGGACTTCAAAATCATAAAATGTGGGGAAGGAAAGGAAGAAAATCTAGATTCTTTTTTTAGAATGTGTTTGAGCCTATATGACTATCAGACTAAAGAAAGCAGATATCAGAAGGGGTTAAACATACTTAAAAAAACAGGGCAAACATAAAGCAAAACCAAACATTACATCCACAAAAACTAAAAATAAGACACAAGAATAACATAAAAGGAAATCATCCAATAAAAGAAAGGAAAAAAGGAAAAACATAGAATCAACTGGAAAACAAGGTTTAACATGGCAATAAGTACATATTTATTAATAATTACCTTAAATGTCAATGGACCAAATATTCCAACCAAAAGACAAGAGTGGCAGATTGAATAAAAAAGCAAGAGCCTACAATATGCTGTCTACAAAGACTCACCTTAGGGCAAAGGTACACATATAAATTGAAAGTGAAGGGATGGGAAAATATATTTCATGCCAATGGACAAGAAAGGAAAGCAGGAGAATTGCAATACTCATATCAGACAAAATAAAAATGAAGGCCATAAAGACAAAGAAGGACGCTGTTGAATGGTAAAAGAATCCATTAAAGAAGAGGACATCACAATTGTCAACATATACACCCCTAATACAGGAGTACCCAGATATATACAACAAAAACTAACATACATAAAAAGAGAAATTGATGGGAATACAGTAATAGTAGGAGACTTTAGGGTAGGGTTAGGGTTAGAGTTAGGGTTAGGGTCACATCAATGGACAGAGCCTCTAGAGAAAAAATCAGTAAAGCAACAGATATTCTAAATGACACAACAGAAATGTTAATTTCATTGACATTTTCAGGCCATTACAACCAAAAAACCCCCCAAATATACATTCTTTTCAAGTGCACATGGAACATTCTCAAGGATTGATCACATACTGGGAAACAAAACTAACCTCAACAAATTTAAGAGTATCAAAATTATTTCAAGTATCTTCTCTGAAAACAATTGTAAGAAACTAGAAATCAACCACAGGAAAAGAAATGAGAAAAAAGTGAATACATGGCGACTAAACAACATGCTACTAAAAAACCAATGGGTCAATGATTTAATGGATCAATAAGGAAATCAAAAAGTTAATTAAAAAATACCTCAAGACAAATGATAATGGAGATATAACCATTCAAAATCTATGGGGATTCAGCAAAATCAGTGCTTAGAGGGATTCACAGCAGTACAGGCCTTCCTCAAAAAAGAAGAAAAATCTCAAACTGACAACCTAACCTACAACCTAAATGAATTAGAAAAAGAAGAACAAAAAAACTTAAAGTCAGCAGAAGGAAGAGAATCATAAAGATCAGAGAGGAAATCAATAAAATAGAGATCCAAAAACAACAGAAAAAAATTAATAAAACCACTTAATAAAAACAAAATAAGAAATGAAAAAGGAGAAATCACAGCGGATACTGCAGAAATACAAAAAATCATAAGAGAATACCATGAACAATTATATGCCAACAAATTTGACAACTTAGTAGAAATCAACAACCTTCTAGAGACTTCCAGCCCACCAAAACTGAATCAAGAAGAAATAGATCAAATGAACCGACCAATCTCTAGAAATGAAAATGAATATGTCATAAAAACACTACCTACAAATAAAAGTCCAGGACCAGATGGCTTCACAGGTGAATTCTACCAAACATACAAAGAAGAATTTATACCCATTCTTCTAAAATTTTTCCAAAAGTTTGAAGAAGAAGGAACATTCCCAAAGACATTCTATGAATCCACTATCACCCTAATACCAAAACCAGACAAAGATACTACCAAAAAAGAAAATTATAGGCCAATATCTTTGATGAATGTAGATGCAAAAATTCTCAACAAAACAACATATATATAAGAGATCAGACACCACAACCAAGTGGGATTCATCCCAGGTTCACAAGGATGGTTCAACATATGCAAATCAATCAATGTCATACACTACATTAACAAAAGAAAAGTCAAAAACTGTATGATCATCTCAATAGACGCAGAAAAAGCATTTGACAAAGTCCAACATCCATTCATGATAAAAACTCTTACCAAAGTGGGTATAGAGGGAATTTTACCTTAACATAATAAAAGCCATTTATGACAAACCCACACCAAATATAATACCCAATGGAGAAAAGCTGAAAGCCTTGCTGCTAAAATCTGGAATAATTCAGGATGCCCACTCTCACCACTTTTATTCAACATAATGTTGGAAGTCCTAGCCACAGCAGTCAGACAGACAAAAGAAATAAAAGGTATCCAAATTGGAAGAGAAGAGGTAAAATTGTCACTCTGTGCAGATGACATAATACTATATATAGAAAGCCTAAAGGACTCAACACAAAAACTACTTGAACTTATCAACACATTCAGCAAAGTAGCAGGATACAAGGTTAACATTCAGAAATCGATTGCATTTCTGTATCCTAACAATGAAATATTAGAAAAAAGGAGTTATCGTGATGGCACAGCAGAAACAAATTCGATTAGGAACCATGAGGTTGCAGGTTTAATCCCTGGCCTCGCTCAGTGGGTTAAGGATCCAGCATTGCTGAGCTGTGGTGTAGTTTGCAGACGCGGCTTGGATTTGGCATTGCTGTGGCTCTGACATAGGCCGGCAGCTGTAGCTCTGATTAGACTCTTAGCCTGGGAACCTCCATATGCCATGGGGGCGGCCCTAAAAGGTCAAAAGACAAAAAGAAAAAAAAAAGAAAGTAAAGAAATATTAGAAAAGGAATATAGAAATACAATACCTTTTTAAAATCACAGCCCCAAAAACTAAATACCTAGAAATATACCTGAGGAGATGAAAGACTTATATGCTGATAACTATAAAACATTAATCAAGTAAATTAAAGAGGATGCAAAGAAATGGAAAGCTATCCCATGCTCCTGGGTTGCAATAATTAACATAGTAAAAATGGCCATACTACCCAAAGCAATCTACAGATTCAATCCCATCCCTATCAAATTACCCAAGTTATTTTTCACAGAACTAGAACAATCAATCTAAAAATTTATATGGAACCATAAAGGACCCAGAATTGCCATGCAATCCTGAGAACAAAAAGCAAGCTGGAGGCATAACTCTTCCAGTCCTCAGGCAATATTACAGACAGTGTGGTACTGGTAATCAAGACAGTGTGGTACTGGTACTAAAATAGGCATACAGACCAAAGGAACAGAATGGAGACCCCAGAAATAAACCCAGACACCTATGGTCAATTAATCTTAGACAAAGGAGGCAACAGTATAAAATGGGGAAAAGATAGTTTTTTTCAACAAGTGGTGCTGGGAAAACCAGACAGCCACATGTAAATCAGTGAAACTAGTACATACCCTCACACCAGGCACAAAAATAAACTCAAAATGGATTGAAGACTTAAACATAAGACACCATCAAACTCCTAGAAGAGAACATAGGCAAAACATTCTCTGACATCAACCTTAGAAATGTTTTCTTAGGTCAGTCTTCCAAGGCAACAGATATAAAAGCAAAAATAAACCAGTGGGACCTCATCAAACTGACAAGCTTTTCATTGGCAAAGGAAACCAAAAAGAAAACAAAAAGACAACTCATAGAATTGGAGAAAATAGTTTCAAATGATGCAACTGACAAAGGCTTAATCCCTAAAATATACAAACAATTTATACAACTCAACAGCAAAAAAACCAACAATCCAATTGAAAAATGGGCAAAAGACCTGAACAGACATTTCTCCAAAGAAGATATACAGATGGCCAACAAGCACATAAAAAAAATGCTCAACATCCCTGGTTATTAGAGAAATGCAAATCAAAACTACCATGAGATACCAACTCAAACCAGTCAGAGTGGCCATCATTAATAAATCCGTTAATAACATATGCTGGAGAGGATGTGGGAAGAAGGGTACCTTCCTACATTGTTGGTGAGAATGGAAATTAGTATAACCACTGTGGAAACAGTATGGAAGTACCTCAGAAAACTAAATGTAGAACTACCTTATGACACAACAATCCAACTCTTGGGCATATATCTGGACAAAACTTTCATTGAAAAAGATGCATGCCTCGTATGTTCCTTGCAGCACTAATCACAATAGCCAAGACATGGAAACAACCTAAATGTCCATCGACAGATGAATGGATTAAGATGCAGTATATATACACAATGGAATACTACTCAGGTGTAAAAAAGAACAAAATAATGCCATTTACTGCAACATGGATGGAACTAAATACTCTCATGCCAAGTGAATTTAGTCAGAAAGAGAAAGACAAATACCATATGATATCACTTATAACTGAGATCTAATATATGGCACAAATGAACCTTTCCACAGAAAAGAAACCATGGACTTGGAGAAGGGACATGTGGTTGCCAAGGGGAAGGGAGTGGGATGGACTGGGAGTTTGGGGTTAATAGATACAAACAATTAAATTTGGAAGTGGATAAGTAATGAGATTCTGCTGCATAGCATAGGGAAGTAGACCTAGTCACTGGTGATGGAACATAGTGTAGGATAATGTGAGAAAAATATATATGTATGTATTTATGTATGACTGTGTCACTTTGCTGTATGGTAGAAATTGACAGAATGCTGTAAATCAACTATATTGGAAAAAATAAAAATCATATAAATAAATAAAAGATCAGAGAAACCCACTCACAAATGCAACCTCAAGATGCTGTGAGATGAGGACTCAAGAAGGACAAATGGTATTTATCTCTATTGATGCAACTTTAGCAAAGAGCAATTTCTGTAGAGAGAGAGGTTCCTTGTTGTGTGACTGAACTTGAGCAGAAATGAAGAAATGGGTGTAGATAAATATTTTAAGTACTTGGCAGTCAGGGATGAGAGAAGGAAAAAAATTCAAAGATGATGCACAATGGAGATTTTCTGTTGTGTTTTGCTTTATCTTTAGGCAGGATATTTTAACATTCTGATAAAAAAAAATACTAGAATGGAGAATTTTGAAGCTTCTAAAGAGATAGCAGAGGAAGATCCCTCAAAACTATAGAAAAGGCTAACAACCCCATGATACTACTTCCCTTAGGGCTAAAAAAAAGTAGATGAAAAATATAGGAGTAATGTGGTTAAACAGGTAGGGTATAACTCCAATTTGATGGAGTTCTCCTGTGTCTTTTGTTCACTGTATGTGCTAAAAAATTAAATCTTCTCTTGAAAGGCTATAATGTTAGCAAGAGTAGAAATTAAAGAAGTATAAAGAAATTTAATAGTATACTATACTCTCTCAGAAGGGTTCATGAATAGCATCATAAATTTATATATACTGAGGAAAATGATTTATTAGCAGAGTTTAGCACTAGCAAATTAGATTATATTAATTCAAAGACAAGCTTACCAACAATTTTTTTTTCTTGTCGTAGAACACATAAAAGTCAGTAACATCTTTTTCTGGATAAATAATATTACATTTTATATACATAGCACATATCCTTTATCCCATCCTCTGTTAATAGACATTTAGGTAACTTCCATGTCTTAGCTATCGTAAATAGGTGGCAATGAACTTTGAGGTGCATGTATCCTTTTGAATTATGGTTTTCTCTGGGTATAATATTCTTAAATAGCCTATACAGGGAAAGACCCTGAAAAAAATGGAGATATATGTATTTGTATGCCTGATTCACTTTTATGTACACCTGAAACTAACACAACATTGTAAGTCACCTATATGCCAATAAACTTTATTTTAAAAAATCGGTAACATTTTATGACATCTGATACATACTGACAAAGCTCCTTGAAGTCAGAGGTAGCTGGCCTGCAATATCTGACTATTCTGGAGATTGCCACCTGGTCTTAGGCCCATCAACAAATTATGTGTTGACATACTGACATGCAGTTAGGATGTTCTGACCAAACTACTTCCCTGGTGAGTGTCACCAAAACAACCAAATTAGATAATTGAAATATTTGCAAAAGAGTGGTTTTAAGGGATAAATAATAATAATAATAATAATAATAATAATAATAATAATAATAATAAAAGGTACAAAGGCCTGGGGGCCAAAGTCCATGTGTAGTGGGAGAAACTGAGAATGGACAACAAGAGTAAGTGATGGATATCATGTCATTAAGGAAGTAACAAAATGTCAGCAGAACATCTCCGATTATCATTTGAGATATGGAGCAGTGGGATAGTGAGGACAACAGCCATGGCTTAGCCATGGGGATGTGCAACTAACATGAATGAGATATGAAAGTCACTGGAGAATAGAATGTTAAAGAAATAACGCAGGCACTGATATGAGGGTAGTCCAAATAGACATTGGCATTATCCAAGATGATGGAACTGGGATTGAAAGAATTCTCATGCAGTTAACTCTTCAGTTCAACAGGAAAGTTTTCTCAGAGCATGAGGAAAGTTAGCAATAAAGATGTGGAAGACAGGATTATAGATTATCATTAAGTTTAATTATACAATAGCTTTTACATAAATTAAGCTAATGGCCAGCAAGTGGCAGTGTGACTGTTTTAACCCTACATTCACAAGGTTACCTTCCTATCAAGTGGTAGAATTAATAGCTGCTTCTTTCAGTGGTATCTGCCTTACTGAACTCCGATTAGATTAGTTGGCTTTATGCTAATTCCCATAACATGCAATAGAAGGCAGTAAAAGTATCAAAAACATATAGTGATACCAAATAAAGCATGATAACTTTGGAATTTTCTCTCTGCCATAAGGCTCTTCTAGTACTGCTATGTCCACACATTTGAATATGTTTCTTGAGCGTGACCATTGACACATAAGAGGAATGCTCCGACGATGCTAGTCTTCAGAAGTCTATTTATTTCTCTTAGTAATCAATTTTTCTAGTTATTTCTTTTCTTTTTTTTTTTTCTTTTTTTGGCTGCACCCACAACATATAGCATATGGAAGTTCCTGGACCAGGGATCGAATATGAACCAGAGCTGTGGTCTATGCTGTGGCTGTGGCAACAATAGATCCTTAACGCATTTTGTGGAATTGGAGCTCAAATTTTTGCCTCCTTTGCAACCTGAGCAGCTGCAGAAACAATGCCAGATTCTAAGCCCACTGTGCCACTGTGGGAACTCCTAGTTAATTCTTTATATTAAATGTTCTCTGTTCAAATTACTAACATGGTTACTGTCTTCTGGTTGGACTCTTACTAATTTATACAGAAAAGCAGCCAGATATTTCTGGTTGAAATGTACTTCCTGCATATAAGTACACTTTTTTTTCCCTTCACATTTTACAGTTTCTAAAGCCAGGGAATGCCCAACAATCTGGTACAGCTAGGGATCTGTGATGTCTTTGATTTCATTTAATATAGTAGTATTTTTTTATGCTTTCATCTCTGTCCTGAATACCAATTTTTCAAAAACTAAGGAAGTAAAATCACTTTTGTATATGTAGATATTCAGAAGGAATATCCTGTCCTTGGTTTAGATATATGTATTTTAATCCTGATTTTAGAAACTATTGGCTGCCATAGTCTAGAAATTTACATGTCCAAGTGAATTCTTTATGTACGCATCTTTGTACCTTTTAGATGATACTTAACTTTCTCTCATTGCCTATTTTTTTTTTTTGTCTTGTCTTTTTAGGGCCACATCCGCAGCCTAGGGAAGTTCTCAGGCTAGGGGTCTAATCAGAGCTACAGTTGCCGGCCTACTCCAGAGCCACAGCAATGCCAGATCCGAGCCATGTCTTCGACCTACACCACAGCTCACGGCAATGCTAGATCCCTAACCTACTGAGGGTCAAACCCGCAACCTCATGGTTCCTAGTTGGATTCGTTTCCACTGCGCCATGATGAGAACTCCACATTGCCTATTTTTTTTCTTTCCTTCACCCTAATACAACAGACACAGATCATTAGGATAAGTGATAATGGAAATAGATATCTTAATTTTTAGAAGATATACCGCCCTTTTATTCCTAACAAGGCCATTTTCATTAACTACATAAAGTGGAGTTAGGAAATAGATCTCTAACTTTCTGTGATATGTCCTTTCAAGAATAAGAATTCTGCACGTTAAATATGACTTACCATGTTGAAGGATCAGTCTGCTAACTATTGCACCACAGCTAAAAAGACATTGCCCAGCCCATCTCCCAACTCTGCATATACAGTATTTCATGTGTATCTTCATAGTGATCTGTGTAGCTCTTTGTGAATAAATAAATACCTTCACTGTAGTGAGATTAGTATATGATTAGCAAGTGTCTGCATAGAAAGAAACTTATTTGAAAGCATCAAATCTAACCAATTTAGATAGTTTCCCTGATGAATTCAAGCTTGAATCAATTTGTACTCAGACTTTTGAATGTGTTGTAATTTTGACTAAAAACTGAAACAAGATTATTTCTGTAAATCTCATATCTCTTTTCTGAAGTGCTCTGTGATATAAAGTCTACTGTACCATGAAATAGGTCTGTTGTACTTTTCCTTTCAACTCTGTTGGCATGCCTAATAAACTCCTACTTCATTATACAGAAAAAGGATTCATTTCTAAGAGTAGCATTATAGGAAAATGGGTTTCCGTATTGTTATTCCACCTGATAGGCTATTAGGAAATCTGCAAGTGTATAATTACCAAGAGTAATCTTGTTATTGCCAATTGTTCATGACCTGAAAATAGGTTCAAAATTGCTGAAGGTACAACAAAGATAATTTCTAACATTTATGTGACTCACAGCTTTAAGAAACTCACACCAAGTTGGTATAGTTTCACCAACTTCACCTTAATTCTATAATGATATTTATGTTTGGATACCGATAAATATTAGCATTTCATTAAGAAACATTATTTAGCTTTCCATTAATTATGAGGTTCCTCTGAGAGATCAAGGGTAAAAAATACTTGGCATTAACCCAAGCTAAGATTCCATGGCTTTGAAAATGCCCTACATCAACAATCAACAATGTCCATAGCCACTTTATTTTTCTGGTTGTTATTGAATTAATTAAACTGAGACATTATAACAAATACTAAAGACAGCCATCAAAGTTATTAGCAGCAAGGTCATTAAATTGTATATATTTACCTGAAGAGCAAATGCCCTGGGCTTGGTCCTTAAGGCAAAGGCCATGGTGGAGGAGGGTGGAGGTAAGAAGAGTGGGAATTGAAAATTGACACGTGTCCCATATTCTTCTCTATATTATTAAAAACATGGATTTCCAAGGCAAATTATCAGTTCTAAGACTTTCCTAGAGATATGTGACAACACTGTCAAGAGGAATCACTATAAATCTGATTTTGCGTATTTTTATTTTAAAAAGTTTTTGCTTTCCCAGATAAATGACTTTTAAGTAATTATACACTATGATTTAATTTTTAAGACTTTAAAAATAGTTTAATCATCATAAATAAATCAGCAGTTTATAATCTGAAGCAAATATTTTTAGTCAAAAGAATGTATCACATTTGTGAGTTGATTTTCAATTAATAAGAGTTCCTCTGTTTATCTTAGTCACTCCAAATTTTTCATACATTTTCACTGGCTTCCACTTGCTTTGTAAACTCACACCACCCATCATGTTATTAGACCCCAGCAGGCTCAGTATGTCTAAACTCTTAGTCAAGAAGAAATAAATCTAGGACTTCCTGGGGATTTATTCACAGAAGTAATTAAGTATCATGTCACCCTGTAGCTTCTATGCCTTTGTGTCTAGACTTCGAGGTGGAGCCTGTATATGGACACTAAGCTGAAGCTTAGTGGCCTTTCTGTCTAATCTCACCATGTAGGGCATCCTGCTCATCCAGCCTCTTTGTCCAAGATCTTAAGTACTCAGGTCTCAGCTTTCAGTTCAAGGCTGGAGTACACATGTTTTCCACCTCAGTTGTATAGCATCTAAAACTGTCCTAAACCCTACCTGTAATACTGTGGAGGTCATAGAGGGAAAGAATATGTCTGATATTACAGATATACAAGCCACTCTTAAAAGTGTTGAATCTGTCAGTATTTGAAACAAGAAATAGCATTCTTATTCCATGTTTAACTTTGGACCAATGTGTAATACTAGCATATCCATCCAACAGGGGACCAGAACATTACACTCATTAATGATAATATCTAGAAGGATACAGTTTAGTAGGAAATATCCAAAGGGTATATCCAGTCTGAGGTCAGAGTACTTACGTTTCTGCTTCCTGCCAGTACTGTTAGGAGGAAATAATAAACTCACTTGCCAACTGGACTTTGGAAGAGTAGTTTCACCAGAACAAAGAACTTTGAACCAAAGGCTTTTTTCCACCACCCAGGTAATTCCTTGCACCATTTGTGGGGAAGAGTAAAGAGAAGGGCAAGGAGGAAAAGAATTTTAAGGCAGAATCTCTAAATGGAAACTCGGAACGGAAGAGGAGACATTTCCTTTAACTGGAGGTTTCCACCTCTTTTGAAACCATCATTGCTGACAGTGTTGATTTTTCTCCCAGGCTCCTTGGATCAGGCTTCTTGGCAGTAACTTATAACTCTGATCTGGGTTGCAAATGAAGGAGCTACACTCCTGACTTGATTTGAAATTAAAGGACCAAGAGTTCCCATTGTGGCTCAGTGGGTTAAGAACCTGACATAGTGTCCATGAGGATGTGGGTTTGACCCCTGGCCTCACTTAGTGGATTAAGGATCCATCATTGCTGCAGGCTGCAGTGTAGGTTGCAAATGACACCCGGATCTTGTGTTGCTGTGGTACAGGCTGGCAGCTTCAGCTCCGATTGGATCACTAGCCTGAGGACTTTCATATACCACAGGTGCAGCCCTAAAAAGACCAAAAAAAAAAAAAAATTAAATGGCTCTTTCCCCCAAGCCTCCTGAGTAGTCTGCTCCAATACCCCCATAGAAGCAGTACTGAGGGCCTTAACTCTCTCTTTTCTACCTAAGAATAAACATAACACACCAGGATATACAGTGAACTATTTGTTTATAAATTTAAATCTTAAGAAAAACATTATTAACCATATGCAAAGTCAAATACACCTAAAAAGGAACTTGATCATAGTGAATTAAGTAAGATAATGACTAGATGAAAAATGCTACTGTCAATAAGTTTTTCTGAGGATTAAAAGACATTTATGTATAATTTCAGAAAGATAAATTCTAACATAGATGAATTACACTCTTTTCACTCAAAAGTTTTCATTTTTATATATTATCATGTGGTATTTCTTTGTAATTTGTTTCCATTTTTTAAAGTTGTATTGAAATATAGTTGATTTACAATGTTGTGATAATTTCTGATGTACAACAAAGTATTCAGTTATACATGTACACAGCTCTATTCCCTTTCAGACTCTTTCCCACAGATTATCACAGAATATTGGGTAGAATTTTCTGTGCTAAAGAGCAGATCCCCATTGGCTAATCATTCCATCTACCTCAGCGTGCATATGCCAATCCTGAACCTCCAGTCCATCCCCCCACCACCTTTGTAATTTTTATGTACTAATAATGGACTCTACCTCCTGGGAATTCATTAACTCACTTAAAATATGTAATGTGATCTAATTTTTTTTAACAAATACTGTTTTATTGATGAGGAAACAGTTAAGGACAGGACAAAGTTCTTGCTCTTATGTAGCTAACTTCATTGGGAGAAAAAACAAACAAAAATAAGAAACATACAGGCATGTGTATGCACATGTGTCTCTGTGTATGTGCAATGATAAATTCTATACAGCAAAATATAATAGGTTTATGCGATAAAGAGTAACTAACTGTATATCAAAGATAAACTTCTTTGAGAAAGTTCCATTTTCAGTAAAACTTACTTTTTTTTTTCTTTTTTGGTCATCCCATGGCATATGGAGTTTCTGGGTCAGGGGTCAGATCTGAACAACAGTTGCAACCAACACTGCAGCTGAGGCATCGCTGGATCCTTAACCCACTGTACTGGGTAGGGAAGGGAACCTGCATCCCAGAGCTCCAGAGACACTGCCAATCCCCTTGTACCACATTAGAAACTCTGTCACTAAAATTTAAATAAGAAAGACTTACCCCAAGGAGAACATTCTAGGTTTAGAGGGTGGCTGGTACAAAACCCTCAGGTAAAAGTAAGTTTAGGATGTTAGGAACCTGAAGAATCCCAGTGTATCTGGAAACTGGGCAAGAAAGGAATGGTGTGGACTGTGGCCTGAAAAGTTGTCAGCAGCTGCATCATGTACAGCAAAGGGTTTGGATTTTATTTGAAGTAATGCCAGAGGCTGTCATATGAGATTATATATTGTACTTATATTTTCAAAAATCACTCTAGGTGTGATGTGGACAGTACTAGAGGGAGGGTACAAACAAGGAAACCAATTAAAATATTATTCTCATTTGGGAGGAAAATAATACAGATTTGGATGTTAGTAATTGAAATAGAGGTATATAGGCATATTTGAGATATTTTCAGAGGTAAAGTAGCCAGAACTTGCTGATAAATTCAAAGAAGGGAAGGAGGAATAAATAACTTTTAGGTTTTGTAATTTACGATGGTATGTAAGGAATAATAAAGGTAGGGCCGTTTAAAGAGAGTTTTACTTTGCCCATGTTGCATTAGTGCCTCCTAATAGATAGCTAAGTGGTGTTGCCAACTGATATTTAATAAGTTATTCAATCCTGGAATTCTAGTCAAGAATGGAAATTTCTATTAGGAGGCTTTGTTATATAAAGGTTGCAGTATGGTTGATGTTTTCTCTACATCAACAGATGGTTTTAATTACGTGAACTGGAAAGAGGAGGCAGAAAAAATGGATATTTGAATGAAGGAATGAATAAATAAAAGACGATAGCAATCATTGAGAAGAAGATAGGAAAGACTTTCAGGATCTAGGCAAACCACAAAAGAAATTAAAGCTGATTATTAGGATGGCTTCTTGGTCCCTGGATCATTCTTCCTTCATGGTTTTTGTGAAGATAAGCCTAACACAGTCTGATTTAGCCCAGGGGAAGCAAGCAGTTGAAGAAATGTGGCTAAAGAAAATATCAAGAAGCATTGAAAAGGAGAAGTAATCTGAAACTACGCATGTTTTACCCAGAACTGAAATACAGACCAGGAAATATATTAGGAAGAAAAATTAAGATGAGTAGAAATTAGCATCTGAAATTATTTTAAAATAAAATGTAGAATTCTTATTTATATTCTGGCAATTCAAAAGCTAAAAGGATGCATGGCTGCTATTTTATTGAATATATTCAAACGGGTTATGCTTAATAATTTATTTGTCAAACAAGAGGAGATTTTACTACAGCTCACTGAATCAAATTAGAAATCTCATTTAAATTCCATCTGCATTTTGGCAATGAAAGCTCTAAAATCATCTACATGAACACCTTAAATGCAGCCTATTGTTGTCAAATCATGTGGAACATAATCAGAAATTGAAAAGAATCAAATCATAAATTCTGTTTCTGACAGTCTTTATGATATTCACTTTATCACTTGGAATTTTAGTGTTTTGTTAATGATTTGTCCTAAATAGGATTGGGGAAGATTTTTTGTCCTTTAGAGACATAATACCATTGCCATTTATACGCATCCAGTCACTGTTACTTTGTCATTCATTTAACAAATACTTTTGAGCACCAGTATGTGTCAGTAGCTATTCCAAGTGCCAGAGATGCCAGAATGGATACTTACATATATTTTTTTCCTTTTCAAAAGCCTATATTTTAAAGTAAAGGCAGATACATCAGTAAACACCTTGAGAGAAAGGTGTAAATGCTATAGAAGGTGGAAGGAACTGCCTGTAACTGGAAAGAATAGGCAGAAGCTTCCTGATCTCTTTTGTTGAAGGTTTGAAAAGAAACCAGGCAGGAGTTCCCATTGTGGCCTAGAGGTAACAAACCTGACTAGTATCCACGAGGATGCGCGTTCAATTCCTGGCCCTGCTAGTTGGTTAAGAATCCAGTGTTTCCCTGAGCTGTGGTATAAGTTGAAGGTGTGGCTTAGATCTGGTGTGGCTGTGGCTGTGGCTGTGGCTGTGGCATAGGCCAGTGGCTACAGCTCCAATTTGACTCCTAGCCTGGGAACTTCCATACGCTGTAGGTGTGGCTCTAAAAAATAAAAGAAACCAGATAAAATTGCAGGTATTTCAAAAGTCATCGTTGCTTGGAGGAGAGGATACATGAGCACAAGAGACAGATAAGACAGATAGTGCTGTAAGGTTGGCCAGGCACAGATTCTCATGTTTCTGGGAGAAAACATTTCTGGAGATTTTCACTTTCTCCTCTAAGTCTATACTTTTCACGTAGAAACTCTATTTTCTGGGGATGTAGGTAAGGCTGAGTGACTCTCTGGAGAGTAATTCAAGCCTTCATCCTGGAGGGTCAAGTTTCCTTTTGGACTTATATGCATTGTAATATTGAATGAAATATCTTGATAAAATATGGCACAAAATCCAAGATTTCCATAATTTTAAAATTAAAGTGTCAAATTTGAAAAAAAAAAAAAAAACAATATGTGCCTTATCTGACAAAACCTCCTGAAGTCTGAAATCATAAATTCCCTCTTTTCATCAGATAAAACTGTATAATAGATTAGCTTCAACATATGGATAAAGGGTAGGGATCAGCTGATAGCTGAAATTGGAGGATATTTCATGACACTTTAATTTTAGAAATATTAAGGTGGTAGCAGGAAGCATTCAGCTCAATTAGAGGAACCTGGGCTCAGACAGCTCAGAGGCATATTCAAGGACCAGGCTGAGGGAAGAAGGGGTGATCTATTCATTTAGTGCAGAGAGGAGACCCATATTTCTCAGACTTTACCAGAAATGAGAAGAGAATCATATTAAGAATATAAATTGATGTTTTTTTTTTTTTTTCCTCCCCTCTTTGGGAACTCCAGGACTGTAGGAATCTTCTCCATGTGTATTGTCAGCCACAAGACTTTCACAAGACCAGGATGGCCTTGAGCTTTCCCTCAGTTTAACTGAAGTTTAGTCAGGTGTCTCCTGCCTTCCTGCCCCCTTTCTCATCCCATTCCTGTTCCAAATAGCCTAAACATAGATGTCCTTTCCTCCCTTTTCTTTGAGCATTTACTTCAGAAAAATATGTAAATTGTTTCTCTACTCCATTGAAAGCATTTTTTAAAAAGCCTCTTGCCAATTCTACAACTCAAGGCTGTCTCTCTCAAGAATTCAAGTGCCATCTCCTTGTAATGCAATCAACCAGGAAAGATAGTGCCCGGCCTCCTGGTTTCTGAGGGTGGGCAGAAGCATAACTTTCACAGACACGTTGATCCAATTTAAACTGCATCCTCTGGTCTTGAAGATTGAGCAAGTTCACTTTTCTTCTGTGTAAGACAAATTAGCAAACACATATAGCCTATGATAAAAGATGATAGCTTTTAAAAATTCTCTCCCCCTTTGTTATAGTGGAGTCAAGCTCAGACTAGTTTCTATTACAGTAACCACACACTAAAATGGAAGTTTTAGAAAACTTCAGGCTTTTTTTTCTGAAAATCTCTTGTATCTAAAATAATAGCAAGGGAGATTCACAGAAACACAAGAAAACATTTTTCAAAGTTAAAGAAAGCAATCTTTCTTTCATTAAATGGAAATCATGCTTCGGTTTGGCATATAAACTATTGTATTCATAACTGAGTAAAATAAAAATGCCACCTTTATGCTCTCAAACAGGTCAGTTTTTTTTTAATTTGCCAAAAAATTGATAAGGATATTTCATAATCCATCAGGTCTTAACTTTTCCTAAGGAGTCCTTTACATTTATTTACTTGTCTCTTCTTAAATCCATATTTCTGCTGCTATGTGATTATTTTTATAGAAAACCTCTATTATCTTATTCAAATATCCTATTTAATTAGAGAGACTGATTATTAAAATTAGCAAAAAATAGTGAAATGGGATTGTTTGAATTAACTATAAAATCTGCTTTTCATAACTGAATAATTCATAGAATGTTATATGAATCATGAATGTCTATATCATAGGAAGCTTTATATAATAGTAAAATAGAAAATTGAGGTTTCAAGGTAACTTTATTTCTTGATTATAAAATTGAAAACCACAAATCCTAGTTCATTAAATGATAGTCACAGAATTAGTCATTTTTATGAACTTTGTTCTCATCTTGTGTACTCATCACTTTAAATTCAAGTATCTCATAAGAGATGAGATATTTTCATAAAATGTTATTGAAACTGTTACATATTTAACAACAAAGAAAAA
Source organism: Phacochoerus africanus (assembly GCF_016906955.1). NCBI lineage: Eukaryota > Metazoa > Chordata > Mammalia > Artiodactyla > Suidae > Phacochoerus > Phacochoerus africanus. Next base: position 46,338,073 of record NC_062545.1, on the reverse strand, counting down.
ACCAAAATGAGCATTGAACATGGTAAATGAAATCAAAAGAACTTCCAATAGAAAGCAACAGATTCTCAGAATTGTTCTTTCCTTCAAGTCTGCTAAATAGAGACATTTTAATAAAATAGTTCCTTATTTTATGTCCTCTGTTGCTACCTTTATTTGCTTATACAATTTTTTATTTGTCCTTTTGAGTTTGTGATTTAATCACATATTTTATTGGTTCTCCATTGTAAAGATGAATCTTCTTCTCATTAATTTCCCGACTCACCTTTCCTCTCCAACTTTTTCTCAATAAATATTATCTTTGGCTCTTATGTTGACCATGTCAAATAATACTTATAAGCTTCTATTTCTTAATCAAATTCAGATAATAAATCTTGACTTTTATTAACATTAAAGATATAGTGCCTTTACTTTTCTCTTTTCCAATTAACCCTTTTTACCTCCAAAATTTTTGTGTTTACATTCTCATTATTTCAGTACATTAATGTAAGAATAATCAAGCTGATTGTTATGCTAAAAAGTTAAGTTTAAAAGCTGAAAACAAGCCACCAACATTATTTTAGATACACCACCACCATTATTTTTTTATGCATGTGTAAATACCCTTCACTGAAGAAGTGATGCTAGAATTGCCTTCTTTTCTGAAGTTTCTGTGTTATTACCCAAATCCATTCAAAGGACAATATTTCTAGATTTGAGGTTAAATAGTTATTTTGCACTGAATCAATTGTTCAAATCAGATCAAAGTGTGGTTTATTCAGACCATGACCTTCTTTGTACATTTTAAAATTTATGCTCAAATTTCTCATTGACTTTTTCCTTTGTATTTAAAGAAGAAATTAATTTCTTTGGAAGTTTTACAAATATAGTACAGCTTCATGTCCACTTCATATGTGAAATGGATCCATGAAACCACCCTTGAATTATGGAATGTTGTGGTAATCTAGACCAGATTATATATATATGCACTAGATTATACACATATGCAAACACATATATAGCTCCTAAATAAGAACCCATATTTCTTATGTACTATAGCATATTTATTCTACCAATTATCTGATGTTTATTTTATCTATTTCTCCTATTTCCTCTACTTCCTTTGAATGATGGTATACTTGAAGTGGTTTTATATGTGACTTCTTTTTTCTCTCAGATTTTCCTTCATTATGTTTTTTTAATATATTTTAGAGATTCACTCTTTTTCTTTACTCTTATAATAGATTTTATTTCCACAATGATACTGTCAATACCAAACTTTTTAAAAATGTTTTGATTATTTCCTTTATATATCATCTTATTCTTGTTTCGTGGATATAGTATTTGTCCATCTTTCCCTGAGGATTACAATTTATTTTAAAAAAATTCTGAAATTCTGCCCATTGAATTTCCCAAAGAATGTAAAGAAGTCCTAATCTGTTCCTAGGATTCTGCCATGATCACTCTATTTCCATTGATTCCTCATCTCTGTCTATATTTCATTATTAACTTGCTCATATTAGTTTTCATCAATGTGAAATTTGTGAAATATCCATTCAGCCCAAGACAACTTCCCCTTAATCTCTTTGTTCTTGAAGATTCAGTTATTTTTCATCCCTTACTTTACAAAATTTTCCAGAGGGTGGAAAGCCTTGAGGTTAATTGTGAAATATAGAATTGTGACTCAGAGTATGAAATTAAATGCCTTTAAAATAAGAAAATCAGAAAATTTTGTACTTATAAAGAAACAAGTAAACTATCATGTAATGATTAAGTGTAAAAAATAATGTGCATATATATGCATATGGCTGGGAAAACTTTCATAAAAACAATTTGAGGACTTCCTCTGTGGCTCTCACATCATGACTACTCAGTGTTTTCTCTGCAGTGGCTTTGGTTCGATCTATGGCATGGGCACTGCGATATGCCACACATTCAGCCACATTAAAAAAATTTAAACGTATTATAAAATATATAACACTCAATATATAATATTTATATATAATTCAAATTTTAAATTTTCATCCAGATATTGGCATGAGTAAAAAAAAATACACTGTAGTCCTTGATTACCTTGAGATTATATAGTTTTGTTGTCTTTAATACAATAGATAAACTAGGTAAACAACTCTTTCTTAAAAATACACTTGTTAGGAGTTCTCGTCATGGCATGGCGGAAGCAAATCCAACTAAGAACCATGAGGTTGTGGGTTCGATCCTTGGCCTTACTCAGTGGTTTAAGGATCTGGCATTGCTCTGAGCTGTGGTATAGGTTGCAGACATGGTTCAGATACCACACTGCTGTGGCATAGGCCAGCGGCTACAGCTCTGATTTGACCCCTAGCCTGGGAATCTCCATATGCTGCAGATGCAGTCCTAAAAACAAAAAGAAAAAAAAAATACACTTGTTAAATTTGATGTTTCAATTATTTTCTTATTTTAAGGCATCAATAATATAAACATGTCCATAATATGAGGGCTTTATTTTCCTAGTTTTTTAAAATAAGTGATGCTCCTGTTACTTTGCTATTTTTAAAATAAATTACAGATATGACTCCTGATAAAGGCTATACTGTCAAACATGGCAGTAACCTTCAAAAAAATTGCAGTAAATAGATTTGCATATAAATGTTCTCCCTTTGCAAATAAAATTTATTGCTATATGTAATAATTACTAATATACATTGATTTCCTAAGTATCAGAGAATAAATAATCTAAAATGATTCCTAAAGTTTGCACTGGAAGAGAATTCAGTAAACTATGATTGAATATATGAATTATTATATCATTGATAATAACATTTTCATGGAAAAGAATTTAGTTTTTGGTGGTGTTTAATTTGAGAAAACAGTGTGACACCAATACCATCAGTTGAGTCAAAAGTCAGAACCAGAACTATGGCTGTAGGGAACATGTTTATAGGAGTGTAAGAACAGCCCTGAGTGCAGAAGACACAGGGAGGAAAGGGATGGATGGTTAATGCTCGGGAAAGTCTAAGAGGCTAGATGGGAGAAGAAGAAAGAGAGAAATAAGTTAATGAAGATCAAAGTGGGCACCTAGAATTATGATTAAAACCCTACTTCATGTCATGCAACAAAAGCCAATGACTGGAAACAAACTTAAATTTTATGGGATTATTTAGTGTCTCAGTGGGCGCTATCATAAGTATTTTCTACTGATCTATCTTTGAATTCACTGTAACATTTGCTATTAGGCCCAGTTAGAAAAATTTCCACTTCAGTTATGTGAATTTTCAAATACAGAACTTCCTTTTAATTATTTATTTTATAGTTTTGGTTTCCCTGTTAGGATTCCGTATTCATTGCATCCTGGTCATAGTTGAATTATTTAAATTTAGTTTTCTCTAATACTCTTAACATATTCATAGCAGCTGCTTTGAAGATTTCATCTGCTAAAACTAACAGCCAGAATCAGATTCGGAAATCTGACATCAACAAGGGAGGCCAGGTAGAAGACCAGGACACACCGTCTACTATCGCAGTGTCAATGGGAAGGATGTCCTGACACTAGGAAACATAGTCTCTGGGGCCCTTGAAACCTGGTGTGGCTGTCCCGATGCTGCCATCTGCAGAAGGTGATGAATTCTCCTTCCCTGTTTCTTTCCATCACCAACATCCTTTCAAAGCCCATGGTGGATCCATGATATTAGCCAACTTTAGATCACATACTCACATTTAGGGGTACCTGAGACTGTGAAGGTAAATAACTTTCATATTCACCTTCGATAATGAGAAGAAGTCTAATATTTATCGAAGAGTCATTGAGTAGATGATACTCCAGATACAAAGGGAGTTCCACTGTCCTACAAGTACATGGAGGACAAATCCTACTACATGTTCTTTCCTTCAACAATTGGGAAAAAAAAAATAATAAAAAATCACCTTTTTTCTCTTGGAAGACGTCTAAAGTAAGTTTTGAAATGAGAATAATTTAGTTTTTGGTAATCATTGGAGGAGGTCTTCAAGAGGACATGATTGTCAGTTGATTTTTGAGCTGGACAAGCAAACAGAAGCTCCTCAACCCCTCCCTTGTCCTTGGTATGTACATTTTGCCCACTATTCCCACATTAGGAGCTGTTTCAAGAACACAGCCTTGGAAAGTAAGTGGTTGTTAAGACAATCTGGACTGAACCCAGTTATGGCTTCTATATAAACTTTTAAGATTCTAGTGTGTGGGTGCTGAAATCTAGTCATCTTGCACTGCCCAAGACAAGCCTGAGTAAGTTCCCTTGCTTTTTAAACCTGCCACCTTCTAATCTAGAGTGTCTGACTCTTTCTTCTGTCTCTACCTGCTCTTTTGTATGGGGGCCAATTTGTGAAGCAACAGTAATTTAATGAAACAAGGAGCTAAGTGGTGTTTAGTTTTAGTTTTTAAAGAATTACAGTCAGGATGCAAATGTGTGTAGCAAAGTGTTTTTGAGGGAAATGTCATCAAAGAAAAGCCAACTTGATTAACACTACACAGTCATGTATAAACACTCCTGTATGAGTTTAATTTTAAGGAGACAGTGGACTTTTTGAAGTCTCTTTGAGGTTCACTGAGATTAGAGTCAAGCCACAGATGTAGTCCCGTCAGAACAAAAATAGAATAAGTCTAATTGATAGCATTAGTCAATGTGTTCATGTTTTTTTTTTTTTTTGGAGAGAAGTTGAAAATCTCATATATTCTGAACATATCTTAGACTTGAAAGTTGCAGCAGTGACACATTTTTAATGAGGCAAATCTTTTGCTTGTTTCTTCTCAGTGATTATATGAAATTGAGTTAGATGAGTACCTGAGTGATGCCTGGGCAAATGGGAACACTGGTATTGGTCTTTACACATTTTAACTGCCTGTGTCAGATTGGATTTCAAAATGTGCACACTTGCTAACCAAAATTACAATAATCAATGATTAACTTGAGGTGGAAGTAACTTCTTATTTTTTAGAAGATACATGCGCATTAATTATTTCCAGGAGAACATTTGAATATAAAATATCTGCTTGGATTATTTTACTGTATCTTCACATTATCACAGAGATAGACATATTTAGTGTTAAATGAACATTTTGCTTTTGTAAATGAACCATTTTTTTATATTTAAGTCCATTATTCTTATGTTTACAATTTATAATATTTCTTTTTTATACCACACCTGTTCTGTACCATAGTGGCTTTTACATGACCCTTTTTAATGTAGTATATATCATTTATTTTGATAAAGAAATGTTCATGTTTTAAAATATTTATGTAGGTGTTCCTACTTAGTGCAGTGGGTGAAGAACTACAGCTACTTCGGTCATTGAGGAGGTGTGGATTCAATCCCCAGCCTGGTGCAGTGGTTTAAAATATCTGGCATTGCCACAACTGCAATATAGGTCACAGCTTTCTGGTTCAGATTTAATCCCTGGCCCAGGAGGTTCCAAAGCCACCGGAGTGGGCCAAAAATGTATATATATTTATGTAGAGTTTGTTTGTTCATTCCTTTGTTTACATTAGGAGGAAATGCAGTTTTTGCCAAGGTTGCAGAACTCTCAATAGTTTCCTTATATGCAAGCAGATTCTATCAGACTGCCATCATTACACACCAAAACACACAACATTCAATTCCCAAATCTGTTCTTAATTCCACTTGTCTGTGAATGATTGAAAAATAAATGTATTTCATAATCTTTAGACAATGAGACCATCCATTTTGTTTTGAAAACCATGAGTGTAACAGCTATTTGTTTGTGGGTTTTTTTGTATTAAATATTGGAGACTAGTTTTATGTGGTTAACCTTTTTAAGAATAATAATCTTCAGGAAATGTATGGCCACTTATAAAAACTTAATCTACTATTTATCATGAACAAATACTTGCAAAAGTTTAAACTTACATGGCAAAGAGAGAGCACAAGAACATGGTCATCTGAAGAGATGAATTTTGTCCCCATCTACAAGGAACAAACCAAGGTTTTTACGTGTGCCATTTTTTTTCTCACAAAATAGCTCCATAAGGTAAATAACCAAATAAATATTTAAAGTATAAACAAAGTTTTTGCTGAATATTAATTTTAATTTAAACCACTGGTTATGAATTAATCAATTTAAATTCATTTTAGTTTTCACTTTCTCTACAAATTTTTTTTTTTTTTTGGCCATGCTTATGGCGTGTGGAAGTTCTGGAGCCAGGGATGATGAAACCTGACCCACAGTAGTGACCTGAACTGCTGGAGTGACAAATTCTTAACCCACTGTGCCATAGGAAAACTCTTGAACTTGATGCTCTAATGTCATATTTTCATTTATTTCATTTTATCAGTGAAAATAGTATATACAAATAGATTTTATATTTAGTTATGTATGCTCTTTCCTATTTAGATGTGCATTACATTGAATTACATTGAGTTTTTTCCACTCCAGATACATTTCACTATATTAAAGAAATTTTTTGTTTAATAATTTTAGGGAGATTTCCATTCACCAAATTTGTAAATACAATGTGATATATGTCAATGTAAGTTTTTCTATTCTTGTTAAATACTGGCCAACAAATAATTGTCATAAGTCTTAATAATCCATTCAGTGTTAGTTTAGGTTGTATTTTTTAACTTTTTGCAAGTTGACAAAGAGTCCAAGTGATATAGTACAAAACATCAGTTTTAGAAACACAAGTTTTAGATGGAGCATTAATGGAAAATATGCCCTGCAGAGCCAGTTAAAAGAAAATGTTAAGACTATAGTTAATGGGCATTTCTTTTTTCCTTCCTTTCCATATAGTTGTGCTTTGTGGTATTAATAGAAAGAAATGTGATTCATCACCCTGCCTCCAGAGCACAACATCTACAGAACTCATGGATAAATTCAAAAGCATCTGCCCCCTTAGTTTTATTGGTAAGTACCATTTGACAGCTATGTCTTAAAAATAACATTTAGCCCTAGGGAACATACATCAGGATATTATTGATTCACTAGTATTTCTCTCTTGTTCCTTTTAAATTTCCCTTAGCCTAACATTTGATTTGCATTCCTGAAACATCTATTCTACCTCTAGACTCCAAATTAGAAGATAAATTATTTCACATCTAAGTAGTCTTTTCCTACCAACTCAGAGATTGGTCTGCAGTTAGTAATTCCAAAAGAAGGTGAAATAAATGGGTTCTGACACTAATATATGTGGCATTATTCTCTGATCAGTTTAATCTCAGATATCACCCTAAATGGATTAAAATGCTTGGGAAAATTTAAGAATTATAACCTGGAACTGGCTTGTCTTATTAAAATTAAAAACCTTTTAATTACTTTTCAAAGGTGCAAGATATGAAATAAATGTTGATAACTATGCTTCACATCTCTGTACAAATAGAGCCACCTGCAATGACCAAGCTGGTAGTTATTCTTGCCAATATGTGGCTCCATTAAAACACAATGAACAGCAAGGGAGAAGAAAAAACAAGCATAATTAACTTTAAAGAGCATTTTTCTCTCTTGTCTAATCTCATTTCAGTCTTCCAACAATATTATTGGTCCTTCATTCTCTTAAAGTCAGCTTCTAAAGTGACCAACAAACTATCCCTTAGGCAGAAAGGAGAGTGAAATGAACTTTGTTTATACATCCACTGAAACAGTCAAGTTTCTTATATTTTATCAAGAAAGACCACCCATACTACCAAATGGAGTTGTTCTAGTTGTTCAACAACCTATCCTGTTTTATTTGAATTATTTTCCTATTATTCAATTTCTCATGAAATTGTCAAGGTTTTCTTTTTTTTCTAAATAGATCATTTATCTAATTTTTGAGTATAGCTATGTGTTTAAGGTATAGCAAGCCATTAATATTTTTAATTTGGTTTCAACTTTGATGGTACTTTTTTAGCTTCAGCTAAGGAATTATATTTTTTTAAAAAAACTAAATAAATGTATAGTGAACTGAAGTTTGGCACTTGCCATCAGCCTCTACATGGATTAAAACATGAGCCACTGCAGCTGCTGACCCATAGCACCCCCTGAGCAGATTTCAGGGTGGACACCAGGAGTGAGGTATTTTGTGCTCTGAGAAAACTGGAAGATCAGGTCTTTAGATAGATATTTTTAGAAGATTTTATGAGTCCACTTCTTATATCTCCTCATATCAAGAAAAACACTAAAACCCTTCATGGTGATGCCTGCTCCTTGTGACTAGCATTAACCTTCACAAGACCAGCAACAAACTCTGTAAAATATGTTCATGGCTACATGCACCTCCCCTTCACCTTTATCACATATATCCTGACATTTTCCCTTTCCTCTTTGGGGTGGTATTTCAGAGCTGTCTGAAATACTGCCTCCCTGGCTGCAGTTAAATTGACCAAAAAAAAAAAAAAAAAAAGAAAAAAGATGTCACAGTCATCTTCTAGTGCAGCCACTCCCAAGTGTGAGCTTGTGAGCCCTGAGGGGACTCAGGAAGGAAACAAAAAATACTGGCCCCATAGCTGAGATGCATATCAAAGGTCCAGTAAGCCCAGACCTTTTCATCTTCCCTTAGAAACTGGTTTTCTGAATTCCTTAACTTGAGGTCTTTTTTTCTGTAATCTTTAGTTCCTGCTACCTGCCTGTATATACTAGCTCCCCCCGCCCCCCACCTCAGAGAAGTTTTCTCAGGGCTACCTGAGATGCTGTTTTCCAGGTTGAAGTCCTAATTTTGCCCTAAATAAAACTTAACTCTCAACTTTCAGATTGTGCAATATTTTTAAGTCGACATGTACTTTGCCTTATAAAATATATGTTTGATAAATTGTTCTGTAAACTAGAAAGTCAATCACTGGATATTTCCTTGCAATTTAGTATCTCTTTCTATGCCACAGAATTTGAAAATTGTGTTATTCAGGGTTCTCCAGAGAAACAGAACCAATGGGAATTATATCTGTTTTTCTGTATCTATATCTGTGTCTCTAACTATATTATATATATCTAATGTTTATTATGGAGATTCATTTTGAGGAATTGGCCCACACAGTGATGGAAGTTGAGAAGTGTCATGACCTGCTGTCTGACTACAAGCTGAGACCCAGGATTGCAGTAGTTGAAATTCCAGTCTGAGAACTAGGGGACCTGATAGTGTGAATCCCAGTCCAAAGACAGGAGAAAACCAATGTCCCAGCTCAATCAAGCAGGCAGGAAAGAACACATTTTCCTTTCTTATATTTTTTATTCTATTCAGGCCTGCAACAGATTGAATAATACTCATTCCTGCTGGGGAGGATTGCTTTACAGAGTCCTTTCATTAAATTGCTAGTCTCATCAAGGAACACCCTCACAAACATACCCATAAATAATATTTAACCCGGACACCCTATGGTCCAGTGAAGCTAACACATAAATTAACCACCACACAGTTCAACTAAATATATGGATACATATACATACATATATATATATTATATATAAAATACCCAATTTTTAGAGTATCTTCCTGTAATTATTAATCAAAAATATGATTGCATGACTAACTTCAGATATTCTTTATCTATTTAAACTCACTAAATTACAGTTTTCTTATTTGTTAAATGGAGGTAAGAAATGCCTACCTCATTGATTTGAATGCAAATTAAATGAGATATATTACATAAATACCACATTACTGACAAAAATTAATAATCTTTAAGGGTTAATTATAATTTTAAATAATTTTTTAACATATACATATAAAATCCATACAATAGGTAATAATCTTTTATAATGTTTGAATAGGTAGGACACAAAACATACTTATTTATATCCTTAACGACACATAGAGACTGTTCTAAGCAACCCCAATAAATAAAATGCTTAGGTCTTTCATTTTTTTTTCTTAATAGCAAAGATCACCCAGGGACTAGATTTTACCATTCTCCAGAAAAGTAATCAGATCTCCTTAGAGATGTAGCTGATTCTGGGACTGTGTTTGTTATAGGCTGTACAAATGAGTGTGGATAATATTATAATACGAGAAAGCAATGTAGTACTCAAAAATCAAAACCATGATAGTATGTCAAAGAACACAACTCTGAATGACCAGTATAATATGAGCAGCAAAATATAAGAGTATTGGTTTATTACCCAGAATATAATATCAATGGCCATGAGTCCACACTGGTAAAAATAAATGACAATAAATAAGTAAATAAATAGACCTGATAGACACATCTCCCCTACAAAATAATTCCAAATAATTTCCATAGATACTTTGCACTAAAGGCAGTTGGACATAACTTCCCACCCCTTAAGTTTGTGCTGCAACTCATGGCCACTTTCTAAGGAGTAGAGTGTAGAAATGGAGACTTTCAGTGGAGAAATCTGGCAAATACTACCTAAGCCAGTTGATCAAAGTTTATATTAACAGCTATGAGTCATGTTCATAGTAAAAGCATTCAATATGAGATAATGAGGAGGGTACCTTATTTTCTTCTTCTTAAAAACATATTGCCCCAGTGTAATCATGAGAAAGTCATCAGACAGATCCCAATTGTGGGACAATCTAAAAAATACCTGACTAGTATTCTGTACAATTGTCAAGGTCATCAAAAGCAAGGAAAGTCTGAGGAGCTCTCAGGAAATATGATGACTGAAAGTAATGAGGTTCCTGGATTGGATCCTATAAAAGAACAAGACATTAGCCTGAAATTAAGGAAATTCAAACAAAATATGGATTTTAGTTTAAAATTATGTATCAATGTTTGTTCATTAGTTGGAACAATATCATAATAGCACAAGATTTTTATAGCATTGGAAACATGTTGCAGTGTACCTAGTATTTGTCCTCACTATTTTTGTAAGTATTAAGTAAATCTTAAACTGTTCCAGATTAAAAGTTTAATTAAAAATGATAGATTGAAAATTAGTTATTTCTAGTTCAAAATAATTTACACTTAAAATAGAAGATAGGTATAATATAGTCATATTAGGTAATACTAAATGTTTTAGTATTTTATATACAAAATTTTATTTTTATTAACATCTGTGACTATTATAGAAAATTACTGCAGGCATACCTTGTTTCATTGCTATTCACAGACATGGCATTTTTCACAATTTGAAGGGTTGCGGCAGTTCTGTGCCAAGCAAATTTAATGCCACCATTTTTCTAACACCATTTACTCACTTCATGTTTCTGTGTTACGTTTTGGTAATTCTGGAAATATTCTAAACTTTTTCATCATCATTATATTTGTATGGTAACCTGTGATCGGTGATTTTTGATATTACTATTATCATTGTTTTGGGGCCTCAAGAACTGTGCCAATATAAAATGGCAAACTTAATCAGTAAATGTGTGTTCTGATTCTTCCACTGACTGGCTGTTCCCTAGATTCTCTCCATCTCTTCAGGCCTCCCTATTTTTTGAGACACAAAAATATTGGAATTAGTCCAGTTAATAACTAAAGTGTTGAAGTCACATGACTATTTATTTATATAAAAAGCTAGAAATGATTAAACTTAGTGAGACCAGCATGCTGGAAGCCCACAGAGGCTGAAAGCTAGGCCTCTTGCACCAAACAATTGGCCAAATTGTGGATACAAAGGAAAAGTTTATGATGGAAGTTAAAAGTGCAACTCCAATGAACTCATGAATAAGGAAATTGAAACAGCCTTATTGCTGATACAGAGAAAGTTTTAGTGGTCTGGAGAGAAGATCAAACCAGTCACAACAGTCTGTTAAGCCAAAGCTTAATCCAAGTTCCAGGTGCTAACTCTCTTCAGTTCTATGAAGGCTGAGGGAGGTGGGAAGATACAGAAGGAAAGTTTGAAGCTAGAAGAGGCTGGTTCATAAGGTTTAGGGAAAGAAGCCATCTCCGTAATACAAAAATGAAGCAGCAAGTGATGATATATAAGCTATAGCAAGTTATCCAGAAAACCTAGCTAATATAGTTCATGAAAGTGGCTGCTCTAAGTAACAGATTTTCAGTGTAGAGGAAACAACCATCTATTTGAAGTGCCATCTAGGACTTCCACAGTGAGAGAGGAGTCAATGCCTGGATTCAAAACTTCAAAGCACATGCTGACATTCTCACTAGGGGCCAACACAGCTGATGACTTGGCATGAAGCCACTGTTCCGTTACCATTCTGAAAATCCTAGGACCCTTGAGAATTGTGCTCAGTCTACTCTACCTATGTTGTAGAAATGGGGGGAGGAGCAACCTATCTGTTTATAACATGATTTAATGACTCTTTTAAACCCACTATTGAGACCTACTCCCAAGAACAAAACATTTTTTTCAAAATATTATTGCTCATGGATAATGCACCTGGTCACCCAAGAGCTCTAATGGAGGGAAACAATGAAATTAATGTTGTTTTCATATCTGAGAACATAACGTCACTCTGCAATGGATGGATCAAGGAGTTACTTTGACTTTCTAGTCTCATTGTATAAGAAATACATTTCATAAGTCTAAAGTAGCCATAGATAGTGATTCATCTGAAGGAGCTGTGCAAAGTCAATTGAAAACCTTCTGGAAAGGATTCACCATTCCAGATGCCATGAAGAACATTCTTGATTCACTGGAAGAAGTCAAAACATTAACCTGAACAGGAATTTGGGAGAAATTGAATCCAGCCCTCATGGATGACTTTGAAAGAATCAAGACTTCAGCGAAAGACATGACTGCAGATGTGGAAACAGCAAGAGAACTATAATTGGAAGTGGATCCTGAATATGTGACTGAAATTCTGTAATCCATGACAAAATTGATAAGGAGTTGCTTCTTATGGATGAACAAGCAATGTGCTTTCTTGAGATGGAAACTACTTCTGGTGAAGATGTTGTGAACCTCATTGATATGACAATAAAGGATTTAGAACATTATATAAACTTAGTTGATAAAAAGAGCAACAAGATGTGACTCCAATTTTTAATGAGGCTCTGTTGCAGGTAAATGGTTGTCAGATAACATTGTATGCTATAAAGAAATCACTCATGAAAGATGGACAATTGATGGGAAAATCTATATTGTCCTATTTTAATAAATCATCACAGCCACCCCAATCTTCAGGAACCACCACCCTAATCAGTTATCAGCCATCAACATCTAGGCTGGATCCTCCACTAGCAAAAAGATTACAATCTGCTAAATGCCTAGATGATGGTTTGCATATTTTAGCAATACGTTATATTTTAATTAAGGTATGAATGTACACTTTTTATACATAATTCTATTGCATACTTAATAGCTTACAGCATAGTGTAAACATAACTTTTATTTGCTTTCTGTGAACTTGCTTTATTGTAATTTTTAGCTTATTGTGGGAATTGAAACCAAACGCACAATATCATGGAGGTCTGCCTATAATAACTATTTTAATTCACTCATTATAATGAAGATAAGAATGTTCCAGGTAATGACACTGTCTTACATTTATAAAGCACATGGAAATGTTCAATGAGCTTTCACATAAACCCATAAATATAACAAGACAAAACAAAGCAAAAACAATGTTAAACTATTGAAAAAAGTGCCTAATAATATATTTGATATTTTTCTAATAGTCATGTCATGTAGTAAAACATATGCTATGAATACATTATAGAATATAAAACTAATCTTGGTAATTTCTAAATCATTTTATATTTTCATACATCTGTGATCTAAGAAACTTGCAGCATAAACTGTCTGCTTGGCCCTCATTTTCCTTTTCTGGCACAAGCTTAATTATCCTTCATATATACGATATCATATGGGTGAGTTCTGACCAATAGAAAATGGAAGTTTTTATCTTGTAGTCTGGTCTATAAAAATGTCCTATGAATCTTTCACTCCCTTTCTTCTTCTTCATTCTTGTTTATGAGTTGTCTGAAAAACTAGAGAGAAGAGCTAGAAGATGAAAGAACACAGATCTCTAAATTCCCACATAGAAAGACACCCAGGGCCAAAAACACCCCTATGCACTGAGTGAATAAACAATAGAGAAACAGGAAAGTTTGTATTATGTTAAGCCACTGAAATTAAAAAGAGTTTCTCCTTGGAGTTCTGTCGTGGCGCAGTGGTTAACGAATCCAACTAGGAATCATGAGATTGCGGGTTCGATCCCTGGCCTTGCTCAGTGGGTTAAGGATCTGCCATTGCCGTGAGCTATGGTATAGGTCGCAGACGCGGCTCAGATCCTGCGTTGCTGTGGCTCTAGTGTAGGCCCGTGGCTGCAGCTCCGATTAGACCCCTAGCCTGGGAACCTCCATATGCCGTGGGAACGGCCCTAGAAAAGTCAAAAAGACAAAAAAAAAAAAAAAGAGTTTCTCCTTTACAGCAACTAATGTCATTTACTGTAAGAATTATCCCTTTAATATTCATAAAGACTTCCTTGAAAATATCATTGAGATTGATTTTTTTTTAATCCCATGAATAAACATTTTGAAAAAAAAAAGAATGTAATCCTGTTATGAATTCAGTTTCTATGTGAACTGTTCGTAATTTTTAATTTGAGTAGTTATTCTCTACTTGTTTGTACTAATAAGCCTGTTAGCACTTTCATAGTCTATTTCAAAAAGAAATAAAAAGACTATATACCAAAAAAACCCCAGAAAAACATGTTAAAATAATGAGATTAAGTTTAGTAAATATTTAGATAAGTCAATAATTGAAGTTAGCCTTTTGTCTTGAGTACACCCTGTAGCAAACTGCCCCATGGGGGATATGCAAGCCCCTCCCTCTTTGTACATCTCATAACAATCACACTCATCCATTCTTATATTCTTGATGTCTATTTCAGGCACCACTTGAGAGTGCATTTACCTGGAAAGCCTAAATTATTTCTTTCAGAAAATGTTTGCTGACCTCTGGTAGAGAAGATACCGAAATAATAGCCTATTTTGTAAGCTACTTGTTGTGGCTTTCTTTTGCTATAGTCCAGGTTTTATCTGTTGAGTCTTTGTCCATGGTAACATTTTATTTTATTTCATTGGATGTGCCTGCAGCATGCAGGTTACAGCAGTAACCCTGTGCCACAGCAGTGATAGTGCCAAGCCCTTGACTGCTAGGCCACCAGGGAACTCCACATATATTTTGTTAAAGTAATGTACAAGGTCTTTATTTTTATATGAAATATAAGATTCTACTCTACAGAGAGTAGAATCTTTTACTTTCCATTCTAAGTAAAATGTTTGCCAAGAAAATAATACATATAAATGAGAATTTATAAATGCATGAATTTTTTAAATCCAAAAATTTATACAGTTACTGTTACCACAAATGTGAATTTGTAAAATATATTTCTTTTGAGTGTTTATTGTGAGAATATACCCTACTTCAAGCATTTTACCATTAATATAGATCATATTTTATTATTAGTTATAACATTATAGCATTAAAATATACACTAGAAAAAGGAATTTGTCCAAAAAAGTGAATGTGATTATATAGCCTATTTATGGGGACAACAAAAAATAACTAGGAAAATTTTTGTATAATTATTTCTGAAGAGCAGAATAATGAAGTACTCTTATGCATGTTATTTTCTACCATTATAATTACAGATCCTCAATAAATAGCATAGCTTTCACACATAATGTTTAATGCTATATAATACTTTTGAAATTTGTAGAATTTTTTTTTCTTTTCTAAAAAGAACAAATAGGGAAAATAAGTTCCTCTAAACAACCCTTCTTCCATGAGGATTTCATCTGCTGACAAGCCAGTGGTTAGTTTTCACATAACCCAGGCTCCCTTGAAAGTTCCAGTCTTAGAAACAATCTAGCAAATAAATATTAAAAAATTAATTTCCTCCTGAAGTAAAGAGCATTGTTGTTTTGTTTTCTGTTTGCTCTTCCCTGAATTTTTCTTCAGCAATGAACAGAAATGTTAGTAAGTACAGGTGGGTTTTCACCTTCTCAGTTAGGTGATTTTCCTGAAGAAAACTTAGTGCTTTTCATTTAACAGAGTAGAATATGGACTATATACATGTGCTGCATGTTTAGGTAGCACAATTTTTTTTTGTCTTTTTGCTATTTCTTTGGGCCGCTTCCGTGGCACATGGAGGTTCCCAGGCTAGGGGTCGAATCGGAGCTGTAGCCACCGGCCTACGCCAGAGCCACAGCAACGCGGGATCTGAGCCGCGTCTGCAACCTACACCACAGCTCACGGCAACGCTGGATCGTTAACCCACTGAGCAAGGGCAGGGACCGAACCCGCAACCTCATGGTTCCCAGTTGGATTCGTTAACCACTGCGCCACGACGGGAACTCCCTAGCTAGCACAATTTTATTTCAATTAAACAATTCTACTTTAATTAAAACAATAAAATATATATCAGTCATTCCCAATTATTATTTGGTCATTAACCAGTCTATTGTCATGGCAGATCATTGATTGTTGGGTACCCCCTGCTCAAGTCTTCTATGCCCAACACTCCAAAACAGAATTCAGTGATATTAACTTATCATGCTATGCAAAATTTACTAAATAGAGTTTTTAATAAAGTTTCCATGTGTGGAATAAATGGAAATAAATATGCCCAATGTGCACTTTTTCCTTCTAGATGTGAAATAAAAAGAAAATTATCGTTATGCACACACACGCACACACACACCCATACCCACCACAGGCAGACATCTAGAATTAAGTACACTTGCTCATCTTCCCTCTAGAATTAGTTGCAATGGTGCGTGTGTTTGTGTTTATAAATGGTAGTTATTACTCTTTGTTTAAAAGACAATCATTGCTAAATAGTAAGGCAGCCTTTGTCCAACCAGCGATTTTAAATTCTACAAGTAACGTCCATGAAATAGAATGAAAGTAGAGGGAAGTTGTAAAGATGACAATCTGTAATGAAAATGTTGCTCCTGACAGACTTAGCCTGTGAAGCTCCTAAAGAGGCAAACTCTACCTCAGAATTTGGGATTTTCCTAAGAAGATGAAGATGGCTGCAACTCTTAAATTGCCTATTACACACTGAGCTATGCTAAGTTAATGTGATTCTCTGTAGGAGTTCCCGTCATGACTTAGTGGTTAGCAAATCTGACTAGGGAGTTCCATCATGGCTCAGTGGTTAACGAATCTGACTAGGAACCATGAGGTTGCGGGTTCGATCCCTGGCCTTGCTTGGTGGGTTAAGGATCTGGTGTTGCCGTGAGCTGTGGTGTAGTTTGCAAATGTGGTTCAGATACCACACTGCTGTGGCATAGGCCAGCAGCTATAGCTCTGATTCGACCCCAAGCCTGCCTCCATATGCGGCCCAAGAAATGGCAAGAAAGACAAAAAAAAAATGTGATACTCTGTAGAAAGGTATGATAGATAAACCCAAAAATTTCAGTGTGTTTTAGGACCTGACTAAACTATTGATGATTTTGCAATTGTTAAAGTGAAATGTTTGCATATTTAATTTCATTAAGTGGAAGAATCCTAGAAGAAAGAGAATCCTAGAAGAAAGTAATGCTGCATATGTCATCATTAAAGCAATAGTCTTTCTATCATGTTTTCATGGTTAGAAATAAGTTATTACCCTTTTCTTCTAAAATATAAAATTTTCGGTGTTCCTGCTGTGGCTAGTAGGTTAAGCAGCCTTGACTGTGCAGCAGTTTGAGTTGCTGCTGAGGTGTGGATTCCATCCCCAGCCCAATGCTGTGGGCTCAGGATCCAGCATTGCCACAGCTGTGGCACAAATCGCAGCTGTGAGTTGGATTTGATACCTGGTCCGGGAACTCCATGTGTTGCTGTTGCAGCCAAAAAGAAAAAAATAAAAAGTTTCCAATCTCTCATAAAAGAAGCAAGGCTTTAGTATAAATTCCCTTGCTTGATCCTCAAGAAATTAGGTGCTTAAATTAACAAGGATGTCATTTTAATAATGCTAGGTATATGCAAGCAGACCAGAAATATTGTTGGAGCAATGTCTTATCTGCTAAAGCATTAATGACACATGCCCCTAAATGTGTAGCATTTAAGATTAAAAAAGCAGAAATGGTAATTAGCCATTAAAAATGTTTGCAAAAGAAAGAAAACTCAGCAAAATAAAAATACTTAAGTGTCTTGAAAGCCAGAATAATAATGCTGTTTTGTGGATAGGATGCTCTGTTAAGGGAATGTATAGTTAGAAAACAGATTTAAGTATATATTTTTAAGTGCTTGTGAAGTGTAAAAGACTAGAGCACAGATAAAGAACAATTAGTTTTTAGCCTTCTCGGGCCACATCATAGTCAGTCTTGTGCTGAGCCACGGTGGGGCTACAGATGCTGCGATTGAGGGCTCTAGGGCAGCAAATCCACAGCTAGAACAAACATTCCTGGAGGGCAATATATGTTGGCAGGGCTATAGAGGCAATTGTCTCTAATGCTTTAATGTTTTGAGAATTTCTTAAACTCAACTATAGATCAATTGAGTGTACTAACAAAAAGTCAATTTGCTTTAATTCTTTTATGAGTATTAATTTGAGTATTCATTTGGAGGAGTCGAATGAGATGAACTGTAAAGTACTGAATTTATAATAAGAATCAAATAGAAAAAAAATTCATTTAATAGCTAATGCTGATGATTTGGTCTCTTTTATGTTCTGTGTAACAATTAAAATAAGAAGCATGAAGTATATATTGCTTTGACAATCAATATTGGACACCTTCTTGGTGATGACATCTTTCCATTTCCTTTGATATAAATTCCTGCATGTTGAGGCCATTTGGATAGTAGGAATAAAGGGGACATTAATAGAGAATGGATATGGTTCACTGTATTAGTTATAAAGGGAATTAATACTTTCAGCTTCATTTATTAATTTCTATCTCTGTTTTTAGAATTCAGAAGTATTTAATATCTTGGTCAAATATTTCTTTAATTGTATGATTTCATTGTATTTCTTATTAATGGATTAGAACTGTTAATCAGTTTGACATTCCCTACTTTTTTCTTTATAACCCATATACTATTTCATTTGTATGAGTAATTACATTTGACTACAGTTTCTGTAAAATAGCATGTCAGGTGACAAAATATTGTCACTAACTCTAAGTATAAACAAATTACATTGAACATGATGTAGAGTTTAGTCAGTAAGACATTATAGAGTTGGTCCAATCGGGTTAAGTCAATACATGCAGTAATAGAATGATAGGCTTGTCAGATTCAAAGAAATGTTTGACTATAACCTACATTATATACTAATTATATATTAGTTACTTTTGACCTGTATTACCAACAGGAAATGATATTCCTTCGACTCTCTAACAATTAGGGAAAATTGTTACTAAGTTGAAAATTCCAGAGAAAGATTGGTTTGTAATGTATTTATAATTTAAAAATCTTTGCAAAATTGGAAAGTCGTGATACTGCCCTTTTTTTTTTTATTCTTCCCTCCCTTGGTGTTCATGTTATCATTTACCTTTAATTTTTGTGGTATTCAGCATCTGTCCTCAACCCTTTTATCTTTTCACTATACGTGCTTTCTAGGTTGATCAAATCTATCCACATGAGTTGACAAACTCATTCCCAGCATGTGGCGAATAGACTGTTCCCTTCAAGTTGAAAGAACTTTATGTTGATCATTTATAATATTTATCATATTTATGTATGATATCCCATGCATATCCTAGTAGTATGAGTGTTTGGGGAAGAAATTTCAAATAGAGTGAGCAGAAGAAAAAAAAAGCATGGGAGTTTAAAGCACTCCAAGATATTCAGCACAGCCAAAATTACCCTAAGGGCAATGAGGTTGGATTATTAAGCATGGAAAACAGTATGGAGATACCTTAGAAAACTATACATAGAACTACCATATGACCCAGCATATATCCAGACAAAACTTTCCTTGAAAAAGATACATGCACCCGCATGTTCATTGCAGCAGTATTCAAAATAGCCAAGATATGGAAACAACCCTAATATCCATCAACAGGTGACTGGATTAGGAAGATGTGGTATATATACACAATGGAATACTACTCAGCCATAAAAAGAACAAAATAATGCCATTTGCAGCAACATGGATGGAACTAGAGACTCTCATGCTGAGTGAAGTAAGTCAGAAAGAGAAAGACAAATACCATATGCTATCACTTATATCTGGAATGTAATATATAGCACAGTGAACCTTTCCACAGACAGGAAAATCATGGACTTGGAGAATAGACTTGTGGCTGCCAAGTGGGAAGGGGAGGGAGTGGGATGGATTGGGAACTTGGGGTTAATAGATGCAGCCTATTGACTTTGGAATGGATAAACAATGAGATTCTGCTGTGTAGCCCTGGGAACTCTGTCAAGTCACTTATGAGGGAGCATGATAATATGAGAAAAAAGAGTGTATACATACATGTATGTGTAACTGGGTCACAATGCTGTACAGTAGAAAATTAATAGAACATTGTAACCAGCTATAATGAAAAAAATCATTGTATATTTAAAAAAAAGAAATCAGAAATGCCATCTAAGAAATATTTGGGGCAATGATGAGAAATTAATCATGAAAAAACATAATCAGATGTGTATTTTGAGAGATCACCTTAAACTGTAAAGCAGAATTTGCTTTCTTCTTTTTCTTTTACAGAAGGGTTATATATGGAGTAGAACAAACTTAAGTGCTTGTAATCATCAAGCTGTTGTCTTGAGCATAGTTATGAAAACAAAGCTTGAAGTAACTGGATAATTTAAGAAGATATTTAGGTAACAACCCAAACAGGTTAGGCTTTTACGATGTTCAGATGCCTAAAGCAAGGAAGAGAATGAAAATCATTCCCAGATTCATTCTCAGATTCCCAGGGTGGATAGATGAGTTATTGCTCTGGGGTCACAGGTAAAGAAGAAGCATGTGTAATGAAGAAGCAAAGCAGCAGAGCTTCAGATATACTGAGTGTGTCAGCCTATAAATTATTAAGGTAGAATTCTCCCTTGAATATTCCTAATGTGTGTGTCTGAAACATGAGAGGGTGTCCTGGAGGGCCTGTAGTTTCTAAGACATCCGTTAGGAAGAAATATATAGAGTGACAAAAAATGACAAAGGAAAGATTAGCACTGGGGAAAACCAAATGCAGGGATGGATAGACAACGGGATAGACTGTGAGAAGCAGAAGGAAAGGCAGGAGAAGAGAAGGTGTTAGGTAAGAAGAAATGGTAAGAAAGTGTCAAATATTATTGGACATTAATAATTATAATGTCCAATATAATGTCCATTATAATCTGTTATAAAAATTGTCCAGAAAAATGATTATTAGTGAGACTTTGAAGACCTTCATAAAAAAAGTTTCAGTGGCATTCAGTGTTCCTGGTAATGTTGAAGGGGATGAGGGAGAGACATAGATGAAATGAGAAAGTAGGAGTAGCAAGACAGGATTACTCCTTGAGATACTTGGCAAGCACTGTTCACTCAACCCCTCAGGCTGAATGGCAGAAAAATCCTATTCTGTCCCTTGGGGTTTTCGGTACACCTGTCACCCATTTGTAAATAGTCTCCTATTAAAATATCCTCAGATTTCTTACTTTGAGTGGCACTTCTCATTCCTACCAGGATCCAATCATGCTTATCAATCTTTGCATCTCAAAGGATGATATCAGTACAAACATAGAGAATAAATCTGCAGGAAACAGGACAGTTAACAGAGAGAGGCCAATGGGATGTGTCAAGACAAAGATGTAGAATTCTAGGGGCATCATTAGCTTTAGACAGGAGGAGGGTCAAATTTATCATTACTGAAAAATAAACTGACCAAATGGAGAGAACGGATGGAGATATTGGTCCCAGCAGAGACTTTGATTGGAATTTGGGGGAATTATCATCTGATGACACCTGTTTTCTCTGAAGTTGAGAAGTGTCATTATTTTCTGTGAGTGATGAGAACAGTAGCATACTGGGAATTTAAGGAGCATGTGAGATGTTTCACATTTAATTGAATATCTGTTTCCTGCAAGTTGATGAACCATTGATGTTTATTGAAAAATGATTGTTGTAAACATGTTATTCTATAGGAGCTGCTACTTTGACTAGAGTTTGCATCTACCCTAAACCAGAGTCAGGGACCATTCTTGGGATTAAGATTAAGGAATTTGAGAAAATGCTGCTCAAACTATGTTTTGCATTGAAAATGTGAAATACAAGTCCACACCTAGTGAAAGTACGTTTTAAATTTTTTGCTACCAATAATGTACATAAATAAAATACATATTATTTTGGATTCTCAGTTGTAACTTGTATCAACAGGATATGGTTTTCAGCAGAAATAAAACTTCAGGAAAAAAATAAACATTATATATACTTTAAATACAACTTGGAAATACAATGTGCTTCTTAGTACAAAAAGGCCAAGGATACTTCACAACCACTTGGAAAGGTAATTTTTAAGGTTTTAATAGCTCCTCAGTGTGCACAGATCCAAGTCCTGTGGATCACAAGGCGGCTTCTCTCAAACTACAGAGATACTATTTCAAATTAGTGAATTTCATTTAATGCATCCTTATTTTTATCATATATTAACATGATAATTAACTTTATCACATAATTACATTAACATCTTTGACACTGAGATGCATTTTTTTTTGTCTTTTGTCTTTTGTTGTTGTTGTTGTTGCTATTTCTTGGGCCGCTCCCGCGGCATATGGAGGGTCCCAGGCTAGGGGTCCAATCGGAGCTGTAGCCACCGGCCTACGCCAGAGCCACAGCAACGCGGGATCCGAGCTGCGTCTGCAACTTACACCACAGCTCACGGCAACGCCGGATCGTTAACCCACTGAGCAAGGGCAGGGACCGAACCCGCAACCTCATGGTTCCTAGTTGGATTCGTTAACCACTGCGCCATGACGGGAACTCCTGAGATGCATTTTTAAAATAATGATATATCAATTACATTGTCAGAAGTTAACTGGCAATTTTTTTCCCTTGTATTAGTTTCCTTTGAATGCTGTAACCAATTTTCACAAACTAAATCAGTACAAAAGAGTTCTGTGGGCCAGAGGTCTACAATGAGCTCTTGGTCGGACTGCTTTCCTCTGAAGTCTTCCATATTAGAAGAGCGAGATTAAACTGCTCAAACTACCATCCCCCTTATCTTGCTAAAAACCAACCATTCTGGAACGATGATGACCCTGACTACATTTTGACTTCGTAAATCCTCAACTCACACCCTATCTTGGAACATTCTCACCCTTCCCTTCTGCCCTTCCATGACCCTATTTTGGAACTACCTCACTCTCTCCTCCTACCCCACTCATGTAGTCTGATGCTAACCCTGAGTGGTTACTTCAGGCACAAGCCCCTCTAAAACCTACAGCCTGCTTAATGCCAAGGAGCCTGAGCCTTCTCTCCTGGCCATTTGCTGGTCAAGAAACCTACTTGAAGCCTCAATGCTCTGCACTCTCTCCCTTTACTTCAGCTCCAAACCCCACAGCCCTTTCCACTCTGACATTCCTTTCCCTTGCTTTTTCAGCTTCCAGAGGCTGCCTAAACTACTTGGCTCAAAATGCCTTCCTTGTACCAGCCCAATCTCTTGTTTTGATCATCCTATCTTCTTACTTCTTTCAACTTCTTGCCTCCCCTTTAATAGATTTGTGATTACTTTTGGGGATCACTTGATAAATGAGGATAATCTCACCTTATCAAGATCCTTATTTTAACCACATCTACAAATTACTGTTTGCTGTATAAGGTAACATTCACTGTCTCCAGGAATTAAGACCCCAACACCTTTGGGAAGATGGCATTGTTCAGTTTACTAGCTAGCCCTTAATGGCACTGACAATAAAGTCTCTTAAAGTCAGTGGCTATTATAATCAGTGAAATATGGTAAGACATCTCTTTCCTTCTCCATTGAATTGCCTTGAGAACTATTTGTTTGTTTTAATTTTATGGAAGTAGAGTTGATTTTTAATGTTGTGCTAATTTCTGCTGCACAGCAGTGATTCAGTAGTACGTATATTCTTTTTCACATTCTTTTCCATTATAGTTTATCACAGGATATTGAATATAGTTCCCTGTGCTATACAGCTTGACTTTGTTGTTTATCCATTATCCATCCTATATATAATAGTTTACATCTACTAATCCCAAACTCCCAATTCTTCCTTCCCACTCCTCTTCACCTTTGGCAACTATAGGTCTGTTCTCTGTCTGCGAGTATGTTTCTGTTTTGTAGATAGATTTGTTTGTGTTGTATTTTAGATGCCATGCAGGTGATATCATATGGTATTTTTCTCTTTCTGACTTCTTCACTTAGTATGATAATCTCTAGATCCATAGATGTTGCTGCAAATGATATTACTTCATTCTTTTTATGGCTGAATAATATTCCATATCTTCTTTATCTATTCATCTGTCAATGGACATTTAAGGGGCTTCCATGTCTTGGCTATGGTAAATAGTGTTTCTATAAACATAGGGGTGCATTATCTTTTAAATTATAGTTTTATCTGGGTATTTGTCCAAAAGTGGGGTTGCTGGATCATATGGTAGTTCTATTTTTAGTTTTTTAAGGAATCTTCACACTGTTTTCCATAGTGGCTATACCAATTTACATTTCCTCCAGTGGAGGATGGTTCTCTTTTCTCCACACCCTCTCCAGTATTTGTTATCTACAGACTTTTTAATATTGACAATTCTGACTGGTAAGTGGTTGTACCTCATTGTAGTCTTAATTTGCATTTTCCTAGAGACCTATTTGATTTCAATTCCCTGAACTTCTCACCTTCTGGCCTTCATCTCTTTCTAGAATGCCCACCCCCTCCCTCTCTGCTCCACAGGCCTGGTCTTGATTATGTATGTTCACTATTGTTGAACTCATTTTAAATTTTACCTCCTTCAGGAATCTTTCCATTATCATTGAAGATACCTTAGTCACCCTTATATTGATCGTATTAGTTTTCTATGCTATCTAACAAATTATCGCAAACGTGGTAGCTTTAAGGAACTCACATTTACCATCTCACAGTTTCTGCAGGTCAGAAGCCTGGATGTGGCTTAGCTGAGTTTTCTCCTCCTGGTCCCACAGGGCTGAAGTCAAATGTCTGCCAGGACTGTGAGCTGATCTGAGGCCCAGGTTCCTCCTCCAATCTCATTTGTTGTTAGCTGAACTTAGTTTCTTATGGTTTTAGCCCTCTGACCTCACTTTCCTACCTATGGACCTGAAGTTCTCAGCAACTAGGAGTCATAGCTCTTCCCTCTCTAAAACAAAGGTTTCATTTTGTTCCTTCCAGGCAAGCAGGAGAATGCCTTTGACTTCTTTTAAAGTCTCACCTGATTTGATCAGATTTACCCAAGATATTCTCTCTCTTGATTAACCCCAAGGGGGGCATCTGATCAGGTGACTGTTTATATCCACAAATCCCTTCCACAATATAATGGAATATAATCAAGGGAGTGATGTTCCCCTTAACAAATCTCACCCATAGTCAAAGGGAAAGGATTCTACAAGCCAGGTGTATGCTGGGGGTGGGGGTCTTGCAGGCCCTGTTAGGAATCTGCCATCACAGAATCACAGTCACCACAGTGATTCCTTAGCATAAGAAATTGACCACTTGTACGTATCATGACACTGCATCAATTTGCTCCCATGTTTTAACTGCTAATTGTTGGGGGTTTTTTTTAGCGTATTTTTGTTTGCTTGTTTTGTTTTTCATTTTTTGGTTTTTCGGGCTGTGCCCATGGAATGAAGAAGTTCCCAGGCCCGGGAACAAACCCGAGACATAGTAGTAACCTGAGCCACAGCAATGCCAATGTCGAGTACTTAAATGCTAGGGCACCAGGGAACTCCAACTTCTCAACCCCAGTATCTACTACACTTCTTGCCACATAGTAGGGGCTCATTTAATATTTGTATAACAAATTAATACACAACCAGCATGGTATTGAGTGTGCAGTGAACTCATACATATTTTGTAAAAGAGGTGCTCATAAGAGCCTTTTCTCAAATATGCATATGAATTACTGTTTAGCCCCCTAATGGATTACATGCATGAAATTATTTATGAAAGACAAAAACTAACTTCCTACTAGCAAAGCAAAGCACCTTTCTCACAATTAAATATTTAAAAGTAGATCATTAGAATAAAAGGGTATGCATGGGAACCTTTTGTTAAGGACAATTCATTTTCTCATGTGTTTCTGACACATATTTACTCAATGCCATTTCTCTTATTTTACAAAAAAAAAAAAACTTCATCATGAAAAAAATAGTATCCAGAAATGTATCATTTGCAATACACTGGAATCTCATAATTGTTTAAAGACAAGGGGCAAGAGTTGTTTCTTTTTGAATTATCCATGCTACTTACCGTAACTCCTGAAAAACACATCCACCTAATGGGTTTTTTTTATAGAAGGTAATCTTTATTTCTATGCTATTTGGAAATAGTTTTGTATTGTTACTTTTTTTTTTTTTTAACTGTCCTTGAAAACGTGAAATTCAGGATGTCTACTTAACTTGTCTGTTGCTCTTATTTTTTGGACACTATCATTTTCACTGTATATGTACTATTGTCTTCAGCAATTTCTAGGGCCCTCTTAATTTTTTTTTTCTTGTGATCAAAGTCAAGACAACCTTAGGGATCCTGAGGTTTAAATTTTTTTTCCCAAGTTCCATTGCCATTTTTAAACTTTGAAAACTTTATGCCATATCCTGATTATTTTTATGTTCCCCTCATCCCTACATTGTGAAATTACTGAGAAAACCTGATTGGTTAAAAGACATAATGATTTCTGAACATTTTCTTTGCTGAAGTATTCAGCCAGGAGCTTCTAAAACCCTTTTTTGTGCATATATGCTATATTTTGGAGAATAAATGTTATTAAACACTTTCCAAATAACTAATATTCAAGTGTTTTTTACTATGCTTGGAAAACTGACACCTGAATAATGATTTTGATTTATAAACAATTTGATGCTGTGTATGCCTGCTTTTTACTTCATATGAATTCCCTTGGTTCAAGCCAGTGTGTTTAATCTCCAAATACTTGGGTGCATTTAGCCCAATGACAGTCACCTTATCTAGCTGTATTTTCTAAGTTAAACTTAAAATTTAGTTTCAGGACTGAGGTGTTACTCTTAAGATTAAAGGCTTACTACAATGATATTTTTTCATTGTTTATTCATTTTGAAAATAACAAGAAATCTATCAAGCAAAGCTTATAATAATTGCATACTCCAGGGTATGAGAAAAAAAACATAAGGAAGCATCAAATCACCTTCTTAATTGCAATGTCTAAAGAGAACAGTGGTGAAAAAGAGGTGAGAAGTCTGAGGAAACAAAATAGTATTTTTAAAATGCTGTCGTTTAACATTGCTGCCTGCTGGTACTTTGTTAGGTGAAGCATAGAAATCATAAAAAACATTTCTTTGTTAAATTGTAATGTAAAGAAGGAGAGAATCACAATGATAACATGGAAGAGAATTTTAAATCATTGCCCAGAAACTAAATTGAATGCATTTATGCAGAAATATGCCAGTAAATGACAGCAGTGTTGGGGAATTGTTCATGGACTTTGGGAGTCTAGTAATCCTTGTGTGAATGGAGCTAAGAATAGAAAGACAGTGGATCTGGAGGCATTTTCCCCTGAGTATCAGTGCTGGTGTAAGGAGGGCTTTGATGTCCCTGCAGAGAGGTCACTGTTGGGGGTGTGTCTGAGTCCCCTGCCTGCATGGACATGGCTGTGACAGGGAGCTCATTCCACCACAGCAGTTCTTGCAGAGCAATCCAGGGTCCTTAACCACTAGGCCACCAGGAAACTCCTCATCTCTGTATTTTCACCACAAAGTTTTACATTATTAGAAACTTTGATTCAGTAAAATTAATGTATGATTTTTTGTGTCTATTTAAGTATAAAATGAATGCATTATCATTAATATAAAGCTTATCTAATGAAAAGTTCAATTCAAAATAGTATTGTTTATAAACCAAGGCTAATACAAATATAGAACCTGTATTTTTCTGGTAAAAATAAGACAATATTCTTAAAATGTATTTTCTGAAAAAATGGTGTTAGTTATCACATAGTTCATCATTAACAAATTAGATGTGAGAAAAAGTTCTTGTTTTAAATTTTAAACAAATCATGTTTGTTTGTTTATTTTCCCTATGACATCCAATTTAACTCTCCTGGTTCTCATCAGGCATGCATATAACTCATTCCTTAGATTCTTAGCTCAGAACATTCAACACTCAGAAAGCAAACTCTCTTTCAGATCCTTTGTTAATTCAAATGTATCTTTTGTTGTAATTTTTCTTTCAAAGGAATTCATCAAATATCTACATCTATGCAGAAGTTAATTTGACTCTAGTTGTTTGTTACTTGCCAATTTGCATTAGTATCCAACATGGCTTATAATAATGAATACTTTTTTAAAAATATCATTATGATTAATGCTACTCCACAATGCTTTAATTACATATTATATCACATTTGGTTTTAATTTGTTAACATACCTAATGCCATATATTCATTATAAAGATGCACCTACAGAGACCATTTTATTTCATTAATAAAATGGTATAGCTAAAATATTTATAGCTATACCTATATATTTATTAATCATTTATATTCAACAAGACACTAAATCTAGGTTGCTAGGTAAAAAAGTAAGGTAAAATAAGAGTAAAATCCTATGTGAAGTGTTGCCAGCTCTTAGGTCACCCTTGTCTCTTGTTGACAGCCCTTGACAGTCTTGTTCCCCTTTGAGGCCACAATTATACTTGTGCAGAAGTCTGATTGCAGAAACCTAGGTGCCAGCTAAATACTGCATGGTGCATTGACAACGCTGTTGTCACTCAGGACCTGCACACATTTAATGAGAGAAGATCAGGTACATGCACAGAGGCAGAGGCAGAGAGATGTGTGGGGAGTCTCAGGGCTGGTGAGGACCCAAGCCGTCAATCCATGCCTGCTCCCACCACGATCAAGTTTCATCACGTCCTGGAGATGCTTCACAGCATGTTCTTTTTTCATCATTAATGGTAAAATAGAGATTCTGATCATTACTTTTAAAAGAGAATGGCAAAGTGTGAAAGCTCTTTTTAACTAAAGCTTTAGTACTGTATCAACTTTCAAGTCACAATTTAATGTACTTGTCACACAAAGAACTTTGAGAACCAATTAACTTCTTATTTATTAAACCTAAAACAATCTGGAAAAGGTAACTGATACAAAAGTAACCTATTTATCTTGGATATTATATTTTTTTGGCCATGTCCACAGGCATGTGAAAGTTCCAGGGCCACAGACGGAATCCATGCCACAGCAGTGACCTGAGCTGCAACAGCCCCTTTCACCCACTCTGCCACAAGTACACTCCCTATCATAGGTGTTCTTTACTGACAAAACAAAATAGATAGAGACAAAAGAAAGCCGAATATTTCCATTGCTGCTGGGCAAATTGCTGCATGTTCATTGTGATTGAGCTCATTTCAAATCATTCAAGTTTTTAAGTTAATAGAACTGAGCAAGATAGTTTTAAAAAATATTGTAGAGAATTGTGTAATAGAATGCAAGATACGAAAATTCAAGCTTTCTTTGGTTAAAAGTGAAATGTACTTAGATGAGTACAGAATTCTTTAGGATAATTAACGTTACCTATACCACGATTAAAGCAATGGTATGAATTTTCTATTTCTGTTGTTTTCAGTGGTTGACAGCTTCTCCTGTTTACACAGTCTGGGTTCTGCTGGTCTGAGATGTGAACAGGACATTGAGGATTGTGTCCTGAATGCCCATGAGAGCAATTCTACCTGCAAATATCTACATCTTGTGAGTATCCATGAATATTATTATATATCTTAATCTGGGCCAGCATAAATTAACCCTTACAAATATAGTTAACCTTTGCCTCTGCGACACGTTGGTGCGTATACCTATAAATGCATTCTTACTAAGATTAGAAAACAGAAATTCAAGCAATACTTTTTAACTTAGTATTAAAAAAATGTTCTATTCACCTCTATGGTAGATATTGATGTAAATATTATAAAATATTATAAAACAAGTGGCTTACTCTTCAGATTCACAATACTTTGTGATACTGAATTTGTATAAAATTTCATAAATTCTAAAAATGCTGTTAGTTTTATAGGCAGGCACAACACACATATGTCATGTATTTGAACATCATTTATAATCTTGCATTTTGTTTTGATTTCTATCACACATTCTACTCCCATCATTTCCTTCATTCATCTGTGTGGGTGCCATCCCTTTGGTACACATCCATTTGTCATTGCCTTTGTCATAAGCATGTGCCATTCTGCCTTAAACGGACTGTGACACAGTTGGCAAATCAATGGGATCCCTCTGGCTCCTCATTTTTCAGAAAGTCTGACATAAAAAATGTCTACTCGGGGTGGATTCACTGACTACCTTCAGAAAATATATGTCATACAACACAAATTAACACTGAAATGCTGGTGGAGGCTCAAAGCTGAGGCTTGAGCAGTAGAGCTGGCTTTTACAGAAGGACTGCATTTGTTGAATTTTGAAAAAAGAGTGGCTTTGCAAGTCAAACTTGTTTTCATCAACATACTTTGTCTGTGTACTGACATTGTTTCAACAATATAAAGGTAAAATTTGTGGAAAATTGTTTCTTTGCATAAGGAAGCCCAACACCTAAATGAATGATTATAACTAAGGTTTGGATAGCCATGACCAGAAATAGCCATGGCCCATGGAACAGTCTAGCCATGGTTAGGTATATGTAGTGGCCCAGTTGTGTCGACTTTGTTCATTCCAGATGCTCTACATCAGTCAAACCCATCCCACTCTGGTGGTTCCTGGGCATGTCACCCTGTGTGGTTTATGGGATAAGAGTAGAATTCTTTCCAGGAAAAATGTTTTCTCACCAGCATGCAGGATATATGTAAAATGTAGTGATCTCTTTCATCTAGGCCTTATAACATCTGGATTTTATATATGTAATTGGTGTTGCCATTTTCAGACCCCAAGGAGGGGACAGGGTGCTGTCTAGTGACTAGTGGCCTTGAAGGAACCAGAGCTGAGAGATAAGTGTTGAACTCCTGACTGAACCCCTAGATGCCTTCCCAATTTCTGGGTCTAATTATGTTAGATTGCTTATGATCTATTTTTAAGTATAGCTTGATTCAGAGTTCCTTTGACTTGCAGGTAAATCATCTAATTTCCATAACATGATTAAACTGTATTTTAGTCTATGATTTGAGCCACAAATTCAGCAATAATAGGAGTTTATTATAGTAGAAAAAGCTCCATACCCAATCATAAGATTCCATTTCTTGAGCTGACCTTGCAACATATTATTTGTGTGACGCTAAGTCAGCCATTTGGCAAGTCAGGAAACAACTTAGAAGCAATATTATATCAAATAACAGAAATTCTTACTATTCTCTCATTTATCCATTTTATAAATTGCCAGTAAGAAGCTATTCAGATTAACTTTAGACTGATATTACTTTAAAATATTGACTCACACTATAGAAATTGATGTAATAGAATAAGAAAAATAAGAATTGAAACAAGTGGAACTCATAAGAACAGAGAATAAAATGGTATTTATTAAAAATTTGGGGCTGGATGACATGGAAAGATGCTTATCAAAGTACAAGTTTTCAGTTATAGTACGAATAAGTTCTAGGGGTCTCATATGACTTTAGTTTAATAATGACAATAATTAATAATACTGGGTCAGATTTCCCATTGTGGCACAGTGGAAATGAATCCAACTAGGAACAATGAGGTTGTGGGTTTGATCCCTGGCCTCGCTTTTTTTTTTTTTTTAATTCCAGTAATCCTTTTATTAACAAGTGTATTTGAACTTTTAGAAATGGAAATGTCTTCATCAATTTTGATATGTAATCATAAACTGTAGGCTCCACCCTAGGTAAATAAAGGTTTAAATTTAGTAAGCATAAAGCACTAAAGCAGCCTTTATATTTTCTCTTGGAGACCTAGTTATCAGGAAGAACAAGTTTGTTCTTCAGCTGGTTTCACCCCATTAGGTACAAGATTGCTATTGTACCAATGCCTATTTTTTGAATGCATGTGCATATATGTGCATTTTAGTGCATAAGTGTGCCTGTCACCAGGGCTGAAGATGGAGAATCTGGAAAGCCAAAGCTGCTGCCCTTCCTGTGGGTTAAGGATCTGGCATTGCCATGAGCTGTGGTGTAGGTTGCAGACGCGGCTTGGATCTGGCATTGCTGTGGCTGTGGTGTAGGCTGGTGGCTGCAGCTCTGATTTGAGCCCTAGCCTGGGAATCTCCATATGCCATGGGTGTTGTCCCAAAAAGACAAAAAAAAAATAATACTGGGCCATAACTTAAACTTTGCTAGGAGAGTAATTCTTAAGCATTCTCATTACAAATACAAAAAAGTTAATTATGTGAGGTGATGGATAGTTAATTATTTTGTTTTAATAATTTCACAATGTACACATATATCAGATCATCACATTAAATACTTTGTCAACTATACTTTGATAGCATTGGGTGGGTGAGAGAATTAAAAAAAAAACAGCAGTAGGGTTGCAAAGGAAATAAAAATCTCAAACAAAATAAAGTTCATTAAATTATCATATTTTATGAATTGATTTAAATGTGTTAGAATATACAAGAAGATCATTGAAATTACTTAATTCCTAATTATAATTTAGATGTCAATTATGAGAAGAGAAATTGGGTGGAACTAGAGACTCTCCTACTGAGTGAAGTAAGTGAGAAAGACAAAGACAAATACCATATGATATCACTTATATCTGGAATCTAATATATGGCACAAGTGAACCTTTCCACAGACATGAAAATCATGGACTTGGAGAATAGTCTTATGTTTGCCAAGTGGGGGAGGGAGTGGGATAGAGTGGGAACTTGGGGTTGATAGATGCAGACTATTGCCTTTGCAATGGATAAGCAATGAAATCCTGCTGTATAGCCCTGGGAACTCTGTCTAGTCACTTATGATGGAGCATGATAATGGGAGAAAAAAGAATGTATGCATGTACGTGTAACTGGGTCACCTTTCTGTACAGTAGAAAATTGACAGAACACTGTAAACCAACTATAATGAAAAAAATAAGAATTATTATTAAAAAAAAAAGGGGGAGGAGAAATACCACTAAATTGGTGATATCCTTCTAAGAGAAGATATTACAGAAACAACAGTTTTTAAAAATTAAAGAATATTCAAAGCCTTTAGTTGCTTTTAGGTATTTTGTCTGGGCCCCAAGGTTATCCTCAGATTTGATGGTTTATTGGAAAGGCTCAGAAAAGCTGATTTACTCCTAATAAGATTATTATTATAGTGAAAAGCTTTTAATTAAAAAATAGCAGAAGGATAGGCAGAAATGGCAAAGTCTAGGAGAAACCAGGCACAAGCTTTCAGATGCCTTCTCCCAGTAGAGCTGGGTGAACAAGGCTTGATTCTCTGAGAAATGATATGTAACATGAAGTGTCACCGATCAGAGAAGTAAGCCTTGCTGTCCAGGGTTTTAATTCAGGTCAATCACAAGGAAAGGACTTTTGCTAATCAGTCTCCAGCTCCTGCAGTGTTCAAACTGCTATAGCTCAGTCCAAAGCCCCAGGTGTTTTAAAAAAAGGCTTTCCTCATAAATCCCATCATTAACAAAACTGGCTTAAAGTGTCAGGTATCAAACACACTATTACCAAGCAAGATATTCCAAGGCTCAGAGGTTACCTTGCAAAAGCCAGGAGAGGGCAAGGCTACCATTTGGAATATAAAGGGTTTGAGCACTCAAGCCTAAGTTAACTATTGCACCAACGTTATGTTAAATTGCAATTTTTTGTGTAGGAATAAAGAGTACATGCTAATATAACAATACATTGAAGTGAAAAATCCTTGTAAAAATACTAAATCAGACAGAAAGAGCTGAAAATTCATAATCTTGAAATGAAGCCTGGCTAAAATAGATATTAGAAATAACTTTAGAAAAGCAATGTCCAAATTGCATTTCATAGTTGCTTTTTTTCACCAACTCATTGGTAAAAGAGAAATCATGAAATGCTCTTTGAAAGCTTTAAAGCGGAAGAGAAAAAGAATTTATAGTTTCTACAAAATGCTTAATTATGATAAACAGAAAGCCACCTTTATTCAGTCTAAGGCACTCATATTTGGCTATAAAAGTCAGCAGCCTACTTGTGGTAGGACTCTCCAAACCAATCCAGGCAATGTCAATGAGAGGAGGCTAATTTCTTCCTTCAACTTGATATGAATGTAGCTTTAAATGACATGTTCTCAAAATTGTGGCATTTCCTTATGTTTATATGTAGCGCCATGAATGCCAATTTAGATTAAAAAAAAAAAGTGTAAAACGAGAAGACTTTGAAACGAAGATGCGAAGTATTTTATAGCAATGAGTCTGTTTTCTTCTTTCCCTCTCTTTATGGTTCAGTAAACCTAAGAAAACAAATGGAAGAAAATAAAGAACATTTTGAATGCTTAGCATACAAGTTACAAATGTTAAGTTTGGGTAGAGTAAGATTTATTCCCTCATGTAGCTTTCTTAGATATATTTGAGAATAACTGTTTTTTATGCTTAAATATGCATAATCAAATTATTCTAATATATCCCTCAATTTCATTTCCTTTGTATCTTACATGAATAATGAATGCTTAATTTTGATAACAGCGGGAGAAACACAAATGGTTCAGTAGAACTAACATGTGGAAAGAACAAAGATTTTATACATATATAACTATTTTAAAATTTATGCATACAAAGGTTTTATCCATATATTAACTATTTTAAAGTTTATGCATATTGTCTATACTGGATACTACAGATAAAAATTTTATCCCAGTCAGATGCAAAAGCCAAACAAATGTATGTGTTTTCCTGGGAAAAATAAATTTTTTTTTAACCTTCACCACCGTATGGTTGAAAAATTCATGGCAGTCATTTGAGAGTTGCCCTTTTCCTTCCCTTTGGATTATAGAGTAAATGCTGGGGGTGGCTGAGCCAGGATTAAGAGGGAATAGCCTTGCTCTGCAGTTCATCTTGGCTGCCACTGAAATGGTCATTGTGTCATCCCCATACTCCTTTCAGAAATAGTGAATCTGCCAAATGACTCCAATCCTTTCATACCACATCTGGCTCCCAGTACCCTCTATGCAACTCTCAGGTACAGGTTGCTTAGTATTATAATTAGTGATCAGGTCCCAGTTGCCCTTCGGCATATCCGTTGGAACCACTAAAATGTTGGGTTCTGCTCTCTCTCAAGGATTACAAACCCTCCATCCTAATGGAACCAGTCCAATTGCTCTCTGTCCAGATGCAAAAGTCTTCGTTTCTTTCCTGTGCACCCTCTCCATGAAGATCTGCTTAATTTCATTTGAAACCAAGATTATGATTTAGTATCAGAATTTGGGACTCCAGAATCCTCAAAACACAACAAACTTCCTAAGTTCTTTGTGATGGGGAAAAGAAAAAAATCCATTTTTGTAGCAAAACGAGACAGGAACACATTTCATTCTCATTACTTGCTCTCTTTCGGAGAAATAGGACACCATCTGTCAAGCCTCAAGTGTCTTTGTTCTCATGTACCATCTTTACAATGGCTAGGTTGTATATTAATATTGTTTTTAAGTAATAGGTCTTATAAAATATCAGCTATGCAACCTCCAAATAATGACTTCTTTGTTCACTTTTTAACTTGATGTGGTTAAACGTCTTGTAAGTTTGGGGTAACTTAAAAGAGGAAAGAGAAGATTTGGATATTGGCTTTGGCATGGATTTGTTCTATGGTTTACCACAAGCCACTGAACTTATTGGAATGATGCAATGAAGAACTGTTATAATATTCACTCAAATTCATTATTTGGCACTATTTTATTAAGTTAAGGACAATATAGCTCTCTGTTATTTTATTTAAGTATCAGAATATACATAAGCAAGTATCTATTGGACTTTTTAGTTGGGTTGTCAGTTTCTTCAGTCAAATGAAAGAACTCAACTCAATTGTTCTTAATCAGAGAATTGCCTTTAAAAATACACTTGCTTAAAATCCTGATTCAGCAGACAAGTCCAGACCTGGATAATTTGTGATTCCTTGTGATTTTCATGTGTACATATTTTCAAGTATCACTAGACTGGATATCTAGACAACACTTTCTAGCTCTAAACTTCTATAATATTGGGAGTGGAACACAGAGGTTTCTATTTTATGTGTGCTGATAACTCACAATTTAGCACCTTGCATGAGAAGTAAAGGATAATGTGGAAAATTGAGAGATTTATCCCCTGTGTTGTTTTTTTGCAGCATATTTCATTAGATCTTCCCTTTAAAAGTATGATTTCTCTTTTAGATTCTTCCATCTGTTTCAGTGCTTTTGTTTTTAAGACAAAGGGAATTAATATAACTTTCTATCTCAACTCTTTTTCTGAAGGATATAATAATATATTGTTTTCTCTTCACTTGTAACAACTTAATGAAGTGTCAGTCTCTTTATATCTTAACATTTGCTAATCAGAAAATTTGTGCATGATATTATAGCTTTTCATAAAAGCTAAGTATAATGGTCAAAATCATTTTAAGAGTATTAAAAAATAATGGCTAATTGATTGCAATACTATCTCACAATTCAACTAAGTCTTTTGATTAAATTGATTAGTTACAACTTCTTAAGTAGTAATATTTAGTCCAAAGTTTAATTTAAATCTTGATGTACTAGCTAACAACCAAACTCATGGTTAAGAATGGCACTGCAGTGGATAGGTGACACAAAAAGCAATCTTTTGGTCATGTCCATTTAAACAGCCTATTTTTGTTTATATAGAATAAGATCTGCATAAAAAATATTGCATAGATCTCTACTTTTCATTACACAGATTCTTACTCTAAAAATCTCTTGAGAATAATTAACATTTATGAATGCTAAATAATTTAACATTATTGAATGGTGGAAAATAAACCACCATTTATGAAAAGTGGTTTGTTACAATGGGTGTCAGTTTTATTTCTTTTCTATAATAGATCAGATTATAGAATTATTTTCTTTACATAATCCAAGAGGAATATAGGATTTCAGTTCATCTGATGACTTATATAATTTTTTCAGTGTATTCCCCTCAAATGTCAGTTTGGATCAGTCAATATGTCTATCTGAAGCACCCAATTTCTTCCCCTCTAATCTGTTGTTTTGAGTTTGTCATGGCACTGAAACACATAATCAAATCTATTAGGATTATATGCAAAGTAAAAGCTGTGGAACCAAGAAAACATTTGTTGTTCCACCTGAGTAAAGAAATACATGAGCTTTA
Source organism: Phacochoerus africanus (assembly GCF_016906955.1). NCBI lineage: Eukaryota > Metazoa > Chordata > Mammalia > Artiodactyla > Suidae > Phacochoerus > Phacochoerus africanus. Next base: position 46,300,973 of record NC_062545.1, on the reverse strand, counting down.
AAACTTGGGGCTTATGAAAACTATTTAGGAAGCTCAGACATATTTTTCATTCTTTCTTATTCCAATATTCATTACAGAGAAGAGAGATTTACAGATGGTTGAATTTTGAGGTTTAAGAAATCTGTGGAGCAGTACTAAATTTCATAAATATTGTGTGGAAATATAACTAATTAGAGAGAAATTTTCCATTTTAAGAATCTCCAGTGAAAGTGGACGTTTCCTAGAAATAGTCAAGTTTAAAAAATGATTTAGAATTGATTGAATACAATTTCCATTGCTAATATTAGCCAAATACATCAATAAATGGGCTTATTTTCAAAGAATTATGAGACAGATTAGGCTTCAATGTATTTCAATACCAGCATTGTACTTTTGTTATTGTTTGTTATATTCACATCACTATAACTAGGCCTCAATTCCAGGCTTCACAATTTATTTCTGAGAATTTAGTGAATAGTTACAGTCCACAGTAATTTTATTTTTTCCAAAGAAACATTCTTTCTGCCATTTAGATGAAGAGTATTTTTAAGTGGTTGTGTCTATATAAGATTGTTTTTTAAAAAACTGTCATATTGTGTTCAGATATATTTTTAAGAAAATAATAAGAGAAAAACACACATCTTCTTTCAGAAAAACAGGTTGACTTAACAATATATTATTACCTGACAAGCACCGAGGTCAAAGGATAGTAAATCTTTCTTCTCCATCAGTAAAGAACTCCATTGTGTTCTAACTCTGTGTTATCCTAAGCCCTCCTTTGTCTGTGAGAAGTTTATCAATAATGAAGAGTAATTTTGAACTAGGAAATGGATATGTATTTGTGGAAACAAGAACATGTGCAAAGGTGCATACACACATGTGTACACACACAAAAGAGAATATGTCTTTGTTCTTTAGCCATTTGCCAACCATTCTGATTTAAACAGATATCAAGATGTTTCTAAAATCAAGTTCTGGAGCCCAAGTTAATTACTTGATATTTGAACTTGTCTTGTCTATAATATATCCAGATTAATTAGAGCTAGCAGATAGATAACCTTTTACGTAAACTGATGAAAAGCTTTTCTTTAGAACAACAGAGTGGCTTGTGTTTTCTTGATTTTAGTGGATCAGATTGTACAACATGTTATTTACAACCAAAACTGCTTGCACACAAGGGGGTGGCCTTTGAGGCACACAGCTTCCCTTCACTAGCTGTGCTACCTTGAATAAGTCACCTAACCTTTCTAAACCTCACTTGGCTTTTTTAAATAATCAATATATTAACAACAGTTACTTTGCAATTTAAGTTGTAAAGATTAAATGAAATACTGCATGTAAAATCCCTAATGCAGTTCCTGACTTATATAAAGCAATTAAGAAATAAGAAATATATGTCATGTTTTATGATTCTGAGGAAGAGGAGAAGGAGGAGGATTTAGTTGTAGCTAAAGAAAAAGAGAGAGTCAGGGAGGGAAGGGGGAAGAAAGAGAGAGAAACGAATAAAAGAATGAATGAATGAATGAATGAATGAAATGGGCAGGTCATTATCTCTATCTCCTTAGCTAATTTTAGATCTCTCATAGTGTAAATATCCCAGAGAGTCTGTATTCATGCCAAGATTCTGGAAATCCATCGTCTGCTGATGGCTTTTGTGTGACATGATCTCAGACTGTTGAGGCCCTCAGGCTATCATTTAAGGTTTGCTGTGAGATCACCACATTTTTGGTGAAACTCTATCCATCTAATGGACAAAGCAGACCCTCCACCATCTCTCTTAGAACATCAAGCCTTTAATCAGGCCAAATCCACCTAAATCTTATCCGTGCCAAAGACTTCCAGGTCAGTTTCCCTGATTTAAGTTGCTAGCCTTCTCTGCCTTCTCAGAGAAAGAAAATCTCCTGTCATCTAACAATGGTGCTTAAAAGACTAAGATGAAAATTTTATCTTCAAAACATCTGCAGCAAAAGCTCAAGGGAGTCCCATGTGATTGGCATAGATAAAAGTGCAAGTGCATATATGAACGTGAATATAGACATATCGGTCTAGAGTTTTATTACTGATCCCATCACTTTAAAAAAAAATGTGTGCAATCAAGGGATAATTGCTTGTTGGAAAATGTAGATCTCACTGCTTTCTGTGGTGTGGTGTGCCTTTCCAACTCCTTTTATACTTCACTGGTTTATCATAGAAGACGCATTTTTACAAAGAAAAACACAAAGCTCATGGAAATAAAGCAGATTTCTCAAGGTCCCACATTGACATAAACAAGGTCTGCAGTTTAAGTGCCTCTTCCAGTATTCTCCTTCCATCCTAGACCATGCTGTGCCTCTGGATATATCAGAGCTTGTGTTCAGTTGCCCACAGAATTCAGAAAACTGAAAAGGATGAGCATCCTGCTATCAAATCAGTTATTTCAGAAACTTCATGATATACCACAATCACCTGTGCTATTTCTGAAAATACATGTTTGTTTGGGTGTCACTTCTTGGGGATTCTAATTTAGTAAATAGGAATAAGATCTGAGCCTTTGTGGTTTTAAAGTATTCCACAGTAGAAGTAGATTCACACACACAGCTATGGGGCGCAAATAAAGGCTCTCTGCATTCACTGGGCTGCCTGTGATGTGCAGCCCTCAGCATCCAGCCAGTGCTCACCTGAACGAAGCCTGTGCTCTGAGGACAGGTCCATGCAGGGAACGGGTCATTAACAGATGATGGGTAACAGCCAGGAGACTAAAATTAAAGTGCCATCTCGTATCTTCATTTTAACTGCAACTGAGGAGAATGTAGAGCTAGAATTCTCAAAAATGTATTTACAGTTAAAATAGAGGGCTAGAATGCTAATCATTGCTTTCTCTCTCAATGATTAGGAACTTTCTATAGGAAAAAAAAAAATCTCCTTAGCTGGTTTTGATAGGCAATTCCAGAGATCCTAGTCATCAAAGGAGGTTCTATTAGAGGACATTGTTGTAGAGAGATAAGGTTGACCTGTTGAGGGACATTGTTGAGGACTGATTTAAAAGGCAATGGAACAGAATGGGGCCCTAGAGATTTTTTTCCTAGGATAGAGTTACCCTCCACCCTGATCCAAGGGTTCTGAATTCATGGGTTCAAAAGACAGTAGATGGAAAATATTCAGAAAAGAAAATTCCAGAAAGTAACAGAAAGCAAAACTTGAATTCCCTTCATAATGGCAGTTGTTGACACAGTATTTACGTTGTATTAGATATTATAAGTAATCTAGATATGACTTAAAGTTTATTGGAGAATATGTGTATTCTACACCCTTTCACATAGGGGACTTGAACAAGTATGGATTTTGGTATCCACAAAAATCCTGGAACCAATCTCCAACAGATACCCAGGAACAGTTGTATACAATTTTTACTAAATTATTTTTTGATGCTTTCAAGGCACTTGGAATTTGAGAGGGCAATGCCAACCTCTTACCACAGATCTGAGATTGTCCTTCTAGCACAGAGTGAGAATGGCTGTTCAGTGGGTCCTGAGAAAGCCTAGCAAAGGGCCAGAGCTGTAGAGGAAATATTGATTAGGTTTCATTGATTTCAATATTGATTTCATTAGGAGATTCACTAAGAGAAACTTACAGCATCTAGGTACAATTGCACTGGACCTAAGAGAGGCAATGGAATGCAGGAATGTCAGTCCTTAGACTTACAAGCAGTAAACTAGAGCATAATTTACTTCTGAATTAGAAATATAGTACTGGTAAGCATTTGCTGGTAAATACAAATCAACAACTTTCCTCCGGTGGGAAACTCAGTCTGGCAAATACATTTAGTGACTATAGTGACTGGGATGAACCATAGCCCAGTAATTGTGGTGCAATGCATTTTAGAACTTGGTATGATATTTTATATTTGGTAAATGAGAGGTGGTCAGAAATAGCCAGGTTATAAAGCATAAAAAGCACTCATGGAATAGGGTAGAAAATTGAGGATTTTAGCCATAGGTACTAAGAGAAAGATGAAAGTTTCTGGTAAGTTCATGAGGTCAGAGGAGTCTAAGAGAAAATATTCAGAGGGACTTTGCTGTCACATACCCTGAAAACAGGTGTTTATTGCCTTGGTACAAACTTTTGAAGACCAGTTTTTTTCCTTCAGTTGACTCAAATGAATGACTTCAATCCAAATATTTCCTGAGGTCAGAGTATAAAAATTTGTTTATACAAATTAAGGCTTAAATACTAGAACTATTTAGTGAAGGTAAGTGTTCTCACTACATCAGTTAAATTTAAATTTTGAGGAGTAAAATTTCTTAACATTTGGCTTTTAAGATATTTTATTAAAGGTACAGTGTATATATAAGAATGAACTATTTTTTATAGTGGGAAAAGGCTTTAAGGTTTTATATTTTAATGCAACTATACATATATTTTAATACACTCAAAATTTACTGAAATAAATCAATATGAATTTAAAAAAACTCAAGTAAGAAAAATCCCTAAGAGAAAAATCACCACCCCATGGCTTCTTTTGCATTAAGGATTGACATAATATACTGATCATCAATTGTCATTAAAAAAAAAATCTAAAGCTTTGAAAACTTTTTCTAAGGATATGAGCCAATGGTTACTTCTCTCAAGTGGTGCTAGGTATTGAACTTAAGCCATCAGGGAATTTGCTCTTACTGTGCCCTAATAGAGAGAGCAAAATAATCTTTCTTAAAATTTGCCCATGCAACCAACTTAATCAGTGAATTTCTGTCCTTTGTCCATTCAATATTTTTCTTAAGTTTTGTGTGTGATGAATTGGGATAAATATACCCATACTTACACTAAATCTTTGGTCTGATTTTTTAGTGCATGTTGACATCCTAAGACAAATTAAATGTACCTTTAAAGTAAGTGCATTTTAACTGAGACTAAAGCAATATTTAAAATTGATACTATAAAAGCCCAAAGAATATAATGTACAAAAGCATTTTTAATTTATTACATATTGTCCAAGTATAATTTGGCCATTATTATTGTCTCTGAGGGGAAACAATGGAATAAAGACTCTAACTCATGCAAGTCAAGATACAAAACCAAACTATAATTTCATTATTTCTGTATGGATATCTGTAAAACCTTAAATCAATCAGATCTTATTTTAGAGCAACTTATATATCAGTTATCATATATGTCCACTGTGATGCCTTGTAGTTAAAAAAAAGGTTTTTTTTTTATTTCTTGATTAGAAAAAAATTTTGACTTAATTTAGATAAAAGAAGATAAAAAATTGTCCCAAGTAAGTTCTTCTAAAACTGCTTAGATTGTGGAAGGGAGCAGAGAACCATGAAAGACCAGAATGAAATAAGGAGGTCATCTCTTCCATCCTGCAAAGACTGGATATTTAACCTAGCAAATGGGACCAGTGTCTGAGGTGCTTACTGATAAGACTAATTAGTCAGACCTGAAAATAATTTATTACTTCTTGTTGTTCATGCAATTAACAGACAAATCAAAGAGGAGAAGTTCTAACCTTAAGCAAAGTCATAACACTTATTTAGGTTAAGACCTTTACACAGCCTCCTGGAGAGTTTTTCAACAAAAGTCAGTTTTAGTAACCATCTCCTTTTGCTCCCAGTGATGACCTGTGATCGCCTCAATTCAATTGCCACCTACTGAACTAATTTATCTAAGGCTTGTCCTGTATCTGTGTATTCATTAAACAGGAGGTAATTCTTGTCACATACATGTAACAGACTACACCAGAAAATTAATAATTGTGATGTCAAGGGAGGACCCTATAGATATATGTATCAGTGTGTGTATATATGTGTATATGTATTCAATTCTATATATATGTAATCTTTTTCTGGTCTTGATCAAGGATTACAGATCCCATGAATTTTAAAAATAGTTTATGATTTCTCTGTTAAGTGGAGATAGAATCTGAAAAATTCTTGAAAACCTGGCATTTCCAGAAGCTAGGAAAGAAACTTTTACCTCTGTTGGCAGAAACTTGCCTTGTTAGTGATGGTGGTCTGGACAAATAGTACATGAAAATAAAACTTGGATTTGAGTCAGAGGGAGAAGTCATCAGGGAAAAGAGACCCTAGGCTGCACTATAAGATGCAGAGGTAGCTAAAATTTCTTTATTGTATAGAACATCTTATACATCCATTGTAAATAACTTTGTAAGAAATATACTTATTTTCAATTTAAAATCTGACAGTAATCTGTATTAGCTAATTATTTTTTATGTTTTCAGACAATTCCATTGTCTTCATTTTTTTGTACACTAAGATTGATTACTATGGAGAGTGATAAGCTGACTTTTAAAATTCTTTAAATAACTCTTCAATAACATTTAAATCTAATGGCAAAATTATTACACATTCTTTTGTAGAAAGTTTAGAAAAATAGGAAAAAACAACCAGAATTTTTTAAAAAGCTATTTCAAATTCTACTACCATAAGAGCCATAACCAGTCATTTTGCTTCAGAAAACTATGTGGAAAATATTGTCTCATATCTTTTAATTTTCAATGGATAGTTCAATAACTTATGTGCTCCTTTAGATGATAGGTCATCCTGTGGGATCATCAGTCCAGAGTGGGGTCATTTCTCCTTCATCATTGGAAGAGTATGAACAAGTGTGGTTTATGTGGAGGCCCAGGGACTGAATCTGGCACAGGGAGCCTCTAATTTGGCTCCCAGTAGTTGTTCTGTAATAGTCTATATTTAATTACCTTCTAAATTTAATATCAGGAAAATATCATATAAAATCATGATGTTTGTCTTCTTTCAAATAACTAGGAAATCTGGTAAGTGCAGGCCAGGATGTAACATAAAAACCATGCCTCCCTGTCTTTAAACAGTACTCACCTTTGCTGCTTCCTCAGTTCCCAGGGACTGATGGTTTCTACTAGGCAGCTTCTGGGCTGACTTCTGAAAACTACAAAATAGCTATAGCTTGTCCCAGTCTGGCCTTCCTCCTCTGTTCAGGGTTTCATGCGCTCTCCACTTAAAGACTGGCCCACAGGGTATTCTTCCACCAAGGCCCAAACAGTGGAAATTACCCCACATAAATTAAAAGAAAAAAAAAAAAACTTAGAAAAACTCTAACAAAGAAAATATCTCTTTATCTGGTGGAAAATCAACATATTCAGTTTACAGTAACTTTATTAATACTAGTACAGGGGAAGGATCCTTAAATGTGCTTCATAACAGTATCACAATATATTTTAGGTAATCATTTAAAATTTGTGGGCAGCAATTGTTTTTTTAATCTTATCTTTTTTTATGTTGGGAAGGTCACCTTTTCTGAGTACAACTTTTGTGCGTGGTGTGGGAATGTCAGTGTTATGGTAAACTCAAATGAGTGAGAGTGTGTGTATTTATTATCCATCTACTTATCCTGACACAAATAGCTCATATACTTCATTTCTTATATTCACACTGAAATATGGGTAGATTAATTGACATAATGCAGTGATCTATCTTTTTTATGTTTTCACTAGGGAAAAAGTACATTCTACTCAGACAGGTTCAGTTTAGTAAGTCACTCTTACTTCATTTTGTACATTATTCTGTTTAGGCAGCAAACAATCCCATTTACAATTTGCCCACAGATGACCTCTTTCCGAGCTAATTACTATTCAGTTGCGCTCTGCAAGTAAATCAAAAGATGAAGTGTAGCATGAACAAGTTATCTTTTTAAGGATCCAGAATATCAATGTGGAGGAAAAATAAAGTTGACATGAAGTTCATAATGTTCATAATGTTCATTATGAACTTCATGGATAATACTTAATCCATGATATCTATTTATTTGATAGATTTATGCTTGGCATCTATTTTCCTGCCACTGACAAACATCATAAGGATTTTTTTAAAGATTTTCTAAATATATTTAGATATTGTTACCAAAGAGCAGAAAAATATTCTGTGTAAATCATATACACAAATATTAGTCATTATTTTATTAATTAATATTAATTATTATTATACATTATTTTAAAGATTATACATTTTTAATAACTGCATCTGAGGGATTGCTAAAAATTTCCATTTTATTAAGTATAAATGCAACCCAACAAAATGATTCGAGATTTTTTCTATAAATTATATATTTTCTAAGATGTCTAATGTTAACTCTACATAATGAGATATCTACTTTAATTTATTAATATTTAAAACAATTAACTGTTAAAAATAATTTAAAAATTATATATATATTTATGCATATGGTTGAACTCAGTGAAATTGGATATCCATGGAACTATGGAGTCAAACTTTTTTCAACAGTCTCTAAACTTCTTTCATTTTGATTCCCCATTAATATAATATTTTGTTCATATTTTATTTCTAAAATATGAATTATTTATAAATTATTTAGTACATGATTTATTATGCTGATAAAATTATAAAAACATACACAAAATATAAGTAAAAATGTAATACAGTAAATAGAAATTTTTAAATGTTGTATTGTTTATTATTCATCTAAATTTTTTCTTAAGTTTTTAAAATTGATTCATGAGTACAGTATAATTAAGTGTGCCATCACCCTTTTTTATGGTTGAATTTTGTCGGCCTCTAATTTCAACTTGTAGAAATACTTGATTTTAAGGACAGCCCAAGATGAAAATGATACTGTGTGATGGTACATACTTAAAAATGAAAAACATATAACATTGATTGTGTTTCCTAAATTCTTATATTTACATTCCTAACATACCCACTAATTATGCCAACCCTGAAGAGAGAGAGGGGAGCTCTTGCTGCTGGCTTTCTCTTTTATCTTTCCCTTTCTTATGCATAGGTACTATTGTGGCCAATGTTCCTAAAAATATATGGTTGTATGGTTTAAGAAGGTACTTCTTTTTACAATGAGGTGCTTTATAAATTGTCCTAATTCTTTGGAGATACTACCACTTGTAACATCTGATGAAAGTTTTGGCAAGGCAAGCTGTTTTTTCTGTCACTTGCAAGTCCGTCTTTACTTCATCATATATCCTGTCACTCTCTTTTAGCCAAAGAGGAAACCCTCTTGAGAGAATCTCTTTAAAAACAGTCAGCAATATTTCTTCCATTTCTTTAGCTCTCACTATTATTGAGGCAGATGTTGGGTCTGAAGCCAGACTGCTGTGTTCAAATTTTGGCTCAACCATCTATAAGATATACCTTTGGGCTAATTATGTCACATTTCTGTGCTTCAGTTTCCTGAGCATTATGTGGAACTGTATATGTAGAAGGAAATGCTATTTTTGTGAGGCAATCAGGAAAGGTTAAAAGGTGATTTCAAAGAAGAGAGCTGAAAAAAGTGAGTAAGGGACATACTAGTCACTTATGAGTATGGACAATCTAGGGAGAGTGTTCAAGGTGAAGGGAACATCAGGGGTCAAATTCTCCAAGGAAGAGCGTGTTTCTGAGAAGAAATAGAAAGGGAGGTGAGTCTGGCTAAAAAAAAGATCGTTGAGATTGGAGGAGTTCAGAAAGCAAGTATGGAGGTAGATGATGGCAGACCTACAAGGCTATCAAATAAGCTCTGTTTTTAATCTGAATCATGGGGACAGTCAGTGAAGGACTTTGAATAGAAATTTGACAAAATTTGACTAGGGTTTTTTTTTTTTGTCTTTTTGCCTTTTATTGGGCCGCTCCCGTGTCATATGGAGGTTCCCAGGCTAGAGGTCTAATCGCAGCTGCAGCTGCCAGCCTACACCAGAGACACAGCAACGCAGGATCCGAGCCGTGTCTGCAACCTGCACGACAGCTCATGGCAACGCTGGATCCTTAACCCACTGAGCAAGGCCAGGGACCGAACCTGCAACCTCATGGTTCCTAGTTGGATTCGTTAACCACTGCGCCACAACAGGAACTCCCTCTCCCGGTGCATTCTAATTCATTGGCTTACTTGTCCTATTTCTCCACACAAGCCTTTTGAGAACCATTAATCATCTTTGACTCTACAAAGCCTAGCACACCACCTGGATTAAAATAGATGCTTAATAATTAGGTGCTGAAGGGATGAATTACAAAAAGGAGAAAAATTCAGCTCAGAACTAGTCAGCTGAGGACAGTAGTAAGGTCTGTGTCCTAAAACTCAGTACATCTGGAGTTTTTGCTCAGAAATACTGGCTTTGTGACCTTAGGGCAAGTCTATAGTTACTGATTCACTTATCAAACCTTTTTGATTTGATTCTATGAGCAAAGTATGGCATCCCTTCAACTGGATCTTAGTTTTCTTGTTTTACAATGTGAGCTATACCTGTCTGTAAAGTCTTATTCTAGTTTTAAATTAAGGGTATTTTGAGCCTCAAGGAATTTTTGTCTTAACTTGCTCAAATGGACCATTTCCTAGGTACATTTTAATGAAATTGAAGACTTGAAACCATCTCCCAACTATTAAAGCTTTAGGCCTATTGAGAAGTCATTAGTTTTATAAAACTTTAAAATGCTTTCTCCTATTCAGTTTGACATTGCTAATGATCTTGAATCTACTTTTCCTCTTGATATTATTATATTGTCTAAATCATAAAACTTAACAAAGCATATACCACATATAAACTTATATCCCTCTTTAATATAAAAGAAATAGGGACATATTAAAATATATGCATTAATGGAGCTACATAAAAGCAACTACATTTGTTACTATCAGACATGCTGTGATATGAATTCAGCCACTAATTACTGAGATGTGTGTTTAATAATTCATGTTTCATTAATAATGTACCATAAAAATACAACATATAAAAGAATATATGATATATTTATTGTGGCATTCTGGGTAATTATCTGGAGGCTAAAGACTAATTTAAAATATGGTGGTACTTATCACATATTCTGGGCTATTTCATGAAATAGCCATATATTCTATTCATGACCTAGCTTCAACTTGACTCCTCTGAAATTTTTCTATACTATTTTTAGGACCTTGAGGGATAAGGGTGGGATTTAGACTAAGATCACTTCCCCATAATCCATGTGCATTATTGTAGCATGTTGAAATAATAAAACTTAACATTGCCATATTTTATGTGGAGAGAAAGAATAAACTTGCAGCATATTTTCTGTTATTGCCCATTCCAGGGTGATGTCTCTATTTTTTTTCTTAATTTTAGCAATGGAAACAAAAGATGTCACTTATTATATTTGACATCTTTTCTAAATATAATCAGCTGGGACAATAGGGTTTGGGGGTGTCCCTAAGGATTCTGTGGCTCTTAAATGGTGACATTTTAAGGAATATCCATGATGTCGTTGTCTTTATCTTATACAGAAAATAGGTTGCTATGGCCCAAGGATGACAGCTTCAGGAAATTTTTAAAATTATAATGCATGTTTGTTAATTAATCTAAATAACAGTACATCTTTGAAAATATCCTTTGTTGTTCAGGCGATTAAATCACTTAAATATATTTGCATTGCATAACAAAAGGAGCCTTTTATTTTGATTATACATGTATGTATGTATATATGTATATATTAACATAACTATTTTACTAAACTTAATGCCCTTATTCCTCATGGTTATTTATTTTTCTTCATCCTCCTGAACATCCCCTACTCTGTCACTGGTGTAACTGAGCCCCCAGGACCCAGTTGACCAACAACTGGCCTTTGCTCTTTCTCCTCACTCTTAATTTATAGTCAGATGGTTCCAGGGTCCATGGTCTGATTTGGCTGCCCTTGGAAACATCGAAAACCTCCCAGCTGAAACCCATGTCCATCTTTAAGCTCCTTCCAAATAATTAGTTCTACATATTTCTCAGCTTTCTTTGCTTCACATCTCCAAAATGTGGTGGTGTGTTTCTTTATTTGTGTAAGATATACTACTTTTACTTTTATTTCTATTCATTTCTTTAATGATAAGATCCTATGATGCTGTGAAGCAAAATGTGTTTCTCTAACCAGGGAACTTTTGGGAAATGCAAATTCTCAGGCCCCATCTCACATCTGTTGAATTAGAAACTAGAGTGAGAACTGAAAACCTTAACAAGCCTTCCAGGTAATTCTAATCTCACTAAAGTTTGAAAAATACAGCCATAATGTAAAGGGTAGGACTTTTGAATTTCTTCTTCCAACCACACAGGGACATAGGGTTTGGCCTTGGTGGGTGTTTTTGTTTGTTTGTTTATTTACCTTTTCAAGTGTCTTGTTTGGAATTTGCTTTCCTGCTTCTGAATTATGTTCTCAAATAGGACCACACAGTGGGAGCAAGTCTGGATTCTTGGTAACCAAATATTGTCCATAATGAGCTCTTTTTACTTTCTAGATGCCTTTAAAGTAAGTGCTTTCCTAGGACCTTAGATTAACTCCAATGGGACAGATCCGTCTCAGTTTTTCCCAGACAAGGCTCAGAGAAACATCTCTTAATTATGAACTTTCCTTTTAAATTCTTAGCCCAAAAAGACAAGAAAAATAATACAAAGTGTAATGTATTTCCCAATCAGATTTGAACTATTAGATGCCATTAGGAAAGCCATTGTGCTTTCTCTTCTTTTCCACAGGAAATAGTCACTTAACTCTCCCTATGTCAGTCCTGCCAAGACGTTAAGACTTGTGCTATTAATTAATATATGGATAGAATCTTATTTACATATGGGAAGAAATTTATTGCTGACTCATTTTAATTTCACATTGGCTATTTCATTAACTTATTGAAACACATTGGTGATGGAATCATAGCTCTCTTTTGTCTCTACATGAATGGAGCTGGATTTCATAATATGTAATAAATATGAACTGCTAAAGATGGTTATGAGCTGCTAAAGATGGTAATGCTAAAAACAGAGCTTTATATTATAAAATAAGCTATACTATAAATGTATAAACCATGCCACTTTTAGCATGCCTAATTTTATATTCATCACATACTGATTTTTAAACTCCTGACAAGAAATGTTCCCCAAAAAGCAGCTGTGAAATATAATTGAACATGTCTAATTTGAAGTCTTCTTTCACCATTACCTGCTTTTCAGCAGTAATTATTTGTATTCTTAGTTCTTTTCCTATTTATTTTAAAATGCATATGTTTCACCATAATGCATTCATTTAATAACCTAATAATTTAAAATTAGTCGAATACTATTTTCACTTTAGTTATTTAAAATGATACTTGAATTTAATGCAGTTATGCATCTATAAGTATTACTTAAAATAGAGCTGAAAATATTTTATCAAACCCATTTTTTAAAGTTATGATAACTTGTAAATTGCCTCCAAATTTTAATATAGTATTTAATTCCAATTAAGTTATATTTCTTTAACTTAAAATCTGTTTTTTTAATTGTTGTTGGTTTATTTATTTTCCCTTAAAGAATTTACATACTTTTCAATTTGATCTACCTCTTTCTTTCTCAATGGCCACATTCTACGCAAAGCTTGACAGTAACGTGCACCCAGTTTCTGGTTTGGGGTGTTTTCGTCCCTTGGAATCACAGGTGGGCACACAACCAACACCTACACAAGCACCTTTGGTGGATTCACATCCAGCATTGGCACCTCTGGGACAGTGAGAAGGGCATTTGAAGGGATCATCAACCCTGCCAACTTACTCTACCTCCATGGAGGCTGCTCAGGCATTGGTCTGCCAAGGCCAGTTTCTTTCCACCCTCCCTAAAATCTGTTTTCAAGATAAGCATTACTGAATTATTATGCTTTGCTTAGGAAATTAAAGGAAAATTCATGAATTAGGAAAATCAAAGAGAGGGATTTGGGGAGTTTACAAAAGATACTTATAGAAATTTACTGTGAGACCTTTCTAATTCCATTAGACCTTCATTTACATGCAATATCCACTTTAGCTAAACCATGTTTGCAGTAAATTATCATTTGTTAGTGATCATTTCTTCAGGGGGTTATTATTTTTTAAAAGACAATTATTTGTGTGAATGTGAGATGTGTATGTTATATGGAAAAGTTAGAATTGCAATAAAGAAAAAAAACTTTTTAAAATGAACAAAATATCCAAATAAATGTTTACCCCTCGCATGTTATAGACATACAGTTTCCAATTAACCAGAGGTCTTTCTTCTTGGGAAATGCTTCTAAAGTTATTTCATTGAGCAGACGAATTGCTGCTCTAAGTCCTGAATTATACATTACTTATAATCGTGTACTCTTCTAGAAGGGAAGCTTCTAAAAGAAGCTTTTTGCTTGGAAACTAATACAGATGGGCATTGCTGGAAACAAAACTATCATTGTTATATCTTATTCAATAAATCAATAAATGGTACATTTTTAACTCATCCTTAGAAATTCCCAGAGAGATAACAGGATAAGCAGACAAATAACAATAAAACTTGTGTAGCTCCCAACGCAGTCAGTCTCAAATGCCATTTTCAGAGAAGTAAAAATATTTGAGGACTTGGAATATTTCATTAAATATATATGAGAGATAAAGTCATTGATTCTGCCTTTATTCTTTGGGAAAAATATGATTTCCAGTTAAGTTTAACATTAGCCTGCTGTATTTTTTTCTCTTGCATAAAGTAGTGATGAATAGTCCTTAGAATTAATTCTAACAATTTTAAAGCCCCACACACACCCCCAAAATGTCCATTGACATAGTATTCTTACCCACAAAACTATCAACCCTATATGGGAGGTCAATTTCATTCAATTCAGTTAATAATTCTTTAAGGATTTATACATTAAAAGTCCTTGTCCTTTGTACTGTGAGATATACACAGATTAAAAAGATAATATTGCTGGCTTCAATACACTTACAAATTATGGGGAGAGTGAGAGAAAATGATTGTCAAATAAATAATAGCAATTTAAAGTAAAATGTAATATGTATCACATAAGGAAAAAAGGGTATATAGATTATTCTGCAGGTTGGAGGAAGAAAGCATTGTTCTTTCTCCCAGAAATATATGACTTTTATAGGAAAACATAGCATTTGGAATATTGGAGCAGAATCATACTAATGATAAATATTAAAGAGCGTAAGGGCCCTTCATGATGGTGTTTAAAAGCAGATTCTTGGAGGCCATCTGCAGGTATTCTGACCAGTAGTTCTGGGCTGTGGCCCAAGAAATCATCATTTTTAATAAGCACCTCTGGTGATTCAAATCAAGTCACCAAAGATAATCTTTTGAGACCATAGGAGCTGCCTTGAATTTTACATTATGAGGCTTTTATTTTCCTTTATTTTATGTAAGTTAACCCAGGAGTCTTAATGATTATCTCTCTTGTCATATTTTTCTTTCTTTTGATTAACTTAGCCAGAGTCTGTTTCTGCTTTAGTCTGTACATAAAATTTCTGAATCAGTGTATCTGGCTATTCCTTAGACTATTTTTTAATCTAATAAATGGTTTTGAGAACCAAAATATTTTGTTAATGTGCATATGAATTCTCATATTATGAATTCTTAAATAGCTCATATATTTAATTTCATGATTGAATTAAATACTAAATGCTTTTTTATGCTACTGTTAAACTTTTCTCAATGTATGTTTGTTTTCTATACTTTATATAAAACATGATTTGGTTTTGAGAGGAAAATTTTACTATGTTTATTCTGCCTCATATTTTAATTTTACGTATTCATATTTAGACAAAAGGGAATTTTACCATTTCACTTGGCAATAATACTAAAGCTCATTTTAAAATGCAAAATAAGGCAGGTATTCATGAAAAAATTCAAGTAACATTATGAAATAATAATTTTTTATCATTTAGTTCATACCTTAGTACACATTTTGACCTCCTCCTAGGACAGGAGTTCCCTTGCACCGTGGGTTAAGGATCCCTTGCACCGTGGGTTAAGGATCCCACAATGTCACTGCAGCAGCTGGGGTCACCGCTGTGGCACAGGTCGTACCCTTGGCCTGGACTTCCCACATTCCATAAGTACAAAAACAAACAAACAAATAAAAACAAAACAAAACAAAATGACCTAGGACAGAATTTAATACTGTCTTCATTCATCCAATAAACATTTCATGAATTGCTGACGTTATATGCTCTCAGTTTGGTTTATAAGATCAGCTCGTAGACTGATTCAAATATAATCAAGGCTTAAAATGCTATGCTCTGAATTGGAGACAGAATACTAAGAAATACGCAATCCCTTCCCTCAGGTTTCTTAAAGACAGAGAGAGAAAAACTGCCCTTACTGTAAAGTGTGATTTAAAAAATCACCTAACACATCAAGCTAAATTATTTGTTTTTGTTAAATATGTATTTTAACACTCTCAGTGCCAGCTGTTATTTCTTTCCATAGCACAGACGGGTGATTTGGTACACATTGAGTGTTGTGTGTGTGTATGTGTGTGTGTATATGTGTGTGTATGTGTTTTCCTCCTTTTCTGTCTTCCTAATAGATTGTGACCCTGAGGATATTGTGACCTCAGAGACCTTATCTCACTTACTGATTACTATGTACCTGGTGCCTAGAACATGGAAGAGTATCAATAAGTATCTGTAAATTGGATGAGCAAGATGCCTTTCTTTTGATCTGTTTTATGAAAGGCCGAACTTCCCTCAGGTATATTTTGTCAAGAAAAATTGAACTGTTATACTTAACTATTCTGGCCTCATATGGAAGTAACTATATATATATGTATAAATATATAAACTACATAATATATATAGTATAGGTTTGCAAATATATATACATGTAAATAGCAGTGTATTACATACGTAATATACATGTATGTGTATATATGATAGTAGTACAAAATTGTAAAATCTGATCCACATTTATTGTATAATAGCATATTTTTAAAAACTATATTTGATATATGGAAGATATTTAATAATTAAACTGCCTACAGATATTGCAACCACAAATGCTTATCAGTCACTCTAATTTTGATTCATGTAAATTAGAGGTGAATTGGGAAAGTGGCTTTTGACTATGAAGTTACGTAGAAGATCTGGAACAGCTAATATTAATATTCATAGTTAACATATATTGTATTCCCATGCAAATAGCTGCTGTACTAAAGTCACAGATACACTGTGTAATTATTCCAACATTCTATACCAGGAGTTTTGGAGGCTTTAGGTGAGCTGTGCCAAGGTGAAATTCCACCAGTCCCTTGAGATGCCACTGTTGATACATTTGTCTATACCTTTCAGTGCCTCTGTCAGGGTGGGGCTAGTTTGGTGAACTCTGTGTGAAGGAAGACAAGACATGGCCTGGAAGTTTCACCTCCAGCTGGGAGGGGCAAAGTCCTAGTGGAGTCAGGTGCATGTTATCTTGTGTGACAGTGATCTTGGAGTCATCTTCCAACAAAGGCAGGATGTGACTGCATCTACAGTCCCAGTGTGTTCAGGGCATTTGGGCACCACTGCTCTCATAGGTAAGAATATGCCATAATTTACTCCCGAAATAAAAACATCAGGCACATTGAACTTTTAACAAGCCCCAGGGTTCTTTTCCTTGCTGGGTTTTGAGAGAACATAGTAACAAAGCAGTTTGGAGTCTAGTTTGTCACAGTTAAAAGTAATCTATCAAAATATTAGCATATTGGAAAGATGAATCTTCTTTGATGCTTGTCTAGGTAAATAATGAAGCAAAAACCCAGAATAAAATCTGTAAATTCTGCTTCATAAGAAGGAATTGACTCTTTTTTTCTCTAAGGGAAAGATATAAGGTAACTTTCTGTTGACCAGATTGAATATTTAATAAACAGCATTTTGAAAGAATTCTAACACACACAAACACACATAATTTTTAGTAGCTAGTAGACTACCTATTACTTTTGGAAGGCCTATGTTTTTCAACATGACAGACTTTCAGCAATAAATCCCAAGCCATAAATTGCTTCACAATCTATATAAATGTAATATGCAACGTAGGTTCTGTTTTCAGTAATGGTTCTATTTATGTATGTTTACATAAATATAAATATATATCTTAAAATATTCTTGCTCAAGAAATTTGAAAAAAAAATCAAGCAATAAAAGAAAATATAAAACCAATGGAACTGCCAATATATTTTGCAAGAGACCTGGTGATAATATAAATGTGGAAAAAGTTAGTGATTACTTTAATGAATATTATGAAATTCATGGGTACTCATGATAATTTAAATTTAGAGAATTCACAATTTTGAAATATTTTTGAAATTAATTTAATTTTACTTTCCTCACTTAAAATTAGGAATTAAAAACTTTGAATGATCTCTATTTATCCATGACTCTTCAGTGTATACTGAGCTAATCAGCCATCTTATACAAATAAAGCAATAGATTTCTTACATAATCTGTAACATTGACCTACATGATCTGTAGGTCTGTAAAAACACCTACAGACAATAGTTATGTTTATATTCTCTTTTGGTCAATAGAATGATGTGTCTGTATGAACACTGTAGTAATTTGTAGGCAAATAGTCAAGTGGGGATATTTTGTCTGTATGGTTCATTAAAGAATCACAATTAGCCATATCATTCATATTCAGTAAATATTTGTGGAATTTTTTAAAAAAACAAATGAATTTTCTTTTGATTCTCTTGTGTTTTTCTTTATTAATATTACGATGATGAGATTTAATAACAGCTATTTGTTACTCTTGAGCATGAAATAATGGTTTTTAGCATGATTCATTTTTATGAGCCCAATGTTATTAATCTTATTAATATAAACATTCCATGCCTTCACTTCTTAAGGAAAAAAACTAATGTTATATTTATTTGCAACCACTTAAGAGAAAGGATAAAGCTCATATTTTGGTGAATTGTTTGCTAGTGATAGCACCAGTAATACAAGATTCCCCACACATTCATCTTGCCAAATGTAAGATATTTTAATCAATAAATGTTGAATAAAAATGACCACATTTGAATAACCCCGTGGAAAGAAAACAAAAGTAAATATGTTTATTATAACTTGACATTTATAATTGACACTTGTATTAATAACAAAATAAAGCCATTAAATGTCTAATAGTTTAATGGTCAGTTTAAAAAGTTGAGATAATTTAAAGAACAAAGAATATAGCATAACAATTTAGTTACAAAAAAGTATTAATTTCTTTTATGGAAAAGTCAGAGGGATGTTAGAGATAGTGATTATTTTCAAATTAAGTAGTGGAAATAAAAATTAATTTACAATTTACATAAAGACATATTTTTCCTGAGAATTTAATTTTAAAACTCACTAAAAAAATAGATTTAAAAAATTAAACTCGAAATGATGTATATTTAATTTTCCATGTTTTAAAAAGTATCTTTATTAAGAAACTACAATAATAATGTAATGCTGTACATTACATTATTATTGCCCACTGAAATGTTGTAAAGTAGTATCATGAACAGAAAAATGTGAAAATGTCATCAATTCCCTTTAGACTTCTACCACTGTAATGGAGAGTCATGCATTTTTTTCAGTACCATTACTGCTTTGCAGATGACTCAGGGAAGAAGAGAAAAGCTTTCCAGTACCTGTTGAGTATTTAAAGAGGAATTTTATACATCCATACGAATTGGCAGCGTGGGGGCGGGTCATTGACCCTCAGGTAATGTTCCTATTCCCTCATGTAAGAAGATTGCAACAGGACTCCTCTCATTTATGCCAAGATTTCCTTGACTAATTAACAATGTGCAATGAAAAGTACATACAATACTACGGACCAACAGCAAAATTCCCCCTTGTGACTGCATCCTGAATCAATAGTTAAGAAATGCCAAATGTGAGGAGCCATGAATTTATTCTGTGACAGATATAATTTGGGGGACAGATTCAGATCTGTAGATATAAGTTGGGAGACAATTTGGATTTCCTGAAAGTAGAAAAAAAGACCAAAGACTAGCTTTTAAATATTTTGGAAAATAAGTTGGCAAACAGAAAGTTATATGGAAATCTGTATTAGGTTATCAGGGATATTACTTCAGTGAAGGAACCATTCAAAGTAACTTCTTCCAAAATTATTTTTGTCTTAAAATTTTAAAACAATTGCTTAAATTTTTACCTTATTTTGTAAGAAAATAATTATATGATATATGATTTTAGTTGGTGGGAATGTAAACTGGTACAGCCACTATGGAGAACAGTTTGGAGATACCTTAGAAATCTATACATAGAACTTCCATATGACCCCGCAATCCCACTCTTGGGCATCTATCCGGACAAAACTCTACTTAAAAGAGACACATGCACCCGCATGTTCACAGCAGCACTATTCACAATAGCCAGGACATGGAAACAACCCAAATGTCCATCGACAGATGATTGGATTCGGAAGAGGTGGTATATATACACAATGGAATACTACTCAGCCATCAAAAAGAATGACATAATGCCATTTGCAGCAACATGGATGGAACTAGAGAATCTCATACTGAGTGAAATGAGCCAGAAAGACAAAGACAAATACCATATGATATCACTTATAACTGGAATCTAACATCCAGCACAAATGAACATCTCCTCAGAAAAGAAAATCATGGACTTGGAGAAGAGACTTGTGGCTGCCTGATGGGAGGGGGAGGGAGTGGGAGGGATCGGGAGCTTGGGCTTATCAGACACAACTTAGAATAGATTTACAAGGAGATCCTGCTGAACAGCATTGAGAACTTTGTCTAGATACTCGTGTTGCAACAGAAGAAAGGCTGGGGGAAAAATGTAATTGTAATGTATACATGTAAGGATAACCTGACCCCCTTGCTGTACAGTGGGAAAAAAATAAATTAAAAATAAATAAATAAATAAATAAATAAAGTAGTGATTCCATATATCCCATATTTATAAATTACTTTCATGATTCATACTTAGAAGTTTCCTCTCATTATAAATATTTATAGTAATAGAATAAAAAATATGAAAAAGATTTCTAAATTTCAAATCACAAATCAAAATTTGACCACTGGAGAATCTGCTTCCTCTCCGCATATAACAGTGGCTTTGACATTATTTAACTAAAACACACTGAAGACTAATTTCTCATGTTCTTGGTGAGTAAATAATTATTATGGCACAACAGACATTTCTCTGTATGTTTTTAAAAACACACTTTGCCTCATGAGCTGTTGTGAAAGATCGGAAACAAAGTAAACTTTAACCGTAGCTCTTCCAAGAAAAACTGCAAATGGTAAGCCACTTAACCGTGTCCACAGCTGTCATTTCAGAACGTAATTTTGTTAAACAGGAATTAAGGGATCATGAGGAATGCTCTAGACAGCTGGGGTAATACTGGGCACGACAGAAAGTCTATCCTTGTTAACACCTGGCTCTTCTAGGAAATATAAATAGAGAGATAAGAAACATGATCATTTTAAGATTGAGTTAGTAGAGTTAGTTCCCTAGTTGGCATTTATTTATATAAATATTATGACCACTCATAAGCAGTTAGTTGAGTTGCTCAGTAGCCTATACACAACCTCCTCCTAGACCAGATCCAAACACCCTGACTCTTCTTGGGGGTATTTCATTCCTGTCTCAATTCACATTATGTTAATAGTTTAATACATGTGGAAGATACCTAAAAACCCAAGTGGTTTAATTTGTATACAATATAGTTATTGCGGGTAGAATAAAAACATGTCTTCATTCCCTGAGTCTGTTACCAAAAGTGGGGTCCAACTGCTAGTCACTCTAAAGCCAATAAAGAGGCAAGGGTGATGGAAAGGAAAGTTTGCTTCATTTCAGAGGCCAGCAGCCAGGCTGTAAGCAGATTCCTGTTCAAAGGCCAACTCTCCACTCTCTTACCCCTGATAATCAGTGTTCAAGAGCTTTTATAGGTGGAGGGAGGGAACTACATGTAGAAACATCACAGTTTGCTCTGATAGTCATCTTGAAATTGGTCATGTGGTAGTCTGACCAGTATCATCTTGACTGTTTTAAGTACAGTTGGCCTTCAGTTACAAAGTCAGTGTGTTCCCATTTCCATGAGGCCAGTTCTCAGAACTGTGACAGTTTATTTCATGGCTACAGTCTGGTCATCATGTAGTTAACTCCTTACCTCTGCTGTGTGTGGGGGGGGGGGCGGGGCGGTGGAGGGTTCAGTATCTATAAGACAGCTCACAGTATATGGTACAGAATATTACCTATAGCCCTTGAGATGGAATTAAACTTCCTTGAGTTGCTTAATGACTAAACTAATATTATTTGGTATTATTTGACTGTTTCCTTCTGCATATTCTCATTTCTCTGATTAAACTTATTCTTTGGCTAAAGTTTCCCATGGACAAAAGGTAGGCAGAGGATGTGGGGTGGTTGGGTAGGACCATAGGGTCCTGCTGTGTTTTAATTCCACAAAAAAATAAATAAATGAATAAATAAGTAGAAAGAAGGGAAAAAAGGAACAAAAGAAGAAAGAAATACCTATTTGATTATCCTGAGGAGGGAGAGGAGTAGTAATCAAATCAACAACATTAAATTCTAAAATGCCAAACAATTTTCAGAGGGCTTGTTTTCATAATACTGAAACTTGAAAATAAGAAATTTGCTTAGTGGATTTATTGATTGAATTCACAGATCCTGACAGGCTGATGAGGAGAGGGCTATTTGAAATTTTAGTTCCCACTTTTCCGAGCATTGTTTTACCTCCTTAGCCCTTCCTACTTGCCGCTTTCCTGTTTACAACACCTGTCTGAGTTCTTATTTCACCCTTCTTACTGTTGATTTCTATTGCAAACATAGCTTGTCAACCTGTAGTGAAATCACTGTGGTTTGCCATAAGACAAAACAGTTCTCTTATCAAGAAATTGCAACCTGCAAATGAACAAAGCATTCAGTAATTTTTAAGGTCACAACAATTATGACTTGCTTTAGGTCTTACATTATGACTCTCTAACCAGGGCTCTTCTTTTTGTTTGTTTGTTTTTGTCTCTTTTGTCTATTTATAGCTGCACTAGTGGCACATGGAGGTTCCCAGGCTAGGGGTCCAATCAAAGCTGTAGACTCCAGCCTACACCATAGCTATACCAATGCGAGATCCAAGCCACGTCTGTGACCTATACCACAGCTCACCGCAATGCCAGATCCTTAACCACTGAGTGAGGCCAGGGATCGAACCCGCATCTTCATGGATACTAGTTGGGTTCGTTAAACCGCTGACCCACAACAGGAACTCCAGACCAGGGCTCTTCTAACTGGGATGTGATAGAATCCCTCTAGGAAATATTTATGCTTGAAAAAGGAAAGAAGTACAGAAACACTGCAATATATGGGATTTGCTGAAGGTTATTTCTTTAACCCTGAAATTAAACATTGAATTCAGAGGACATTAAATTTGATTATATATAATATAAAATCTGTATAAAATATCCTAATATGTCTATAATTATATGCAATATATGTATCTATCCATATGTCTATCATGTGTCTACCTCGTGTTGCACATAAATGCTTTCTGTATAAGTCTCAAGATAGCCTCTAACTTGTAGACTTTAAAATAAAAATCCTAATTAATTTAAAATATTATCAATACCCCCAAATTTTGCAGAATATAAAGGAGTCAAAATAACTTCAACAACACATTCAAAATATCTAAATATTTTGTTGTACTCATGTTTTATTTTATTTTACCAAGTGATGAAATGAGCTATTGTAAAAAGCATTGAAACTGTCTAAAACAATAGGCAAATATTACATTGCTTCCTTGGTACTTGCTTCTACTTCTGCTGTGAAAAAGTCTAGCTTACCTTTCTATTCTTCAAGATGGTCATTTCCCTTGGGGTCACTATGCTGAAAATGAGTTCTGTACTTGTGGTCTGAAAACTTTCAGCCATGGATTTACATATATCCTGAGGCTGCAAACATACCATGACTGCATCCTTCAATCAAAGTGGTGGTATTTACTCTCTCTAATTTTGCCACCATCAAGCCCTGTGAACATGAGTGTTACCCATAGCGAGCCTGAAAATCACCTGCAGAGTCAGGAGAGTTTTCCTTACTCTATGTACGTGCTGCCCATAATGTTGGTTATAGACTGATGACCATTGGTTATAAAGTTAGTATTAGGGTTTTCTCTTTTGCCATCTCTATTATGAAGAAAAAGATAACAGCTACTGGTCACTGATGTTTGTACAGCATCACTGTGGTGTCAACTTGATCATCTAGCCACTTAATCATATACAGAGAAAAGAGAATATGGAATTTCATATAAGAGAATTATTCAACAGATGTTTTGAACTTTAATAAAATTCTCAGATTGTTTTCATGGGCTGTTTCAAAAAATAAATATTTCAGAATACATTCATTTATCAGATGGTTTTAATTGATTTTTCAGCTACATTTGGGAGTACTGGACAGGGAGTCAGGAGACACGAGTTCTAATTCCATTTTGCCATTAGAGAGTTACAGTAGCTTAAGCAATTAGCCTCTATGGGTTCAGTTTTCTCATTATAAAATGGAATACATTGGATGGATCAGTGGTTTTCAATCTGTGTTTTGATACCCCAGGGAGATGAATGGTGTCCTCCGGGGCTGGTGTGGAGGGAAAATGGTGATGACAACTGAACAGGCAGGGCTCTGGGCTTCCTCCCCTGCTCAGTTAGAGCACATCTGCTTCCCACAGCTTTATTTATTTATACACCCTAGGGAGATGTGTTTGCATAAGAGTTTCTTATTTAAGATTAACAAACAGAAAATTTTTAGACAACTGAGCCAAATAATCTAATGTTTAAGACAGCTTCGAGCAAAAAAGATGTAAAATTCTATGGACTTTCTTATGTGCTAGAGAGTATGAGAGAAGGGAACTATGTGTAATCTTTCTGCAATATAGTTTAGAAAAAGCCTGATGGGGGAAAAAGTGATTTGCAGACCATGGTGTGCTTGCGTTATTATTGTCATTTGCCATTTAAACCAAAGAGTAGTTGTCCCAAATATCTAAACAATCTCTAGCAGAATTGCATTCATATTCTGGCATCTTAATATTTGTGATAGTCCCTCAGAAGATTGTATTTTTTGTATGCTTAAGTGCTATAAATCTCCTGGGGATAAAGCTGTGGGCAATAGGCTATAGCTTCAGTTGTCAAATTGATTCAATATGAAAGCAGATTTCAAGTTATAGGAATGTGTTTGAATGGTATACATCAATGGCAGATACTGTTTCCCATCATGGCTGTGTTATCAGTAAAGAATAAAATTTGAGCTCTGGTAGTGGTAATTCTAGTTTTATACTCTTTAAAAACAAACAAAATTGTTGTTGAGGATAAGGAAACACTTTGGAAAGGATCAGGAGTGTTTTATGAAGGTACAACATGCAATAAGGGAACTATATTATACTATATTTAATGCATAATATGTGCATTAAATAATATAGTGTATACTATAGATATTATATATAGTATATTATCACATAAATAATATATATGTGATAATATAATAGCAATCAGCATTGCTACCAGAAACTGATCGAAAATAGCAGAGTGGAAAAATAGCTGAGATTATTTTGAAGAATATAATATGAATTTTATTAGTAGATTGACTAGAATATGGGAAATAAAAGTAGTGGAAATTGTATTTAAAGTCATTTCCTCAATTATAATAGGCACTAAAATGTTAATTTGCTCTTTTATCACTAACAAAAATATCTTTACATGAAATCAATAACCAAGTTTCTTACAGGCTTATATTTCCTTTAGAAAGTGTTTTAAAAGGTCAAAGTAGTTTGATTTATACCCTTTAATACCCACATATAGCATGTGGCTTTTCATAGTCTTCACATAGTTATATTACATTTTCCCAAGTTAAAGAAATGTGTTTTTCTAAAGCAGTTTTGCCTTGAAAGTATCACTCAATTTAACATATATTCATTGCCTTATTTCAAAATATGTTCAATCAAATTCAACATTTATAACATTTTGTAGAAATTGTTTTTCAATATTCCATTAACTTTCTGTCAGAATAATACATATTATTTCACTTTAGATTTAAATCACCAAGATAAATCATTTTCTCCAGCTGAAAGAAATAATATTAACATAGGTTTGCTTGTTTGTTTTTAAGAATAAAGATCACTGTATTTATGTCTAATCCTGAGTATCACTTTATCCAGTATTTGGCAATCTTTATGGTTAATTCTACAAGTCCTTGTAAACCGAGTGCTTGTGATAATATTGAAAAGAAACAGATAAGTCAATGGGCAGAGAGCCCTTTATTCTTATAAGGACTGAATTCATTATGTATTCTCAATTTTAAAAAACACTGTTAATGAAGAAAGAAATATTGGGTTTTCTGTATAGGATCATATAAGTAATGAATTAATAAAAGGATATAAGATTTTTGTTACTTATTCTTTTAATCATATCTAGATTTCCAGAAATCTAAAAATAAGTTTCATACAATAAGATGAATTTTGTGGCTAAGACTGAATCAACTATAATGAATCAATATGTAAACACTTCACAGTGGAACCAGTCCCAATTCTTATTTCATTGAGATTTTCAATCCTCATTTATAGAATTGGTTTTAATTGATTGTCAGGAAAGTGTTATTTAAAGGAATCCTAAAATACATTTTTCCTTGTTAGGAAAATAAAACAATTGAATATCTATAAATTATGAGCAAAATATTCTCTGGACTATATGCTACCAATTAATATCATACATATTTCCATCCATTCTTTCAGTCAAATATAAGACAACATTCAAGGGAGTGATACTTGGTAAACAAAACAGATTAAGTCTCCACCCTCTTAGAATTTGTATTTTACAAATTAGAGAAAGACATAATGAAATAAGTAAAATATTTTAAAATATGGTAAATACTAAGCATAAGATAAAATATGTATATAACTAGTTACATAAAAAGCATCATAAAAGATAAAATAGTAATTTTTGGAAAGGAAAGTATATTGGAGGAAATGATCAAGGCTGCAGGTAGAATGCCACATTTTTTTGACCTTGAGGGAGTAATAAATTTGAAAGTTGGGGCAGTGGTTTGGGAAAGTAAGTGAAGGTACTCTAGGTGGAAGAATGACAAAGTAGGAGTCCAAGAAAAAAAAAAAGTAGTTCAGATTATCTGGACTAGTCACAGGTAAGAGAACATTTTAGCTAAAAGTTACTGGTATCTTACCGTGAGTCAGGTATCATATGAAGTCTTGCTCTAAGTACTCATTTAATCCTAGCACCTTCATTAGTCAAGTACCATTATTTATGATATTTCTTGTGATTAATTGTCATGCCTACAATTATTTAGCTAATAATTCATGAAGCTTGACTTTAAATCCTGTTTTCCATCATCAGATCCCCAGAATCTTAAACACTGCGGTAAGTCCTCAAGTTTTGTTTTTTCTTAAGAGGAGTTTTTCCTCTTTCCCAATCAAAGGGTATGTTTTACTAGGCATGTACCTTTAGGTTAGTAGTTATTTGCTCTCATTCCATTGCATATTGGTCTGCTGGGTTCTTGCTTCGACTATTGGGATGAAAGTTGTGAGACCAGATAACCCTTTGAAAGTAAGTGTCTTTGTTCTTTGACTGCTTTTAAGATTTACTCTTTACCTTTCATTAACAGCAGTTTTACCCTCCTTTTTTTTTTTTTTTTTGTTTGTTTGTTTGTTTGTTTGCTATTTTAGGGCTGCACCCATGGCATATGGAGGTTCCCAGGCTAGGGTAGAATCGAAGCTACATCTACCAGCCTGTACCACAGCCACAGCAATGAGGGATCCAAGCCGTATCTGTGACCTACACCACAGCTCAGGGCAACGCTGGATCCTTAACCAGCAAGGCCAGGGATCAAACCCACATCCTCATGGATCCTAGTCGGGTTTGTTAACCACTGAGCCACGAAGGAAACTCCCCTAAGGTAACATTTTCTTTGTACTTAGCCAGCATAGGTCTGGAGAGCTTTCTAAATCCGGGATTACTGTCTTTGGTTATCTTTGGACCATTTTCAGGCAGTCATTTTTCAACTATTGCTCTTATTTTTCTCTCTCCTCTCTAATATTTCAATTAAACATATATATAGTTCTTTTCATTATTTCCCACACTGATCATTTTTTTCCTGACTTTTATTTTTTCTTGATGTACTTCAATCTGGATATTTGCTACTAATCCTCTGCTAAGATTTTATTAAAATAATGGATTAAATTACTAAATTTCAATTACATTATTTTTCAATCTACCGAATTTCTTTTACTTTTTTCTAGTAGGTTTCTAGTGAAATTCTCTCTTTCCTTCTAAATCCTTATATATATTAATTGTAGTCATTTTAAAATATCCAATAACTCAATGGCAGAATAGTCTATTTCTACTGTCTAGTTTCCTCTAGAATTTTGATCATCAGAATTTCCTTTTTTTTATTGAATACCAGACATTTTGTATCAAACATTGAAAAATTTCTCTAATGTTAACTTCCTCCAGAGCACTTGATTTCTCTGGTAGGACGATAGAGTACAGAGAGATGACCTCACAACTAAAATGTTGATCGGGGTTTTAGCATGATCTGGGCTGGGTTTATTGCTGTTTCGCCTTCTAGACTGTAGCCCTCTGGGTTTTGATGAAAGCCAGACATGTTTAGCAGGACTCTTCCGTCTTACCTGCCCTAAACTCTAACCTCTACCTTTCCATAATAGGAGACTACTGAATCTTTGCTGCTCAATGCAGCTGCTTTCTGCTTGCATTGGGAAGTTTCACCCTAGGGAACAAATGTTTCCAAAAGATTGCTCATCAACATTTAGTCTCATTTCTTTGCTCTTCCCTTCATGGATCTCTGTCTTTGGCAAAGCTGAATGCCAACATTCAGGTTGTTGTAAGTTCCAGCTACTTTTATTTACCTAACTTTGGAAAACAAACATCCTGGCATTACAAGCAGAGCCAAATGTTGTCTCACTGTTTCCCCTTTCTCAAGAATTTAAGAGATCCAGTCAGCTTTGATTATTCTTTTCAGAATCCAGTTATTTTTCTATGTATTTTATTCAGTTTCTCTAGTTGTTTTTGGTAAAATGAGGTTTGGCAAGATTTTTTTGTTTGCCTGTTAGTTTGTTAAATAGCTTTTATTAATATAAGGACATTTCTGTTAAGCTCTCATTTGCTATGAGGATTTTTTATGAATGTGTGTTAAATTATATAATATTTTTTTCTGAATATGAGGTGATGAAACCATTTTTTCCTTGTTTAATAGTGTGTGTGTGTGTGTGTGTGTGTGTGTGTGTGTGTTGAAGCATACGTCTCTTAATGTGGGGGGAAAAATTACCAGCTCTTAAAAGAACAAAATTTGAAGACATTGTAGACTTACTGACTTAAAATTATTTTCTTTCAGTTTTACTTTTTCTTTTTTTGATCATGTGAGATTGGCTGAATTTGCATTTCTCGTTATATGCTTGCCAGGTTTTGGTATCTAGATTTTACTAGTTTCAAAAATTAAATTTCTCTGGGAGTTCCCTTTTGGTACAGTGGATTAAGGATCTGGTTGTTGTCACTGTTGTGGCTTTGGTCACTGCTGTGTCATGGGTTCTATCCCTGGCCCAGAAGCTTCCACTGCAGTGAGTGAAGCCAAAAAAAAATTGTTTATCTGTTTTTTCTGTTTTCTGCATCTATATAAAATAAGAGGGGAATTAAAAATACAAAGTAATTTTATTTCGGTTTGTGTAAGTGTACTGCCAATCTTCCTCTTTGGGCACATTTTAAAATGTCTACTTATTTAGTAAGACTTTCTACTACTTCTTGATCAATGTTCCTAATTTATGTTATCTGAAATTTGTCCACATTATCTAAGTTTGTGTTTTATAATTGACACATCCCTGGATTCTCTTCCTCTTCCTCTTTCTTCTTTGTTGTTCTGGTCTGATAATCTTCATGTTTCAGTAGGTTCATACAAAGAAATAATGTAAAATAATAATAATGAAAAATTGTTCATACAAAGAAATAATGTAGAAATGGATAATTCTAGTCTAATTGCAGCGCTTATTGTCTTTGCACCTTGATCATGTCAGATCTAGTCTAGAATGCCTGGAGGTAAATGTTGCCGTTGATTAGAGTTGATTATTTGTCACTAGGCCAAGTATGTTACTGTTATTAATGCATGAAATATTCAAAATAAGCTTATGAAGTAGATATCATTGGTACTTTATATATTAAGGCATTTGAGGTTTAGATAACTTAGTTTACTTATATAAATTAAGTAGGTTATCAGGTTGGTAGACAGAACTGTAAGATGATCCTAAGTTTCTCATCTGCTTATGCACATGCTGTATAAAACCTACTCCTCTTGAGCCTAAGACCTGTGAATATAATAGGATCTTACTCTAATGATTTTATTACTTTATATTGAAAAAGAAATTCTGCAGATATAAATAAGGTCCCTAATCAGCTGGCTTTGATTGATGGCCCTGACCTAGTTAGAATTGTTTCTTAAAGGAGACAAGACATGGCAGTGGGTGCTCCCCTATTGGCCATGATAGATCAAACCTTTTCTCCCTGTTATGAGAGCATGTGACAGCCTCTGTCTCTGACAGCTGTCCTTGCCCAGTAGTTAGCAAGTGAATAGACCCAAGTCCTGGTGCTGCAATGCAAAGGATTTTGCTAACCACTGAGTCTGGAAAAGGATCATAACCTCAGTCCACGCCTTACTTTTAGCTTGCTGAGACTTTAAGCAAGGGGATCAACCAACCTGCACCAGGACGCAGACCTGGAGAAACTGTGAAATAGGAAATTTATTAGCAGCTTTAAGCTGCCAAATCTGTGGTAATTTGTTACATGGCAATAGAAAATTAATACAACAGACAGGTTTAGATATTTAATAAGCAACAGATTTATATTCAAAATCATTCTATACTTTTTACTTTTGTGTATTTGTCACTGATCACAGAGATTTAAAATGTCTAGCCCTTTGACCTGAAAAAATAAACTATGTGGTTATATGCGGTTGTATGTAGTGTATTACATATATAGTCATTATACCTATCAAATGTAACCACTTTGTCTTTTATCTCATTGGCTGTGTGGTTGACTAAGCTAGATCTGTGCATCTTTTGTCATCTTTGATCTTCCTGTCTCCCTCGTACTATATGTTTTCAAACTGTATTATCTGAATTTGTCAGGAAGAAAAATGTCTACTTTGCATTAAAAGCTGAAAATGAGGTGGTACCACCTTCACAAATTATGAAAACTTTTATTCATTTTAGCAAATGTATTTTAAATACATTTTCCTCCTAAGAAAAAACAAGCTCAAAATGTGATTAGTTAAATTTTTGAATGCCAAGGTAATATTATTTAATAAAACTAGTATTTTACCTGTAACTATTCTTTTCAGTTACTGGAATTAATCAATAGTATAATGTTGATCAGGAAACTACTTAGCACTAAGACTTTAAATTCAGAATAATGCTTTTGAATCAAGCAAGGGATAATAGATATACTTGAACTCTGGGTTGATTCTAGTTAATATTCATTTCTGCTCTTTACAATGTTTATATTTTTAATGTCTAATACTAGAAAAAAGTCTATTTCCTTTATCTTTTTATGTTTCTGTTTCATACAGATTCCATCATATCTGGAGATCTGGTACCTGACACTTTTATGATAGTTATACCATTAAGTGGATGATAATGTTCTACTGATTATTAAATCATCACAAATACCAAGAATTATTAGCTTTTAAGGAATGTATGTGTTTAATGGAAAGAAATTTGATTGGTCTTTTGACATTCGCTAAATTTGCTTCAAATTGTTACTGAGACATTAAAATAAAAACCAGCAATAAATTTATGTGTTTGTCTTTACAGAAACAATTCACACTTTTTAGGAAATGAATTGTCAGAACAAAACTAAAAGGCATCTGTAGTTCCTAGTGTGGCACAGTGGGTTAAGAATCCTACTTCAGCGGCTTAGGTCACTGCAGAGGCACAGGTTCAATCCCCCAGCTGAAGCAGTGGGTTAAAAGATCTGGCATTGCCACACAAGGGATAGATCTCAGCCTTAGCTCGAATTCAGTTGCTGGCCCAGGAGCTTCCATATGCCATGGGTGCAGCCATTAAAAAAATAATAAAATAAAAATAAAAGACATCTCACTTGCTCCATGGCTTATGTGCATCCATCTTACATCCTGCCTTGCCCTCCTCTCTCTCTGTCTCTCACGGGGCTGGGCTGTGGTCCCCTGTCTTGCCTATTCTAGAACTGCTTCTGTCTCAAATAGCACAAGCCTAAAACAAAATATACTCATTATCTTGAATTTTCATATAAGTCCTCTTTTAATGCTTACAAAAAAAATTAAGCTAAATGGCAATCAATGAACACTTTCTGAATGTTACAAAACTCCTTAAAGAAGTTAACAATGTAGGAAGCAGATGGCATGAGAAAATTGCTGCTAAAACCCAGCACACTCTGATTCCTATTAGTGAGAACTTCTGAGTGGAGAATGAGCACATGTTGAAGAGTAAAGCCGGTATTGACAGTGCAGCCGGCTCCCATTCCAGGGCCTCAGTGGAGCTTCTCATACATTTGGATTATTGTAACCTAATACACATACACGGAGCATGAATGTTTCTCTGCTTAATATGCTATCTGACTGTAATGTTTGAAACAAACTTTCTATCCACCTCTAGCAAAGGTATAGAACACTTCTGAAGTCTGTTTTGGGTACTAACTTCATACTTTACATTATTTTTCCACTGTCCAACCAACAGATATTGACCATCCACTGGGTGCCAGGCCTTCTCAAGATGCTGGGATATATTCAACCAGAATACATTTTCCAATCTCAGGGAGCTCCTGCTCCTCTTGCATGTTCACAGAACTTTAGACTTAGATCTGTTCCCCAATAGAGAAGCAGGGCTGGCACCACCTGCCACAGTTTTGTCTGGTAGAAATGTAATGAGACCCAAGTGTGGGAAGTAAATTTTCTAGCAGCCATATTAAAATGAAGTTCAAAGAAACAGGTGAAATTAATTTTAATAATATAATCATGTGTTTAATGCTTTTTATCCATTGTATTACTATTCCAATATGTAAGTAATAAAATTATTAGTGAAATACTTTATTTTTTTTAATACTAAGTTTTCAAAATCCAGTGTGTATTTTGCACTTATAGCTCACCTCAATTGTGACTAGGTGTGGCCCTAAAAAGAAAATAATTAAAAAAAATAATAATTTTTTAGACTAGGGTTCTTGTCAAAACAAGAGAGAATTTGGGCTCTTAGATTTAGAGATTGTATTTATTGCGTTGTAGTTAGTTTTTTAACTCATGAGCCAGTTACTGAGTACCATATTTATGTATTCAGTTTTATGCAATCATTAACCTTCGTATTACTAATACACTGTTTTTATATTAAGATATTTAAGACAAATAGCTCTGTATTGTGAGCTTAATACATACATATTAAATTGTATTGAATTAGATACTAAAGAATACTGTTCACATAGTTTTTAAACTGAGGTAAAGTAATTTGGGCAAGTATTGACATTACATAAAAATTGAAAAAAATCGTATGTTGACAGAGAGATCAAAATAACCAGGAGTAATAACTGAATTATAAACTTAATAGTAAAGCATAACCTAAAGGTACTATAATTTTTATATTCCCTTAGAACTACCAGTGTGTGTGCTTTTCTGGTTGGGAAAGACATTTCTGTGAACAAGAATCCAGTACCTGCCAAAAGAATCCCTGTAAGAATAATTCCACCTGTACTGACCTTGACAGTAGCTATCGGTGAGTAATATAGGTATTGTTTCCTCAAAAAATTACTTGCCATTCAGAATGTTTTGGGGCTATATTTAGACATTGTTTTCACTTTACATCAATTAATTAAAATAATGGTACCAAGATGAAATGCCATTTTCTGACAAGATAGTGTCACATTCATTTAAAACTCACAAATACTTATCTAGTCACTTATGATGGAGCATGATAATGTGAGAAAAAAGAATGTAAACATGTATGTGTGAATGGGTCACCTTTCTGTACAGTAGACAATTGACAGAACACTGTAAACCAACTATAATGGAAAAAATATCATTATAAAAGAGGAAAATAAATAAAATCTGCAAATACCAAAGTTGAGATATCAAGTCAAAAAAGAAATAAACAAGAATAAACAAGTTTTAACTCAGAAGTGC
The DNA here is from genome assembly GCF_016906955.1 of Phacochoerus africanus. Lineage (NCBI taxonomy): Eukaryota > Metazoa > Chordata > Mammalia > Artiodactyla > Suidae > Phacochoerus > Phacochoerus africanus. Next base: position 46,267,082 of record NC_062545.1, on the reverse strand, counting down.
AATGTCCAAATGTGTCTTATCTTACAAAGGCGCTTACTTCTTCAAAACACACTGTCACCATTTCAGTATTGCTTTGGGCCACTCTATGCAAAGTGAGTGTCACAGTATGTGTCCTTAGTGGGTCTCTTGAATTAAGATTTTCAATTTATTTGCTATAAGATAATCATGAGTTTTAATTATCTTAGTCAAATTATTGGTGAATTTTACAGCAGTAAGTATCCACATTTTCTGTAATACAATTAATTGTGTTATTAATTAAATTTTAGATAAGTTTGAACCAACCAAACAAATCTGAGTAGCCATTGTTATTACTTCAAACGTTTCATAGCCAAATATATATTTGTAAATAGTTTTTAGAATTTATTTTTTTGGTGTGTACTAGGTCCTTCAAGTCGATGAAAAATCAGGTGTATTGTAACTAGAATGCTTTTCTTCTTGTCACAGAGGCAGAATAATTAAATATATTTAAATATAAATATATTTATATGATTATTTTTCCAGAGATTAATCAAAATAGTTTCAGAATACCCTCTAAAATAAATCACACACTCTCTTGTCTTATGACTAAAACTAAGAATTCTGGATCTGTTAAGCATTGAAAGATTTTTATAGGAGTTCCCGTTGTGGCGCAGAGGTTAACGAATCCGACTAGGAACCATGAGGTTGCAGGTTCGGTCCCTGCCCTTGCTCAGTGGGTTAACGATCCGGCATTGCCGTGAGCTGTGGTGTAGGTTGCAGACGCGGCTCGGAGCCCGCATTGCTGTGGCTCTGGCATAGGCCAGTGGCTACAGCTCCGATTCGACCCCTAGCCTGGGAACCTCCATAAGCCGCGAGAGTGGCCCAAAGAAATAGCAAAAAGACAAAAAAAAAAAAGATTTTTATAAATGTTCCTCATTTAGGGGACTGAAATGGGATATAAGACCAAAGATGGTCAATATAGGCACTTTATTTCATTAAAAGGGAATTCTGAACTATCTGCCAATTATTTGATTTACATTTCAATGACAGTAACAAAAATAATGAATAACTTGGTAATACAGAAGAACTCTCAATATCAACAGTTGGCATTAGTTTAAAATATACAAACACAGAGTTATTTTTTGTGACATTATCAATTATTAAAATTGATATATCACCATAAATTAATATTTACTTGAATTTCCATCCACATAGCAGGAGAAAGAATCAACTTTTGTTAGGCTAGGGGAAAAAAAAAAACTTTTCATAGTTGTCTATGTATGTTTATTTTCCATTAATAATGTTATTAATTATAACTTACAATGTATAATAAGAATTTTCTAGGATGCTTTTCAGAGACTCTGACATATACCTTTATTTTTTTGTTTTTTTCTATTTTGGTTTTTAGGGCCCCACCCGCAGCATATGTAAGTTCTCAGAGCTAGTGGTCAAATCTGAGCTACAGCTGCTGACCTGCACTACAGCTCACAGTAACACCAGATCCTTCAACACTGAGCAGAGGCAGGGATCAAACCTATGCCTCATAGATACTAGTCGTGTTCATTTCCACTGAGCCAGCTTTTAAACATTCAGTTCTCTCTTTAGTTCCTAAAGATAATCTGTTTATGCTTTTGTGTATGTGTGCAGTTACACAGTCAGTTGCCTCCAGAAAAATACTGGCAGGAACACACCTGTGGTTGAACCAGTTGTGTTTGTAACTCATTGCTGAGATAGAACACACAGCTTGTGAATCCACAGGGCATTTCAGTAAAAGGGTCCTGGGCAGGATTTAGAGGTTCCTGCTTGTGACACATAATTTTGGAATGGTATACAAAAGTGGGGCTTTGGTCTGCATAGGATATTGTCAGGGGGTGGCAAGCATTCTGTGATTGGACTCATACTCAATCTTACCTAGAATGATTGAAAACTAGATGGAAGAGATTACATGTTTACAGAGGCAGCAATCCTGCCTAATAGACTTGATAGGGAAATGTTCACTATTCTTGTGGTTTAGAGAATGTTCATATTTTTATTGGTATTTGGATATACTTAAGGGGTGGGCTTGTTTTTGTAATGATTCATCAGAATCACAGAGTACCTTCAACTCATTTTGATGTTCTGTGAAATTGTCTATTGAGATGTTTTAAGGGGAAAACACGGTGTAGCTGAAAGCCTAGCTTCCAGTTCCCGGCCAGCTCCTGGGAATCATAGATTTAGTCCTCACTTTCGCTTTCCTGAAACACAGTCTCATAGATAGTGCATGTGGAATACATCACTTATGTTTGCCCATCTGGTCTAAGGTAGGTTATTCCCATAATGTCAATCAAACAGAATGAGAAGTCACAAGTATTAATTTATTATCCAGCGCGATAGTACTTTTATTTAGATAAAAATACTGCCATCATTTGATTCAGAGATCTTAAATATCTAGAACAAAACAAACTACAAAGTCTATAAGGCTTAATTAAAATACACTTTAATATTCATGAGACATAATCAGTCTTTCTAGAGATTCTGACACCACTAATTATGAACTTTTAATGACTTAAATTTATAAATGTGTGAGAAGATTTTGCCTCTTACATTAACACAAACACTCATGTTATCATGCTTCAGATTTTTGAAAGGTTACTGATACATTTCTAAGATAATAGATTTGCATTTTTTCTCAGTATAAAAATAGAGGTCCAGCCGAAATAAGCTTTCTAATTGTGTTTCTTCTTTGTGATTTTAAAACTGAAAATGAATGAAGACAAATGTTATATTAACGTTGTCTTTGGTAGCTTGTAAGGGGATGAGAAAATTCACTAAATACACTACATTGAAGTAAACATAATTAGTATATTATGTGTGTTATATATGTATGTTGTATATGATGACTCACTGTTTAGGAACTACTAAGTTGTCTATTTTTAGGGATTTTAAATTTTAATAACAAACCTGAGATCATATAGTCGTATGTGGTCTAGTCTATTTAAAAATTTTTGTCACAATTACATATTATCAAGATTTACATTTTAGTGAGAATGAGAAAATTTAACCATTTCTCTCTTGTTGAACATTAAGCTTGTTTCTAATTTACAGTTAATTACATTATTCACAGTTAATTACAAATAATATTGAACTGGTATTCTCACACACAAAAAATCTTCATTCGTATTTATGATTATTTCTTTTCTTTTTTTCTTTTCTTTTTGCTTTTTTTTTGTCTTTTTGCCATTTCTAGGGCCGCTCCCAAGGCATATGGAGGTTCCCAAGCTAGGGGTCGAATCAGAGCTGTAGTCGCCATCCTACACCAGAGCCACAGCAATGCAGGATCCAAGCCTCATCTGCAAGCTACACAACAGCTGATGGCAACGCCAGATCCTTAACCCACTGAACCAAGGCCAGGGATCGAACCCACAACCTAATGGTTCCTAGTTGGGTTCGTTAATCACTGAGCCACGATGGGAACTCCTATGATTATTTCTTTAGGTTATATTTATAAAATTAAATTATTGAGTAATAGACTGTGAACTTTCTTTTAAGCTCCTTAGGATAGCTATCTTAAATTTCTCTCCAGAAAACATAACTTTCTTGCTTTCCTATGAAAAAAAAAGCATAAAAGTGCACACACAATAATTGAGCTTTATGTAAAAATATTCTTGTACAATATAAATGGAAAATAGTATCTCATTGGATTAATTTTCACTCCATTGATTACTAAAGTTGAGAGGTTGTTCTTTTCTGTTGTTGTTGTCTTTTAAATATATTTACTCATATACCATGCAGTTCACCCTTTTAAGTTGTATAATTCAGGAGTTTTTAGTATATTCACAGAGAAGTGAAGCATCACTGCTATTTTATTTTAGATCATTTTCATCACCCCAAAAGAAACCTACACCTCTTAGCATCCCTTACCATTTCTCTGTCCTTCTATGTCCTGAAAAATCACTAATCTGTTTTCTGTTTCTGTGGATTTGCCTGTTGTGAACATTTATTACAAATGGAATTGGGCAATGAGCGGTCTTTTGTGAGTGCTTCATTAGTTATCATAATGTTTTCAAGGTTTATGTTGCCATACTTCATTCCTTTTTATGGACAATAATATTACATCATGTGGTTGTAACATATTTATTTATCTAATCTTCATCTGATCGTCATTTAGGTTACCTGCTTTTTGACTGTTATGTACAAGTATGTGTATGGACATATATTTCCAGTTCTTTGAGTATATAACTCACTTCCTGCTTTCACTGAGCCCCCAGGTTAGTTAGAAATGGGAGATTAATGTCTTTTCATGTATTTCTTAGGCCAGGGTACAAACTTTCAAGTTGTATCCTCTTCTAGTTTCCTAGGATTATATCTGGCTTTTCAAAGACTTCTATGAACATCCTGATTCCTGTTTTCACCTTTGTACTTGGCAGCCTCTTGTTAGCCTCAACTGAAATCATCACCTCAAGCAACTGCAATGTTAAGCAATCACCACTGATTGTTTTTAACAAATGCCCTTAATATAAGGCTTTTCTAACAGAATGAGCTTTGAGTCAGGTCAAATAAAGTCTCTTCCTGAGAATGAAACATTCACAGAGCTGTCAGACTAATGAAAAGAGTGATATTACCTGGGGAGAACCTTTTAGGTAAGTTCCCAAAACTGTATTGCTTCCTCTAGTAGCTGTCAGGCTGCTAGTTTCACAGATGCCATAATTGCAATGCTGTTGGTTTTCAAATCTTTGCATAGCTAGGGAGAGGAAGATGGCAATAGTGCAGTTTAAACTACCAGACAGCTGACTACATTTAGGAGATTTAGTTATTTTTCTTGAATAAATATTCTTTAGATTGTTGCAGGCCTTTAGTTCATTCCAGGGTTCTGGGAAAGTTGATTTTTGAGTATGTTTTCCAGTGTTTTTCTTTTATGTGAGACTAGATTTCAGAAGTTCTCTGCCACTACTGAAGTGATTCTACCAAATTATATTTTATATTTTTCAGAGATGAGAAAAGAGAAAAGGTGTTGGTGGGTGGAGGGAGAGGGAGAGAGAGAGAGTAAGTTCTAGAGTTAGAGTGTCTGGATATAGGATATAAAATTTGGTTCTATTGCTAACAAAGAGTGGAATTGGGTTAAAGAAGTTTATTTATGTTCCTAAGCTTTCAATTTCCTTGTTTGGAAAGTGGAGATAATAATAGTTATATTGCATATGGTTATGGTTATAATTAAATAAAATCTTTACACACAGTACTTAGCTCATTTATTAATATATAATAAACTCAAAGTAACACTAGTTTTTATTATCTCCAACATTTGTATTACTTTTAAAATATGTGTAAGATTAAAGTAGCATCTTATAAATGGCGTATCCTTAGAATTACATAGATATCAACTTATCTTTTTATATGTATATAGCAAAAAAGAACACTAAAAAGTGATTATTCTTTCATAATTAAGTAAGAGTTTATTCACTAAGTTTAGAGCTCTCTGATGCTGTCCTACAACTTTTCACTGAACAAAAATTTCAGGAGTCTCAGTAAAGTAAATGAATGTTTTATTTCATCTAGTGAACAGACAACCTAAAAAAAGATTTTGCAAAAATTCTTAAATTTCATACTATTTGAGGGAATTCATATTATAATCATGATAACTGCTTAAAATAGCACATATTTTAATAGATCAAAAAGAATTGCATTTCCTGGGCTACCTGCTTATATTCCTTAGAAAATATTAGGACATGAAAATTTGCTGGAACATCAAATCTCTTTAGATATCTGTGTCCTAAGTTACTAAACTACCTACATGTGCTCATCTCTAAACAACTGGAGTTGACATAGTTTAGTGTTTACATAGTTTCAAGACATTAAAAAGCAAATTGGGCTAGGGATGTAATTTGAATGCTGACTGCAACCTGCCTTCTGCTATTCCTGGCACGGTTTAGAATTTAACTGCCTTCTTTATTTCTGATTTTTCTTCCCCCAAAGCAGAGTCAACAGCTTTAGCTACAGATGGGGCTCTGTATGGCAGTTATTGGACCCAGATGCCACACTCTGGAGCATGTTTTGCCAACAGCATCTGGCTCTTTTGCTGCCTGTGTGATTGGCATTCTAGTTGATTCTGTGGCCTGCTTTTCTTATGGATACATAAGAAAATCATGGACTTTCAGAAAACATGAAGGGCTGCCACAGTTGACCATAAGAAAACAACTTCAAGATGCCATAAAGTATGAAGCACTGTGCATTAGAACTTTTCATGTTTCTTATAAGGATTTTTTTTTTAAGTTTTATATGGCTACAACTGAAAAAATTTTGAAACTTAATGAGTCTAAGTAAAAAATTCTGCTGATCTGTATTTATCATATTGAATGAAACCTACAAAATTCTGGTGTATTACTAGAAATTTATTTTTGTGTTTCTTTTTTCACTTAACTTATGCATGCCTAGGAGCACAAAATGTTAAATACAAGTAAAATAAGTGCTAATATAAAATAAAGCCATGATAGAATTTTAATCTGGGCAACAGCAATCTATCTTTAGCCAATGAAAAATTTTTCCTTTACCAAATTCAGAGCTTTGAAGAAAATATTTGTTGGAATGTGATTCACCTCCTTTTTGGATAGCTACACCATATTTTATTTTATGGATATAACATAAGGACTAGGGAATTTTTAATTTTTGGTAGTTATAAATTATTATTTGGAAAAATTATTTATATGTGTCTCCTTATAGATATATATCTGTAGATTTGTACAGTAAATTCCTAAGTGAAATTGATGAATCAAAGATCATCAAGATTTGGACAGATTTTATCAAATTATCTTTTGGCCAGATTTAACATTATATTCACACAAGCAATTAATGAGACTATCTGATTGACACTTCTAGTTTATATTATTTTGTACTGGGAAAAAAATTTAGTGAGGGTTAGATATGCCCATTTTATATCATGAAGAATGATATACATATATATATATATATATATATATATATATATATATGAATGAAGATTAGACATTGTCAGTAATTAAACAAAATCACTACTTTAGAAAATAGTGAATCTAAATATAAGATCAAGGTCTGTGTGGCTCCAATCCATTGTTTCAGGTCTCTGTCAACTGGCCTTGCTTTGAATATAAAATAATACATGTATTGCCACTGCCTTTCATCCTGAGCTACCAAGGAAGGGCAATCACTGTACTTCTAACAAATTTGAGCAAACTTAAATTGTTATGCTTTACTCAGGTAGTTCTAATTTCATCAAAAAGAGTGACTCAACGTTTAAGTATATATATACATATATATGTGCGTATATGTGTGTGTGTGTGTGTGTGTGTGTGTGTATGTATCTGAATCACTTTGCCGTGTACCTGAAACATTCTAAATCATTTATACTTCAACTTTAAAGAAGTATTATGGTCTTAGTGTTATTGCATTTTGTTTACTTGCTTGTCCTCTAAGATTTTTTTTTGAAAATGTTACCTTATTTCACACAAATTATAAAATTTAAGGAGAACAAAATAACCCAGATATGCTTAGAAGTGATTCACTAGAAAACCATCCGTCATCATTTGCCTCAGACTTGATGTGGCATGCAAGGGCAATGACTATGGCAGGCACAAAACGTAAAATTCAGGAATAAATAAATTCAGGGTTTTGCTGCTAAAATTACTTTTGTTAAACTGTAGGGAAAAAAGGTAATCAGCAGTTTCACAGTTGCACAGAAAGGTGAAATAAGTGAATCTTTATTGCAAAATCTGTTTTTTTTTTTTAAGTTTTTATTTTTTTTTTTATTTTTTTTAGGGCCGGCACCTGCAGCATATGGAGATTCCCAGGCTAGGGGTCTAATTGGAGCTGTAGCCACCGACCTACACCACAGCCACAGAAACACCAGATCTGAGCTGCATCTATGACCTACACCACAGTTCACAGCAACGTTGTATCCTTAACCCACTGAACAAAGCCAGGAATTGAACCTGCAACCTCACAGTTCCTAGTCGGATTCGTTAACCACTGAGCCACGACGGGAAGTCCCTTTTTTAAAAAAAGATTATTAATCAAAATTTCATGATATATTATTAAAAATAATATGAGGTAATCAAGTACACAAGACCTCTCCATTTCCCTATTTTTCAAATTATTTTTCCTGTTTTTCCTTTTCTTCCTTTTTTTGGGGGGGGCAATATTTTATGAGAAAACCCTTTGACAAGGAACTCAATTGTTTTTAAGATATCTATCTTACATATACATTTAGAGGAGTTTGAGAAATTATCTTCACCTGTGTAACTACCTCCAAAATCAAGATATAGAACATATCCATTACCCCAGAAAATTTCCTTCTGCCCCCTCGTAGTTCATTTCCACTTTCTTTCCTCCTGCTATCTATTGGACTTTCAAAAACTGTGCTTTTATAGTCATCTCTGAATAAACTCTTTTAAAAACACTAATCCTTTTTTTTTAGCATGAAAAACAAATTTGTATGTATATGCTCATTTTAGCAAAATATTTGTATAATATTTCTAATTCATCTTTTTACTGTAGCTGGTGAGATGATATACAGATATTATTCCTCTTTCATATATGGGAAAACTAAAAGATAAATAGATCAAATGATTCTCCCAATGAGATCCTAACAGAAGCAATATAGAATTTAGGACTATTTTTTTTTCAGAACTCTTAATACTTTCCATTAATTCTGATGATAATTCTTGGCAAACTCAGTGATAAAATAGTTGTTCAGTGCTATGCTTTTTCTTATACTGGAGGTTCTCAATGTAAATGTAATGATGAACTTTATGTCTACTTTTATTACATAAAATTATTTAATTCCTTATGAATTGATCATGTAGATGAATCAGTAACTTTTTCTAGTGTATCTCCAAGTAGCTAGAAGCTTGTATTTTTAGTTTTAAGATTATTTCTTTGCTTCGTAGAGGGTTATTTCTTTTAAAATTAGCATACACATTCAAGTGGCTTTGATTATGATTCTCAACTTTCTAAACAGTATTCTTTGTCACCCAAAATATGGAAACCATATCTTTTATTTATTTATGTAATTTTTTATGGCCTCACCTGCAGCATATGGAAGTTCTCAGGCCAGCAGTGGAATCAGAGGAGCAGCTGCCAACCTATGTCACAGCCAAACATCACCAGATCCAAACCACACATGCGACCTACACTGCACATTGTGGCAATGCTGGATTGGATCCTTAACCCACTGATCAAGGCCAGTAAATCCACATCCTCTTGGACACTATATCAGGTTCTTAACCTGCTGAGCCACAGCAGAACTCCAGAAAAAGAAACTTTAAAAATAATATACACATTTCCTGAGTGTACTTTATAATATTAATTATACAGACATTTTATTCTGAAGGCCTTTATAAAGGTTACTGGAAATGGATGAAGAGAAAACACCTTCATATTCTTAGATGCCTGTGAGAACATTAAAATATATAACATATTTTAGTTATGTTTTATCAAATTTATGTTTGTATATTTATTTAACTAAATAATAAGTGAAAATTTCAAAATTATGCCCTGAAATTTATTAGTTTCTAAAATAATAAGACAGCTTATATGTAGAAAAGGCTTACACAAATGTTAGAAATTCATTCTGTGACTTACTTCTAGATCTCTGTCTAGACCATATTATTTGAGCTAGTCAAAAATATTTTTTTCACAAAGTTACCATGTTACATTATGCTTTCAGTTTTTATGAAGAATCTATTTAAAAGGTGGCCATTCAAACATTTCTATATCTCTTGAAAAGCCATATTCAAAGATATGGCCCATTATGTTTCCCAATGTCCCATAAAATATTTCCTTGACTTCAATATCAAAACATATTATCCCTCTGCATAGGAAAATATATGCTTTCTTTTGTCAGAAACTGGAATGTGTATAGCCTAAGAATTCTTCTTATTTAGTCTTGATTGTACAGTAAATCACAATCTTTGTGTGCCCTAGTACAGCAGGTCTTTGAAAAATATCTTAGAGGCTATATCCTTTTTTGAAAGTTTTAAATATTATGTTTGTACTTTAATTTTTTTTCTGAGCAAGACTATAGTTTGAGCCACTTGAAATATTTTAAGAAGTTAAGCAAAAATCTTATGAAAAGTGATATTCTGGATTCACCTAAAATATTGTAGAATTCCAAACATTTCTCTATATTCTTTTATAATACACTGGGTGTTAGAACTTTTATAAAATGGTGGCAGATCATTAATCCTTGCTTTATATGGTGTTTAAGATTAAAACTATTGTTTCAGCATATGCCCTAAGAATAAAAAATTAATACAAATGGTCAAATGGCTTTCAAAATATTTTAATTGTAATTAATTAATTTACACATTTATGCAGATGTATATAGATTTACCACAATTTGTAATTACACTTTTGTTTTATCTATTTGTTCAATGTCCTTTTCCCTTTCTAGACTTAGCAAAAGTGCTCTATTTTACTAGAATGTTACTGGACATCGTGCATCCTGTGTACTTCAAGAGACCCAATGAAGGGTGTCTTCAATTAATATTAATATTATAATGAGAAACATGCATGTACCTAGCCATTAAAAAATTTCAGGTTGAAAATCATATATTCTGGATAACTACTAATATTTTTGTCCTGATTGCCACACATTTGCTTATGTGGGGAGTGCTATTGGATCTTTGGCTTATGGTTTTCAATGAGTGATCCTCCTCTGGCACCAACTTTTAGGCACAGACACTTATTGTTATTCATTTCATTTAAAGTATGGATTTGATCCCAGTCAACTTTTTAAGAAAAACAGATCCTTTGGAAAAAAACCTTCATTGCAGCTGCGGCAACACCAAATCCTTAACCCACTGTGCTGGGCTGGGAACCTGTGTCCCAGAACTCCAAAGACACCAACTATCCTGTTGCAACACAGAGGGAACTCCACTGGTTTCACTCTTTCTTAATTTAATGTGGTACTTACTGGATTGATCATTTCTTCTCTGTTAACATTCAGCTTGAGTTTTGGGATTCTCAATGAATATTCATTGATCTGGGCTCATTTCTAGCCCTGTAATTTTCTCAGAATACATTTTTATATAGACTTGATATAAAAACCAGTTGTAGGATAACAGGAAAAAAAAAGGTGTAGAAAATAAAGAGTTCCCATATAAGCCCTAAAAAAGCTCTGTACTTTACTTACTAATCCTCTCATCCCTTCCACCCTGTCAACAGTAAGTGTGTTACTATCTTTATAGTTTTGCCTTTTTTAGAATACTATACAGGTGGAATTGTATATTATGTAATATTTTTCAGTATGCACTATGCATTGAAAGTTCCTCTGTATCTTTCTATAGTTTGATAACTCATTTACTTTTATTGCTGAATAACGTGCCTTTTAAAATTCATCAGCCTGTTGAAGGGCAACTGGTTGATTCCAGTTTTTAGCAGTTATGAATAAGCTACTCTAAAGATCCATGTAGAGATTGTTTTATGTGTGCATAGATTTCCAATTTTGAGGTAAATATCTAGGAATATGATTGTTGGGTTTTATGATAAGCTAATGTATTTAGTTTTGTAAAACTTGCCAGATTGTCTTCCAAAGCTAGTGTACATTTTTCATTCCCACCAGCAGGGACTGAGAAGTCCTATGATCTCCAGTCCCTGCAAGCATTAGGTGTTATAGGTGTTTGAATTTGTCATTCTTATAGGTGCGTAGTGGTATTTCATTGTTGGTTTATTTAGAATTCCAATGACATATGAGACTGAGGATTTATTGCATGTGTATCTGTCATGTGTTTATCTTCTTTAAGTATTGCTCAAATACTTTGATGAAATGTCAAAAAATCATTTTTTAAATTGAATTATTTATGAGTTTCAAGATCCTTTGTATATTTAGAAACAAGTGTTTTTTTGTTTTGTTTTTTTTGTCATTTCGTCTTTTTAGGGCTGCACCTGCAGCATATGGAGGTTCCCAGGCTAGGGGTCTAATCGGAGCTACGCTGCCAGCCTACACCAGAGCCACAGCAACGCCAGATCCAAGGCATGTCTGTGACCTACGCCACAGCTCACGGCAATGCTGGATCTTTATTTTAACCCACTGCACAAAGCCAGGGATCTAACTCGCAACCTCATGGTTCCTAGTCAGATTCGTTTCTGCTGCACTGCGACAGTAACTCCCACAAGTCTTTTTTTATCAGATATATGTTTGTCTCTCAATCAGTGGTTTGCTTTTTCATACTCCTGATGGCATCTTTTTCCAGAGCAGAAATGTTTAGTTTTAATGAAGTCCAACGTATTTTTTTTTTCTTTCATTAATCACATTTGTGATGTTGTGTCTAAAAAGTCATCACCAAACTCAAGATTGCCTTGGTTATTTCCTATATTATCTTCTGGAAGTTATATAGTATGGCATTTTTTTTTTATCTTTTGTCTTTTTAGGGCCACACCCACTGCACATGGAGGTTCCCAAGCTAGGGGTCTAATCAGAGCTGTTGCTGCTGGCCTATGCCAGAGCCACAGCAACACCAGATCCAAGCCACGTCTGCAACCTACACCACAGTTCACGGCAGTGCTGGATCCTCAACCCACTGAGCAAGGCCAGGGTTTGAACCTGCAACCTCATGGTTCCTAGTTGGATTTGTTTCTGCTGTGCCATGACGGGAACCTCTAGTATGGCATTTTACACTTGGTCTATGGTCCATTTTGAAGCCTGTCTTTTTAGGCATGTGTTCCTGAGTAACTTGGGTTTGTCATTTAATATCAGCCTCATCAGCTTTAAATTAAGAAGAGTGGTGCATATCTTTCAGGCATAGTGAAAAAGTATGCATATGGTCCCAAATAGTGTTTTGCACATAGGAAAAAATCAGAAATTTGAATTTTCTCTACTCCACATTTCTATCCATAATTGTACTTATTACCCAGCATTGTCATAAGCCCTTCTTTTCCTTTAGAACTTTTCAGCCAAATTTAGGGAGATATAGAACTCTAATAATGGTATTTATATTACCCTTTGTCAGATCATAATTTATCTTTAGACATTACTTCCCAGATTATTTCCATATATTCTGAAATTAAAGTTCAGTCTCACTTGCTATTGCTAGAATCTTAATGCATCATAATGTCAAAATTTATAAAGATTAAGTTTGGCAGACATTGAAAAACAGCAAGATACCAAAGACAGAATGTCAATTGTTTTATATATCTTGAGACATGCAAAAGAATGCAAGGAGATATCAACAAAAATTTAAGTTAATGAAGAATGCATATGATGACATTGAATACATAGACAAAATTGTAAAGAAATATTTGCAAATAATAAATAAAACCTCAAGGTAATGGTTCTTTGTGAAGAGATAATGGAAAAATTTGATTTGGCAGGCATTTCTAATGAGCTTTAAATGACTTGGGAATAATCTATTTCTTAATATTGATGGGATGTAAGTGGGTAATAAAATGATTAATATTCAAAAAGGTAATTAGACTTAATGTTGTACTTTTGTAGCTTCTGAAATATAGAACAAAATAACTAAATAAAATTTAGAATTATAGACTTGTGCTTATATTTCAGACATTGCAATGTCAATAGAAGGGACCAGATATAAATATTCAATTGTAGATATATGGATTTTTTTTGTCTAGGTAACATGTTGATTTCAGACTTAAAGCTCTATCTTCATCCCCTCAGGCAAAACTACACCTTTTCATATTTTAATCAGTGACCTTTAAACAACTGAAGAATTCGAACCAGTTGCTGCAAATCTTGGCTGTATCCATTGAATGATTAAAATTGTTTTAATGAGTGTCCCTTCATCTAATGATCAAACACACACACACACAAATGAAACATGTTACTATGAATTAAAATTTCATAGTAAAAACGTCAAGGTGTTTTTAAACACCTGTATTTATTTAAACACTATATTTGTTTCCCAGAATTACAGATAGATTGATAGATTCAACTTCCATATCTGAAAGTATGGTTCAAATTGGTTTAACACATAAAGAAATCACCAGTTCATTTCATTTTACTAGAAGTCTAGAGATAAGGAAAGCCACTTGAGTGGGAAATGACCTCATTTCTCTGAGATCCCCTTGGCTGAGCCATGGTCTATGTGCTGACTCCATCAATAAACTACTCTTTCATGTTGGCAAAGTTATGTGAGACAACTTGACTCTCCATATACCCCATGGCATCAATGAAAGAGAGAGCATCACTTTTGAAGGTTGATTAATTAGAGAGAAAAAGCATTATTTCTCACAAGACCTCAGTAAGTGTCACAGCTCATCAACTTGCATTGTGTTGGATGTCCATTCTGAATCAATGCTGATTAGTTTAGTCTTGGGTTCCTAAACAGGACACTTCAGGAGATGAGTAGATACTGCTGTACACTGAAACTGAGACCTACACCACACATTGAGAGATTCAGATTTAATAGGCCCTGGGTGCAATCTAAGCTTCAGAATTTTTAAAAGCTAGAGGATGACTCTAAAGTATAGCCAAAGGTGAAATTCACTGTCATTGAGCAATCAGACTCACCTTTGCCATGGGCTACTAGCACAGAATCAGTTTCCTTTTTAGCACATGAAATACAGAACAGGGGGTAGATTCCTGAATAAAATCAGTTATATAAAGAAATAGGTGGAGTTCCCACTGTGTCTCAGTGGTAACAAACCTGACTAGTATCCAAGAGGATGCAGGATTGATCCCTGGCCTCTGTGAGGGGGTTAAGGATCTGGCATTCGATTAGCTGTGGTGGAGGTCGCAGATGCGGCTCAGATCCCACATTCCTGTGGCTGTGGCATAGGCCAGCAGCTGTAACTCTGATTTGACCCCTAGCCTGGGAACTTCCATATGCCACAGACGCAGCCACAAAAACAAAAAGAAAAAAGAAATAGGCAAGGGAGAATGGGCACTATGGGCACTATATAATTAACTGATAACATCCACAGGCTTTCCATTCTAGGTTACAGTAACTATAATCTGAAATTGAAAATAAAAAGAAAAACTTTGGTATGAAAAAATCAGATTATATATTTAGAGTTTAGGAGGATGCAGAGCAATGTAATAAATGACAGTAAATCAGACTTAAAATGTTGTATATAGATGCATGTATAAAATAGGGAAAACAAACAAGCATTCAAAAATTCCAATATATTTGTGTTCTCTAGTAATAAAAACTTTGTAGGTATAATGAAAATGGAAAAGCAGTAAATTGAAAGTGTCATGAATATTAGAATATCTGTATTTCAATTAAAATGAGCATAATACCTGGTGTAGAGATGGCCATTTTCCTTAAAAACATTCATGTATTGACTGGCTTTAATGCAGATGTGGCAACTCTCTTTCAATGGAGACAACAAAGGATTTTATGAAAGTGAAATATGTGTGAAAGAAATAAATATTGTTAAGATTAGGATATTAATTTGTTAGGCACTGAATAAGTTACTAAGGAAATAGAATAGATACATAAGATCTGATGGAGAGGGAACAACAGGAAAGATAAAAAAGATAGGACCTTAACCTAGGTGCTAAATTGGACAAGAGCACAAATGCCTGGGATGACTAAAGATGGGACTCCGGGGAGTCAGCTGGTGGAGTTCCTCCTTCTAGTAGCACCAGGATTAACAAATTACTAGAAATTCTGAAGTTTCACAGTAGATGTAACATGGACATAAATAGTGTTTATATAGTCAGTGCTATTAAAGTTTAAACATTTCCTTTAAAACATCTGGAAGAAAAAATTAAACCGAACAGCATACTGTTCAAAATTAGAGTGTTCTTTTACATTCAAAAGAAAATGAATGAGTGCATATTGATTAACATCTTATGCATGTCTGGCATTCAAAGCAAAACATATGCATCGTTATTTACTCACAAGCAAGTTCTGAAAGGCAAAGTGCTCTTTCAGCATCTTGATATGGTCATTTTCCCAGGCTTCAACACCACATTTGTCAAAATTTGGCCTATTGCATCTACTATATAACTATTCTACTATGACTAGTTGAGTTGAACTGATGTTTAGTGGCAGAGGTGTCCCCAAAGGAAATTAAATTATTGGTGTCATTCTACAAAATGATTCAGAAGAAACCCTCTGAATCACCTTATAGGAGATCAAATATCTTATTGTTGAGCATATGCGAATATCTGAAATTCTTCATATAACCAAAAACAAACTTATCTTTATGACATCACTAATGACATAAAGATGTAAATTCATCATAATTATCTAACAATAAACTGAAAGAGAAAAGGAAGACTGCATCGGTCCTGGCAAGAAGGAAGAAACATCATCCACCTGCCTGAAATATCAGGAACATAAGAAAGATAAAGTGCGAAAGGATCAGGTTGAACAACAGAACAAAAAACAAAACTACGGAGCTGCCTTGTAAAAATCTTTTCAGCATAATGGTGGCAATCCTGGAGAAGCACTAATCTTATCTTCCATGTTAGATGTATGAGGGCTAGAAGCTAGAAAATCTCCCACTCTTGTAGATCAGCTATATTCAGGAATTGCTCTTCTGGGAAGCTTAGGATTTATTTAATAACTATTTCAGCAGAAGCATGGAGGGGAAAGGGGGCCTTTCTCTGATGAAGCAGCTCACTTCTTGCCAAAGACAACAGAAGCACCAGAAAAAAAAAAAAAAAAAGATAAGCACACCCACATGATCATCATGGTGATGAGATCGACTAAGCTAAATAGAAAGTCAGCTGATTGATGACGTCTCATGCTGTTCTTCAATCCCAGAGATGCTCTGCCAAGAGAGAATGAGCTATCAGTCAGATTTCCAGTGAATGGTATGAAACGGAGTGAATTCCATCGTAGGGAGGTCAAGGGCGTGCAAAAAGAAATGCATTTACTTTCTTTGTAAATGCCATGCATAGATGGATATCTATATGTAAACAATGAAATAGAATAAATGAAAGAATAAACAAGAATCATGGCCTGCTAACTTATGCTACAGAATAAAAGTAGGATTCAAAATTGGGATAAAAATCAAACCACTGGGAGGAAAAGAAAGTTGTTTGATTCTAGAATATTGTACGCTCTAATGATAAACTATGACCTGATAAAAGGGTAGTTTAAATTCCATTATTAGAATTCCATAACTCCCTAAGTTTGGCTGAAAAGTTCTAAAGGAAAACAATTGTTTATATATTAAGAAGAAAATAAAATTTCATCTCCTACCCAACCCGCTACTCAATATATCCTTATTTAATAAAAACAGTCTTAATCCAAAGCGCTCTCTATATTCCAGGTACTTCTCTAAATATTTTACACATAGTAGCTAACTTAGTCTCTACTTGAAAAAGATAATTTACTCTCCCAATTTTTAGGTCCTGAGACTCAGAAATAACCTGTTCAAGTTTGCACAGCTACTATAATAAAGCATTTGAATTCAGAACATCTGACCCTTTGAGTACATGATTTATTCCACATTTTTTACTGTCTCTTGTAAGCTTCTGAAAACTTTCTGCATATATAGAAGTACATATATATGAACATTATACACTATTGGAATCAAGTTTATATATACTTTTTATATTTTATATATTATATAATAATATTTTAAAATGAATATCTTCTCAACTCATCACATGCAAAACTATATCATCAATTTTAATTATTCAAGATACTATAACCAGTGCCCTCAATGTTATTTGTGTTCTTTTGATTTTTTTTTTCCATTGTAAACAATGAAAGAGAGAACTTTGAAAACATATCCATATGCTCTTGCGTGCATATTTCTAGAAGTAAAATGAAAGCATTTGGCAGTCACTCTTGGTAAATGTGTTTAGATCCCAGGATCAAACTCTAAGATGGAAGTTGCTACCCTGAAGGTTTATTGTGGAGTCCTCTTCATATATGTGCAGTGTTTTTGTACACTATTTATATCACAGTAAGCTTTTGAAAAATAATGTATCTGTGGGAGAATTAAAGATGCAGAGTTGGGCATAAGCAGAGGATGAATTGCCTTGGAAAGACGTGGAGGCTCCCCAAGCCCACAGACTTTTCTAGAGCAGAGATGACCCACTAGAATTATCTCACTTTGAGGCACAGGGGCTTAGATTTTTGTCCCTGCCTCAATCAACTATTGGATATATTTAAAATTTGTATGTATGTGCTAGCAGATATTGCATTTATTATAATGCTATTTCCAACAACAAAGATTTATTCATTTCCTACTTGCTTATAGTACATTTTTTTTTGTCTTTTTGTCTTTTCTAGGGCCGCACCCATAGCACATGGAGGTTCCCAGGCTAGGGGTTTAATTGGAGCTGTAGCCCCTGGCCTATGCCAGAGCCATAGCAATGCAGGATCCAAGCCATGTCTGCTACCTACACCACAGCTCATGGCAACACTGGATCCATAACCCAGTGAGCGAGGCCAGGGATCGAACCCGCAATCTCATAGTTCCTAGTCAGATTCATTAACCATTGAGCCACGATGGGAACTCCTTATAGTACATTTTTTGAATGTACAAAAATGCTATGGCCTTTGCCTGCTCAATTGATTTCCTTTGGAGATTTAAAGTCTGATGTTTATTACATTTGGAGTTTAAAATGTTCCTCCCTATAAAACTCCTGACTTACTGCACATTTAGGAATTATTCTGAAAAATATTCATAAATTTGTTTAAGCTCTATATCTCAGTACTTTAGTTCTTTTAAGTGACACTCTGTAACCTGTTCTGTATTCTGAATATCTGCCTCCTACTCAATGGCACTTGAAAGAAAAAAATCCACTTACATACATGTGGATTTTTATTTCTTCTCAATCTTTAAGAGATTGCATATATATTTTTTCAAGAGTTATTTGAATACAATTTTAGTATGTTTGCTTATAAATATTATGTATGCATACATACACACAAAATTTAAGGACTGAAAATGTTGCAACTATAAATTTATCTAAATATGTAGGAAATTATATTTAAAAGCAACCTTACATTGACTGGTCCAAAGAAACTATTTAGGGAAAAAACAAGTGCCAGAAGTAATACTTAACTTGCTCAGGAAAACTGACACACATAATCAATTTTCTATGCTTATACACACACACAAACACACACCCAGCAAAGCAAAAAATGAAACATAAAATATTAAAATGTTAAATTTATATATGTGATTTACTTATTTATTTTCAGCTGCCCCCATGGTTTGGCCACACCTGCAGCATGTGGAGGTTATAGGGCCAGGGATTGAACCCATGCTACAGCAGTAACCAGGGCCACAGCAATGACAACACCAGATTCTTAACCTGCTGAACCACCAGGGAACTCCCTAAATTTATATATTTTAAGTGTAAAGTAAGAAGTAATACTATGGTTTAGGAAAATGTAGGTGTTGATCACTTTCACAGCATTAACCATTTTCCTATTTCAGTAGGTAAACTCACAGGACAGTAGCTTTAAGTATTGCAGTCAGCCCTTTTATATGTTTTTTATTTTACCTTATTCAGATTACTGTTAGTCACTTTGAGATTATTTTCTTATGCTTACTGTAGCTTAAAAAAAAACTACTCAGTGGTAGATGCTCCTTTCTTATGATTTCCATATTATAATCACAATGGAAAAAAATTGTGCACCTGCTATTACTATCTATCACGTGGTTGGCTCTGGTTTTCTAGGCCCAGATTTCAGTGTATAAATTAGTTTTCTTTCAAATACTGCGTGAGTTTCTTTGGAGTTATTTAAAGTTCAGAGTGAGTGTCCTAGAAACTTGTCCCCTGAAGCTTCTCCCTTTACTTGGCTGGCACTTCAGCTTCTTGTTTTGAGATGAGGATGCTCTGAATCTGGAACAGGCCTGGACTTGGTTTTCAGAGCTGCTGACCTGCCTAGAGAACATCTTGAATTCAACAACTATGAAAACTGATGCTGATCATTTTCTTACACAGAATGGGACATGAAATCATAAAGAATATTCAAAACATATATAATATAAAGAGAATTATACCAATGAAATATCCAAATAGTTCATTTATATCAAAATGTACATTGCTTTAAAATATAGAAAATTCTTCCAATACATACAAATTATATATAGATTTTATCTATAAATAGATGAATTATCATATGTGTACCAAATTATAAAGTTTATATCTTTAAAATATATATAAATAATGAGTCTTGATAGGCTAGATAGAAAAGATCATTACCTACTAATATTAAAGTAAAAGTTCTTGGGAATTCCCTGGTGGTCCAGTGGGTTAAGGATCTAGTGTTATCACTGGTGTGGCTCAGGTTTGATCCCTGACTGGGAACTTCCACATGCCATGGGCATGGTCAAAAAAAAAAAAAACAAAAACCAAATTCTTGAACTCACATGAATATGTGCTCAATGATCTGCTCTTCACTCTTAAAAGATAAAAACAAATTAAAAAAGAAAGATTTGTTTTCTATCAATCAAATGGTAATCAAGCTAGGAGGATTCTTTACCTGCTCATTCTTTCCCACTTAAAGATTCCATAAAATATCAAAGACTGTATCACACAATATAGAGTGGCTAATTTTATATGTTTAATAAATTTATATTTTAGTAAAAAAGGACAATGTTAAATGTAATTGATGCTAAATTATTCTTGGTAACAGTTGTGAGAATGACCCTTGAATCTTTATCACAAGCCTTGATTTTTCCAGGGTCCCATTACTGCATATAGGACAGCATCTTAAATCATGTAGTTAATTTAAGTTACTGTGCTTTAAGCATCAGTGCCCACCTTTTCTCTCCCATCCCCATCATTGCCCTTCCCAATCTCACCTGATGGCACCATTTTCTCTGCAATGCTGAAGCTAAAATCTACAGAGGCGTCTGCCTCAACAGTTTATAACCAAGTCTTCTCAAGCCTTCACCAGAAATATACTTCAAATGTGATATACCTAATTAATGCCTTTGTTTGTGTTCTTATCATCTCTTATCAGCAAGAAAACAATAGCTTGCCAAATGATTTTCATGCAGCCAACCTCTTCCTATTTTAGTCCATCTTCTGCTCTGTAACAATCTATGTTTCAAATGTACTTAAAAACAATAATAAAAGCTTGAATGTCTTCAAAGGTAGGATGCAAAATAACAGTTTCACCATTGTTGTTGCTGTTTTCTTCAAACTTGCCCTGTTGTAACTTTTTATAACTAAAGGCCAGCTTTGTCTATTCATTCCACCCATAACAATCTTCTTGTGTTACCAACTCTTTAATCAATAGAAATTGATAAGAAACCAGACAAGGGATTCAAGCAAGGTTTTATTGGGACCCCTGCTGAAGCCTGAGAGTGAAAACAAAAAGCAGGTGCTCTTGATCGCTCCTGGAGGAGGGGCAAGCTCTTCCATTAAATGTGGTGAAGGTGGGGACAGATCAGTGGATCAGGCCTGAGGGGTAGCTAATGGTGCTCTGCCCACCCCCTGGGTGGTACTATATACAGAGATCATATACAGTACCTTGCTTTTGCTCCAGACACCTCCAAAATGGCAGTTGGCTTTGGGCCTTTATGTATCTTCTTGTTCATAATTGTTCCAACTGCATGTGCAGGCAGTTATTTTCAGTTCCTTATACTTTCTTTGTATTTGTTCTGGGGGAGGCATATTTCCAAGTATAAGGGCTGCAGTAACAGGCCCCAGGTACCAAGTCCCAGGCTGCCTCACTCCTATGTTTTTACATTAGGAGTGTATGTTACATCTTAACATTTTTGTTGTTCTTCAAAGTAGTGTTTATCATGCTTTCCACCTTTAATGTTTACTAATAAATAGTTCATTTGAAATGAATTTTACCATCTGAATAAATGTTTTTCCACATGTTTTTCTCAAGACAACTGCAGTAGTATAGTACAGTAGTGACCATCTTAAGATTCATTATTAATATAGTTTTGTTGACAGTACCCTGATGCTGTAATTAAATGAATAAATGAACAAATAGGTGAGTGGATATAACAAAAAAAAAATAAAGAATGAATGACATAGTTGAGTAGTCCATATTTTTATTTCTTCCTTTTCTTACCCCCCAATTTTTAAGACATTAAAGAAATAATAGTAGTATTTTATTATTCACAGTCTTATCATTTATTTTTAACTGCTAATTTTGGTTGGGATTTTATTTTGCATATAATACTGGCTATACAAACAATAAGTGAACTTGTTTTTTACAAGAAAAGATTCTCTCAAATTATGTCTGTTTTTAGATATATATTTATATGATTATATCCAAAAGGCTGGTATCCCTATATAAATCATGTTCAAACATAGCTAAATATTGCTGAATAATATTTCATCAGGGCATATCAATATTTATGGTTAGGTAAGCATATAGAATGGTTAATATTAAGAAATTGGAATCAACTAAAACCTTTCAAACTAATTAATTTCTTTGATGAATATTTTTTCTGATTGTATAACAATGATACTACTTTATTTTCTATTTTTAGCTTTGGTACTTTAACATTTAAGAATTGAAATGTTGTTCTTACTTAGAAGGAATTCAATTTACTTTATACCAGTGGATTTTTGGTTCTATTTTTTGAAGAGTTATAGAATATATGTTTTTGCTTGTTTGGTTTTTTAATACTTAAAGTCTCTGCCTTTAGCTGTTAGTTTGGAAAATCCTGCCAGATCCCACTGAATCCTGAAATTATTTCATGGTACACCTAGAAACCAGATGGAAGCTCTTACATTAAATATGTTTGTCCATCCATCATGGACTAGCCTCTCTGTCATGTACAAAAGCAAATTCAATTTTCTTAAAGTTACCGAGGTTTGATTTGTAGCCCAGGATGTGATCAATCTTAGAGAATGTTCCATGTGCACTTGAGAAGAGTGTGTATTCTGTTGCTTTTGGATGGAATGTCCTATAAATATCTATTAAGTCCATCTGGTATAATGCTTCATTTCAGGGCGTTTCCTTATTGGTTTTCTGTCTGGATGATCTGTCCGTTGCTGTAAGTGGGGCATTAAGGTCCCTCACTATTATTTTGTTATTGTTGATTTGCCCTTTTAAGGTTGTTAGCAGTTGCCTTATATATTGTGGTGAACCCTATGTTGGGTGCATAGATATTTAAAATTGTTATATCTTATTCTTGGATTGATCCTTTGATCATTAGGTAGTGACCTTGCTTGTCCCTTAAAATATTCTCCATCTTAAAGCCTATTTTGTCTGATATGAGTATTGCTACTCCAGCTTTCTTTTGATTCCCGTTTGCATGGAATATTTTCTTCCATCCTCTCACTTTCAATTTGTATGTGTCCCTAGAAATGAAATGGGTCTCTTGAAGACAGCATATATATGGATCTTGTTTTTGTGTCCATTCAGCCAGTTTATGTCTTTCGGTTGGGGCATTTAGTCTATTAACATTTAAGGCAATTATTGATATGTATGTTCTTATTGCCATTATATTAATTGCTTTGGATTTGTTTTTGTTGCTCTTTTTTCTTCCCTTCTTCTCATGTTCTGTCCTCTTGTGGCTTGATGAGTATCGTTAGTATTGTATTTGAGTTGAATTTTCTTATTTGTTTGTGTATCAATTGTAGATTTTTGGTTTGCAGTTATTCTGAAGTTTTGATATGAGTCTATATATATACAAGATTGTTTTAAGTTGTTGGTGTCTTAATTGCAAGTGCATCCCCAGTGTCCTGCATTTATACCCTCCTCTTCTCACAATTTCTGATTTTGGTGGCATAATTGTGAGTGGATGATTTTGTATCTTTACTGTATATAAACCTTTACTGGTGAGCCTTGTCATTTGCAGCATCTCTTCTGACCATAATGCTATATGACTGGAAATCAACAAGAAGAAAAAAA
The DNA here is from genome assembly GCF_016906955.1 of Phacochoerus africanus. Classification (NCBI taxonomy): domain Eukaryota; kingdom Metazoa; phylum Chordata; class Mammalia; order Artiodactyla; family Suidae; genus Phacochoerus; species Phacochoerus africanus. Next base: position 46,243,404 of record NC_062545.1, on the reverse strand, counting down.
CTGCAAAAAACACAAAAATTTGAGTTAAACAACATACTACTAAACAACCAATGGGTCACTGAAGAAATCAAAGAGGAAATTAAAAAATACCTAGAAGCAAATGACAACAAAGATATGAAACTCCAAAACCTATGGGATGCAGTAAAAACCATTCTAAGAGGAAAGTTTATAGCAATACAAGCCCACTTCAGGAAACAAGAAAAAGCTCAAATAAACAAGCTAACTTTATATCTAAAGCAGCTCAAGAGAGAACAGGCAAAACCTAAAAGTTAGTAGAAGGAACAAAGTCACAAAATTAGAGAAGAAATCAATGAAATAGAAACGAAGAAAACCATAGAAAAGATCAATGAAACTAAAAGCTGGTTCTTTGAAAAGATCTTAGAGGGAAACTACCTCAACACAATAAAGGCCATATATGACAAACCCACAGCTAACATCATTCTTAATGGTGAAAAGCTGAAAGAATTCCCACTGAGATCATGAACAAGACAAGGATGTCCACTCTCACCACTACTAATTCAACATAGTTTTGGAAGTCCTAGCCACAGCAATTAGAGAAGTAAAAGAGATAAAAGCAATCCAAATTGGAAAGGAAGAAGTAAAACTATCACTATTTGCAGATGACATGATACCGTATCTAGAAAATCCCAAAGATTCTACCAGAAAACTGTTAACACTCATCCATGAATTTGGCAAAGTCGCAGAATACAAAATTAATACACAGAAATCGATGGCATTTCTATATACTAACAGTGAAAGATCAGAAAGAAATTATGGAAGCAATCCTGTTTACCATCACATCCAAAAGAATAAAATACCTAGGAGTAAACCTACCTGAAGTGACTAAAGGCCTGTACTCTGAAAACTACAAGACACTGATGAAAGAAATCAAAAATGACACAAATAGATGGAGAGACATATCATGCTCTTGGATTGGACAAGCCAATATTATGAAAATGACCACACCACCCAAGGCAATCTACAGATTCAATGCAATCCCTATCAAATTACCAAGGACATTTTTCAAAGATCTCAAACAAAATATTTTAAATTGTTTGGAAGCATGAAAGACCCAGAATAGCCAAAGACATCCTGAAAAAGAAAATGGAGCTGGAGGAATCAGGCTCCCTGACTTCAGACTATACTGAAAAACTAGATTATCAAAACTGTATGGTACTGTCACAAAGAAAGAAATATAGATCAGTGGAACAGGATAGAAAGCCTAGAATAAACCCACACACCTACAGCCAACTAATCAATGATCAAAGGAGGCAAGAATATGCAATGGGGAAAAGACAGCCGGTCCAATAAGTGGTGCTGGGGAAACTGGACAGCCACATGTAAAAGAATGAAATTAGAACACTTGCTAACACCATACATGAAAATAAACTCAAAATAGATTAAAGACCTAAATATAAGACCAGATACTATAAAACTCTTGAAGGAAAACATAGACCAAATACTCTCTTACATAAATGACAGCAACATCTTCCCAGAGCCACCTCTTAGAGAAATGACAATAAAAGCAAAAATAAACAAATGGACTTAATTAAACTTAAAAGTTTCTGCACAGCAAAGGAAACCCTAAACAAAACTAAAAGACAACCCACAGAATGGGAAAAAATCTTTGCAAGTGAATTGAGTGACAAGGGATTAATCTCCAAAACTTACAAACATCTCCTACAGCTCAATACTGAGAAAACAAACAACCCCACCAAAAAATGGGCGGAAGATCTAAACAGACAGTTCTCCAGAGAAGACATACTGATGGACAAAAAACACATGAAAAGATGTTCAACAGCATTGATTATTAGAGAAATGAAAATCAAAACCACTATGAGGAACCACCTTGCACCAGCCAGAATGGCCATCATCAAAAAGTCTACAAACAATAAGTGCTGGAGAGGGTGTAGAGAAAAACTAACCCTAGTACACTGTTGGTGGGATTGTAAATTGGTGCAACCACTGTGGAAAACAGTATGGAGATTCCTCAGAAAACTAAACATAGAACTATGATTTGATCCAGCACTCCCACTCCTGGGCATCTATCCAGAGAAAACCATGACTCGAAAAGACACATGTACTCCAGCGTTCTTTGCAGCACTTTATACAATAGCTGAGATATTGAAACAACCTAAATGTCCATTGACACAGGAGTGGATAGGGAAGATGGGGTACATATACACAATGGAATATTACTCAGCCATTAAAAGGAACAAAATAATGGCATTTTTAGCAGTGTGGTTCTGAAGTTAGAAATTATCATGCCAAGTGAAGTCAGCCCTACAATGAGGCACCAACATCAAATGCTTTCACTGACATGTGGAGTCTGAAAAAAGGGCAGAATGAACTTTGCAGAACAGATGCTGACTCACAGACTTTGAAAAATTTATGGTTTCCAAAGGAGACAGTTCAGTGTAGGGGGATGCGCTGGGGTTGTGGGATGGAAATCCTATAAAATTGGATGTGATGATCATTGTACAACTATAAATGTAATAAATTCATTGAGATATAATTTTAAAAAGCAAGTTGAAATATATGAATGTTGTGGGTCTAATTTTTAGTTACTAGTAGTGACTTTTTTTCTTGGAGTCTTATTTTTTACAGAATATCCATTCACCTCCATAGCCTTCAGTCGCATCAGTTTTGCTGACATTCAACCAGAGGCTTTCCTGACGACTAGATCCTCGTAAGGACATCATATGAAATCCTGCCCACCTGTTATTGAAGATGATAAAACAAACCTTCACTGCATAGGCTAAATAGTCAAGCATTGTAGGTTATTCACAGGGAACTCTTTCATTTTGCTGTTATGTATTCATGAATGAATACAAGAAAAACGAAATCAAATATTTGTGCAGCGGCCCCTTAGATGTAAATTTACTTCAAATAAAACAAATGCACTGAAGTTATTCTATTGGGGTATGTTGTACCTAACTTGAATATTATTTCACAAAATTTTGAATGGTCTTAAAATGGATTTGAAACCTGCAAAAAAAAAAAAGGAGGAAAAGGAAAAAATAAAGGAAACTAGGAAGAAAAGTTCTGGATTCATAGCTCAAGTTTGCTAAACACATACCTGGAGCAATTCCTTATATCCTTTGTATTTCCAGAGGCGTTATTTGTAAAGTGAGAGAAAGAATAGCTTTTACTTATTTCAGAGCTTTATTGGATAATACATTTGACAGTGTTAAAATATGACATGACTGGACACATGAAAAGTACCACTAGAAATTGAAACCATGTATTTGTTGTTGAGATGCATAGTTTATTTAGGCATAAATAGGGAAACAAATGCTTTTTTAAGTCTGTAATAACACCTAGTAACCACTCTGGATGGCTGGGCATTTTTGATGCCAGGGTCTATGTACACTTTTCATTCTCATTTAATCTTTACAACAATTCTCTGAGATAAGCAATTTCATTAAGCTTTCAGTTCCTCAAATTCACAAATGAAAGAATTCAGGTAAATCTATATGATTCTAAGCAAAGATATTAATCAAAATTTATAATATTTTAATAGATGTTATGTACATGCAAGTATAGAGATTCAGACAGTTCTTACACATCAAAGAACCAGAAGCTTAATAGTGGAGGTAAGCCATGCAAATGTTCATAATACAAGGTAGCATTTGTGATGATTTCTTAAAGGTGTTGCAAGCACACTTTAGAGCAAGTGAAAGCTTGTACAGGATTGGCAAATAAGGGATAGTACAGTCTTTTTTCAGAAAATATTTAGTTTTATTAAGAGACGTAGGAAACACTCAAAGATGAATAGAATAGCACCTTAGACATTTTTGTAAGTGAAAGGATACCCTGTAAATAATTATACTAAAACAATAGTCCTGAACTAGGACTGTCTAGACAAACTAAAATGGATAGACATCAACATTATATCATTTTTTAAGAAGAAGAAGGAAAGCATCATGACTTTTTACTCATTCTTAAAGCAAGTAACATCTCAAAAAAATTTTTTTTTTACATTTAAAAAGTATGCATTGTTTCAGTTGTAAAGTTTGCCTAATGTAAACACGCCTTACAAAGTGATATTCAGATTGCATGGTAGCAATCTCTTTCTGGACATTTCCAAATTAATTTTAAAAAATTACCTATAGGAGTTTCCATCGGGTGCAGCAGACGAATCCGACTAGGAGCCATGAGGTTGTGAATTCGATTCCTGCCCTTGCTCAGTGGGTTAAGGATCCGGTGTTGCTGTGAGCTGTGGTGTAGGTCGCAGACAGGCTCGAATCTGGCGTTGCTGTGGCTCTGGCTTAGGCCAGAGGCTACAGCTCCTATTAGACCCCTAGCCTGGGAACCTCCATATGCTGCTGGTTCGGCCCTTAAAAAAAAAAAGGACAGGAGTTCCCGTTGTGGCGCAGTGGTTAACGAATCCAACTAAGAACCATGAGGTTGCAGGTTCCGTCCCTTCCCTTGCTCAGTGGATTAACTATCAGGTGTTGCCGTGAGCTGTGGTGTAGGTTTCAGACGCGGCTCAGATCCCGCGTTGCTGTGGCTCTGGTGTAGGCTGGTGGCTACAGCTCGGATTGGACCCCTAGCCTGGGAATCTCCATATGCCGCGGGAGCGGCCCAAGAAATACCAACAAGACAAAAACAAAACAAAACAAAAGACAAAAAAAAAGAAAATAAAAAAATTAGCTGTAGATTTCACTCTTTTTAGTTTCTTTTTTTAGACTGGATTTAATCTTATTGAACTAGTAGACACAGTATTAGTCAATTATACCTCAAATCATCTCACCCCCTTTTCATTTTAGTATTTTTTCAGTGAAAATTATACCTATTTTGAATTTAATTTCAAATACTAGTTCAACTCTCTCCTCTGTATTTATTGACACAGAAAGTCTCTAATATGAGGTCCTTCCTTCCTTACTTCCTCTCTGATTTTCTTTGTTTCTCTCTCTCCCCAGCTCTCTCCCTCCCCCTCTCTTCTCCTCTTCTCCTTTCCTTTCCTTTTTAAAGCAAGATATTGCTTATCTTGAACAGGTTAGATATTTTAGCAGTATAATATTTTTAAAGTTATCTTAAGCATAAAGGAAAATTTCCTGTAAAAACAAACTTGCTAATACCTTCCATGCTTTGTCCCATGGAATATTATTTGCTGATAATATATTTACTCATGATTTGGTACTCTACCTGTCCACAGGCTGCCATAAGTTCCAGGGCCAGGGATTGAACCTGAACTAAAGAAGTGGCTCAAGCCACAGTAGTGACAATGCCAGATCCTTTACCTGCTGAACCACCAGCGAACTCCCAAAGTGCTCTTTGAAATCAGAATTTCCGAGAGAGACTGAGCTACAGTCTATGATATACAGATAGCATCCAACTGCTTTCCTTTGTATTTGTTTGCTTTCTCTTCAGTTTTCCCACATTATTCAAATATTAATAGAAAAGATGGTTTTTAAAGCCTATAAAAAACTGGAAAAAACAAAACAAAACAAAACAGCAGCTTGCCATAAAGGAGCACCTTGTTATAAATATTCTGGTGATTTTAAGAATCACAGGTTGCTACAGACACTGAATTAAATACCATCTCAGGCTTATAAACAGTGATCCCATCTGTGAAATCTATGTTGCATAAAAGAAATAATTGAGGAAATGTTCTCAATTGGTAATTCAGCTCAACAGTTGATAACATTGCAATTGGCAGCTCTGTTGTTCTCCAATGTGTCTGTAAGTATATATTTCTATCTGTATTAGAAATTTACCAAATGCCTCAAATCTTATTTCAGCCAATGTATTCAGTTTGGCAATGATATAGATTAAGTTGTCTCAGGATATTTGTCAGACAATGTTTTTAAAATATGTTTAATTTATTAACATTGTTATAAACGAGAAAATGCCACATATTCTTTCAATGTAGCAACTACACTGTAAATGGGAAGAATAAATTTGAAATAGTATGCTCATATTACTTAAAATTTTATTTCAGCTGTGAATGTACATTTGGATGGACAGGACAAAACTGTAGTGAAGAAGTAAATGAATGTGACTCTGACCCATGCATGAATGGAGCTCTTTGTCATGAATCTTCCATCCCGGGGCAATTTGTATGCCTGTGTCCACCCTTTTATACTGGAAAATTTTGCCATCAACACTATAACCCCTGCGATCCACCCAATGACCCTTGCCAAAACAACTCAACATGCTTGACTTTGGTAGATGGAAATTATCATTGCCTTTGTAGACAAGGTAAGAGCTTATACTTGTTTCAATGTTTTATCTTATTTTGTTTTGTCTCTTTAGGCTGGTAGCTTCTTAAAAAATGAGATTAAAACTACACATAGGGAGAGTATCTGACTCCAAACTCAAATATATAAACATACTGGAAAAATAATCCAAAAAGTTAACCTAAATAGCATAGAGGGAAAGGAGGAAAAGTGATACTTTGTAGCTTTGGTTCTATTTTTAAATTTCCTTCAGAAATCCTCTTATTCTTTGTTGACAGCTTCTTTACTAGATAATTTTGACCATGTAGTGTTTCTAACAATAGCAGTTAGAAATGGGTATAGCTGCAGTCTTTGGTAATCAAATGCTTCACTGTATCTTTTCCCCCGGAATTATTGATAAGTATCACTTCTTTCAGCTTAGATTGTTAAACTAGTGTCAAGTGACTATGGTGGCTACTTTGTACCATAGGAGATACCCCATCTAAGAGACAGAAAATGGGCAGATCAAAGGACATAATCGGAGCTCCTGAACCCAGCCACATCTGAAACCAGGATGCTTCTGGCTTTCTGGATCATATCAGCCAATAACTTAACTTATTGTCATTAAAGATGCTTGATTGGGGCCTCTTCAGATATAACTTAAAGAAGTTGGGTTAATCTGCAAGAGGACTGGGTAAATGTTTACTGGAAGCTATGCAAGAGTTATTGTCACCTTCAGTAGGGATGCTTCTGCCATGAAATTAGCACACGATAGGTTTTCGGCATAGCTGGAATGTGTCTTAAACATAATACAAAAACCACATTGTGTTTCAAGGTATACAACTGCTTTTTATTGTCTAACAATAATTTATGGGTTCAAGTTTCTTTCTTTGTTACTGGCTCTACTAGAATAGGAGTCTTTTAAAGATTGGGGCACTTAACTACTCTTCTGTCCAAAAGGTCTGTTTACACTGTATCAGTTAATTAGTTATCTTAGTCAAAGTTATTTCTCTTTGTTTTTACAAACCATCTGAAACTTTATGAAGGTAATCTGCTATAATGACGCAGAGGCAAGTCCATGAACATGTGTACATGTCGGAAACTTCTCAGGCTTCTAAGGGATTGGAATTAGAAACTGGAGATTAATTAGTAACTTTTTGTGAAGATGTCTCGAGAGAGAATATAACACAGTCAAATAGAGCATACAAATTAATGTTTTTCAGTAATGAAGCAGGAAAATAGAGATAGAACAAAATATGAGGGAAGCATTGATGTCCTAATAATCTCGGTAATTTTGAAGCAGAAAATAGAATACTTTTCCTTGGAACCAAGATTGAGAGTGATACCTTTTGCAGAACAATTTAAATAGCAGGGGAAGAGCTAACTTATTCAGCACAATTATTCCATGGTGCATTATTTAGCCTACTAATATTTTCTCAGAATATGTGATAGATACATATTTATTGAGGAGCAGCAGTAATATTTCCTCAATTTAAATAAAATCTCCTCTATTTTCACCAGAAATAATTTCCTACAAGGTTAGGCATGATTTTTTTCAAATCATAATAATTTGTATAATTCATTTTCAATTCATAAATGCATTTAATAAATGTATATACCTAGTGGGATTCCTTTCCTATTGTGAGATGAGGGGAAATAAATTTGAAGATATCATAAAAGCTTCTCATCACCTAATAGACTGGAAATAATATTCCTGTCCACATGAGCACTCACAAATATATCTTGAGGATGATTTAGATTTCACCATAGAATGAGAACAAAATCATTTTTTTCCCCTTGGAACTGCCTCATTCTACATAAGACTTCAGAGACTTCATCTCCTCAAGTCAGTGATCTGGGAATAGTGGCAGGTGGTCACCATGAACCTTCTATTTATCTCTTTCTAATCCTTATTCATCACAAAGAGATGTTTGACATACACATCGTTTCTAAACTATTTTGTTTCATATACACAATTAAAGTTGGAAAACATGTTTCTAAATCTAAAAAAAAAAATTGTAGGAGTGACTGTAAATCACATCTAAACACTGTAAAAAATATTTACTTATTATTGCCCTTAGTAGTTCAACCATTGTAGCAGATCCAAAGCTGAAGTCTGCAACATTACTTCGAAAAACTACCTTAGAATATTAAAAGGTGGCTGACTATGGAACATTTTAGACACTGTGCCTTGAGTTAATTTAATAGCTGTTCTTTAAAATAGAGTCTATGTCAAAACTATTATGTTATTTTATAAGGAAATATCCTAGTCAAATTCCATTTTAAAAAATACTGAAATTTAAAACCACAAATAAAGCCAAGATTTAAACTGTTATTCAGATATAAGGTTTGGAAGCTCCCCTGGAGCTCTTTGAAAATTGTTGGCATTTGTCAAAATATGTCAAAGTCCTGAGAAAAGAGATTTAAGGTGTAAATTTGGGGAGTTCAAACTTTTTAGTCAGTTTATAAAGTTTATCACAATTTTAATATGAGTATGTCCAAGAGACATAGTGATGATGTGACCATATATTAGACAATTAAATTATAAATGACATTGAAATTTACCCTGAAGAATCAGCAAGTAGAAAACTAATGCTTTGATTCATGCCAAATCAATTGCTTAGAAGGTAAACTATTTTGGTTAGTGTGATTAAAACTTACAGTCAAAACAATCTAATTCACCTTGGTGCAATATTTACTGTAGTAAAACACTAAAATTATTGTGATCACATTTTGCAAAAGAAAATAAGGCCAGTGCTTCTGCCTTCTGATTAGTACTGACGTGAGTTGATTTGGTCCTGTGAACATTGAACATTTTCTAGTGGAAAATAGGTAGGCAAGTAGGCATTTAGCAGTAATTCAATACAGAATTGTTTTATAAATAAATCTATTTGTTTAAACAATTTATCTGATTAAAATATCAGTACCTTAATAAATATGAAAAATCACTCAGAAAGACAAATATAATTTTAAGATTCTTAGAAACAAATAGGATTTATACTCAGTACCCCAACACTGAAAATAGCTTTGGTGGTTTAGTGTGCAATCAATATACACATCCCAAAATTTATTTTATACTATGTATAAAGCTCTTTGCCTCTCTAAACTATGCTCTGTACACAACACATGTCAATCTTGCAACTGTGTGTTGGTAATGTTTTAGCAATCTAAACATATATTCTTTATTAACTGATTCAACAAACATATATTGATTTCCTACCATGTGTCAAGTCTTGAGACAAGTTCTAGAGAAATTAAACATGGCAATGACATGCCTTCCAGGAATTTAAAGTTCAAGGAAGAGATACATAAGTTAACTACCCATTTAAGTATGATGCAGTAAGAGCTCTCCCATTTGGGGCAGAGATATGTACAGGCAAAGAGGATTTGTGGGTGTTCAACCCATCTTTCTCACTGACTGTGACAACTGAATTGTGTTGCACATAATTTTGAAAAAACTCTCCTAGCAGTCTGCAGCCATAGTTATCCACAGCAATAACATTCTTGTTAAACTATTCCCTTCTCTGTTTTATTTCTCTATTCTCTTCCGATAATCTCTGGGACCTCAATAAAGTACTTGCACGCAAATCATTTATCTCAACTCTTACTTTGGAAGAACTCAAGTAAGATACTAGCAAACCCTATCGGCAATTACGCTTAATCCAGGTGGGGGTTTGAGGCTGGACTAGTGCCAGGCAGAGTCTTTCTCTGGAACTGATGCTGAGAGAAGCTTTCTCTTTCTGCTAGTGTTGAGTTGGTGCACCTAGCACTATGTCCCCTTCACTTGAAGATCTATATGCAAGAGGAGGGAAGTGTTCATAAAAACAAAACAAACAAAAACAAAGCACACAACAAAAAAACCCCAAAAACCCCAAAACTCATGCTGGTCTTTCCTATATTTTTTTTCCCTTCCTGCAGTTCTGCAAACTACTAGGTAGCCTTCCTATTTAGGCTACCAACAAATCCCACTTATTTTCTTCTTCTTTTTTTTTTTTTTTTTTTTTTCAGGGCTGCACATGTGGCATATGGTAATTCCCAGGCTACTGGTCGAACTGGAGCTGCATACATGAGCCTATGCCACAGCCATGGCAATGGGGGATCTGAGCTGCATCTGTGACCTATGCCGCACATCACTGCAACATCGGATCCTTAACCCACTGAGGCCAGGGATCGAATCCATGTCCTCATGGATACTATTTGGGTTCATTAGTTGGGTTTGTTAACTGCTGAGCCATGACAGGAACTCCTAAATCCCATTTCTTGTCAAAGTTAGTGTTTTTGTTTACACCATATTTGATCAAGAGCAATGCCTAATGCATATGATGAAGGGAAAGAGCTAATTAAGTAGAGGAGGCTGAAGAAACTGAGTTCAACTGCAGGCTGATAAAAATGGAGTATCAAAAATGGCATGAGGGTTATAGAGGTACAGGTGACTTTGGATGGAATGCAGGAATAGCCCAAGTGTTTAGTACACAATGGAGTCTCTGTATTTGTGTGTGTGAGTATATAGAGAGGATCTAAAATAATTGTGTTCTTGAAATAATTCCTTTTCTACTCTTCTCTAAGATTCACTGTCATTTTACTTTGAATTATTTCTCACTTTATAGGCAAGAATGTCACCCTATCAAATGCTTTGAATTTAATTTAAAGGACTTAGTTTCCAAATATAGCACCTTCATCCATAGTCTACAAGGTGAAAGAAGCAATAATTTCTTTAAATGAACTTTACAAAGGATTAAAATATGGAAAGGACTCTGTAATATGTTGTAGTGAAGGGAAGAATCAGCTCATTTTTTGTGTACTATTGATTTACAATTGGGATTTTAAGTTGGATGGATTTGTGGTACAAGAGGAAGCAAGCAATTGCATTTAAATGTGTTTATTACTCCAATATATACTGTCATTATGGTCATGTCACATTACCTGAGGTGCCTCATTTACTTGACAGAATGGTTTGTCTAAATTAAAAACTACTCCTTTTGACAACTGAAAACATGTGCTCCTGTAGTAGCATATATCTATTAGGTTTAAATAGCTGTGGAATTTTATATTGAGAAAATTTTCAAAGAAAATATATATTGTTGCTAATTAACTTTAAACATATCAAATGTTTATTACATTTAAAAACATTAACTTTTATATGCATTATCTAAAAGCTTGGTTTAAAATCATGTTAATAACCTCATTAGGGCCTATTGAAAGTATTAGTTCTACCATTTAACATATTATTGTTTTCAAAGTTAAATTTGCAACTATTTTTTAATATTGGTTAAATTTTAAATAAAATATTAACATTTGTATTATGTCATTTTAAAATAAAAAGAAAAATATTTTTAATATTTTCTGACTTGCCAGGAGAGAAAGCTTTCCTTTTGTTTCCATAAAGATTTAAAATCCATGGAAAATTAAAATTTTGATTGGAAAGAAATAAAAATACTTTCTAATGCTTTTAAAATAACTCACTTTAATAAGTATTGATTTTTATTTTAAAATGTGTGGTTTTTGCACTATCTTATTTAAATACAAGGAAGCATACAAGTAGAAGATATATTCCAGTTGTTCACTATTAACTTCATTTCTAATTACTTCAATTGCAAACTACTTCTAATATGAGAGCTTTCAACTATAGCCCTGAATGATAAAATGCTTCCTGAAAAGGTTTTATGGAAACCTAACTATTGTTAGTGTACTTCCAGAGAATAAAAAATAAAAAGGTTACACCTGTTAGAAATGAGAAAATATTAAATAGTTAAAAATATTATACCTAGAATCTACATTGATTTATTTCTGGACTTGAGCAGTATTAGTAACTAATTTAAATGTAAAAATATCATTTATTAACCATTCATCTGCATTTGCTACACCAATCACAGGCAAGACAGTATCAAAAAAAAGATCAAGAGAATATTTGCTTGAGAATTTCTCATTATGTTCATTTGAAGAACTCTACTGCAGTTAATAAAATAGAGTCAGCTTAATAGTTCTGGATAGGAATAAATAGGGGAACAGCATAGTAGTAATTCACTGTACTTTGAGGTTTGGCAGACTTGTAGCTGGCAGTGCACATATTCAAAAAATTGCCCTTCACATGAATATATATCAACTGCTAATGCCAGGACTATGGAAAATTTAGTTTGGGACTAAGATATATACATTTCACTCACTTAAATTCCCCTTTGCTTTCTCAGTAAAGTTTTGACTTATTTTATATGCAGTCCACATCTACTTTATTTTTTCTCCAATGTCTACTGCGTTTCAGCGATCTCATTTCCTCAGTTCATTGACATATGTTGCAAGTTGGTAACAAAGCTCCATCTCAGAAATGTCAAACTAAATGAATAAGGTAAAAGCATGGAAAACAAGGTTATTCTGTGAGCTGTCCAAGTTCCTTGGTTCTGAATGTTCTGATTCATCAGCGCAGCTGAATTCAGGGTGGTACCCCTGTAGTTAGCCAGTGTCCTTGAGTTCTAGTACCTCGAAAGAACATTTCTAAGAAGGAATTTAAGGTCAAAACGCCCTGCCTCCTAAAGAAAGTTAGTCATTCTAAAAGTGGGAATGGTGGAATGTATCCAGCTTTCTCATCTTTAACTTGTAAAATAGTTTAACTGCCATATCATAGTTAAGGAAATAGCTTATTATGTTATGTGTAACTGTACTGTGACATTTACAACTTAAATATAACAGTAATAGTGATTTATGAATAGTGTTGAAGCACGTTGGAATAATAATTTGTTCATCTAAAAGTAGGAGAATCATATTAACTTGGAAATAACTAATTTCCAATAATAAAATTTTGTTCTTAATGCTGAGGATACAGTATCTAGTGCATGAATGAAATTGTAAGCATGCAACTTCAGAGTTTAACTTGAAGGATTTGATAAATGAGTAAGAAAAAGATAGTACAATTAATGCCAATGCTTGTCTGGAAGACTGGTCTGCTAGTAACATAGGCACTCCAGGTTACTTATTAATGTTTCACAGGGCACCTTGTTCCATTGTTCTACTTTTCACCTATTGTTATCTCTACATTTAAAGGGAATTTCTTTTAGATATCATGCAGTCAGTTCTTTTAAAATAGTCTGATTGTGTCTGCCTTGTAATTGAAGTGTTTTTTTAACAATCATATTTAATGTAATTATTAACGTATATGGCTTTAAATCAATCATCTTGCTATTTGTTTTCTACTGTTGTAGCTTTACTATGTTCCTTTTCATTCTTGTCTCCTTTTGGATTGTCATTTTAAGTGGTCCTATGATATGCTAAAGGGGCAGCTGGATTTCACAAGACTTAATATCAACTTGCTTGCCCCAAACTCTAACCGGAAGTGAGTTTGGCTCTTGACCTGATGGCAAACACCACAGAAAATGGCCTACAGTAGCTTGTGGTGTAGTGTGACATGAAAAAATAAAGCACCTAGTCCCAGGTTATTTCACGGGAGCCTGAGTAAGGAAAGAGGGAAAGAAATTTCCACTCAGCAGTAGGAGCTGAAGCTCTTATACAGATAGACAAGGGAAGCTGTGTTATAGCACATGCATGCCAATATTACAGAGGATTTAAAACTTTGAACATAAAGAGATGTTTGCAGATAGGATGATGAGGAGAAACCTTAGAGAAGGTACATTGGGAAGAAGATGGCCATTCATGGGTAGCTAGACCCATGTCTCCAATATGTCTCTATCCCTGTCTATGTGTATAGCACTAATAAGGTTTGCTTAGAATAACTTAAATAGCCTCTGTTCCACAAACTAAAAAAATCTGAGTAGACATTGACATTATAATGTCATCTCAATAATTTGGTGCTTCATTGTGTCACTGAAAATGTAAAAGAAAGGAAAATCCTCTTGTTTCTTGTATTTCTAACTAGTATAGAAAAAAATATTAGCAACCAAAAATGAGTAAAAGTGTATACATACTATGATAACTAGTTATTCTATAACCATGGAAATAATTATTTAAATGGTCATCATAAGTATAAAAATATTTAATGTATAATCACAACGTTGAAAATCAACTATACTTTAAAAATATTAATGTATTTTAAATAGCGATGTAATCCTTTTTTTCTGGTACAAATGTGTTGAAATAATTACAACTGCCTCTTTCATAAGTCTGTATAATTTTCTTTTTTTCTTTGATTTTAAAATATAACTGGCATGTGTTTAAATGGATGACTGATTATTTAGCTGTGAATCAGAATAATTTGTTTTCTTTGAATCACTTGTATATGAAAAGCAATTAAATAATTTGCCTCATCTGCTAAATGCCTTGAATAAATTTGATCATTGAAGCTTAAATTGTACTTTAAGATTGGTCATCCCATTAATTCATTTGTTTTCCAGATTGTTTCAGTTCTTTTTTGTTCAAACACCTAAAGACTTTAAAACAACAGCAACATTAGGAACAGCTCTATTTCCACAGGAGATTTAGTAAAGTATTCCTTCCTCCCTTGATTCTTTCATTTTAACTCATTAAGTAGAAACTAGTATAATTTTATTCATGTATTATGTGAAATAGAGTCATACGAGAGGCCAGGGAGGAGATGTTTCCTCTCTATCTTTTCCCCCCTTAACTTCCATTATGAGCATATTCTCCAGACTCTTTACTACTAATTCTGATTTTCACATTCTAAAGTACAGATTGCTTATCTCTACCCATTTCAACTCTTTTTGCAGGATTTAAAGGTCAACACTGTGAAATTAACATGAGTGCATGCCTCTTCCTTCCCTGTCAGAGTTATGCTGACCATAAAGATGGGGTCAAGAATTTCAGGTAGAGAACTAAAAATCATTTAGACACATGTTCATGCATCTAGATCTATCAAATGTATGCATATTTATAATGTCAGTTGACACACTGAACACATTTCTGGTTATTAAAAATTGGCTGTGCCAGGGTTAATTGAATTTTGGGGTTTAAATTTTATGTCAATGGAGTTATTAAATTTATTGTTTAAAAGGTGTGTTTTCAGACCTAGGTTATCTGGACCTCTAATGTGAAAATGAAATTAATGAGGGTTCCTGTAAACCTTACAAAAATAGTGGAGTCTCTGTGGACCTGACAAATAAGTTAGAGGCTAGATTTTTTTTCAGAATCAAATCATGGGTTATTTTTTCCAGTTCTCTTTGAAAATGGAATAGTAATACCCTTAGTGGAAGTGAATACATGTTCCTATTTGCAGTGTCAAAGTGTCCCATTAGGGCTCGTTTGCTGTGTGTAAATTGTAATTCCTTGTGGTTTTCCTCTGTATATCCATGTTGACATGTGAGGTTAAGAACCTTTTGTATACAGTTCAAGATATTTCATTTTTTCCTTCTTAGAAATGACCATTTATGACATTTGCCCATTTATGTTCTTTTCTTATTTATTTGTAAGATCTTTTATATATTCTAATTATTAAAAGTTTTTTTAGTTTTGTACTACTGAAAACATCTTCTACTGATTGTGGCTTGATATTTCACATTCTTCATGAGACTTTTGAGTACTAAAACCTATTTTATTTTTGGCTGTACCCATGGCATATGAAAATTCCTGGGCCAGGGATCTAATCTGGGCTGTAGCTGCAATATTCACTTCAACACTGGATCCTTAGCCTACTGAACTACAGCAGGAACTCCTAAAATTTATTTTTAATGTAATTAAATTAATCATTTAGTTTGTGAATGGCTTACTTTTTTAATTCCTATTTTTAAATGTTTACCCCACAATGAAAAGTTGTTTCTTATATTTCCTTTTAAAATATTGAAAGTTCTTCTCTTTATATTTAAATCTTAATCTATCTGAATATTGCCTGTGTGTGTGTGTGTCATATAAAGTAGACATAAGGTTCATTTTGGCAATGTGACTAACCAGTGTGCCAGCTACTTGTGGTGGATGAGTCCGTCTGTTATTTACTGATAAGCCTGATCTGCAATGCCTTCTTGTTGCAAGTCGGTTCTCATATATGACTGTCTCTATTCTGTTTCCTTAGTAATAGTTCATTTGTCAATACCTTAACTACTTACCTTTGAAATATCTCAATAATGGATAGGACAAGGCACCTCATATTTTTAATCTGATTCAGAAAGATTTATCTACTTTTGACAGTTCCTTCTGTTCTGCATAAATTCTTACATCCAAACAAGCAAACAAAGACCAGATAGGATTTTATTGGAATTTCATTGAATTTGTAGATCAACTTAAGAATAATTGATATTTATTATTATTTAGTCTTTTAAAATGTCTTTCCAAAACAAAACATTGAAAAATTCAACTGGTCATTCACTGATTGGGATAAAAAGACTCATGTGTCAGGTCATAGTTGTTCTCCAGGCTCAAGAGCTATATTAATTTGTTTTAATAGAGATCTAACATCTAGAATTGCTGTCAACATTTGTATCACAACCTAACCTACTTACATTTCTGTTAATTTTATATTATTCCTATCATTTTATATGGCCATCTGGCTTTTGCACTCTCCAATCTGGTGGAGTAAATGGCATGCTTTGAATCATTCCTACAATTCTCAAGACTTTCAAGGGGGCTCTGATTACTACAGGTCCTGTAAGTATTCAGAATTGCCTTCAGTTTAAATTCTTGATAATTCTGAGGAGACATTTCAAGAACTTCTAATTGGACTTTCCTCCATAATAGCTCTTATTCCAGTGAACATTCTAAGCCTATTGACTACAGTATACATTCAGGGACTGTGGGGAAAAAGAAAACAAAGCAGAAAAAAAAAATAGATTTATGATCCATCCGCCAGATCTCAATGATCTTTTACTCCTATTGATGGAGAAGTGATATTCTGAAGAAAATTATAAGTTCAAGCCAGTATATAAAAACTCCTAAAATCTGAATATATTTATTTCATCAGTGACTAGTCATACTGATAAATGGTTTAAGCTTGCTCTGAAGAAGACTTCAGGACTACATATGGAACATCTGGGACTATATTGCAAGATCTTTCTGCAAATGTGCTTACCATCCTTCAGTTGAGGGACTAAGTCTGTGACATAACTTAGATCTGAAGTTGTGTAAGAGACTAGGAATACCTACAAAGGAAAGTTTCTGTACTGCAGATACATATGTTTAATTCTATACATGTAAATAAGCTGATTATCCATATATTTCATTTTTAGAAAGTCATCACCACCTAGCCACTGCCAAGAAGATCTGTGAATCAATCAATTGGTCATCATTCTGTTTCTCTGATTTATATGTTTATTTACTCATTTTTTTTAAATCTGATAGTCAAGCGTATCCAACAGGCTTTATCCGTTCTTAGATCCCATTACTCTGAATCATATCAAGGAAGCTAGTTTCATTGCAGCATCCCACACTGTTACTTTCAGTCTTTAAAGGATGATCACCACAAAGAACATAGTGCCCTGACCCATACTCTTTCTAATATTATAAATGGAGTGCCCTTCTGGTGAATGGAGTTTCTTCCTAAGAGATTGAAATGTCCTTCTGTATTCTGTGGGGATATAAATTATGGGGTTACTGGGCAGCTTACACATAATTGATCCATTCAAACATTGCTAATAATAGCCTATTCTGGCACTTCTACTTCATTAACCTAAACTGGAATTAAGCTTTATTTTTGATCAGGCAGCTCACTATACCCAGGCTTGTATCAGCACATTAAATCTCTCTCCATCCATATAAATGGATTCAGCTTGTTTGTGTCTTGTGTTTATTCTCCTTTGATCTGATCACCTTAGATTCAATCCCACACATGCTCCCCAATTTTTTAATTATATGTATTTCTGGGGTTTTATGAACCTCTTTCAAGGTACAGGCTAAGAGTTAAGTGTTTCTATCTCTCATCAACCAAAGTGGAATCTAATTCTTTTTACGGGTTGGAACCAATGAGAAATGCTTGGGAAAGGGCAACAGAAAAACTGGTATTGGTTTGTAGTCAGCTCTTTGAGTGGCATTTAAAGGAAGGCTTGAACATTGAGAGGTACAGATTCCCTGAGTCTTGGGGCAGGAACTGCTTCTCCCAGTAGGGGGTTAAAATGAATTCATAGATTTATCTATTCTCTCTCTATAGGGGTATGTATGAATGCCTTCAAAGTTACTACATAGGGTGTATTGGTTTGATGTCATTGTTTAGCAAAAGAAAGAAAGAAAGAAAGAAAAACAAACACAAAACGAGTAAAAATTCAGTGGTTAAAAATAAAAATCATTTATTATCATTTTCATATCTGTAGTCTTTTGAAAAATAGTTATGTTCATCCAGGTTTTCCTGTCACATAGCTGATAGGGGAGGGATGTTTGCAAATCTGAATCAATTTTCATTTCATCCAGGAGGGAATGAGACCTCCTATTGCTTCACATTCTTATAAGTATTTGATGTTGTCACTGCTCTGGATTTTGGCCATTCTTATAGTATAGTGGTGTGACACTGTTGTTTTGATTTGCATTTCCCTGATGACATAACTGGAGCATCTTTTTATGTTCTTATTAGACATCACAATGTCTTCTTGGTTGAGGTCTGTTAAGATCATTGGCCTATTTTTAAATTGGGGTATTTTTTTTCTTATTGTTGAATTTCAAGATTTCTTTATATATTTTGGATGATAGTCCTTTATCAGACATTTCTTTTGCAGTTTTTTACTTCCAATTTATGGGTTGCCGTGTCATTTTCTTGACATAATCTTTCACAGAACAGAATTATTCTTTGATTTAATGAAGTATAGCCTAAAGTTCTTTCTTTCATGGGTCATGCCCTTAGTGTCATATCTAAAAAGATAACTAAATCTAGTATCATCTATATTTTCTGTTTTATTATCTTAAGGAGTTTTATCCTTTTTTTTTCATTTCATATTAGGTGTATGATCCATTCGAGTTAATTTATATGAAGCATATGAGACCTGTGCCTAGATTGCTTGTTTTGTATTGTTTTCATTTTTGTATGTGGTCCTCCAGTTGTTCCAGCACCTTTTGTTGAAGAGACTTTTCTCCATTGTATTGCCCTTTTCCCCTTTGTCAAAGATCAGCTGACAGTATCTTTGTGGATTTAATTATATGCTCTCTAGTCTGTTCTATTGGTTTGTCTATTCTTCAGTAATACCAAACTATTTTGATTATTGTAGCTTTATGTAAGTCTTGAAATTGGATACTGTCAGTTCTACTTTGTTCTTCTCTACAATATTGTAAGGCCTATTCTGGGCCTATCCCCTCTTTATATAAACTTTAAATCAGTTTGTCAATATCCACAAAATAACTCACTGGGATTTTCATTTGGATTTCATTGAATCTAGAGATAAATTTGGCAAAACTGACATCTTGACAATCTAAACTTCCTCTCCATGAACATGCAATATCCCTCCATTTAGTTTTTCTTTTATTTAGTACTTCAAAATTTCATAGTTTCCCTCATATGAATCATGTGCATTCATTATTCGATTTATAGCTAAACATTTAATTGGGGAGTACTAAGATAATCTTTAATGAAATATTAAAACATATTTTGAAGAATACATATCAACCTAAGAATAGTGATTGTTGACCAAAAAAATACACAACCTGAAAGTTGAGAGTTGTTTTATTTGGGGCAAAATTAGGACTTAAGCCCAGGAGACAGCATTTCAGGTAGCCCTGAGAAACTGCTCCAAGGCAGTGAGGGAGGAGCTAGAAATAGGAGATTTTGCAACAAAGGCAGGGAGCAGGAACAAAAGAGGCCTGGGCTCACTGAATTCATTCCTCTGATATGCCTCTCAGCTATTGGGGCCAGTATCCTGAATTTTCACACCTGCAGGACTCACCTGATCTCACCCTTGGTGTGGTGACTGCATTTATAGATGACTTTGATTTTTTTTTTTGTCTTTTTATCATTTAGGGCCTCACCCATGGCATATGGAGGTTCCCGGGCTAGGGGTCCAATCAGAACTGTATCCACTGGCCTATGCCAGAGCCACAGCAATGCAGGATCCAAGCCGCGTCATATCCCATCTTTCTTGCAAGACATTTTTAATTTTTTTGTTTCTGTTTTTTTTTTTTTTTATGGCTGCACCATGGCATATAGAAATTCCCACACCAGGGATTCAATCCAGTATGAGAAAGTGACCTATGCCACAGCTGTGGCAACACCAGATCCTTTAACCTATTGCACCAGACCAGAGGTCAAACCTGCACCTCTGCAGCAACTTTAGCCTCAGTAGTTGGATTCTTAACCATTACACCACAGGAGAACTCCTCCCCTTTTTTAATTTAAACAATTTTCTTTTGGTGTGTTTTTTGCATACTGATATTAATTTACCCATTAAAAATATTTGAAATAATCTAACAACTCATTTAAGCCAAATGTCATATTCATATATTTAGTATGAATTAAATTATAGACACAAAAACAGGTATTACATAAGACTTCATGATTACATTCATATTTTTAATCTGTTCCATCCTCTTGATTATTGAAATTGAGGCCTGAAACAGTAATACTTAATGACATCATTTAAGGATTAATTCCTTGAGATATGACAGATATAGTTGACAGCCACAACTACTTCATATGCAGAGTCATTAAAAAAATGGATATTGGAATTGATGTTTTCTGACATTTGATAAAATATGTTTGTTATCCTATAGAACTAATGTTTTTCAAGCCATATTAATTATTTTGCTTATGCTACAAACAATAACATCAACCTATTGAAAATGTCCAGCTAAATAGAGAATTCACCAGAGCAATTAGAGAAACAGTAGCAGGTCTATTCAAATAATGCAAAAGAAAATTTTCCAAATGCCTGGATTGTATTATTATAATCAAATCATTATCAAGGAGAATAGCATGTGATATTCATGAGTTTAACAGTCGTTTACTGTTATAAAGTTGAAAATGTGTTGGTTAATATGCATTTAAGTAAAGACAAAAATCTGTACATTCTTCTATAAATTTTTGCCTAGAAATCAGTTATAAAACTGAATGACTTCTATTCAACTGAATATTTTGCCTTAGCACCATTGTTTCAGATTAAATCTTTGCCCTATGAACTAAAATGATAATAATGTCATAAAAAGACTGTATTAAAGATAATCACTCTATGAAGAAACTATATTGAGGAGAAAAGAGTTGATTTACTTTCCTTGGTCCTTTTTGCTTGAGGTATACAGAATGTACAACACCTTAAAATACAGCACCTTAAAGATGGAGATAAATTAACACATGCAAAATAAACTATGCATATCATAGCATATTAAGGATCCTCTTAGAATAATATGAAATTTGATAATTTTTCCATGTGCAAATGTTCAAAGTAATATATTGACTTTGATTACATATTTTTATAAACTTAAATATGCCTTATGTTAAAAAATGAAAAATTAAAAAAGAATAGGAAATAAGATTTACATCACATTTCACAGCTGATAAAAATTTTAAAAATACCGATGGGCTTATCAGACACAACTTAGAATAGATTTACAAGGAGATCCTGCTGAACAGCATTGAGAACTTTGTCTAGATACTCATGTTACAACAGAAGAAAGGGTGGGGGAAAAAAATGTAATTGTAATGTATACATGTAAGGATAACCTGACCCACTTGCTGTACAGTGGGAAAATAAAAAACAATTATAAAAAAAATTAAAAAAAATTTAAAATATTATCTAAAGTATTTGTTTAACTGCATAAATTTTTAATATAAAGATCATTAAGTTGTAAATGTATTGTCCATGTTCTGGTTAAGAAATGTCATTACTTGTAAAGAACTGTGGTTTAGGAATGCAGATTTAGTGTCACAAGAAAGAGTTATAAATTGCATTAAAATGAATTATAAATTCTCACAAAAACTGAATTATTAAAACATATGCTAAGATGTTATAAAATTTCACCAGCAACATTTTATAATTTTGTTTCTGGCTGCAGGTTTTTGTAAAATAATATGTTGAAAGATATACAGATAAAAATCTTAATATTACAAAACCCTTTTTCAAACCAAAACTCTAATTAAAAAATCTATACAATGTCTCACATATTGTAATATTATTTAATCAATGTAGTTGCTATATTTTAAAATAAATCAGATTTCTAGAAGCATAAAAACAATTTATCTATTAATTCCTTCCTCATCTGATATAAGATGGAAATAAGATAAATAATAATGTAAGACAGGGGTTCTAAGCCCTTGTAATTACCTTGCATTTTTCCATCTTTTTCATTATGGCAAAATCATCTTATGTAAGTTACAATTACTTTACTTAATCTCTATTTTAATATCTTGAATTTCCTTAAGAATTTGTCTGTTAAAATGCATTTCAGTGATTGAAAAAGTATGTTGAAAATCTTGAAAAAATTAGGTGACATATTTTTAAATATTTGAACAAAAATGTTCAAAACATTGACAACCTATTTAATTCCATTAAAACTTTTGAAATAAAAATCTGGTTTTTAAATTAGAAACTCTGCTGGAAAACTGGACAGCTGCATGTAAATCAATTAAACTAGAACACACCCTCACACCATGCACAAAAATAAACTCAAAATGGCTTAAATACTTAAAGATAAGACAGGACACCATAAAACTCCTAGAAGAGAACATAGGCAAAACATTATCTGACATAAACTCTACAAATAGTCTCCCAAGGCAATAGAAGGATTAACAAAATAAACAAATGGGACCTAATCAAACTTATAAGCTTTTGCACAGCAAAGAGAACCATTACAAAAAAGTGAAAAAACAGTTTACAGAATGGGAGAAAATAGTTGCAAAGACAAGGGCTTAATATCCAAAATATATAAACAACTCATACAACTTGAGGACAACAGAAAACAAACAACCCAATCAAAAAATGGGGAGAAGACATAAACATTTCTCCAGAGAAGACATGCACATGGCCAGCAGCCCATAAAGAGATACTCAACATCACTAATTATTAGAAATATGCAAATCGAAATTACGGTGAGGTTATCATATCACACCTCTGCACATCTACAGAACAGAAACAGACTCACAGACATAGAGATCTGATCTGTGGTTGCCAAGGGGGAGAAAGGGGGAGTTTGGGATTGGAAGATGCAAAATGTTATATTTAGAACCAATAAGCAACAAGGTCTTACTGTATAGCACAGGGAACTTTATCTAATCTGTTAGGATATGGGTGGATAATAGTATAAAAAAAAAAGTCAGCAAAGCGACCCAGTAGAAATTGGTACAACATGTGAATCAACTGTAATTAATTTAAAAAGTAAAGCATTTTTTTTTAAATTTACAGGGAATTTCTTTGTGACTCAGCAGAAAGGAACCCAACTAATATCCATGAGCATGTGGGTTTGATCCCTGGCCTTGCCCAGTGGCTTAAGGATATGGCATTGCTGTGGCTGTGGTGTAGGCCAGCAGCTATAGCTCTGATTGGATCCGTAGTCTGGGAACTTCCATATGCCTCAAGCACAGCCCTAAAAAGACAAAAAAAAAAGGAAAAAGAAACATCTATTTCATTAGAAATACATTACTATTTCATAGTTCTGTTTCTTTGAGATAGGATATTATATATACATATATTTGTTTTTAAAAGTTGTTAAAGTTTCATCAAAAGGAGGACGTATTTTAGAGATTTTTAGTATATGGTACAATAACTATTATATAATTAAATGGATCACTTAAGATGTTAGTAAAAATGTTCACTTCTTTTTTTTCCCCCCTTAGCCTAGGTAAACGTGGTCTGCATAAAGAAGGGGTGTGAACCTCTGCAGATAATAATGGAGGAAGAATACAGTAGTGCTGAAGGGACAGGGATGGTGTACTTTAGCCAGAGGCCAGTAGGAGGAGACATTCAGTGAGAATCTTTTGAGGCAATCATGCACTTTCACTTTTTAAGTATTTTGAAGGGCCAGAGTAAGTGCAAGGGGAACAAATTAGGAGCCTATAGCACTGTGCTTGCCCCTCCAATTTGAGAGGTGGAGGAAGAGGAAGGGAAGAAAGAGAGGTTGGGTAAAGGAGGAAAGGAAGAAGAGAGGGTATGCATGTATATGTGTGTGACTATATACATTTTCCTGGGGAAAACTAAGCACGGAGATTCAAGGTAGAAGCTCTATTCTGGATTAAAGATTTGATTTTCATGGACATTTGCCCTAATATGATGCAATAAATGAATACAAGTTTTAGTAAAAAGGTTAGAAGGATCCAGAAAGCTAAAACTCAGATGTTAAGTAGAATTGAAAAATGAGCAAATGAGATCTGGGTAGGTGAGCAAATATAATCTCATTAGACATCCTCAAAACTATCACATGAACCAAAAAAAATTTCTAGTTTTTTATGTTCATTTGTTTTGTTTTTTGGATTTCACTTGTAGGTAAAATCATATGGTATTTGTCTTCCTCTGTCTGACTTATTTCACTTACATAATACCCTCTGAGTACATCAGTGTTGCTGCAAATGACAAGATTTCATTCTTTTTTGTGTCTGAATAACATTCCATTTTATATATGCACCACATTTTCTTTACCATTCATCTGCTGATGGACATTTATGTTGTTTCCACATTTTGGTGATTGTAAATAATGCTGCTTTGAACATTGGGATGCAGATAACTTTTCAAATTAGTATTTTCATTTTCTTTAGTCAAGTACCCAGAAGTAGAATACCTGGATCATATAATAATTCTGTTGTTAATTTTTTGAGGAATCTTTGTGCTGTTTTGTGTAGTGGCTACATCAATTTACATTCCCACCATCAGCACACGAGTGTCCACTCTTCCCCACATCCTCTCCAACACTTTGTATTTCTTGTCTTTTTGATAAAAGCAATTCTGAAAAGTGTGAGGTGATGATACATAGATATATAGAGCAAATTGGTGATTGTCAGGAACAAATTGTTGGTTGTCAGGGAGGTGGGAAGATAAGTGAAATAGATATAGGGGATTAAGAGGCACAAACTTCCAGTTATAAAATAGTCAAAAGAATGTAATATCTAGCACAGGGAATATAGTCAATAATATTGTAATAACTTTGTACAATGACAAATAGTAATTGGACATATTTTGGCGGTTATTTTATAATATATAAAAATATCAGATCACCATGTTGTATACCTAAAACTAATATAAAATTCTAAGCCAATTATACTTCAATTAAAAAAAAAAACAAAATAAATCCCACATCTTCACTGTAAGAAGGCAAAAAACATAAAAATTTTCACATTAACAGAGGAAGTAAATTGTGTGTTTAAAATAGTGAAAACAATGTTTCTCATTGTTAGAAACAATAATTGCAGATATAGAAATTGGCTAGACTAAAACGAACCCCATATATATATATTTGATATATTATGTCAAGTTATAAATGGAGTATCAGTATATATTCATACGTATGTGTTTATAATATACATATATACACTCAAAGATACACAACATAGAGATGAACACATAAGTATGCATAGGCATAAAAGACACAGATACACACACACACACACATATGTATACACACACACATAAAAGTTATCTTGGTTTAAATTCTTGAGGAGTCAGGACTCGTAGGAGAAATGTTTGATTTCACATCTAGGACAGGAAAAATGTGAGATAAACCTGGACTCTCTTGCACTAGAAAGTAAAAAAGTGCTCAAAGAATGATGGAGCCAAGTCAAAAGGGTACAGGAGACAACTTGATATGGTTCCCACTGTCAAAATCTCAGGCAAGTTATCAAAATCAATTAAACAGTTATATATTTGACCCATTGAATAGAAGAAAAATCATGAATCAGTATAGCTACAAATCAATAATTGAATATATGAATGAATAAATAAATGAAAGATAGAAAATGGAAAAGTTTTCCTAACAGTTGAATGTCATCTAGTTAATGAGGAATAAATGATGTGTTAGGAAATCATCATTTGGAAAATTGTTTAGAGATGATTGATTTAGTTGAGATCATCAATGGAGAACATCTATTTTAAGTTAATTGAAATCTGCAGGTTCTGGCGTACTGATTTGATCATGAAGCCAACACAGGTGAATTGTATTTTTTTTTTTCAAAGAAAAAAAATAAGGTGAAAACATTACCATTTATTTTAATTAAGAGTCTGAAATTTAATGGATATGTGAATTATGTATATAAGGATTTTTTTGTTGTTGTTACATTATTCCTTATTATTTTTCTGTAGACTTGTATGTCATTGTGAACCTGAGTATCATGGGTATTTTTGCGAACTGAATATAAATGAACATCAAACATCACCTTGTCCTGATGGAGAAAATGTTGTCAACAGAACAGGGGGATACATCTGCCTCTGTGCTCCTGGGTATTCAGGTAAATCTCTACCTGATATGTCTATATCAATATGTTGTTTGTAAATAACTGGTACCCTCATATCTACTGTGCAAGAGACTCTTTTTCTCTTGCAAAACAACTCAGTAAGAACAAAAGCCATGCTTTTTAAACTAAAATTTGATAAAGTCTAAGAAATATATGAATTATACATCAGGCTGTTTTACAGTGAAGTTTATCTGAAGTATGCTTATATGCTTATAACTCAGAAAAAAAGCATTGTAGCATGAATAATCTAAGAAATAGTACTGTTATATCCATTACATGAATGTCATTTCAAAAATATATAGTAAGTTTAGCTCTTTTAAATACACTTATGTGCTAGAAATCAATCAAGGAGCTCTTGTGAATTTAAAGTTCCCACAAAAAAATATGCTTTGGAGTCAGCTGCCTCAATATCAATCATTGCACAACATAAATTCTATCCAAAAATAAATGCAAAAGTCATCAAGAAACTTAGGAAAGAGCATTAGCCCTCTAAACTTCTGCTGAGAAATAGCATTTATGAAATACAAAAAGCTATATTGTTTGGCATACTGATATTGATTTGTGGGCCCAGCAAGAATGTATTCAAATCTCAAATCACAATTTATTAATGTCTGAATTCTACACCACTGGGATCTTTTAGGTTCCTTTCATGAGGTAAACTTAGGTAAGTAAATCTAGTATTAGATTCTATGCTCTTAGGAATAATAATAAAAAATACACAAATAGAAATGATATTGAAAAGCAAAACTGATACAAAACTAAAAGCATTTTCTGTGAATTTCAATCAAAAGGCAAGAGGAAGTTGTCACCTGAACAAAAAATGCATAAGTGTCTTTCCTGAGAGATAATGGCAGCTTTGAAAAGGTTAACCTGGTAGCAATTGTTACAGGTACAGAAGTCTCAGCTTAAATTTTAAAAAAATTAAAATTACTATCTACAAATGTTATTTAATTAATAAGAAGCCTTACATTATGGCTCCAAAGGTATATTTTCTAAATTTCATTTTCCATCATCTTCCAAATGTTTAAAATTTGTTCTTGAGTAGTTCCCATTGTGGCTCAGGAGGTTAAGAATCCAACATAGTCTCCATGAGGATGAGGCTTTGATCTCTGGCCTCCCTCAGTGGGTTAAGGTGTAGGTCCCAGATGTGGCTCTGATCCCATGTTGCTGTGGCATAGGCCTGAAGCTGCAGCTAAGAATCAGCCCCTAGCCTGGGAACTTCATATGTTGCAGGTGTGGCTGTAAAAAGAAAAAAGAAAGAAAGAAATAAAAGAAAAAAAAAAGATTTGTATTTGAGAACACACATATCCAACTAGCCATACCGTTCTCCATGCTGTGGTTTTGCATCTGCTGCTAACAGTGTTAAAATGATAAATAAAACACTGAGCTTAATATGACTAAAAGGTGTTCTCTTCATGGGTCAGTGGAAATGAGTCTGACTAGCATCCATGAGGACTCAGGTTCAATCCCATTCCTCACTCAGTGGGTTAAGGATCGGTGTTTCCATGAGCTGTGGTGTTGGTCACAGACGCGGCTCAGATCCCACATTGCTGTGGATGTGGTATAGGCCAGCAGCTACAGCTCCTATTCTACCCCTAGCCTTGGAAGCTCTATGTGCTGCAGGTGAGGCCCTAAAAAGACCCCCCCAAAAAAATGTGTATATTACTGAGAAACACATGTTATAACATTATTTGATTCAACCCATAGTTCTGATAATTTTTAATTTATCCTAAAGTTTTGAGGCACTAACATGTTCTTTACTTGTCTTTTCACAACCTATTTTCACTGAAAGCTATTCTCAGCATTGTTTCAAAATTTAAGATTGCCTTGCCAATTAGATACTGCAGTGGAGAAGCTGAGTACACATTTGGCTGTATGAGGTACATTGTAACATTGAAACATAAGTGTAGGACTCTTCAGGTATACAACTTGGTGCTGGGTAGGCTCACAAAAGCGTGTGTGGGGTCTTAAGCTTTTTTGGAAGAATTCTCACATAAACACACATTCATGGAGCACACCCTGTGTAACTATTCATGGGAAGACCACCTAAGGAATAATGCTTCCTGGGGTTTCTCTTTTTTTTAAGGGCCATGAGTATAGCATATGGAAGTTCCTAGGCTTGGAATCATAGGCGTCAAATCAGAGCTACAGCTGCCAGCCTATGCCGCAAACATAGCAATGCCAGATCTGAGCAGTGGCTGTGACCTACACTACAGCTCACATGGCAATGCCAGATTCTTAACCCACTGAGTGAGGCCAGAGACCGAACTCGCATCCTCATGGATACTAGTCAGGTTCATTTCCACTGAGCCATACCAGGAACTCCCCCGGGGATTCTTTTTAAACTCTAAATTGAAATCTGTGTGACCTGTTTTCCAAGGAAGGTTTTAATTTTGATTTCAGAAAATTATGTTTTGGTTGGTTTTTTTTGTTGTCGTTGTTAATTCTATTGTTGTTATCTCATTGGCTTTCTTCTTACTTTCAAAAAGATTTGTTGGAAGGTTAGAAATACCCAGTCCACTGGCCATTGTGAAGGGTGTTTTATACCTGGTTTGATGGTCTAGTATGAGCCCTCAGGTAAACTCTCAATGTAGTAATTGGTGGAACCTAAGTGTCTGTAGATATGGTCAGTTCTAGGTTGAGCCTTCCTTTCAGGCCTGGTGTGTTAAGGATTGGTAACTTGCTAAACTGCTTCCTGGAAGGGTTGGAAGATTAATTAAATTCTCGTACTTGAACTAGAAATCTATGACCACAAAAAATAATTCATTCACATTTACTGTCTTATTAATATAAATATATTTGAGAGAGATCATAGCAGATATATTAATTGCCTTGGGAAAATTATGTAGAGAGGTGATTATTAGGGGCCGAGATAAAATTAGAAGTTGGAGAACTGAATTTAAACAGAGCAGTCATGAAAGGCTTTGGAAAAATTGGTTTGGTTTAAGATTGAAATGCCAGTTAAATATTGGCAGTCACATATGCATGTGTGTAAATAAAGAAGGAGATTGAGAGATAGCAAAAAAACAAAATTATACTTAATAACCTATAAAGATGAGGCTATTTCCTAATAACAGATATTATATTGTATATAATTGGACCACTAAGAGATATGCTATAGCTGGTAATAAGATCCCAGGGAGCTTCAGACTTAGCCAAGCAGAGGTTAAACCAATACAAAAATTTTGATATTCCCAGGGGATATAGAATCAGCATTTTGCATATGTAAATCTATAGAAAAAAAATCCTATCACAAATTAAGTAATGGAAACACCTAGGACTTTCAGCTGTAGTTGGTGGTCTGCAGTCTGCTGTATCAGAAAAAGATAATAGACATAGTACAAAGACTTGTCTAATTTTAAAGATTTCGAAGATTCACAGATTCTTCAAAAGACTTTCACCTCCAAATAAATGTGTAATGAGGGTCCTATGCTTAGCCATACTTACACTTTAGAGTTATTTCTTAATTGTGAATCTAAAACAACATTTAGATGTAAAATGCACTATACTGGCAATAACAGTAGAAAAACTCTTGAGTTCCTGAATTAAGCTGGGTGAGAGCTGGGGGAAGGTATGCTAAGGCAAATATAGGAAATATGGTAAACCTGCGCCCAAGAAGCAACTTCTTCACATTCTTAAATATTTTACCTGGAATTTACCTCCATATTTCTAAATAGCATGCTTATATTGTTCTTGATTTTTTTTTGTAGTTTGCACATTTTCCTAATTTTTTCCTGTGCAAAATAAGGATTTCGCTCTGTTATCACCATCCCCATTCACCAAAATATATACACGTAGCCTCACTACTTTCTCCTAAAATGCATGTCAAAAATATGTATTAGTCCAAAGTCCCCATTAATTTTATAACCACATCAATTTTCCTTTTTATTTTTGCTTCATTAGGAAAAGAATTATAGCTTTTTCCTCAATGATTTTATTACATTCTTAAAAGAACACTTATCTCTCATTTTTAATTTCCAAAAGCTCTTTTTTTTTTTTTTTTTTGCTGCACTTGTGGAATACAGAAGTTCCTGAGCCAAGGACTGAACTTGCACCACAGCAGCAACCCAAGCCACAGCAGTGACAATGCCAGATCCTTAACCAGCTAAGCCAACAGGGAACTCCCCACAAGCTCTTTCTTCTAATCTAATTTTTTAGGTTCATTCTGTAATTTTCATTGATAAAAAATCTTTTCTCTTTCATAATACTAAGAGGGTTTTTTGTATTGTTTCATTCCTTGTATTGTCCTTTCTTAATATTAATTCTCTCTCACCATATATGTGTGCTTTTTTGGTTCATGTATTTCTTTAGAGTTATATTTTTATCAGATAATCCTTGAATATCAGTTGATATGTAAGACAGAACCACTGAAATGCTCATTGAACACTCTGAGTGAATGGGAGGGCTTGACTGGTGAGCTTGGTATATATGTCAGTGAGTCTGAACTCCAGCTCTGTTACAAAAGTGAGATCAGAAATGTCATCATTGGTGGGCCTTCACCCTCTCACTGGTTTTCCCAGAAAAGGGGGTAAAGGAAATAGAGGCGAGGATAGAAATGCACTGGGAAGAGGTCTGATAAGGTTTTGGTAAACCAGAACCTAAGAACCAGTTAGGTAGTCCTGACTTTTGGAAACAGCCAACATATTCTTAAGGAGGAAGGTATATTAAAGTCAACTCATTTTTCTAAGTGCTTTGAATTATTACTTAAATCTCAAGTGAAAATTTATAATACAATGTAGTTGTATATGCAGTGGAACTTTGGGGAAAGAACCAGGTCAGTGTATCTCTAGCCCAGGGAAAAATAGTGCAAAAAGATGATAGAAATTGCAGAAAGAAGGAAATAGAGCAATGAAAAAGGCACTGGCATGGCATTAGCTGAAGAGGTGAGTGAGCAGGAAACTCACAAGTCTCTCAAGAATTCTTGCTCCTCAGTGCCACTTCCAAACTCTGTATTTTCCTCTTCCTCCCACCAAATCCTTATCTCCCTTTATCCCAGTCTAATTCCGTGGCTCACAATTATAACCATTGCCTTATTTTCATTATCCTGCCTCTGTCTTGTTCCATAACACTCCCCCAAAACACCTCAGTCCTGAAGTTAATCCCAACTTCCTACGTATTTTTCATTCACATGGGTTGCATAGAATAAGAGAGAAAACACACACACACTCTCACACTCATAGACAGGATGCTGTTACCTTGACTTCTGAGCATAAACCTTAAGGAAACCCTTGGTGCTTCTGACAGATGCTACTTCACCCTAATTTGTTTAGTTTCCCAGCATGCTAGCCTCCTATTTCTAGCTTCTCTCCTCTCTTAAATTCCCATCAAACCTCCCTCTACTTAAATTTTTGGTTTAACCATTATCTCTTTTATTCTTGGGAAAGTAAAAGTGATCAGAAGAGGACTTCTTTATCTTGCCACTAACAACTACCATCCTACAATGATCTTTACTCAAAAACTATTATTTTATGCCTTCCATTTTCCTGTCTGTGTTTATCCCTTCTACTGGTAAGTTGCTTCTGTCCTTTATCACTTATCATTAAAGGATATTCATCCTTCAGTTATTTTCTGCAATATTATTTCTTTCCTCCATACTATGCCATTACCACCAGCGTATAAATATTAATATTTCCCTCTTTTTTGTCTTTTTTTTAATCTTTTTAGGGCAACACCTGTGGCATATGGAAGTTCCCAAGCAAGGGGTCAAATCAGAGCTGTAACTGCCGGTCTACACCACAGCCACAGTAACACCAGATCCAAGCTGTATCTGTGACCTACACAACAGCTCATGGTACCACCAGATCCTTAACCCACTGAGAAAGGCCAGGGATTGAACCTGTGTCTTCATAAATACTAGTTAGGTTCATTACTGCTGAGCCACCATTGGAACTCCAGTATGTAGTTCTCAAACCTCTTTCTGATCTCATTTATGAATCTTTCCTTTTTTATACTTCTGCTCAAAGAAGTTTCCTCTTTTTAAAACAGAATTATCAAATCTGTTGTCTATATTGGGTATCCATTTCTTCACTTTCCATTCCCTTCAAACCTAATCCCTAATCTTGCCTTTAATCCCAAAACTAAAATGAAATTCTTCTAGTTGAAAGTCACCAACCAGCACCACAATGACCATTTCAAAAGGAAATACTTCTTCACCTTACTCATATTTTCAGTAGCATTTTATACATTCCACTTAAACTCTTTCTAGACTTGGATTCCATGTTCCCAGGGTCACTAATTTCATCACTGTTTTCTGTCTCCTTCAGTGAATCCTATAACTGTTCAGAACTTCATTCTTCTTCTCCCTTTCTAGATATCTTCATCCCAAAAGTGATTCCATACAGGTTTTTGTTTAAGTATCACACATATACTGAAATGAACAAATTTGCTTTCAAGAGTTCTGGATTCTTCCCTGAACCCTCAGCTCATATACTCAAACAACTACTCAACATTTCTGCCTGGATTTCCATACGATATCTTGTACTGATTCCTCAGTACTAAGGAATTATCTCAACCCTGCTGCACCACCAATGTTGTCTGCCTCAGTGGATTGCATAACGATTCACCCAGTTACTCAGGCCAAGATGGTGGAGTTATTCTTTACTCTGTGTTTATCTCCATGAAGTCCATCAGCAGATCCCACTGGCTGCATCTTCAAACATGTTTAAATTCAACTACTTCTCACAACTGGCATTTCAGCCACCCTAGTCCAAACCACCATCATCTTTTGCCTGCAATTATAACATCGTACTTCTGTTTTCCATTCTTGTCACATTAATCACACGTTCTCATCCAGCATCCCAGTGTGATCATTTTAAATTATGAAACAGATCACTTTACTCCCAACTCAAAATCCCTGACTTTGAATAATGCTTTGATTGTAACACCTACTTCTTACTTTGCCCTGCTACATCCAACCAAATATGGCCCCTGGCCACCTATGACCTGGTTCCTATTGCAGCCTCTCCTATCCCCATATGATCTCCTGCTGTTCCATCTGGAAATGAGCGACTCTCTCAGACATAAGTAGTTTTCTCACTTATTTCCTCGGTCTCCGGTGTGAGTTTCTCTTAGAGGTTTGTCCACATAATATAAAATACTGTATCATTCTACTCACCTACAATTTTTTCTTTCATAGAAATTATCACTATCGTATCATAGAAATTATCACTATCGTATCATGACATCACTTAAATAATTATTCATCTTTTCTCTTCCTGATGTAATTGTGTCTCTTCCAGGCAAGATTTTTTCCCTACCTCTTTTTCCCTGTTGTATCTCTGCCTAGAAAAGTGCCTATTAACATTAGAGGAATGCAAAGATTTTTTTTTTTAATAAAAGACTATTTCACACTTCAAATAATTTGACTTCTTAATTGTAGTAAATTTTAACCTTTGACATGTTAATGCACATAAGTTCTTGGTGATTATAAATTTCCATCAAGTTTTCTTTTTCTATTTTCTTGCCATAATGCCATTAAATAAACATTTTGAACATCAGTAATGAGTATGAAATAGAGCCTTACTTTTATAATGTTGATTTATTGATACTGTGGAAAGATATTCAGAGAAGAAAAAGAAAACCCTACAAATCTGACTCACTTTGAATTAAAAGTGAATATATGCAAATACATAGTACTGATTCTAAATTAAAGAGCAATATAATTTGATTTAATATTACAAAGTGAAATAGTTCTATGCAATAAATCTAAAAGTGACCTAAAATGAAAAATTTTTGTCCTTTTATATTGCACATTAGCCTCTAATAAATTTTTCCTAAAAGGAACCAATAGCAAATTAAGCCCAGAGACCTTATCATCAGTGATTCTTTATATAATATATAATAATCTCAAAGCAGTTAATACTTTATATCCTAAAAAATAAGATGCTAAAAATAGTGATTGAGGTTATGTACTGCCTATTAAAAGCATATTAATTATCAGATATTTTTAGGTCATTATCCACTCACATTTGGTTTTCTAGGGCAGCAATATTTATATGTCCATAAATGTGTACATCTGACATTTTACAGAGTAATTAGGCTTAGAGAAATTCTTAAAGAATAAATTATTAAAATACATTTTTATCCTGACATTAAGAAGTATTCTATTATGCAAGCAAACATTAATCAAAATGATGCTCAAGACCAGTGAGTACCAAACATAATAGTTATAAGACAATTCAAGTGTGTAAGACACTGAGGTGATTTTGTTTCCCTGATTATTCAGTCTTCTTCCCAGGTTCTAACCAGGTGTGAGCACCCAAAAGACAAAAGTGGGTCAAACTGTCAGGGTTACTCATGAAGGCTCCATAATATCCAAAGTACAGGACTTTTTGGTAAAGCTAGTTTGAAGAAACCTATAACCTGTGTTTCAAGGTGAGAACGTTATAATTCTGCCAGCATCCCCATTGCAAACAGAGACTTTGCTATGAGCTGAAAAGAGTTGAAAATAGAAAGCAGAGTTACATAGCTGCCTTCTTGCAGGAATTGGGGTCAAAGGTACAGTGAAGACCATAACAGCCATGAAGAACAGCAGGCTATGGAGCCGTATTTCAGGAAAGTAGGCATTGCTCCTCTTGTATCACCGGTCACATGGCCTTAGCTAGCCTCTGATTTCAGTGGCTTTTGGAATGAGCAGTCCTGGGTGAACTCAGCTCACTCATAAGGAAGGTTTACCAAGTCATATGAGACTGAGATCTTCGCTCCAAACCCAAGATCTTTTCCTATACCATGGAGACAACATAGCCCACAAGCATGCATGCAAAAAACACAGTCAGTGCCCCAAAGGCACCCTTCAAAAAATGGGAAATGGAAGGCAGTTTATAAATATTCCAGCCACCTTCTTTTCAGATAAATAGTCCTGGGTCTATATTATTCACTTTAAAGTTCACTGTGCAGTCATGTCCCCATCGCCTACAACAATCTTTTCCTGCCTACAACAGGGATGCTTTTGCTGACTTTTACTCATTCTCTGGTTTCATTCTCCCCATTTCCTCCTTCTTACTTCCTGTGGTCATCTGCTGAATAAGTTGAGTTTTCATCTAAGCTTTTCCTTTCAGCACTAAGACAGTGAGTGGGCTTATTGTTACCAAAAGTGGGGTCCAGCTGCTTGTTGCTTTAAAGCCAATATGAGGCAAGGTTGGTGGAAAGGAAAGTTTGCTTTATTTCACATGCCAGCAACTGGGGGAATGGAGGCCATACTCCTGTCCAAAGGTTGACCACCCCCAATGACACCCAGTGGCAAGAGATTTTTTAGGTGAACAGAAGGGACTATGTGCAGAAACAGTACAGTCAGCTCTGACTGCATCTTGAAATTGGTCATGCAGTGGTCTGACCAGTATCATCTTGATTAAGTACACGTAGTCTTCAGTTCCAGGTTTGGCTTGTTCTCACTTCTTTGAAACAAGTTCTAGGAATTGTGGCAACTTATGTCATGGCCACAATCTGGTCATCATGTAGTCAACTTCTTCCATCTGGTGGGGGTCTCAGTATCTATAAGAAAACTTACAGGATGTGGCTCAGAATATTATCTAAAACTGTTGAGGAGAAACTAAAGTCCTTGACTTTGGTTAATGACTTAACTATTGTTAGTTAGTCTTGTTTGACTGTGTTACTTTGCTTCTGCACTTTCTCATTGCTCTGATTAAACTTATTCTTTGACCAAGGTTTTCCTAGAGACAAAAGGTAGGCAGAAGCCATGGAGAGGAAGGACCAAAGGGTTCTTCTCTGTTTCATTATGATATTGGAACAGGAATCCAAAGTGTCCCAAAGCCCCAGTCTGAAGAATATTTCTTTCTTTTGGAAGCATGGAAACCTTTGCCATCAGTATGAGATATTTCCATTTGAAGAACAGATTGTTCCCTAACAGGCTAGAAAGGGAAGGAAAGAAAATCCAATGTATTTATAATCCTGTCCCTTTTGGTAAGTGAATCTATACTTATTTCACCTTTGAAAACTAGAGAATGAGAATATAACCCCACAGCCACCTAAAATAAAATGTGCTACCTATAAGCTAGATACACCTTTACCCTTGGGATGGAAATATTCTCCTAGCCTGTAAATGACTCTCAGTGGCGTCTGAAGGAAGTCAGTGGTTTTCATCTGTAATATGATGCCTTTCTGTCTTTCATGGAAATACTTCCTGGTTCTGCACAATAAAAACAGATTTAAAGAAATGGCAAAGGCCTTTTAAAATCAAAGTATTGAAGCACTATCAGGCCAATTAACTCTGGCTTTTAATCAGGAAAATAAATAGAAATATAATCTATTAGAAAGCAGAGATCTTCAGAGATATTTGTGATTTGAAATCTTGACCCCAGTACCTATAATTCACAGAGAAGAAAAATGTGTCTCCTATGTTTTGAAAGGATTTTTCCCTCTGGTCTTTTAAAGAGTAATTAATCTCGCTGCTCCATTTTAGTTCCTTATTCTTTATCTCCGAGACATTCTTTACCCAGCTTTCTTGTCTTGAGTATCTTTTTATCTGTCTTTTTCATAAGTTATCAGCATTATCTGACTAAAGCATGTCTAGCTCTGTGGAATGTCTTTATCAAGGCAAATTTTAGCAGGTGCACTCTGCCTTCTAGTTCCAGCCATTCTTCTGGGGCCCTACACTGAGCTCCTCTAATGTGCCTGCCTGTCTAGGTGCTGGGAAAAGTGTAAAGTCCAAGCTAGAATCCCTGCCTTTGTGTTGCTTATATTCCAGTGAGATCCTGGGAGGACCCAAGCTTTCCTTTT
The DNA here is from genome assembly GCF_016906955.1 of Phacochoerus africanus. NCBI lineage: Eukaryota > Metazoa > Chordata > Mammalia > Artiodactyla > Suidae > Phacochoerus > Phacochoerus africanus. Next base: position 46,206,273 of record NC_062545.1, on the reverse strand, counting down.
CTCTCAGTCACATTCTCAACAACACTGGAACTCTGACTGTCAACTGAGACTTAAGAGCAGGTGAGCACTAAGATGAGATACCCATTATCTTCTTATCTCTAAACATGGGAAAGCCACATACCTTCTCCCTGGAGACAGAGGATGCATAAGGGGTGGTACTCTTGTCCACCTCCTTTACCTCCTCCTGTGTTATGATCAGAAACTTTGTGTTGAGCCCTATGCCAAACCAGGCATTTTCAGTCAGCTAATTCTCCTTTTATCATCAGAAGATACGGGTTTTGACTTTTTACACTGTGACTTTCCACCATTTAATTATTATGTGCCTTGCTAAATGTGATCCACAGACTGAATCTCATTCTGTTTGATTGGGTAGTATGATAGATACAAGATGGCATAATATTTTAAAATTAGGACAAGTCATGGTACCCTGAGTTTTTGCTTCTTAGGAAAATATGGACGTCCTGGAAACACAGGGCAAGTGTTTCCATTTGGGAAGCCATAGGTTGACTGTAAGCAGGGGCTGCTTCCTTGACATGGGGCACATTGTCTGGACTTTACTGGACTCATCAACTGCATTTATTTATGCTATTTTTCTGACTATGACACACCTTTGAACTTGCCACTACTAAAGTTTCAGAGGACCAGAAAAATAAGATTCACCATCCTCTACATCCCCTACTCTACTCCCTTCATTTGCTGCCCCTGTCCTAACTCCCTATCCACTCCTGGATGGAAACTTTTACATTTACCTTTCAGCCCACTGCTCATTTTATTGGCAAGTCACTGGCCCTTAATACTCTGTCATCACTTGATTTGCATGTCTTTTAGAGGTGTAATGGAAAGACCCTTTCTACCTTTAAACAATTGGGATTTAAATTTCCCTAAGGAAATTTCTATTTAGGAAAATGCTTACATTCATAAAAACCTCTTCCAAGGAGGAATAAAACAAAGACCTACCTGTAACATTTGTGCAGAGCTCTTGAGATGTTGGTAAGCTTTTTGGCACTGGGGTAGTGTTTGCTTTCAGAGTAAATCTTGGCTCTGGGAGAGACCATGTAGTTATACCTTTATTTATCAACTCAGAACAGTTCTTTTACCTTTTTATTGTCTCTAAGGAAGAAGATAAAAGTTATATGTCATTTTTTTTTCTCCTAAGGTATTTTTTTACTTTATTTTAACTAAGAATTGAATGAACATAATTCTGACTTCAGGCCTAAAAGAAAACATGCTGGTTCTGATCACTTATAACACTTAACATTCAATACTCACACAAACCTAATCTTTACAAGAGAGAAATTAAGTATACATGTAGATGCTTTCCATCTCATGATGAAAGGGGTGTTTGTGTGTATGGAGGGGTGCAAGCATAAGTGTGTGTGTGTGTGTGTGTGTGTGAAACATTCATTATGGGAAGATCTAGGGAAAAATAATCTTATCTAACCATGATGTGCACCTCAAGGTATGTCTCTAGAGGAACAGTTTAGACTGAGGAACGTCGCAATTTTCCAAAGAGGACAGATATCTTCTCAACTACATTTTCCCTCATTCAGCCTAGTTTACCCAACATACGCCAGTTCAAATCAGAAGCCAAATTAATTCAGACACAGAGCTCTGAGTAGGTATAGTAGTTTATGTTTAAAAGAACCTGAAATTTCCCCGACCAGGGAACCCAGTGATTAGTCAAGATAGATTTTTCTGACACAAAGCTCTTGCCATGGCCAAGTTTATCCTTCGCTAATTTGGGTTATATGGAACACTAATTCTGACTATCCTAAGAACTACCTTATGTCTTTTCCAATAGTTATTTTTAGAAGATACTACTTGGAATTAAAAAAAAAAAAGGAATTCACATTAATTCCTCTTCATCATTTTAAATTTCTATTTGAAGTGATAAAGGATAAAGACATGAGTCTCTGGTTTTATTGTTTAGTTGCATTATACTTACATAAATAAATAACTTCTATTATTATTTATATTTATTTGTAGATATAACACATATTATAGAAAGCTGCTTATATTAATTTACTTCCCAAATGTGTAAGTGTATATTCAAACCTGTGCAATTTAGATATAGGTTATTCCTGTCACTCAAGTGAGTTTCACAATTTTCCATAATTCTCCTCAATTCCTCTCTCCCAGAATGTAGAATTTGACCCTGGATTAATGAAGTTATGTTCTCAGTCCTTGCTTCCATTCTTGCCCATCTGGAATAAATTCTTTACAAAAGGGTTCCATAGAAAAAAACAAGTCTTATAGTTCTCTACTTAGAATAGTTCAGTGGATTCTTAGAATAAGAGCAAAATTCCTTAATCTAGCTCTCAAGGCCTTATAAAATTTGCTTTGTCTCTCAATTTTATATCAAGCAATTATGTTCTTTTCTCACTAAAGTACATATACAATGCTTTCAAACATAGCACCATTTCTCTGAATGCCATGGTATTTTCCATTTGGGCCTTGTTCATCATGCACCCTTTAGAAAAGGTCCTTCCCTCCTATCTGCCTGTGGCCATTTTATCCTCTCCCTTTAGGGATCAAGTAAAATTTTATCTTTGAAGAGACTTCTTTACACTGAAGTATCCCACAGTCAGTTTCTCTATTACACCATCCTTTTTATTTTCTTCTCAGACCTGACCTTAATTTGTAATTTTCTCATTTATTATTGTGGTTGGTAATTGTAGATCTCCCCAGGCAAACAGAGTTCCATGAGGGCACAGATGTTCTCTGTATTCTCTGTTCTGGATGTGGAAAATATGCTCAAAACATGTTTATTGAGGATGAGACTGAAAAATCTCATTCTGTGATAAAACTGAAATGAAGAAAGAAAAAACTGAGCATGGATTAATATATTCTGAACAAATGGTCACATTCACCAAGCAAGAAAGTGTTTTCTGTTAAACATAGATAGTACAGGACAGCTCCCTTGGTGAATCTAAGGGCCCAAGAGAAACCTGTTATATTAAATATACAATGGCATTTATTTTAAGATAAAATCATAATGGAGAATCACAATTCAGATCCAGGAAAAACTGATCTTGAGCATATTACCTAATTAAGACATTACAGCTTAAGGGATTAAGTAGATAAATTTTGTCCAAATTAAATATGTATTCTGAAGTCTTTAGTATTTTATTATTTTTTTTGTTGCTGTTGTTCTTTTCTAGGGCTGCACCTGCGGCCTATGGAGGTTCCCAGGCTAGGGGTCTAACCGGAGCTGTAGCCACTGGCCTACGCCACAACCACAGCACTGTGGGATCCTTAACCCACTGAGCGAGGCTAGGGATCGAACCCACAACCTCATGGTTCCTAGTCAGATTTGTTAACCACTGAGCCACGACGGGAACTTCTATTTTATTTTATTTTATTTTATTTTATTTTATTTATTTATTTTTTTATTTTATTTTTGTGAAGTCTTTAGTATTATAGAAAGAATATAATACTTACTGAGGGAAAGCAGAAGAGGAAGCAGACTGAACTACCAGAGTTTCTTGCAAGTCCATTGGTAACACAGTGATCCCTTAGTGAAGAGAAAGCTATAGAAACCCCTTAGATACCAAGTATTCAACAGTGTTTTTTTTGTCTGCACTGATGTCTGTTTTGTAACTTAACCAGTACCTTCAGAAAAATATTTCATTATAACTAATGATTATTTTCAACAGTCTTTATTAAGAGTACACCGTGATACACCTATCCTAAAATGATACAATGTTTAATTTTCCTAAAAAATAGGGATCTTACAACCTTGAACTTTTTTGAACATCCTACTTCAGTAGGAAATTTTCTGGATTATCATGTATAATCAGTGACAACGCACTTAGTTCTTATAGCAAGAATTGTATAGGGTAAGGAAAACCAAAATTTGTTAATTTGATTAGGTAATAGGAATACAGTTTGAATAATAATTTTTAAAAATCTTAAAATTCGAGTCAATTAAAATACAAATGATAGTATCTACATATTTTAAAAGAGGGAATCTTTCAAAGATTTTGAAATGCACCATCTTCTCTCTATGTAATATGGGTACTGAAACAATCTATTGTATTAGAGCTTTTTTCTAAAACATTCGCAATGATTTTAATTAACCACAGGGTTTTATTAAAGAAATAAAATCATAATTAACAATGCTTTTAGTGAAGTCTGTCTAATGATGTCCATTGTTTAATGAAAGTTCATTGTGTGACAAATGTTAATTGGGGATAAAAGACCAGGGAATATACACAAATAATTACCAACCACATAGTCTGAAAACATGTTTCAAAAGTAGAAACTAATTTTGTATGATCTACTAATATGGATTAGGAATTTTCTGGAAACTCAAATGAGGGAAGCTTAAATGTCGCTATTATAAAAAATGCATTTATGAAAATAAACAGCTCCTGCCTTCAAAGATAGCAAAACCCCACTAAGAAGACAGGCAGATATAGAGAATTCTATAGAGCATTATTAAGGGAAGGGAGAGAAACCATTCAGGTTTCATTAACAATCAAACATTTATGTGGGTTCTGAAGGCTGGACAGGATTTTGTTCCTCATGTCACAGGCTGACCTGATGGCTAGGCTGAGGAAAATGGGAGGGGAAAATATGGAGTCTGGGCATTCCTACTGTGTGCCATGCATAAGAATATTTTTCATATGGTGTCTCAGTAAACTGTTAGGAATTAGTTGTCAGAGGTCAAGAGACTTATCAAATATTTGGGACCGAAATCCACGTGTGGCATTTTCTTAAGCATGTAATTCACTCTGAAGAAACTTACGGTAAATACAAACAAATTAACAAATATTCTGTAAACTTAAAGTCCTAGGAAATCGGTTATCTAAAGCTGAAAATAAAATATGACATATGGTCTCTGATATTCCTCTGCCTCTGCCTATTTGGATTTGATTGACACTCATTGAATGATAGCTGTATTCTAAATTTATTTATTCATATGAAATGCTTCTCTCTTCCCAAATAGTCTCTCCTTTTTAAAGTTCTTCCAAATCCTCTACTAAGAAAGCAAACTCACCTACTGCTCAGGTATACATATTAATTTCTACAACAGAAAATAACTTACCAATTATGTATATATTAATTAATGATGAAGTGAGGTTTTCTTTTCATTTTAAGATCATTTCCCTTTTCTACTTTATTTATGTTAACCATCTGCTGATTTTATTGAAATAGGAAAATTAATATTCTCAGTAAAATAGAGCCACGTTAAAATATTTATTGTGTAATGGAATTTGTCATTGAAAAAAATCACAGTATTAATCTTTTAAGGGTCATGTTTTGATACAAATATACAATATTATTATATAGTAAAACTATAAATATGATATAATAACGTAGCTCAGTGGTAGAAATCTAATATCAGAAAAGTTTAATCTAAAATGGCAAACACAGCTTTAGGATGAGGAGATTCTAACCATAATCTTTTTGAGCATATTTAACATTCCTTCATTTGAAGAAGGAAAATTCTATTGCTTTAAATATTTTAAATGTTACTGAATAAATTATAAACCATGGAGAAACACAGCCCATATTGGTATGTCAAGAAGAGAAAAAAAAGGCCTGATGAGCTATTTGTTTTTACATACCTACTTTATAAAATGGCTTCCTAACATTTCTGGTGGGGGAAATAAATTCAAGGTCTAAGAGAGATAATCAAAGTTTCTTGGTGCCCTTAGGATGCAATTAGTCAACTAGAAAAGGATTGTATTAAACCTAGATGAGAAAGAACCAAGTTTTTTTTTTTAAATTGTGTACTTAGAAGTAAATTCTAAATTGACATAAGAAAAGTTTGATTAAATGTTATGATCTTGCCAGACTGATATTATGTATTTTTATGAGCATTTAAAGACTGGATTATAAGATCTAGGTAGTTTGCAAACTGTAATATGGTAATAAAAGTACAATTGATATAAATAACCTAACATAAGAACAAAGCTTAATTATTTTCTGCTGATGTATCATAATCTCTTAATATCTTCAGTTGATTCCTTAATAAGAATCTCAAACTTAAATTTATCTGAAACAGATTTTAAACATTTTGCCTAATTTCTACCCTCACTTCAGTAAGATCTTCTATCACCCATTCCAGCCACAAATGTGAGAAAATTATGTGAGTCCGACATCTCACTTATAAGTATATCCAGTCTATAACAAAGAACCATTACTTTGCACATCAAAATATAACTCACTTATCCCACTCATTGTCTCTGTTACAACTGTGTCAGCCTAAGCTACCCTTATATTTCACTGAGTCTTCACATCCAGAATCCCATCTGCTGGGTTTTTGATTGAGGAGTAATTGTGTCTGCATGGGTAGAATTCTATAAGGGATGCTAGGAGACTGTTGGGAAGTTATGCAGTGAATAGCAATCTGGAGTCCCCATAGCACTGGGAGATACTGGACTTGTAACCAACCAGAGTGGAGAGATGCTCATGACTTAAAGTAGGACTAATATAGCACTAGAATAAGAGCCCTTGTAGACTGCATTGAACAAGGCTTAATAAGAATCTAAGCAAATCATTGATAAACTAACAACTTACCAGCCAAAACACATTTGTTTATTTGTTTTTTTAATAAAGACTTCCAACACCACAATGTCAGTAGTATGCAGCCTACAATGAAAAATAATTGGGTATGTAGGTAGACAGAAAAAATATCTACATGTCAGAGAAGTAAAAGAGACAGTAGAATCAGAGCCATAAATGACTAGATGTTTTAATTACCACCTAAAACAACTGTTGTAAAAATGTTCAAGGATTTAAGGAAAATGGTGGAAATGATAAGTAAACAAGCATAAGTCTCAGGAGATAAATGGAAACTATAAAAGAAATTCAGTGGAAAATCTAGATCTGAAAAGTAATATTTGAAACTTAAGAAAAAATGGGTAGGAAAAACAGCACAATCATTATAAAGAAGAAAGCTTGAGTGAATTTGAATATCCAAAGTGAAGCAAAGAGAGAAGGAAAAAAATGAAAAAAAAAATGTGGAGAGGTGGAGCAAGATGGCGGAGGAGTAAGAGGTCATGCTCAACTTCTCTCACAAACACATCAAAAAAACACATCTGGAAGTAAAACTACTCACACAGAGCATCAACTGAACGTGGGCAGAAGAACTTAAACCTCCAAAAAGGGCAAGAAAATCTTGACATAACTGGGTAGAACAAAAGAAAAAAGAGAGAGAAAAGTAATCAGGATGGGCCAAGCTTTCCCCAGAGGGAGATGTGGAAGAGAAAAGGAACCCACAACCTGGGAAGCCACCTAACTGATGGAAAGATCAGCCAATTAGGCGGGACTTCAAAGTCACCAAGAAAAGCACAGCAACTGGACTGAGAACAGCAAGGCAGAGTGAGAGTTGCACAGATCATCTGAACCACCAGCCTGGACACCACAGCCTGAGATGCTTAGGCAGGGGCTGGGCACTGAGACTCAGGCTCTGGAGGTCAGTCCTGATGAGAGGACTGGGCCTGGCTATGTGGGGTCAGCATGAGGGGCTAAGGAGCAGTGCACCACAGGCAGGGGAGTAGAACACTATGGGCTGAGGAGGGGAATGCCGGGGCAGAGGGAACCCCAGAGAAAGTCTGGATCCACAGGAGGGGCAATTGCCATTGCTGGTGAGGGCAAGACGAGGAGGGGCAGACCACCATAGGAAACTCCCTGCACTGGAATATGTGCATGCCCACAGGCTTAGAGGGTGGGGTGGCTCTGTTGCAGGCTATAGGCAATTAGAGGCCTCTTGCTCATTTAGGGGAGATTGGGCACTTCTTGTGCAGGCTACCGGTGGCCAGGCACCTCTTGTGTGGGCTAAGGGAATAAGGGGGCTAAGTGCAACATGGTGCCTCTTGCATGATCTAGAGGTGGCATGGACAGACTCTGGCAGTCATCTCAGAGGCCAGAGGGAGGCATAGCTTGCCACCATTGAAGGCCTGTGAGTGGGCTCCACCTGTAACCCCAGTCACCTCAGGGGTTGGCAAAAAAGAAAAAAAGAGGGCACTGCCACCAAACACCATATGCTGTTGCTTTCACTCCCCTGGGAAGACATCTGCCCTGAAGCTACCACTGCCAAATGCTCTGGGTGGCACCCAGAGACTTGGTCACTGTCCCTTCCCAAGACTGTACAACTAGGAGCAGCTGGTGCAGCACCTCCTGTGTGGATAAGTGTGACAGGATGCTTCTTGTGTGGTCTGCAGGTGGCGGGGGCAAACTGCTGCAGTTATCCCTGATTCCAGAGGTGGGCATGGCCCACCACCACTGGGGATACCTGAACAATAATCACCTGCAGCCCCATTCACTTCAAGGGCACCACAGAGGAGTGCATTGTGACCAAGCACCACCTGTTGGTGCTCTCCTACCCCTGGGCACACATCTGCCCTGCTGCTACCACTGACAGATGCTCCAGGCAGTATCCACACACCTGATCTCTGTCGCTTCCCAGGATCCTGCAACTAGGGACAGCTGTGCAGCACCTCTTATGTGGGCTAAGTGAGATGGGTTGCTTCATTCAAGGTCTACAGGTGGTGGGGCAAACCACCACAGTTATCACTGACTCCAGAGGTGGTCATGGCCCGCTACCACTAGGGGTCCCTGAGCAGGCACCACCTGCAGTTCCAATCACCTCAGAGGAAGGCATTGCAGTACAACATTCTTATCCCCTGGGAACTCATGCACCCTGCTGCTTCTACTGCTAAATGTTCTGGTCACTTTGTATGTAGATATGCCTAGAGCTCATTATTACTTCCCAGGGCCCTGCAACTAGGAGTACCCTATGCCACTTTCCTGCATGTCCTTGCTGCTGTTGAGAGCCCAACAACCAGGTACTGACTGTTGGCCCTACCCATTGCCTCCTTCTCTCTGAAAACACACTGAGCACCCTGAGGATAACAACCTGCTTACACCAAAGAAAGAGACAGCAAATATTCAAACTCCCACACCAAAAATAAATAATAACTCCCCCCAAAAATACACAGGGGTATTCTTGCATAGAAGTAGCCTTACAAGACTACAGTTTGCCTTCCCCAAACTCACAGAAAAAGAAAAAACATAAGCAAGATGAAGAAGCTCAGAAACCATTTCCAGTTAAAGGAACAGGAGAATTCACCTAAAGCAGTCAACAATGAAACAGACCTCTAGTCTGACAGACATTGAGTTCAAAAGGGAGATAATGAAAATATTGAAGGAATTAAGAGCAGATAGGAACAGTAATGCAGATTCCTTTAGAAAGAAACTAGAAAATATAAGGAAGATCCAAGAAAAACTAGAAAAGTCATTTGCAGAAATACAAACTGAGCTAAAGGCAATAATGAGCAGAATGAATAATACAGAGGAACGAATTAGTGGTGGAGAAGATAAAATAATGGAAATCACCAAATAAGGACAGCAGGCAGAAAACCAAATGAAAAAAAACATGAAAGCAATATGAGAGACCTATGGGATAACATAAAGCAGGCCAATCTATGCATAGTAGGAATTCCAGAAGGAAAAAAAAGGGGGGGGGGATTGAAAATATATTTGAAGAAATTATGGCTGAAAACCTTCCAAATATAAAGGATACTCATATCAAGATACAGGAAGCACAGAGGGCCCCAAACAGGCCCACACCTAGACATATTATAATAAAAATGGCAAAAGTTAAAAGATAAAGAGAGGATTCTAAAGGCATCAAGAGAAAGCAAAGCATCAATTATAAGAGAACCCCCATAAGGATATCAGCTGATTTCTCTACAGAAACACTACAGGCCAGAAGGGAGTGGCATGATATATTTAAAGTGCTGAAAGGAAAAAATCTGCAACTTAGAATACACTATCCAGCAAGAATATCATTTAAAATAGAAGGAGAAATAAAGAATTTCTCCAACAAACAAAAGCTAAAAGAGTACAGCAATACTAAACCCATTCTAAAAGAAATACTGAAAGGGCTTCTCTAAATTAAAAAGAGAGAGAGAGAGAGAAAAGGAAAAAAAGGAAGAATTAGGATGGAGGAAACCACAATTGAAAAGCAGTCACATAAATAAGTCAGCATAAATGAAGTTCCTGTCGTGGTACAGTGGAAATAAATCTGGTTAGGAACCATGAGATTGTGGGTTCAATCCCTGGCCTCGCTTAGTGGGTTGGGAATCTGGCATTGCCATGAGCTGTGGTGTAGGTCTCAGACATGGCTTGGATCTGGCGTTGTGGCTTTGGTGTAGACTGGCAGGTACAGCCCTGATGAGACCTCTAGCTTGGGAATCTCCATATGCTGTGGGTGGCAGCCCTAAAAAAGAACAAAAGACAAAAAAAAAAGCCAGCATAAAGATCTAAACATGAAGATGTTAAAAAAAATCAAATTCATACAATGTGGGGAAGAAAGGTAAGAAAATATAGATTTTTTTTTATTTTAATGATGTGTTTGAGCCTATATGACTATCAAGTAAAAGCAAGCAGATATAGGAAGGGGTTAACATACTTTAAAAACAGGGTAAACACAAATCAAAATCAAACATTACATTCACAAAAACTGAAAAGAAAAGTACCCAAGCATAAAATAAATTGAAACCAAAAAAAAAAGAAAAGAGAAACATAGAATCAACTGTAAAAAACAAGGTTTAAAATGGCAATAAATAAATATCTTTCAATAATCACCTTAAATGTCAATGGACTAAATGCTCCAATCAAAAGACACAGAGTGGCAGATTGGATAAAAAAGCAAAAACCTTCAATTTGCTGTCTACAGGAAACTCACCTTAGGGCAAAGGACACATATAGACTGAAAGTGACGGGATGGGAAAATATATTTCATGCCAATGGACAAGACAGGAAAGCTGGAGTTACAATACTCATATCAGACAAAATATACTTTAAAACAAAGCCCATAAAGAAAGACAAAGAAGGACACTATTTAATGGTTAAAGGATCCATTCAAGAAGAGGATATTATAATTTTCAATATATATGTGCCTAATATAGGAGCACTCAGATACCTAAAACAAATACCAACAGACATAAAAGGAGAAATTGATGGGAATACAATCACAGTAGGAGACTTTAACATCCCACTCACATCAATGGACAGATCCTCTAGACAGAAAATCAGTAAGGCAACAGAGATCCTAAATGGCACAATAGAAAAGTTAGACTTCATTGACACTTTCAGGACATTACATCCAAAAAATATCAGAATATACATTCTCAAGTGCACATGGAACATTCTCAAGAATTGATCACATCCTGGGGCACAAAGCCAACCTCACCAAATTTAAGAGTATAGAAATTATTTCAAGTATCTTTTCTGACCACAATGGCATTAAACTAGAAATCAACCCCAGGAGAAGAAATGAGAAAAATTTTGCTACATGGAGCCTAAACAACATGCTAAACAAACAATGGGAAAATGAGTAAATCAAAAAGGAAATTCAAAAATACCTCAAGACAGGTGATAATGAAGACACAATCACTCAAAATCAATAGGATTCTGCAAAAGCAGTGCTCAGAGGGAAATTCATAGCAATACAGGCCTTCCTCAAAAAAGAAAAAAAAAATCAAATTGACAACGTAAGTCACCACCTAAATGAATTAGAAGAATAAACAAAACCTAAAGTTAGCAGAAGGAAGGAAATCATAAAGATCAAAAAGGAAATCAATAAAGTGAGATTCAAAAAACAATAGACAAAATCAATGAAACTAAGAGCTGGTTCTTTGAAAAGATAAACAAAATTGACAAACCTCTGGCTAGACTCACAAAGAAGAGGAGAGAAAAAAGCCAAATAAACAAAATAAGAAATGAAAAGGGAGAAGTCACAACAGTACTATGGAAATACAAAAAAAAAAAAAAACACAAAACATGAGAGAATACTGTGAACAATTGTATGCCAACAAATTTGACAACCTAGAAGAAATGGACAACCTTCTAGAGACTTACAGCCTGCCGAAACTGAATCAAGAAGAAAAAGATCAACTAAACAGACTGATCACTAGAAATGAAACTGAATATGTCATAAAAACACACCCTACAGATAAAAGTCCAGGACCAGATGGCTTCACAGGGGAATTCTACCAAACATACAAGGAGGAATTTACAGCCATCTTCCTTAAAATTTTTTGAAAGTTTGAAGAAGAAGGTACACTCCCAAAGACATTCTATGATGCCACCATCACCCTAATTCCAAAACCAGAAAATATAATTCCAAAAAAGAAAATTATAGACCAATATCTTTGATGAATATAGACTCAAAAATTCTCAACAAAATTTTAGCCAACCCAATCCAACAACATATAAAAAAGATCGTACACCATGACCTGGTTGGATTCAACCCAGGTACACAAGGATGTTTCAATATATGCAAATCAATCAACGTCATGAACCGCATTAACGAAAAAAAAGCCAAAAACCACATGATCATCTCAATAGATGCAGAAAAAGCATTTGACAAAGTCCAACATCCATTCATAATAAAAACTCTTACCTTGGAGTTACCTTGGTGGCACAGTGGTTAACGAATCCAACTAGGAACCACGAGGTTGCGAGTTCGATCCCTGACCTTGCTCAGTGGGTTAGGGATCCGGTGTTGCCATGAGCTGTGGTGTAGGTTGCAGATGCAGCTCGGATCCTCCGTTGCTGTGGCTCTGGCGTAGGCTGGTGGCTACAGCTCCAATCGGACCCCTAGCATCTGAACCTCAATATGCCGCGGGAGTGGTCCTAGAGAAGGCACAAAGACAAACAAAACAAAACAAAACAAAACAAAACAAAAACCTCTTACCAAAGTGGGTATAGAGGGAACATACCTTAACATAATCAAAACCATTTACAACAAAACCACATCAAATATAATATTGAATGGAGAAAAGTTGAAAGCCTTCGTACTAATATTTGGAACAAAACAAGGATATCCACCCTCACCACTGTTATTCGACATAGTACTGGAAGTCCTAGCTAGCCACAGCAGTCAGACAAACAAAAGAAATAAAAGGCATCCAAATAGGAAGAGAAGAGGTAAAACTGTCACTGTATGCAGACGACATGATACTATATATAGAAAACCCGAAGGACTCAACCCAAAAACTGCTTGAACTGATCAACCAGTTCAGCAAAGTAGCAGGATATAAGATTAATATTCAGAAATCAGTCATGTTTCTGTATACTAACAATGAAATATTAGAAAAGGAATACAAAAATACAATACCTTTTAAAATTGCACCCCCAAAAATCAAATACCGGGGTATACGCCTGACCAAGGAGGTAAAGGACTTATATGCTGAGAACTATAAACATTAATCAAGGAAATTAAAGAATACATAAAGAAATGGAAGGATATTCCATGCTCCTGGGTTGGAAAAATTAATGTAAAAATGGCCATACCACCCAAGGCGATCTACAGGTTGATACAATCCCTATCAAATTACCTATGACATTTTTCACAGAACTAGAACAAACAATACAAAAATTTATATGGAACCACAAAAGACCCAGAATTACCAAAGCAATTCTGAGGAACAAAAACCAAGCAGGAGGCATAACTCTCCCAGTCTTCAGGCACTATTACAAAGCCACAGTCATCAAGATAGTGTGGTAATGGTACCAAAACAGACATACAGACCAATGGAACAGAATAGAGAACCCAGAAATAAACCCTGACACCTAAGGTCTATTAATTTTTGACAAAGGAGGCAAGAACATAAAATTGGAAAAGTCCTTTCAGCAAGTATTGCTGGGAATCCTGGAGAGCTGCATGCAAAGCAGTGAAACTAGAACACACCCTCACACCATGCACCAAAATAAACTCAAAATGGCTGAAAGACTTAAATATAAGACAAGACACCATCAAACTCCTGGAAGGGGACATAGGCGAAACATTCTCTGACATCAACCTTATGAATGTTTTCTCAGGTCAGTCTCCCAAAGTAACAGAAATAAAATCAAGAATAAACCAGTGGGACCTAACCAAACTTGACAAGCTTTTGCACAGCAAAGGAAACCAAAAAGAAAACAAAAAGACAACTTACAGAATGGGAGAAAATCATTTCAAATGATGCAACTGACAAGGGCCTAATCTCTAGAATATACAAGCAACTTATACAACTCAACAGCAAAAAAGCTAACAACCCAGTGGAAACATGGACAAAAGACCTGAATAGACATTTCTCCAAGGAAGATATACAGATGGCCAATAAGCACATGAAAATATGCTCAACATCCCTGATTATTAGAGAAATGCAAATCAAAACTACCATGAGATACCACCTCCCCCCAGTCAGAATGGCCATCATTAATAAGTCCACAAATAACAAATGCTGGAGGGGATATGGAGGAAAGAGAACCCTCCTGCACAGTTGGTGGGAATGCAAGCTGGTAACATCACTATGGAGAACAGTATGGAGGTACCTTAGAAATTTATAGATAGTACTACCCCTTGACCCAGCAATCCCACTCTTGGGCATATATCCAGACAAAACTTTCCTTGAAAAAGACACATGTACCCACATGTTCATTGCATCACTATTCACAATAGCCAAGACATGGAAACAACCCAGAGGTTCATTGACAGATGGTTGGATTAGGAAAATGTGGTACATGTACACAATTGAATACTACTAAGCCATAAGAAAGAACGACATAATGCCACTTGCAGCAACATGGATAGAACTAGAGATTCTCATACTGAGTGAAGTAAGTCAGGAAGAGAAAGACAAATACCATATGACATCATTTATATCTGGAATCTAATATAGGGCACAAATGAACCTTTCCACAGAAAAGAAAATTATGGATTTGGAGAATAGACATGTGGTTGCCACAGGGGAAGGAATGGATTGGGAGCTTGGGGTTAATAGATGCAAACTATTGCCCTTGGTATGGATTAGCAATGAGATCCTGCTGTGTAGCACTGGGAACTATGTCTAGTCACTTATGATGGAGCATGGTAATGTGAGAAAAAAGAATGTGTACATGTATGTGTAACTGGGTCACCATGCTGTACAGTAGAAAAAAAATTTTTATTGGTTAAATAACAATTGAAAAAATGTGGCGACTCTGTGACTTGTGGAAAAATATCGCATAATCTAACATAAACATGATTCAAATGACATTTGGCAGAGAGAGAATTTGAAGCAGAGAATGTATTCAAGGAATCCTTGGTAATTTTTTTTCTAAATTTGCTCAAAATAATATATCCCCAAATCCATAAAGCCCAATAAAATTCTAAACAAAATAAACTCAAAGAAAAGTTCTACATCTCATAGAAATCAAATTACTGAAAAGTAGTGATGAAGAGAATATATGAAAATTAGATGAGAGGAGTTTATATTATATATATATGTATATATATGATACATAGATTTAAAACATTTAGAATTAATATTGATTTGCCAGAAACAAAGCAAATCATAAAAAAATCTTTAAAATAAAGAAATATATCTAAATTTCTATGTTTATCAATAATATACTTTAAAAAGAAGATTACCTTAAAAAAGAACCATAGAGAAGAGTTAGAGTTTAATGACCTGGTCATGTCAGTGAGAATCATGGTTGTTTTTTCTTTATTTTGCCATACAAAGTGTCAGTATAATAAAATTTCCTCAACCTCGTTCCTCCTTTGATTTTGATGGTCATAGTACAATAAATAGTTCAATAACCTGAGAAGTATTCAAGAAATTAAGTGTCAATATTTTTGCCCAGATCATTTACATCAGTATCACTAAGTTTGTAAAGTGGATGTTAATATTAAAAATCCCACAGAAGATTTTAATGGTGGTAGATTGATTCATAATAGCAGAGAAACACATTTAAAAAAATAATAATTCTTATTCCTAGACCTAAGCAAATGGGAATTAGGCTGAGGTTAGACCAGGACACAGAAAGCTTCATTCTTTACCTCAATCACAGCAGTAAGTAAAACTTAGAAAAATGTACACTGGGAATGGAAAAAGAGAACATAGAAAATCTACCTCTGATGTGCAGACATGCAGCACAGCCAGAAATTGCTGATGGTGCATTAACACTGAAAGTATTCTCCAGTTCACCAGGCCCTTACAAGTTTGTAAGACAATGGAAATTCAATGCTAGATAAATATATATGTATAACAAGAGCCTATGTAATAATAAGAACCAAGTCCAGATCAACTCCTGTTAGATTGATTCAACTACTTGTAACAATGGCCTGACAAAAGAAGAGGCATGCCTATTTCCCATGATAAATAATATTCAGTTGTTTCTACCATTCTATATCAATGCCTGTAACTCAATTTTTAAAAGAAGATACACAAAAATCAATTAAAAATATATGTTATCGAGAGGAAAATAATCAACAGAATCAGACTCAGAAATGACTCTAGATATTAAATAATTAATTTAATATTAATATTAATGTTAATATTAAACTGTAGTATATTAAAATTTATAATAAATATGATTTCTATTTTCAAAGATCTAGTGAAAATGAAGGATAACATAAATGTATATAAAAATATAGTACACACTTGAAATAAAAAAAGTTAAACAGAAGATCTGAAAATGTTAAGGAACATCAGGAATTTGGGGTTTTGCTCTGACATTTAAGAAGCTTAGAAGTGATCACTTCAATCTTCCAAACAACAGCAACAATAAAAACAAACTGAAAAATAACTCTTCTTAGATCCATCAGAAAATCGAAGTCACAAGGAAAACCATCACCCCCCCAAGCTGAAACAGGTGAAGACAAAAGATCACCACTTACCAGATACAGAGGCATGTACATAAAACCAAATACAAAGGTAAGCTTTTTTAAAAGAAACACTTATTTGAAAGGAGCCAGAGGGGAATAAAATGCTACTTTTACCTGTAGAGGAACAGGGATTAACAATTACATTTGATGTCTCACCATAAATTAGGCAAGTGAGACAAGTGTAAAATTTAAAATGTTGAAAGAAAAATATCATCTACCTAGAATTCAGTGTTCAGCAAAATTATGTCAAGAGTTAAGAACTTGTTTGATCCATTCCTAGAATAATGATAATAAAAACAAAAATAAATGAGTGGGAACTAATTAAACTTAAAGGCTTTTGCTCAGCAAGGGAAACCATAAACAAAATGAAAAGACAACATACAGAATGAGAAAAAAAAATCTTTTCAAATGATGCAACTGACAAGGACTTAATCTCCAAAATATAAAAACAACTCATACAACTCAACAACAAAAAAAAAACAAATAACCCAATCAAAAAATGTACAGAAGACCTAATGACATTTCTCCAAAGAAGACGTATGGATGGCCAATAGGCACATTAAAAATGCTTAGCATCACTAATTATTAGAGGTGATACATATAATGAGGTATCACTTCACACTGGTCAGAATAGTCATCAATAATGTCTAAAATTACAAATTATGGTAATGATGTGGATAAAGGGGAACCCTCCTACACTGTTGGTGGGAATGTAAATTGGTACAACCACTATGGAAAACAGTGTGGAGGTTCCTCAGAAAATTAGATATAAAACTACCATATGATCTAGCAATCCTACTTGTGGGCATATATCCAGACAAAACTATAATTTAAAAAGATATAAGCAGCCCTATGTTCACTGCAGCACTATTCACAATAGGCAAGATATAGAAACAGCCAACCTAAATGTCCATTGATAGATGAATGGTTTAAAAAGATGTGATACATATATACAATGCAGTATAATTCAGCCATTAAAAAAGAATAATGCCATTCACAGCAACATGGATGAAAATAGTCTCACACTAAGTGAAGTAAGTTAGAAAGAGAAAGATAAATACCACATGATATAACTTATATATGGAATCTAAAATACAGCACAAATGAACCTATCTATGAAACAGAAACAGACTCCCAGACATAGAAAACAGATTTGTGGTTGCCAAAAGGGAGGGAGGAAGGAAGAGTGGGATGGATTGGGAGTTTGTGGTTAGTAGATGCATCCTATTGCATTTGGAATGGATAAGCAATGAAATCCTACTATACAGCACAGGGAACTATATCCAGTCTCTTGGGAGAGAACATGATGGAAGATAAAATGAGAAAAAGAATATGTTTTATACGTATATCTGTGTGTGTGTTCATAAACGTGTATGACTGGGTCACTTTGCTGTACAGCAAAAATTGGCACAACATTATAAATCAACCATACTTTAATAAAAAAAAAGAAAGAAAGCCTTTTTCAAATAAAAACAGGAAATTTGTCACCAAAAAACCTACTTTGAAAACAATGTTAAAAGAAATTCTTAAGTTAGAGAAAAAATGATACAGATCAGAAATTTAGATCTACATAAAAAAAGGAAGAGTTTAGAGAAGGAGAAAATAAAACAAAATCTTTTAATTTTTAGTCTTAACTAACCTAAGTGATAACTGTTCAAAATAGTAATTCAGCAATATAGATTATACATTATGGGTAACTACAGTAAAAAGCAGCAATAAGTGATGAGAGGGAGGATTGGGAATAGGCTTATCAGATCCATCAAATATCTTGAAACAGTGTTATTTGAAAATGGACTTAGTTTATTGTAAATGTATATTGCAAATTCTAAAGCAAACAATGTTTTCTTAGAAGTATACTTAATATGAGCAAAGAGGAGATAAAAATGGGAATTATATAAAATGTTCAATTAAATCTTGAAAATACAGGAAAATGATGGGAAATTACAGACATAGACTAACTGCAGAGAATAAAGAGGAGGTGCAGATGGGAGTAGATATTATTGATTAATACTGACTGCAAATGTAAAGACTAAATTCACCACTAAAAAATAAAATAAACTGCATGTTGTTTAAAAAGTGCCCTATTATTATAAGGACAAAATTTATTCAAGTAAAGAGCTAGATAAACATATGCCATGCTACTACTAATCAAAGGAAAGTTGGAGCAAATAATAGTTTCAGCAAATCAGGACTGAGTCCCAACTCCCAGAGTGGGAGTTTCTTTGATGCCCATGGAGGGGCACTATTGCTGGTTGTGGCTGCCTGCTGGGCTATTATTTCTCCATGTTTCTGTTTCCTGCCTTATTATAGCACTCCAAGGACATGTGTGTTATACACTTGATATCTTCCCAGGAGTCCATAATTCTCTGTTCTCTTTTGTATCTTTTTCCCCTTCTTTGCTTATAGTTTTTTTTTTTTTTTTTTTGGTCTTTTTTGTCTTATTAGGGTCACACCTGAGGCATATGGAGATTCCCAGGCTAGGGTAGAATTAGAGCTGCAGCTGCTGGCCTGTGCCACAGCCACAGCAATGCACCATCTGAGCCAAGTCTGCGACCTACAGCACAGCTCATGCAACGGGGGATCCTTAACCCACTGAGGAAGGCCAGGGATTGAACCTGCATCCTCGTGAATGCTAGCTGGGTTCGTTAACCGCTGAACCACTATGGGACCTCCTGGGTTTTTTTTTTTTTTGTTTTTTTTTTTACACTCAGTATACTTGCATAGTTTTTTGGGGGGTTTTTTGTTTGTGTGTTTGTTTTTTGTGTTTCTTTGTGGATATTATATGTTCACTTGAAAGGAATGTATATCATGTAGTTGTTGGATATGTTGCTCTATAAATATCAGTTAGAATGGTTTAGTCGAGGTATTATTCAAATCTGCTCTACGTTTATTCTTTCACCTACTTTTCTTTCAGTTTGAAAAATGTTTTTTTTTAAATCTCCAACTATGAATGTATATGCCTATCTTAAGATATTAATTCTATTAAATTTTGATTCATGCACTTTTTTTTTTTTTTGCTATTTCTTGGGCCGCTCCTGCGGCATATGGAGGTTCCCAGGCTAGGGGTCCAATTGGGCTGTAGCCACTGGCCTACGCCAAAGCCACAGCAACGGGGGATCCGAGCTGCGTCTGCAACCTACACCACAGCTCACGGCAACGCCCGATCGTTAACCCACTGAGCAAGGGCAGGGACGGAACCCGCAACTTCATGGTTCCTAGTCGGATTCGTTAACCACTGCGCCACGACGGGAATTCCTGATTCATGCATCTTAAAGGGATGACCCTCAAATGGAAATGCTCACCCCCAAATGGAAATGCTAACAGGCAGGGAAAAATAATCAAAATTTGAAAGACTCATTCTGGACTAGAAAACAGACTGGAGCTGGTAATTCAATTAGAAGAAGATCCTTTCTAGTTCCAATTTCTATTAATTCTCTTCTTTGGTTATGCTGTCTTCCAACAAGATAGCCTTGAGATATTAAAACTCTCTCAAGTTATTGTTTTGGTATCTCAAGGGCATCCAGCATACAACCGACCATCAACACATATCTCATCATCATAGGTCAGTGGTAGCTTTCCTACAACTACCTTATCAGTCTTTCCCCAGTAACTATGAGGCAGTGAATAGATCTTCCGAGTTTTAAAAGTGATCCATTTAATTTTCATCTCTGTAAACCTTGAAGCTAACTTTCCTCCAGGAACCTCTTGGGGGGAAGAAAAAAAAAAAAGAGTCCTTTTGGATAACATTTATTTTATCATCTGAAATCTCCATTGGTTTTTACTGAGGCTAGATGTTATGTGAATACATTGGCAGTGTTTCTTAGGATGCAATTGAATTGTGATAATTGTACTTAAAGTAATTTACATACTTGAGTTGACAGTTCACTACCACTGCTTACATACAACAACAAAGATTATGGTGGAAAACACTCTTTAAATAAAAACGATACTTGTTTTACATCTTCAGCTTCTTCACATACTTCTTTGGTTCATCTTCCTAGCATATATTTCCTCACACTGCTGTCACCTCACTATTTCTTCCCCACATTGTGAAAAATCAGGGTCTGAACATAGGAGCATAATACTTGATAAATATGTTTTTTTTTTCACTCCATTTCTTCTGACTGTAACCCTGGCCAAATCTATCTACTTTCATCTATTTTAGGAGGTGTGCGTAATATAACAAACTGCATTTTTCTAAGAATTTCAAAGGCTTCAAAATAAATAGCAATTAAAAATGTATAGGGAGTTCCTGATGTGGCTCAGTGTGTTACAAATGAGACTAGTGTCCATGAAAATGCAGATTTGATCTCTGGCCTCATTCTGTGGGATAAGGATCCAGCACTGCGGTGAACTGTGGTGTAGGTCGAAGATATGGCTCAGATGTGGCTTTGCTGTGGCCGTGACTCAGCTCAGCAGCTGTAGCTCCGATTTGACCCCTAGCCAGGGAAATTCCATATGCCACAGGCGTGGTCCTAAGAAGCAAAATAAATAAATAAATAGATAAACTTATAAACACAGAAATATAAGTTAGAGTAAATGTGAACATTCTGAAAGCAGGCTAATATTTTATGGGCTGTATGAATGCTAATACACTGCTCTTTTATCTGTTTTGAAATTTATTGTGTTCCAAGCTTGTAATCAAAATGACATTCAACTTCTGTATGTGTTCCACCTGAGGCGGATTACCATTATGTTTTAATGGTAAATTATAATGTAGAGGGGTTGTAGAGCAATTATTTTAAAGCCTTACTATCTTTGTGTCCATTAATACCATTTGTAGATATGCCAGAAAAAATATTACAATGGTGTTCAAACTGCATGATTCAAGATGCTCAATGATTATATACAAACCTGACACAGATAGTTCTCGTCTAGTAAATAATATTGAATAAATCGCCCTAGGCACAAAATGTGAGTTTCCATCTTCCTCTGGAACATTAAATACTGGTTACTGTCATAGGAAGCATTTTATGCTACGTGGACTTGCTCTATGATCTGCAGTGGCCACCTCTGAATTTATCACTCTCTCCTTCTCTTGTTCTGTATCCTCTTACCCAGATCATGCTATTTATACCAGCTGTATTCTCTTGTTCAGTGCCACTAAGACATTTATCCTCCAGCTCACCCACCCAATCTACACTCCCTCCCCTACTTCCCACTGGAAACAAGCTATTTGTCATAATTCTGTCTCCTGTGTCTGTTGATTGTTTGAAAACATCAACCCATCATTATAAATCTCTCCCTTCAATCTCCTAGCAATGCAGTTAATGGAAAAGACTTCCCCAGATGTGCTTCCTGCTTTTACAATCCTTACTATAAAAACAGTTTTAACTCATCATAAGAATTTCTCAAACCTGTGGTTAAGTGCTGTTTAACTCTAATTCAAAATCAACTACTGTAATGTTTATCAATACCTGATTTTTTTAACAAAGTGACTCTAGTCAATAAAAATTTGTTTAAAAATCATATGATCATTCTTAAAATCTATGAGAAAAAAAATTTATAATCACCAAATTATCTAATGAAAATTATCATATTCAAAATAAATTTATCCATATGCATTAAGGAAAAAGTACCAAGCACTTGTACCAGGTAGTGGGACTATAGAAATAAGGTTTTAATGATATCAGAGATTTACAAATAAATAATTAGCCTCAGTGTAGTAACTGTTCAGAATACATAAAATGGAAGGAATTATCCATACGAATGTATCAGTAAACTATCCAAAGATCGCATGGTATAAGAGTTCAGAGGAAAATACACTTTCACAATTGGAGAAGAGAAGAAAAGGGAATCTAAGCTACGTTATGTGAGGCATTTCCTTAGAGTCTTAAGGAGAATGAATAGAGTTTCATTCTGCAAATTGTTCGTTATGAAGCTGAGGAAGAAGATGAGGTTGAGAGAGTACTATCCTAAATTTTTTTTTTTTTTTACATAAAGAAAAGAAGAAATCATTGAAAGTTACCAAGCAGAAAATATTTAAAATATTATTTTTATGTTTTAGAAAGTGAGTTGATGTGGTGGAGGTTAATATAAATCCAAAAAGGATGTTGTTGAAATAATACTTTTAAAAAACACAATTGGGATAAAGTAAATCTCTGACCTAAGGCAGTTGTCACGGAAATAGAAAAGAAGGTAGACCGAGAAGGCATTATTTTAGGAAAGTTAGATATGGAAGGGAAGGATACTACTGACTATATTCCCCACCTTGTATATTATATCCGTATGACTTATTTATTTTATAGCTGGAATTTTTTGCCTCTTAATCTCCTTTACCTATTCCTCCCATCACACTACCTCTTCCTCACTGGCAACTACTAGTTTGTTATCTGTCTCTATGACTCTGTTTTTGTTGTGGTTGTATATATATATATATATTTTTTTAGATTGCATATAGAAGTGAAATCATATAGTACTTCTCTTTCTTTGTCTGACATTTAACTTAGTATAAAACATTCTAAGTCCAAACAAGTTGTGGCAAATGGCAAGATTCCATTCCTTTTTATACCTAAGTAATATTCCATTGTGTGTGTGTATGTGTTTATATCTCACAACTTCTTTCTCCATTCATCCATTGATGGACATTTATGTCATTTTCATGTCTTGAGTATTATAGATAACACTGCCATGAACATGAGGTTGGCGATGTCTCCTTCATGTAGTGCATCCCCCCCACCCTTCTCTGGGTATATACCCAGAAATAAAATTGCTGGGTCACATAGTAGCTCTAATTCTTATTTTGTGAGGAGCTAACATACTATTTTCCATAATAAGTTACCTCTGTATTGGTTATGATACTTAACTGTGTTTAACTCGAATAAAATAATAGAAAACTATAATCTATATTTCACATTCATTGCACATAAAAAATGTAGTACTTCCCTCAAATGCATTGCTTTACCACATTAAACAATCCTTAAGCATAATGTAATTACATTTATATAAAAATTAATTGACATCTCAATTTAGATTTAAAAAGTTCTTATCACTGAAATATTAACTATTGCTTTGTTAAAAGATAACAACTGGTAGTAAAACTAAGAAATGTTTCTACATTTTTATCAAGGATAACCTTGTATCATCTTTTATATATCAACTATGAATCCAAATTGTGAAAAACCCTATAAGACTAAAGTTTTCCACTTACTCTTGCAAGAGCCTGGCCCCAGATTGTTCTTTACCATCCCTCTTGCTAAATTCGAATTGTCTAACCAACAGCTACTGAACTGTTACACCACCCTGGCTGCCCCTGCACGTGTCTTGTAACTAACACATCCTCAGATTCCTAATGCCTTCTGAGAATGTGAACAGGGCTCCAGTATAGAAACACCTTGAACTCTAAATAATCTTCATCAATCTTTAATCTTCCTGCAGAACATATCTAAGATCTGTTCTTTCATATCACAATGTTTTAATAAAAGGCTTTAGACAATGGCTTTGTTGCTATTTTTTAATCTTCCTTTCACAAAGCTTATTGTTGGTAGGACAAGTTTTGATTTATTTTTCCAATATTAATCAGAAATGAGAAATGTAGGTTCTGTCCTTTACCTTCGGTAGTAGATAGCCATTGAAAGCCTTTGAGCAAGGGAATGGCAAGACTGGAACCGCCTCTGTAAGGCAATTGATTTAAATATTCTGTAAAGCATAAGTTAGGTTGAAGAGAAACAATTCAGTCTCATAGATGATTTTAAATATAAAGTAAATTGGGCCTAATTTGGACTTGTGGCAGGGGGAATGAAAACAGTGGGATAGTTACATAATGCATAAAGCAGCAGACTTATGAAAGGATTAAAAATAGAATGTACCTCTATAGTTTTGAGCATCAAATAATTTACATTAGACTGTTAACCAGCTATGATGGAAAAATAAAAATAATTTAAAAAATATTTTTTAAAAAAGAAAGGAAATTTAGAAAAGAAGAGAGATGTCCTTTTTGGGTATGGGCAGAGTGGGATGTTGATAAGGAAGAAATGATGGAGGAAAGTATTGCTATAAAGTTGAAAGTAATAAAATCAAGTAGGGGATTTCAAGTAAGCCATTAAAATTGAGGGTATGAGGCTTAGGAAGTAGAAATTATGATAGATGGGTATTTGTGAATTACCTGCATAAAAGGATGTGTGAAGTCAAGATATTCCTGAATGGGGCTGAGAGCAAAGAGAAGAAATGAGAAAGGAAAGGACAAATGGTGGACAGAAATGAGAGAGAGGAGAGACCAGCCAATTGGAGAAAACTTTAATAAAATCTAATGTGATTCATGAGAGCTAAGATGCCTTTATTTGTATGACTTGCCATTATTTTATGTACCATGAAGAGGGGAAAATATGTATTAATAGCACATTTTAGAATCAAAGAAATAGAGTATATTTATGATTCAACAGGGGGATGGCCAAGAGACAGTTGAAATTATAAATAATTATTTAATAAAGAACAGTTTACAATGCTGAGTCCCATAAGGTGTAAATCTGTATATAGCTGGTGGGTAGTTTTGTGTGTTGAAAAAATTTCATTTGAGGTGAAAGAAGCTGAAACTTTGATGTGAAAGTCACTCCAAATAATAGCTGTCGGATAAACCAGGCAAGAAAGTTGGAGGAAGGTGGTATACCGGTCTGCATTAATTTCCAAAGGAAACTGCTGTAATAACTGTGTTAGAATAAAGGTCTGAGAGTGAAAGAGGAATTCTGCTAACACCTTTTTACTGTTTGAAATTGTCCAAAGTAAATTAAAAACAATGTCCTCTGGAGTAAATTTCAGAAACCTGGTGTCATCAAAGAGAAAGCAGGGTGGACTTGTGAGAGATTTCAGTGAGAATTAGAAGGTGAAAGGAGGATCCAGGAGAAAGCTTAAGTATGGAAGATGGATTGTTTACATGGATGAGAGAAAGAATGACTTGTTCAAAAATGACTTGAAATCTAATATTACTATAAAACTTTTTTTCTGAGAATGGTCTCTCCTAATTAGTGTTATTTGGAAAACATTTTGAGAAATGATTCACTAATGGATATCAAGCACTGAATCTATGTCTTCACTCCAAAAAAAAAAAAAAAGCCAAATATCCAAAAGAAACAAACAAAAATCCTCCAACGATATAAAAACTCTAAATTTCATTGTTTTAGTCTTATCCTTTTGTCATAGTACTGTGTTACTGACACTATTTTGAGAAAAATATAAACAATTATCATAATAGAAAACCATTACACATCAGAGTCTATAACATTCTCATGCTACGTGGAGACCAAGGGGCACCACCAGAATCAACAATAACCTTGTTAGAAAACTTCAGTTTAGCAGAGAAAGAAAATTAATAGCACGCAAGATTAACCTCTTTCATCTGTTTTTGCTGACACTATACTGCCCCATACTAGGAAAGTTTGTCCCCATACTTATTTAAATTATGTCCTCCTCACAAATTTGTCTTCATGAAAGTTAGCTCAGTGTTAATTGTAAACAGCATGAAGGCACCGTGTATTAGTTCTACTGATAGCCACAGATGCAAAACGTAATGATGCTTGGTGTCAAACACTGTTGAACGCTGACTTACAAAAGTTGCCTCATCAATTTCTGGGGTTTAAGGAGAAAATTTTTTTTTTTTTTTTTTGCCATTTCACTCAGTTACTTAAACACCAGAGGTTTAATATAGGGCTCCAGCATTTAAATAATTGGGTTGAAAAGGTTAATCTTGATCCTCTTTAAAAAGCATTTGACAGTGATGTGCTGGCAAATTTTAAACAAGTAGCTCTCCAAAAGAAAAGTCCAACTCCTGATTCACAGTGTTTTCTGACTTCTGGGGTGTACCTAGGATCACTATGACCAATTCCAATGTACCAACAACCTGACATTTTTGGCCCACAAACCTGAAAATTTTACAATTGGCTCTTGAGAGTGGGTGTAAGCTGTACTCAGCATATCACTTCATGTTAAATATTAAAACAGTATTTTTTAGAAGAAATAGTCCTGGGATTTTTAGTGAAAGAATAGATACTGGTCTTTTCTTGACCTTCCACTAGTCTTTTAAGATCTGATGAACAGGAACTACCTTATTTCCTTCTGTTTCCATTATGCACTGCCTAGTAGCTATGAGATATCCATAAGAAGGATAAGGAGATAGCAGGGTAGCTACTGTTATTATTATTATTATTTTCATTTGGCATCAAAAAGAAGAAAAAATAATTCAAGGTAAATAATTAGACTTGAGCAATAGAGTAATAGAGATTAATCTTTAAAGCTACCTTTACCTCAACATATTAATTATAATTATTTCCACATCTAGGAAGTTAAAATTAAATAAGTGGTTCATAGAATTTATAAATGTGAGTACCTGGCAAAGTTTACTCTGCCTCACTGGGAGTTGGTTTGGGGAGCAATCCTTTCTTTCCTAGGTCTACATTGTGCATTTTCAGTGGAGGTGGAGGATCTTACCCTTTTTGTGTGTAATACACAGGTAACAAAACACCTATCTGTGGCATTAAAATTTCATGGTGAGGAGTGACTAGGAAAAATGTCCATAAAGAACCTTTATAAGAGTTTTTGTTTGTTTGTATGTTTTAAGTTGAAGGACATTGGCTTTGTCAGGGCTCACAGAACATTCCATGTTGATGGGTACCTTCTATTCTGTGCTGGTGTATTATAGTAGCCATCAGTTACTTGTAGCTATTGAGCAATTGGATGTGACTAATGTGACTGAGGAAAGGATTTTAAATTACATTTACTTTTGGTTAAAGTTAATAGCTCCATGTACCTATTGCTGCAGTATTGGACAACATAGCTCTAGATTTGAGCAAAAAAACCACCTGATTCAAAGACATTATGTGAGTTCCCTGGTGGCTCAAGGAGTTAAGAATCCAGCATTGTCGCTTTGGTTCCAGCTGTGGCATGGGTCCGATCTCTGATCTGGGAACTTCTGCAGGCCACAGGTGGGCCAAAAACAAAGAATGATCTTGATATGTGATCTTATATCTATATGTGTATAAGAATACAAAAAGAAATAGATACATAATCTAAACTCCTATGGATGGTGAATCCAGTTCTCCAAGAGAAGAATTATTTCGCAGGAATGTACTGTTACCAGTTATTTTTAAATGATTATTTCACTGTAGATTTCTACTATAAATGACCATTGCTATATATAGCATAATATATTATACCCACAGTATACAAAGTTTAAAAGAAAAAGTAAGGTAATTTCTGATATATTTGCCATAATGAAATTTTTAAAAAATCATTGTGTAACTGGGTTTACAAAATGTGTATGTGGGATTGGTAATTATCTAATGACTAATGAAATTTATGTATCCAATCTAACTTTTCAAAATGAAATAATGGATTTTCATTGTATTTATAGTGAACTACTCAAGCAAAACTAATTCAGTATGATTGCATTGGATCAATGCAGCAGAAATAAGAGCAGATCTAGAAAGCATAGCAAAATGCTTTTAATTATAAGATGTTAATTATCAAGAATAATGACAGAATTTTTGTTGTAAATAGAATGTATGATTGGTAAGATCTCTGAAGGAGGCGAAATCAATCCTAGTACCTTAATTTTATATATGTATATTTTTTTCTATTCTTTAATATTGAAGTTCCCTAAGTACAGATTACAATTTATCATGTAGCTGTAGCTCCTCCTAGTTGCTTAGGGTTTACATGTAAAATGCAAAGAGGTTATTGCAGGTAGAGAGTCAGGCATTAGAGAAAAAACATCACAAAGTGGCCTATAAGGAAACAAAATGAGAGAATTTCATTTCTCTTGTCCTATCTATATCCAGATAAAGTCTAGGGAAAGATGAAGCATACAAAATCTTATAGCATTCATTTAATGTTGTTATATGTCCTTTATTTTTACTCAATTTTCCAAATGAAAGCAGTGCCTAATGACAGAAATTTGACTGTGATCCCTTTATCCCCATATAACCAGCACCAGCACCCTTAAGCAAAGGAATACATGCAGCACTAGCCACCACTTGAAATGTTGCCCTTACTGCTTTCTGGACTTAGGTCTTCAGACATGAGGAAGGTATGTGTAAGGCTCTGCACCTCAGCGTTAGGTAGAAATTTGTTCTGTTTTCTTGTTCTGATAAGTCAGTTCTCAATCTTTTCATCAACTTGAGGTTTATTACTGGATGAAAAATGGGAATCCATTCTTGTATCATCAGCTTACCCAGAATTTCTTTTGACTAGGGCTATTTGAGAAGAGCTAAAATCATCAGGGCTGAGTTTTTCTCCTCCTCTTCAATAACAGTGATGTGGGGGAGTCCCATAACACAAGGTGTCAGAAAGACAGGATCCAAACTGCCATTTCCCCGAGAAGACTACATAAAGGTTTCTTCAGATTTGTAGTTTCAAAGGACATGTTAGTTAAGTGCTTTTCTTTCCCCCTTTTTTTTCTTTCTTTTCTTTCTTTTTTTTTTTTTGTAAAAGAAAGCCTGAAGGTGTACTGGAAACTTAGAAAACCACTACCAGGTAACAAAAGACAGATTTCTTCAATGTGAATGTAGTAGTAAAAAAACAACTGTTAGGTTAAACCTAGAACAGTTAATCAATACAAGTAAACAAGTAAAGACGTCACTAAACACAAAAACCAATGATATTATTGAGAAATTTGTTTACTTATTTTATCTAAAAATAGTGTGAAACAAAGTAACATTTTTAAGAGAGTAAAATGGAGTTTCAGATCAACCTTAAGTTAAATATGGAGTAAATGAAAGAATGGTGCTCAGTTAAAATCTCTATATTTGATAGTTACATTTCTTAAATTATATAGAAATATTCTACTCAGCCATAAAAACGAATGAAATTCTGCCACTTGTAGCACCGTGGATAGACCTAGAGATTATTGTGAAATAAGTCAGACAGAGAAAGACAAACACTATATCACTTACATGAATCAAAAAAAAAAATACAAAGAATGTTTATAGCAGAACAGAAACAGACTCATAGAAGCAGAAAACAAACTAGTGCTTACCAGTTGGAGGAGGATGGGGGCAGGGCCAGATAGGAGTATGTGATCAAGAGATACAAACTTCTAGGTATAAAATAGATCAGCAATAAGGATATACTCTAAAGCACAGGGCAATATAGCCATTACCTTGTAATAACTTTTAATGGAGTATAATCTATAAAAATACTGAATCACAATGCCTAAACACTTGAAACTAATATAATAACATAAATGAACTATACTTCAATAAAACTAAATATAAAAATGAAATTATACCATTATTCAATTTGTTTAATATGAACGTGAATAAAGTTTAATATAATTCTAGTTGTGTGACAGAATTGACAATTAAGAATTTGAATTCTTAGACCATCCATTCACTTATTTAGAAATGATAGTGTTGTACACTTCTGTTTGATGCAAAAATAAAAGATAAAGTCCTTGCCTTTCCAGGAGCACATAGATGAGTGAAAGATCTGGGCAGCAAAAATGAAAGACAGAGAAGGGGAGAGGAGTGTAAGACATTAAAGAAAGGCTGTCAGATTCAGGACCAGATATAATAAATCTTAAACAAGCATAAATGTCTTTAAATTGTCCTCTTGAGAGAAATCTACTGGAGCATATTCAAAACAAAATCCCAAACTATTCTACATTTACAAAACACATATAAAGCTAAGTGGCACAGGAACACTGAAAAGAAAACACCAAGCAACAATGCAACAATAAGCTTGAACCAAAGCAAGAGCCACTAGCAATACCAGGCATCAGAAATCAATGTTGTTCTTTGGAAACAAAATTAAATAAACAAATTCTATATAAAGAACATGAAAATATCCATTCTGTTTTTTAAATTGGATAGTCTAACCCATAAAATATAATTTCTCTTATAAAAAAGCAGTACACCTACAAGGTAGAACTAGGAAAATAGAAGAAAATCTCAAAAAGGGAAGATTACAAAATACCCATCAACAGAGAGTAATATAGTACTTTAATATTATATATGTTACTATATATAGTTATGTAGTACTATATAGTACTATAATATTACTATAGTACTGTAATATTAGTTGTATAACTTATTATAGCTAGTTTTACAATTAGTTATACAGCGCTATAATATTATCTGTATAACTTATTAGAGCTAGTTTTACAATTACGTATATAGTGCTGTAATATTATTTGTATAACTTATTAGAGATAATTTTACAATTAGTTTTATGCAAAACATAGAATCTGTCACCAGAATTTTTAGATCAGTAACATGTTTTTACTCCCCATGTCATTAATTAATGTTCCACAGCCTGGTTTTTAATGCCTAAAATTTCATTGTCGAGAAGAGTATAACTAATCTCAAATTTAGACATCTATATATTTTCCAAAATGTCACTTTTTATCAAAAATATTGAAATAATCATCTTTCTAGATATATTGTGAAACATTTCTGATAATTTCCTTGGGACAGTTTCTAAAGAGGAGTGTCATGGAAAATACATTTGAGCATTTATCATATGTGAAGAAATTTTTTACAACACTTGACTGAATTGCTTATGAAATTATGTCGTTTTCTACATTTTGATAGGTTTTAACAATTTGCAGACCAACTAGAAGTGTAAGTGCTCATTTAACTGCATCTTTACCACAATTGATTATTGCTATTTTTTTAAATAAAGCCACTTGTTGGGTGAAAAATTATATCTTATTATATTAATATGCATGTCACTGCCTGCTAGTGAGATAAGCACCAGTGAGAGTAAATATGCATTTGTTTGATCTAATAATTTTTCCTAGAAGAACTATTTTTCCTGTGCAAATTATCAAGAGAAACTCATAAATATATATATATGTGTGTAGATTTTCATTAGTTATTTATTAGTAAATGTTGAAACAAAATGACCACTATTATGATGTGTATTTATTATGAAATATTTTGAAATCTCTCAAATGGCACGTCTGAAGAACATGGAGCATCGTGGAGAAAATAATCACAACATGTTACAAATATGTAATTTTTTTGTAGTGTGAAAGTTCTGTATGTAACTGTAGATGCAGGTAAACAAGATTAAAATGACCAAAAGATGTAAGACTATAAAACTAGAAAGACCATTTTTGTTTAATTATTTCCACAATTAAAAAATATTAAGGTTTTACAATGAAGAGGAAGGAGGAAGAGGAATTTGACGATTTCGGAAGAAATAGAGATGCTTTTTTGTGTGTCACTTATTCTTATGGCCACGTCTGATTAATTAGTTACTCAACTGATAAAAGTTCCATCTCACACCCCCTTGTCTCTAACTGTGGCAACTTTTTCAATGATTGTTCTTTTTTATGGAATGAATTTGAAATTTTCCTAATATATTCTACACAAATTTATTTGGATGTTTAAAATGAAGGCTTTCATATTTGACTCCCTGGTTTTCTAGCCCAGCACCATCAGTTAATAACAGACTGATTTTAAAGAGGTTACATAGCATCCTGGTAGCTAAGTCTTTGTTTTTATTTTTGCTTTTTCTGTAAAATGAGGATACAAGTGGTACCAGTCTATTATCACAGTGATTGCCCAGTACATGAAACTCAATAAGTGTTAATAATAACGTGATTTGTATCACCTTACTACTTATGGTACTATAAAATCCTGCCCCAAGTTGTCTTTTAATTCTCAGACCCATTCTGCTTATTAAGTATATCATCCCAAAACACACTGAGAAACATCCTTTGCCACACAATCACATTAAGCAAATTTTTCACCTATCATTGCCACATCCAACTGCCGTAACTGACCACCTGGGTTTCTCTTTCCCATTCTTGTTAGAAATAAGTTTCCAATTCTCCAATACCCTGATCAACCTCAAAATAACCATCAGTAGAGTACCTTCCCAGTATTGTGAAGGAGCCAGCTTGTCCTGGCTCAAGAGTGCTGAGTATTAAGTTTTTATGAACTTTGTGAACTGGTTGACATAATTTTGGCACACTGATGTCAAAAAAAGATGAGATGATTTGTACCAGGGAAATTTGATGATTTTATAAATAAGCCCTCTCCCCCATTTGTTTCTTTTAAGGGACAGTTGTTACATTTACTATCACACACTGTGTATCTACATCTTTAAGCTCTTTTGATTCCTACATAACACTTTGGGTCACTCATTTTAAATCCGAAAACATCTCTTCGAAGCCTGCTTCACAACATTTTGATGTAGGACACAGTCACTCAGCGGGACCTCTCAGTGCCTTATATGTCTCCTGTGGACAACATAGACTTGAAAGCTTGGTTAAAGTGTACATCAAATGAACACATAAAAGATTCATTCATAAATCACAAATTGTAATGAAGGGAAGTGCTAGAATTATTGCTTAACATTTCAACTTGATTTTTAAAATTAAATATTATGGAGACGTATTATTGTTTTTAAAATGCTGCTCCAGAAACAAGGTTGTGTTTTACAAAACTATGAATGAACATGCAGCTCATAAGCCATTGCCTATGCCTTTTGGACAAAGAAACAGCTCTTCTCTTGATTTGAGAATTGAAACAATCACTTTGAATAAAGTTCTCAATATTGGAATATTAAATCTGAAAGTGCTGAGGTCACTGGATGTTTAGAATCATGGATCTTTCATTCTCTGATGAAACTGATAGAGTTATAACTTGTGCTTCTTACATAAGTAAATTATGGAATTAGGCATATGGGGAACAATAGAAATTGAATTAAATCTTTTTTTTTGTTTTTTCCATGCTGGTTGGTATTAAGAATAATAAAATTATAGATGAATGTACTATGAAGCTAATCATTGTAAACTTTGGGGCCACTCACTTAAAAGGGGTTCTTCTAAGGTCTTATGTCTACATTTCTTTTTGTAATTTTGCATTTTTTTTTCTTTTTAGGGCTGTGGCATATGGAAGCTCTCAGGCTGGGGTCTAATCAGAACTGAAGCCGCAGGCCTATGCCACAGCCACAGCAACGCCAGATCCGAGCTGTTCCTGTGATCTACACCACAGCTCACAGCAATGTTGGACACTTAACCTACTGAGAGAGACCAGGAATCGAACCTACATGTTCATGGGTACTAATCAGAATCATAATCTGCTGAGCCACAATGGGAGCTCCCTTATGTTTTTTGTTTTTGGGTTTTTTTTTTGGTTTTTCGTTTTGTTTTGGTTTGTTTTTAAATAAAGTAGGTCCCCAAGAATATAAGCTTCAGGTCCTTTTTCGGTTCTGACAGGAACATTTATCTTCCACTCTAAGTGTCATGGTTCAGAGCTCAGGCTGAGGGACTGGTGGCTGTGACTCGTTTCCCCAGAGGGTCTCTTTGATGTGTTCCATTGACTCCCTGGACCTAAATCACTTTTTATGTCACAACATGCCGGCACATAACCCTAAGGGTAGGAGGTAAACAAAATCTTTAAATTTAATCAAGATCCTTGATTTAGGGCACATTTAAATAATTTTTTTTAAATTGAGCTTTTTGTTATCTCCAGGTTCTTGGTATATCTGTCAGAAATGAGGGAAATATACACTGAAAAACACACCACACATTTTCTTAGAGCCCCAGGACTCAGCAAAGTGCCTCTGTTTGTCAGCTTCCAGCTACATGATTGTAGGTCCTTCAATCTTTTTTTTTTTTTTTGAATTATTAAGGAAAGAGTTCAAGTGCTTAAGATATATTTCCCTTATGTAGCAGTATAATTTGAACTACTAATGACAAATAAAGGCTTTCTTTTTTTATTGTTAGCAAATACAAAAAGTTACAGTCTGGTGAGATTCCAAAAAATAGCTAAATCCGGCCTCACTAATATAAGATACTTGAAAAAACTTATTTACTATGTTTATCTTCAGGAATGATACAATGATGTGTAGATTGATGGATATAAGCAGGCCCCAATGTTCCTGTGTTACATGTCACCTCTTATTGGCTGAGGGTGAAGTCTGGGCAGTCACAGAGAGAGGCTATGGCAGTCACGAAATGTAATCACACTCGGTGGATAATTACATGAACATTTTGATATTTTGACACTAGTCATGCTGTCACATTCAGTATCAGCCTTGTTTATCTAAATGCAGTTGTCCTATAGTAACATTTTAAGCATGTCAAAATATTCTTTGTTAGTTTTTATTAAATATAAATGTAAATGACCTAAAACCAAATTCTTCTTGAAGATCTTCCTTAGAAAACTACTTGTCAGGTGCATTAGGATCCGTGAGTGGAAATTACACCCATCCTATAAAGCATAGAGCAAAAAGTGTTCATTGGTAATAAAATTGTTTCTAAGAATGCTACTTGTAAGTTGCATTGAATACAGTATATATTTTTTTCTTAGTGCCGCACCCGCAGCATATGGAGGTTCGGGTAGGGGCTGAGTTGGAGCTGTAGCCACTGACCTACACCACAGCCACAGCAACACAGGATCCAAGGCGCATCTACAACTTACACCACAGCTCACAGCAATGCGGGATCCTCAACCCACACTGAGTGAGGCCAGGGATCGAACCTGCATCCTCATGGACACCAATTGGATTCATTTCTGCTGTGCCACCATGGGAACTCCCACATTGAATATAATATTGTATATGACTAGTGTTTTATAAAATAGTGTTATGTACAACTATAACAATGAATGAAAGTTATACCCATTCTTTAATTCATGTAGAGGAAAAAATATTTTGCTATGTGCATAAGATAAAATAAGATCATGATTTTGAAGAAGAATGAACAAGGTATGATAATCAGAAATAGTGAGCTATATGCATTTGTCTTTTATGTAATAAGCCATGAAATCAATCCTAATGCTATCAAATCTTAGACTTTGAATAAGAGGGTAGTGTGCAGTTGTTTGATTTCTGGAACCCCAACTACTTATAGCAGCATTGGAGGCACTTATCTGGACAAGCCTAGAACATTCATTCCTAAAATGTATCCTTCAAGGTGTCTACAAAGCAGAAATTCTGTAGGCACACTTAGTCTTAAATAGACCTATGATGTATGAAATAGAAATTGCTTTTTTATATGATTAATAAAATCATTCATTTATTTTAACCATAGCAAAACCTATTGAGTGATGCTTTAAAGTATTAGTTATTTTCTACATGACATGAGCAAAGGATTGAATAACTTGTTGGAAATAGAATTCCCTGCATTTATTTGAAGTAACACCCCCCCAATTGATTGGTGCTAGTGCAAGTCAGTGAATTCTAACACATGCATTTTTATGTATGTGTGAATTTTTTAAGTTCTGACAGTAGTTTAACATGCTCATTAGAGTCAACACATAAAGCCCTGTGATGACGAGTGATTTATCTATGCATTTGAACAGGCTCTGACTCATCTAGAAGCTGTTACCAATGCTAATACTTCCTGTTCTGTATCCTCCACTTTTACTCTGTCCTCGTATATCTGTTTGCCCTTATATATATACTGCATAGCTTTACCTAAAGCAACTTCTCACTTTCCCAAGGCTCTCAACACAGCTGCCTAATTAAACACATGCCTCATTTCACATGCCTTTCCCCGTCACTTAGTGTGATTTAAAAACAGTATGGGAGCAACAAATATGAAGTGGAATATTGTTTTTGCTTGCCTTAGCAATTTTGTCAAGGGTATTTTGAATCTCCTCTTTAAAAGTTCCTTCTAATGGCATAGTAATTGTTTTTATGACTTTTCCAATGAACTATGAAGTACTCACTGTTACTGTCAGGTAATGAGTTCTAGGGAAGGGATGTCCTCATTTAATCCTGGACTGATGCTGAAGAGTTGCCCCATCCTTTTTATACAAGAGGCGTGGAAAGATGAATAGAGACAAGACTCAAATGAACATCATTATTATCTTCATCATTTTCATCATCAAATACTTAACGATATTTGTCCTTTGCCCAAACCTCTAAGGACTACTACAATGAATTTTAAAAGTCCTGTCCAATCTTGGAATATTTATAGATGGAAAAGCAAAGCATCAGTAAAATTCCTTGGAGATCTTTTGAAAATAGACATGGGTTACAGAGTATCCCCATAATATTTTTCTAAACAATAAGAATGTTAGCAAAAAGGTTATTAATTAAATGCTTAATCCATGCTTATTTATTCTAGTACTTAATATATCCCAAACTTATCTACTACCAATTCAGCATTTAGTACAGTTGTGTGCCTCTTGAGATCAATACATAATCTCATCATACTTATTTTATGGCATTGGAATGTCAATTCAAACTTTATTTCACATGATTTTTATCTTTGAGTTATTTAGTATTACCATTTAAATATTATAAAAATAATTTCCTTCTCTCTTTTGGTTTCACATGTCCAACTATTTGACAGTTTTTACATATTAGTCATATTTTACATTCTCTCTTTAATAATTTCAACCTCTGCATCATGTTTAGGTCTTATTCCATTGATTGTTTTTCTACCTTTCTTTGAATGCCTCATTATTTTTTATTGACTTATCTTTAGTGAACAAGACTGTATGTTTCCCTAGATTGCTCCTTAAAGAATGGCATTTACCAGGCTGCCAAAATGGAAACATTGTATGTAATAGTTGTATTTTTTGGATGTAAGTATTGTTAATAATAAAATATCTTGTTATAAAATTTTCTTTTTACAGAAGATAACATGTTCTAATACCATTATTTTTTTTTTCCTCTCAGGGCCACACCTGCAGCATATGGAATTTCTTAGGCTAGGGTTGAATCAGAGCTGCAGGTGCTGGCCTACACCACAGCCACAGCAATGCCCGATCTGAATCTCATCTGTTACCTACACCACAGTTCACAGCAATGCAAACCCTTAACCCACTGAGCAAGGCTAATTCTTGTTCGTAATTTGATCCTACTTCCCATGTATGCAGTTATTTTTAATCTCTTATAGTTATCCATATTATCTTGTTCGAAGTGTTTGTCTAGGTACAAACATTGCAGCCACTGTAACAAAGGGTCCCAGATCCCAGTTCCCAGGCTGTCTCAAAATAGGCCTCACTGAGAAAGAACTGAAGATAGAAAGGACCAACTCTTGAATATCTGGGAAAGGAAAATTCTAGAAAGAGGAAAAAAGTGTTTGAGGAAACACAAGGAGGTCTTTGTAACTCAACAAAGTGGCCAAGGGTGAGGACAGTATAAGATGAAGTTAAAAAGGTGAAGAGGGGACCTGATTTGTAGGGTGCTGAAGGAGCATGGTATTAAACATGAAGAAAAAAGTGTTTACAGGGACTACAATGTTCAGGTTAATCAATCACTATACTCTGACCTCTCCGGAGGCCATGTGAGAAGTCAAAGTATAACCACAGCTTAACTAGTAAATAAAGCATTAGGGGGAAAACGTTTCTGAGGTTATGTTGGTAAAGTGTCCACCAGCTCTGCTGAGACATACTGGCCCCTGCGGAGAGGAGCCTCCTGTCTCCACATAGCACTGAATACATCCTGGAAATTTCTCTTTTTAAAACTCTGACCATCACTGCCACTTTTATGGTAAACAGACCATCTTTTCTTAACTGAAAATGCCATCACTGACATTGGCAGAATTGTACAGAGTCCTACTGAGAAATTTGTCACTTATCTTCTTCATTGGAATAGTCTGTCCCTGGAAACACCAGCGTCACTTATTTAATATAACATAGTTGTAAATTTTTTCTCAGGAAAATGGTAGTAATCGAATGTTAAATGTGTACAAGGTCCTGAGCTATTTTTTTTGCTTGATTTAATTTTATTATCCCAATAAACCCATGAAGTACCAATAAATGATCCTCATTTACAAATAAGAAGCTTCAGTGATTGTGTCTTCCTTAAATAT
This sequence comes from Phacochoerus africanus, assembly GCF_016906955.1. NCBI lineage: Eukaryota > Metazoa > Chordata > Mammalia > Artiodactyla > Suidae > Phacochoerus > Phacochoerus africanus. Next base: position 46,167,907 of record NC_062545.1, on the reverse strand, counting down.
TACTATTGTCACAAATATCTGTATTTTCCTGATGGAGGACCATCAGTTCCCATCTCATTTATGTTAGGTTTGGGCATATGACTTGGATTGGCAAATTAAATATAGGTAGAAAATTTAAAGGAAAAGGCCAGGTGCCTTTTTCCTTCTTCAGTAATGATGACAGTGTCCACAAACCTGGGTCCCAATGTGAAGAAAAACTGGATTTGTGGCTCACTTCTGTCATGGAATAGAAATGGGAAATAAATCCATGTCAGAAAACACTGGTACTTAGAGAAGCATATTCCTTTTGGTATTATTACAAATGTAGGCTGTTATGCTTGTTTAATCTACATCCTGAACCTAAATCGTGATAATTTTAAATGTGGATGCAGATTTGACTGGTTTCCACATACTATTTTTTGTGGTATCACTAATACCAAAAGTTCTAAATAGATAGCGACAGGGTAAAAAGTATAATCAGTAAATAATAGGATTTTGAGCTGAAAACTATCCCTAAAGAAAAGTTCCAAATTTTTTTTTTTTTGCCTTAGAAGTCTCACTTAGAATAAATTGCAGACTCTCCTATATAACTACTCTAAATAACACTCATTTGAATGGATAATTCTGACATAGTATTTAAATTAGTAAATTTATGATCTCACTTGTGAAATGGCTGCCTATCTGCCAGCAGCACTGTCCCCAGACTGGTAACCAAACAAATGCTGAGTTATCTAACTCATGTAGAATGCCAATGTACTCTTTCACACTATTTATTGAATGTTCTAATGTTTCCTCAGTGATCATCAGAGCTTCTTGATCCTCTTTTCAGACATCAACTCAGTTCTTCATTTCTTTCTCAATGCTGTACATTTACTCTCTCTTTAGGATGTACATAAATACACAGTTACAGTATAAACAGGTAGTGTGAGTGGTGGCTATACATAGTGGCTAACAACATCATTCTGCCATTTACTAGCTGTAAGATCTTGTGCTTTCATTTTCTCAATTGATAAAATAGAGTATTTTCCATGTTTCAAAAATACTGTAAACTTTAAATTGGTTGATTGATAAGTCCTTAACAGTACCTTGCACATAATAAGGTCTCCGAGTATCAGCTATAATTAGTGTTTTACTCTTCATTGTAATAAGCTTGTGTATAAGTTTATCTTTCTTCCCAACTAACTTAGAGATTAACTGTTTATATGCATTGTAATAGATTATTTTTTTAATAAGTTTATCTTTATTCCCAGTTGGACATTATGTTATGGCTACATTGTGTTTTCTAATTGGAACTGTTAAAATTTAAACTGAGGTGTATTACATTTTTAAGAGTTTATTTGAGCAAAGATGAATTTGAATTTAGCAACATCCTATCCAGTCTGGCAGATAGATAGGTGGGCTCAGAGGAGCTGCAAAGAATGAAAGCCTTTAATAGCCAGAAGGCAACAGGAACAAAGAAGGTATACTATGCAAAAAATGGGAGCTGGTATTGCAAAGTTATTTTCTTCTAGGGGCTGCCAGGGGTCCATCAGGCAGATTACCTACCTAATGCTGACCAGTGATTCCTGATGGACTGGTTTAAGATTCCGTTTCTGAGAGAGTAGAAACTCTGTGTAAGTTTTGATTTGTTGATGTGGGGCTTAGCATAAGTGACTCCATTTTGAACCTGTTGTCTTGTTTTTAACAATACCCACTGTACTACTCAGCATAGCAACTCATACACATAATACAGCAATTGAGGATAGCCTATTATAACTAATAATTAGAGGCACAACTCAAGAGAGAACATGATCTGAATCCTCACCTGCAGTTACAGCCTGGTTAAATTGGAAGCATTACTTAGATTCTCTGAACTCCTGTGTACTTGGGAGAGAATTGGAGGTAGTGAGGTCTGCCTCTAGGTTTATTTAATGAGTATCAACTCAGATAATATATGTAAACCCTTCAGTACAGGGCCTGGCACATGTAAGTGCTTCATCAATTGTAGATTTTGCTAAGAGATGCTCAGTGCAGATGGACGCAATGAACAAATGAATACTTTTAGCCATTTTACAACTGTTCTTCACTTTTTCCTAGTGTCTCTTAACACTGGAAACCTGAAACATAATCTATCTGTCTATAAGGCTTTGCTTGTATTGTTCTCTAGATGTTTCCCTGGCAACTCATTTCTGGATTAATAGAGTCACCTCTTTTTTTTTTTTTTTTTGGTTCGATTGTTTAGTTTGGTACTCCTAGGTGAGTGCACAATGGCATATATTAGTCATTCAATATTCAAAACATTTGAAAACAGTAGGTTTTCATTATTGACTCACTAAGTCCAAGTATAGAAAAGTTCAAATTCTTTTTTTTTTCTTCCTTTTGGCTACATCTGCAGCATATGGAATTCCCAGGCCAGGGATCAAATCTTAGCCACAGCTGTGACTACAACTACTGGATTCTTAACCCACTGTTCTGTACCAGGAATCAAAACCACACCACCAGAGACAATACTGGTTCCTTAACCCACTGTGGCACAGCAGAAACTCTGAAAAGTTCAAACTCTTAATGTATGTTGATAAGAAATTTTTAATTCTCAAGGATCATTACTAAAAAAAATATGAATTAGTACTCACAGTGACAACTTGATAAAATCCATTACTTTACCTATATTCTTAATAAACAATTCTTCACACTAAAAATAAATCTTTTAAGTAGATTAATATTGTGCTTTGTTTTTCTCATTTACTTTAAATTAGACTGATATTTCATAGACCTAAACATGTTTAAACTTAAGAAAGTGTTTTATTTTGCTGCAAGATGTCAAATTATCTTTAATGGAGGGAGTCTTGATTTCTTTATGTTTTCCATAATGAACAAACTTTTGAATTGTGCATTTAAATAGTCTGGTGTTTTGTCTTGTCTCTTCTAATGTAGGCATTGATTGTGAAGTAAATATAGATAAGTGTCTATCAAAGGCCTATTTCCATGGTGGAACTTGTATTGATGGCATCAATCGTTATGCCTGTGACTGCAAAAGTGGGTTTTCCAGAAGACACTGTGAAGCAAACGCAAATGATTGCATCTCAAATCCTTGTCCACAAGGAAGGTAGCTATTTTAATTTTCCATTATTATATCTATAAAAGCAAATTTGACTCACAGTATCTAAAACTTAATGTCAAGGCAAAGTTGATAAAGATAATTTTAATCATGCCCTTTCATAATACAAGAACTGAGTACAGTTAAGATGACAGATACTGCCTGTTTAACTGAATGCAATGAAGTGACTTATCTCTGTCCTTCTTTCACTTTTCTCATTAGCATAAAGTAATTTTAATAATATGGATTAATTAGACTTTAATAATCTTAAAGGTAAGGCTTATAGTAACAGGAGTAGCAAGTAGGATGATGAGAGATTCTGTTATTTGCTCTGCAGAGGGGTAATGCCACACACTTAGTATTTAAAATGTTCCTGAGAAGACTTTTTCTTTCATCCCTATGTACATATAAGGCATTTTGTGACTCTCTTTATGCAATTTATAATAACCATTCTGCTCATGGATAGAATATTAGTTTATGCAAATCTAGAGAGGGGATATTTCTAGGAGATGCAGGTGGGAAAGAAGAATGGCTCACAGATGCACCAGGCTGCCTTCTGCAGCATTATTTTTCTTTTCTAGTTCTTTTTTAGTTTTCTAGTTACAGACTTTGTAAGCAGGGGAGGGAGGATGAAGATGGGTATTTCATTGCAATGCAGTTTGACCATAGCTGACTTCAGTTTCCTACATAAGCCCTAGATGTATTTTTTGTCATTTAGAACCACTCTTTCTTTCCATTGCCATGGGGAAGATGGAAAAAATGAAAATTGATTTGTTCTTTCAGTCCAGTCACCTTGAAGGGTAAGAAACCAGAAATAGACTCTGCCTTCTTTCATTCATGGGAATATGCCTTTTTACCTGAACTGGAAAAGACAAAAATTAAATGGTGACACTCTTGAAATTATGGTTTAATACCTTATTTACTTAAAATTTAATTCTATATTTCAGATGCATAGAGTTCACTGATGAGCATCAATGTTCATGTGATGCAGAATGGACTAGTGCAAAATGTGAGATCAAGATTAACGTAAGTTTTATAATTTTTATTAACTATAATTTAAAAGAAGTATCAAATAGTTAGCAGATATTTGGTCCTGTCCAAAAAATCCATAAGACATTTGTCCTACACCAAAAGGTCCTTGATAGTTTGTCCTGTGCAAAACATTGTGGAACAGTCCAAATACGCTCTTGGATGTTTTAAATAGGACAAAGTGCCCTGCAGGAACCAAGCTACTTACTGTAGGTTCCAGAGTCATTATTTCAGCAATTACTGATGATTACTGCTCCATCTCTACCTTTCCCATTTGGAATTTATATTTGCTTGCTCCAAACAAAACTAAAAATCACAGCTTCTTTCACCCCCTCTGCTTCATCTTGCTACCATAAATTTCTGCAATCTAGAGTCTTCATTCAAGTAAATCAGTAGAAATGGTCATTGTCCAATGGGCTCAGAAAGCTTGTGATTTGCCCTCCACCTCCCTCTCTTTGCTCTTAGGACACAGATGTTTCTGGATGTGTAGAAATGAGAGTAGATTAAATTGATCTATTCACTGTAAGGAGAAAATAAGTACAGAATGAATGTATCAACACATGGGTGCACGTAGAGAACTGTGAAATCTGTAATGAGTGCAGAATCTGTCTTCTGATCTTCAGGCATAGAATCTAATGTGATTGACACATGCTATTTTGTATGGAATGACTCATCTGCTGAGAAGGGTTGGTTACCTGAAGTTTAAGACCATTCTTGGTGGGTGAGGACCCCATGAGCCTCCTGGATAATGGGAAGCTCTTCCAAATCCTTCCTGGCTGCCAGTGACATGGTAAAGGAAGGAAGCACATGCAATTAGGGATTGTGACACTATGGATATTTTATTTAAATCCTTTGTGTTTCTTTCCTTCATTAGTATAGTCTCTATATCACAGGGCCACTATGTGATCATATACATAAATGTGGGAGATACTCAGTAAATAATGCATTTAGAGGGAGAAACAGAAGTGAATTGCTGTTTTGCTCCTTACCTGCTGTGTGCTCTAGGACAGACCGCTTGTATTCCAAAATCATATTTTAGCTATTAAATGAGAGTAATCACAGTAACTATGTCTTAAGTTGTTTTGAGAATTAAACTAGATAATGTGTGGAAATCAACTAGCACATTTTCTGACATATTATTTTTTAAAAGCTTAATTATTTATTGATGTGATGTTGATTTGATTCTATATACAGAAAGCCATACTTGATGTGGAAAAAGAGGGATTGTAATTAAGAAATTCCCTGATAGAGAACAGAGGAAGGATGTATCTTATCTGTACTGTTGCATATATTGGCTGCAATAATCTCTAAAACCCTGTCTTTTGATACTATAAATGTGGTATTCTTCTTCTAAAATAAATATATGAAAAAAGAAAATTTTTTATATATCAATTTGTATATATTCATACACACATTATAAGAATATTTGTTAAAATTATACCTATATACTTCTTGATGCTTTTTCTTAATATTTTTATTTTTATTTTTTTAGTTTTTGGCTTCACCCATGGCATGTGGAAGTTCTAAGGCCAAGAATCAAACCCACTCCTCAGCAGCAAGCACAGTAGTGACAACTCTGTATACTTAACACACCTAGGCACCTGGCAACTCTTTAATATTTTCATCTTAACATAAAGTTAAACTTATTATGTTCTTTATTCACTGACTTTTGGTTTCACCTGGTGTGTCTTAGGGAACATTCCATTGTAATGCACAGAGTCCTGACTCATCCTAATAGCTACAAAGTATTCCAAATAAGTGTTGAGGAGCCACACTTATTAAATGAGAATATGAGCATACCAGCTGCCCTAGATCCTATCAAATGAAATTATTTTTTTAAAAAAAGTGTTGACTAATTTGATGAGAAAAATGTAGCATGTCATTTTGATGTCTATTTTCCCAAGTTATTATGAAGACTGAACACATTTCCATGTGATTATTCCATATGCCACCTGTATTTATTTATTTGTGTCTTGTCCACAAGACTTTGTCTAGTAGTATTTTTCTTTGGATTTTTTTTGCCCTTTTCTTTTTTGTTTTTTTTTTTAAATATTATTTAAAATTATAGGTAAAATCCACTAGACTCTGCAAAATTACATACCTTGTCTAGAGCTTGGCCATTCGTGCTTTGTAAAACTTGTAAATTATGAGATTTTCATATTTTTCTTTTTATTTATGGTACGAGGCTTTGCCTCTCTTTTTAGGAGGTCCTTTCATATAGGAATATTTAAATTATTTTATTATATAATTTTAGGTCTAACAGAACTTTTAATACTTTAACTCATGGTGAATATTTTGTTAGAGTTGAAAGGTAGGAATCTAATTTGTTCAAAGTATAATCAATTTTCCAATAACTTTTATGAAGTATCTTATTTCTGTATTGTTTGGGGATGCTTCATTTTTTCATGCACTAGTTTCCTATATATGGATCATTATAAGACAATTTACTCCATTTCTTTTCTTTTTAAACATCTTATCCTGCCATCTGTGTTAATTATTATAGTGCAGTGAAAAATTTTGTGTCTTTTAATTAACAGTTATTGCATTCCAAATATATTTTTGATCATTCATTCTGTAAATATTAAATAATTAAAATCTATGAAAATCTGAGATACAGCAATCATTAGGTATACCTCCTGCCTCACCAGCTACAGTTGGAGATATGGATTATGAGTAGAGAGATGTATCCTACTCACCTCACCTATTTTTTGTAACTTTCTCTATGTTGCAATGCCTAGTGCCAAAGTGGTTTCTTAGAGTTCTCTGAAATGTTGCCTCCTGGGCTACAGTCCTTGTTTTGCCCCAAATAAAACTTTACTCACAACTCCCAATTGTGCCTTTTTTTTTTCTTTTCAGTTGACACCAGATAACAGATTCTAAAGGGTATCCACAAACTTATGCTCAAGGCTGTCTTTTTAGTCTAAAGAAACAAAAGCAGTGGTGAAACATAGGCAGTACGGATAGAAAAGAACTCTGAAGTCAATGTGGGATAGAATGAAGCTCCTGGGAACGTGTAAAAGCAATGTTTTGTTAGGGCTTAAGGTTTAAAAGCACAAACAAAAAACTTTTTTGGCCAATCTGATGGGGCAAGATTAAAAATATTAAAAGTAATGCTAGATAAAAACAAATGCATGATTGCGTGATTGGGTATGGAATGGATGCCATAGTGCACCTCGCTATACATACACATATAGGCATACATACACACACACACACACACACACACACAGAAAAGAGTAATATTGAAAGCAGATATTTTCCCTTTTGTTGTTGTTGTTGTTGGAGGAGAATAACTGCTATAAGGGAGTAGTTTTTCTTTTGAAATGATTATAGAATAAAGAAAAGAATCAAGACATTCTCAGATGAAGAAAACTAAGAATTTATCGTGAGCAGAACAACTAACGGAAGTTTTATACACAGAAAGGAAATGGGTAAAGAATGAACTGAGTGTGTATTTGTATTTGTAGCTCTTCAAGTGTGAGCTGAGATTTATAATGGGCTTTTTATATAATAAGATTTTTACCTTTTTTTCACTGTATACATTATGCACATTTTCCTATTTTTTTGTTAATGCTTAATTAGCATGTAGTGGACATTCAAAAGCTTTCTTTTTGTGTATCCAGATATACTGATACTTCTTTCTAAGTTTTCTGTGATTTGAGACATGTTTAAAAAGGACTTATTCAAAGAGTTCTAGTATTTTTCTCAATAGCGATTGCTCCATCAGTACACTTTGAGTTGGGATCCCCCACCAGATGGTCAGCTGTTTCCCAAAAGTCATTGTAGAAAATATTTATCTTATTCAATTGAAAACATATCTTTAAAAAATAAGGAAGATCTCATAAGTAGAAATATTCATTACACACACAGATTTCATTTTATCTATCATCGGAAATTATTCTGCATTTATATATGTGTATAAAGTTCTATTTTATTCTCGTTAATATCCTATTGTATGGAGACACCATATTTATTTAGTCAGTTACCTGTTAATGGAGATTTAAGACATTTTATTTATTTATTTATTTACTGTCTTTTTGTCTTTTTTTTTTTTTTGGTCTTTTTAGGGCCTCACCTGCAGCATATGGAGGTTCCCAGGCTAGGGGTCTAAGTGTAGCTGTAGACGCTGGCCTACACCGCAGCCACAGCAACACGGGATCCAAGCCACATCTGTGACTTATACCACAGCTCACGGCAACACCAAATCCTTAACCAACTGAGCAAGGCCAGGGATCAAGCCCACAACCTCATGGTTCCTAGTGGGATTCATTTCCATTGTGCTACCGCAGGAACTCCTAAGATATTTTTAGATTATTGCTCTTAAAAATTATGTCTTAGATGCAGAAGTTTGAGTATTTCATAGTAGGAAGTAATCATTCATCTTTTCAAAACTCTCTTTATGCTCATTTTATTTTTTTATTTTTTTGGGTGTCTTTCCTTTTGGCTTCACAGACCATTTCTTTCCCACCATATCTGTGTGTTTATTAGGCATCTTCTACATACTTTTCTATGTATTCTCTCTGTCTACTCCATTGTTTGCCCTGGTCCATAAATCTTGAATCTTCAAGACAAGGGCAGATTTCTATCACAGATCATGACAAGAGTGAACTTTCTGAATCAGAAGAGAAAAACAGGTGGAGGAAAGGGGAATTACACTTCCTAACCCAGTCTTTCTTGATCACTAACACCAATCCCATATCCTATGCAATCCTATACAGATTCCTTAGCAATGTTTAATCAAAGTGCTCTAAGTCTTAGGATTACTTGCTCAAGTTTGGAACCTCATTTCTCCAAGTTAGAGTCCAATATACTACCAAGATCTTGAATATACAATTTAGATTTCTTTTTGCAGTTTTCTTTTGTTTACCTTAAGAATTAGGAGCGATATTAAGTATTGCTTTTTTAATGGGTTTGAAACTGCATTATCTTTAAAAACTATTGAATTATGTGTCATGGAATTTGACCTTATGTCTAGTTTCAGCCCTGAGGTACTTTTCTTTCTTATGTAGATTCATTTGCACATTTTCAGGCAGTTTCTTAGACAATGGTTTTGTTTTTTCATTTCATTGGCCCTCTTTCCTGGAAGTACTGCCAAACACATTTTCAATAAATAAATACAAATTAATATATTTACTGAAAAAAAATCCCAATTTTTATGTCATAATCTCATTTGATATGTTGAAATAATAAAGTTAATAGTACATTTTCTTTACATCAAAACATCATAAGTCAGAGTTCCTATTGTGGCTCGACAGTAACAAACCTGACTACTATGCATGAGGACACAGTTTCCAGCTCTGGCCTCTCTCAGTGGGTTAAGGATCTGGCATTGCTATGAGCTGCCGTGTAGTAGCAGTCACTGCTTGGATCCGGCATTGCTGTGGCTGTGGCTGTGGTGTAGGCTGGCAGCTACAGCTGCGATTCAACCCCTACCCTGGGAACTTCCATAAGCCATGGGTGCAACCCTTAAAAGAACAAATAATAATAATAATAATGTCATATTAAGTCCAGAATCAAACAAAATCTTTTCCCTATTAACTTCTGTAGACCTATATTCAACCATGTAAGTTTGGGAAAGAAAGAAGCATATAAAATTATATTGGAAGTAAACCTTAGTGATATTAAGTATTTACCGTTTACCCTGTCCTATGTATAGTACCACAACCAAGGAATCTCTTTGAGAGAAGTCAAGATTTGGTGGTACAATGAGCCCTTAAGTGGAATTCAGGCATTTAGTGTCTATGTGATTTTATGCTGTTGTCTCTTATTATAGGACCTTGTTGAATTCACTCCAGTACCCTTGGGCTTGTCATCATCCTTGAATGAAGTAAAATCTTAGGACTAGAATCTTGCTTCCCATGTTTGGTCCACAAACTAGCAGCAACAGTATCATCTGGGAATTAGTTAGAAATTGGGAAACACAGGCCCCCTCCCAAAGAGTTTTAATGTGCTATTAGGAAGCTATCCAGAAAATTCACATGCAATTTAGGTTTTAGAAACTGTCCACTATGTTGGTAGATTTTATTCTAGAGCTGCACAGCATTCAAGAAATTCTATGAAACTTAATAGGTCTTTGCAGTTGATAAGGTAGGGCTCTCATGGGTACCATGTCCTGTTTTCACTCTTCAAAGAGACAGTTCCATGATTACTCATTTAACGTGTTTTGTTTGGCTAAGATCTTATTCAAGAAAAGTGTTCCAACTTTAAAAACAGCAGAGCTAAAATCGAAACATCATTGGAAGAGAGAAATGCTATGATAAAGAAGATCTCAGATAAAAACTGTCAGAGTGGTAACAGGCACATTTAGTAGTCTGAGCAGTCCACAGTGAATACATCATTGCTCTGATACTCTTACATTTCTGTATATTTCCTGGCTTGGGATCCTGAATGCATGTTGAATGAACATTGACATCTAGCTCAATTGTCTAGATTGCCATGGTTTGCAGCATTACCTCAGCTTCCTTCTCTTTCTCTAAGCTACCAGCCTTTTGTTTCTTTCCTTTTCTAAATTAAATTAGTAAATTCTTCTTAGGAAGCACTTTATTATATTAAATAGTGGGTAGAAAAGTAATACAAATAATGAACAAAAGGAAAAGCATCTTTCTTAATTTTTGAATGAGGAAAGATCAAGAACTTTAAATGGTATTTGATTTTTTTCTAAAAAAGAAATTGCTTTTGTATTTCACATTAAGTTTTCTAATTAATTTAGTAAGAGATTCTTGTAAACCCTAGAGACAGAACTTTTGGCAATCTAAAATACTATCTCTTTCTTCCCATTGGAGATATAATTCAATTAGTTTATGTAATGCTTTCTAATAAATCAGTCTAAATATACCCTGCCATAGGGCTAAGAGGGAAACGTGGTTTCCATGCCATTCCCTGTGGAAGTTTGCATTTACACTCCATAAAAATAACTGCAATACCTGCCCCAAGTCTAAATGCCCTTGGCTATCCTTAAGGAGTTCACATTTTCAGCAAATGTAGGGCTAATATCAGAATGGTATTCATTTATAGAATGAATGAATTAGTGATAATTCTATCACTTGGGTACATGTAAAAAATCACCATCTGTGTTCCAAGCATGACTTGAGTTTTTTTTAATTCAAGTGCACAATCAATTTCTTATTTAAAGTGGCACTAATTAAGCTCACCAGTGATTTTGACAAACCTTTAATTTTCCATTTGATACATGGTATGAATGCAACAGATCCCACATTAGCCTTGTCAGTTTGAGTTTTTATTGTTATATTAACACCTCTCAGAAGTCATTAAATGTTTATAAGCAGGAGTGTCAATTAATGATAGCTGTATAAAATACCACTTTTCAGGGTGAAATGTTGAAAAAGTCTCATTTTGGATAGGCAATTGTCCTGGAAGATATAATAACTTGAATTCCCAGAGTGCAAATGAATCCTATTTGTATACATTTACTAAGAAATTATGTGTAAACAACATATTGAGAATACATTTTTTAAAGTTTTGCTAATCTTGTCACAAAGTTCCAGACTTATAGATGAAAATCTTACCAGAGTTACATTACATTGAAAAGTGGTGTCATACCATTTTTATGGCACAATTCTCTGTGCTTTTCAAAATATCAGCATGTATGTAATATCTAAAATGTGAACTTAAGAAATATGTGGTATGATTTGGTAGACAACAGATGTACTGAGGAACTCACTTTCTATTCTAAGTTCCAAATGACTTAAATGGAAGCTGACAAGTTCCTTGGCTTTCAGAATATAAAGGAAAGAAGATGGCATTTACTGAACAGCTATTATGTCCCAAGAATAGGACTAATTGCTTTATATTCATTATTTTACTTAATTATCATAAGAACTTGTATGAGGTGAATGATATTACTGCCATTTTATGCATAAATGGACCTACAATAAATTGAATACCTTTGCAGATTGAATAAAAGTAGAAGTATGCAAATATTCTAAAGCTTAAAAAGAAAGAGACATATTATCCAGGTTCCTCTGACTCCACAACACCCCTGTACTTCTAGAATGCTGGACATAAGTCTGGATATAAGTCTGGACACATGCATAAGAAAAGTGGTTAATTAAAAGATTATGATCAAATGTACATGCTGGACATAAGTCTGGACCCATGCATAAGAAAAGTGGTTAATTAAATTATCATCAAATGTACATTAAGAATCTGGATCAAGGTGGCAATAGTTGAGGCTCTGAATTTCCCTCCTGCCGGAGACACACTGAATGTACATTCAAGCACAGAACAATTGTTCCTCTAAGAAACCCAAAAACCAGCTGAGTAATGACTGTGCAAAAGCAACTGAGAAATAAATACATTGAAATGCAGAGGAAAGGCTGAGATCCACTCTCACCATAAACCCCACACCTGGGACAACACTATACAGTAAGGAGTGAATCCCTAACTTCTAGCTCTCCCTGAGAAATGATGGGTTTGGACCCCACACCTAGCATCTCAAAATTTTAAGTGTAAAAACATAGAGCTTTTCTATGCATTCAAAGTTAAGTTTTTAGCATCTTAAAATATTAAAAAAAACTGCAATAATCAGTCATGTTTCTAACAATAAACTATCAGAAAGAGAAATTAAGAAAACAATCCCATTTACGATAGGAAAAAAAAAGAATATTATACTTAGAAATAAGTTTAACCAAGTTGATGATAGTTCTGTACAAAGAAAACTATAAAATATTAATGTAATAAATTGAAGACACAAAAAATTGATTTTCCTTATTTATGAATTGAAAGAATTGATATCATTAAAATGTTTATACTACTCAACAATCTACACACTGTAACCTTTATAAGAACTCCCATTTTCACTGAAATAGAATAAATAATCCTAATATCCATATGGAACCTCAAAAAACCCCAGATAGCCACAGAAATCCTGATAAAGGAGAACAAAGCTGCAAACATCAACTTCCTAATTTCAAACTATATTACAAAGCTATATTAACCAAAATAGTATGATATTGGCATAAAAACACATATAGACCAATGGAACAGAATAGAAAACCAAGAAATAAATCCGCACAAATGTATTTAATTAAGAATATACACTGCAGATAGGAAATTCTCTTCAGGAGTTCCCATTATGGCTCAGTGGTTAATGAATCTGACTAGGAACCATAAGGATGCAGTTTCGATCCCTGGCCTTGCTCAGTGGGTTAAGGACCTTGTGTTGCTGTGAGCTGTGATGTAGTTCACAGATGTGGCTCGAATCCCACATTGCTGTGGCTATGGCATAGGCCTGTCTGGTGGAGGTGCCAGTTCAATCCCCAGCCCAGCTTAGGGGTTAACACTCCAGCATTATTGTAGCTGTGATACAGGTTAAAGCATTGGCCTTGGCCTGGAAACTTCCACATGCCATGGAGGCACCTGAAGGAAAAAAAAAAAAAAAAAAAGATTACTGACTGTTCTCCAAAGAAGCCATATAAATGACTAACAGGTATATTAAAAGGTGCTCAATGTCACTAATCATCACGGAAATGGAAGTCAAAGCCACAATAAGATATCATTTCATTCCTGTTAAGATGTCTATTATCAAAAAGACAAGAGACAACAAATGCAGAGGATGTACATGCAAAGGATGTAGAGAAAAGGAAGCCCTTATGCACTGCTGGTGAGAATGTAAATTGGTAAATCACTGTGGGAAAACAGTATGGAGATTTTTCAGGAAATTAAAATGAAACTACCATATGATCCAGTAATCAACTTCTGGGTAAATGTTCAAGGGAAATGAAACCATTATGTTGAAGAGAGAGCTGTGCATATGTTCATTGCAGCATTACTCACAGTAGCAAAGATATGAAAACAACCTAAGTGTCCATCAACAGATGACTGGATACAGAAAATGGGATAGCTATATGTACAATGGAATATTATTCAGCCTTAAAAAAGAAGAAACCCCTGCCATTTGTGACAACACTGATAAGCCTGGAGGGCATTATGCTAAGTGAAATAAGCCAGACTGAAAGACAGAGCTATATTGTATCACTTATATGTGAATGCTGAAAAAAAAAGTTAAAAGTACAGAAAGAAGTACAGGGAATAGAGTGGTGGTTGCCAGGGCCCCAGAAGTTAGGGGGAAGGGAAAAATAGGGTACAAATTTAATTTATAAGCTGAGTAAATTCTGGGAATCTAACATATAACATGGTGACTATAGTTGATAATGCTGTATTGTATTATTAATATTTACTAAAAAAAATAGAACTTAAGTGTTTCACTACCCTGACCCAAACCAAAAAAAGTAAATATGCGATATGATGGACATGTTATCTTGATAAACATACGCAATGTGTGTACATAATACACTTTTCATGATGTAGATATATATCATCACATTTTACACTTTATATTTCAGAGTTTTATAAAATGTATTATATTTCAATAAAGCTGAAAACATATACATTAATTAATTCTGGTGAAAAAAAATGAATGGTATACAAACTCAGATATTTTAGATGTTTTGTCTTTTAGAGGGGTATAAGTCAATTATGAATTGTCTATTCTAAGTATGTGATCAAACCCATTATTAGTCATTATCCAAGACAGCAAAGTTAAACTGGGACTGTCCCAGGCAAATGGAGATGTATGTAGATATCAAGGGTCAGTGAATTCCAGATATGCACATCATACATAATTTAATAAAGTCTAATAATTTTTTTTCTGAAAAATCAACAAGATATTTGACAAGTATTTCTGGTGATAAAATTAAAAATCACTTATTATTAGCAATACATATTTCAGTTTTTAGAGTAAGGGAAAATTAGATAAGCTTGCAAATTAGTTTCTTTAAAATGTTCAAATAAGAATATAATTGTAAACAAATTTCTAGACTTAACACTAATAATCAAATTTGATTCTCTCTCTTCTAATTTAGGACTGCACATCCATCCTCTATACAAATGAAGACTTCTGCCAGAAGGCAGCCCACAGCTTTCCTTGCATTTGCTCAAGCCAATCCAGTGATACATATTGTGAAGTAAATATCAGCAGTTGTGCTGATCCTGTGCTGAATACAGTCTTCTGGCTTAATGGAGGGATTTGTGTTGATGGACATGGACACACGTTTTACTGCAGGTTAGTATTCATTTATCCATGAATAACTACATGTACATTATGAAAGCTTATAAACATCCCACTAGTAAGGCACTCTGAAATGCAGAAACTAAGCTTTTATGTAAGTTTTCATCTTTAAAAATGCAGTCCTAAACTAGAAATCAACAATTCTAAAAAAAGCATTGCTCATATATTTTTCCAAATACCAAGTATTCATATCAACCCAAGTTGGACTCTCAAATGTAATTGTTGCTCATTTTATAACTGTTTCATATATCCTCTTTCCCCGAATTGGGTTCTTAATCCTTTTCTTAAAATTACTCCACATGAATGACTTACAAATAGTTCATATTTATAGCATACTTAACCAAAGATTCATCTCTCACTACTGTATTTCCCTTCTAAGATCTTAACAATTATAAAGTTTTTAAGATTTAAACAAATTCACCTGTCACTGCATTTTTAAACCAATTATTATTTAAGGTATATTTTTTAATTTCTTAAGAGATGAATTTTCATTACCTTTGTTTTTTGTGGGTTTTTATCATTTGTTTTTTGTTTTGTTTGTTTTCACCAACAAAATGAGTTTATTAAAGAATAGCAGAGGAATTGCAATTCAGAGCAATTAAGCTATAGCCAACATCACAGGCAAGCTGGGTAAACAAAAAAAGGAATATTACTTTATAGAGAAAAATGGAAAAGTTGGGAGGGGCTAATATGAACAAAGGTCTGTTGGAGGAAAAGAGAGAGTTTGGAGCAGTGATGGCTTCTCATTGGCTGTGTTATGAAGTTTTCCATTGGCTGAGCTTGTTGTTGGGCAAGGAGAAAATCTTCGTTCCTCCTGCTGGAGCATTAAGATTGAGACCTTCTTGCTTAGAAATGTAAAGCTGCAATGGATGGTGTGTGCATGAGTACTCCTACTTCAAAAATTTCTGAATCGATTTTAAATGATGTTTCTCTTTATTAATTTTTATGCTGATTTTAAACTAGACATGTCTAAGTTAGTCTGTTGTTTATGATTAGCAATATACATAATATGTTGGTCTTTTGTGAATTTAGCCATTATCTGTTTAATTTAAAAAATATTAATGAACCTAGATATTTTAAAAGAAAAAACTCACTTTACCTTTTTTTCTCTGTGTCGGTTTGATTTGGAAAAAGATGATGTTAAAATTTTTGAGCAACCATTTCTGTTAAAATATCATAAATTACTGAACAGTTAGTTGACCATGCGTATTATTTAATAGTAAATTTTATCTGTTATTTATATACCTTATCAGTTGCTTATCTTTAAATTATTAATATAATCTGCCTTGTATTCAATACTGCCGCTACCATACATTTTGCTCAGTATCTATGACACATTCTTGACCTTTTATTTATTTTAATCCCTGCAATATCATTTTATTTGAGTCATAGATACAGATTTCACATAATCCCAAGATTATTATATTTTCATTTAACATATACATACAGTATTTATTATGATGATGCAAGTTTTATTTATTACATATTGGCTAATATGCCATTTTCAATTGTTCTATGTGAGTGTATATGTGTTTATGTTTTAAATTGTATTTTGTATTTTTGAGCATAGATTTTGCTTATTTTTCTCTGGCAGTATGTAAACATATTTTTTAATATCAGTGCTAATTACATATAATGAAATTATAAAATTGATCATTTGGCCATAGCAAGCACCCTCCAGATTATAACCTAATTAGGAGTTGAATTAAGTCGGCAACAGAATGTTGAGCATTTATTCTCAATTGATATAATGCTTTAAACCAGAGTTCCATTCATGGAAATATTTTTAAATCAAAAAATTAGAAATAAGTGTACCTAAATCTAAAATGTATGTTTTCACAACATGAATAGTATTTGTTAAATCAAGTACTATAAAAGCTGCTCTATCAATGTTCCTTTTGGGGGATGTTATCCATCAGCTAGTTAGTCTGACCTTAAGGTGTGAACTCAATGGAATTCAGAATGAAGACACTGCTTCTTCTAGGCATCTCTAAGGGACAAGGGTAGGCATTCATTATTGCTAAAAGGTTATTCAAAAACATTTGAATATCCATGTGTATTCAAAATTTTCATTGCTGATTCAAGGTGCCCAAAAGCCCCGAAAATCTGTGAATGGTGAACGCTTGAGGGCAGTGCAGATTCTAGGGGACTTGCACAGTGACTGGGAGGATCCAACACAGTTGGTGCCAAAATAGCAGTCCCCAGACAATTTATTACAAAGGAAACTCATATTATGGGAGGGAGACCTTTGCAAGTTAAGTCATCAGATTTCTACTTGCCTAAGGATAAACCTGTGATATATTTATTTAAAACATGATAAAAAACATTTTAAAATATAAAAATATATCAAACTTATTGTTTAAATCTCTATTTTGCATTCTTCAAATTTAATTTTTAAACTCTTATTCTTAAAAATGTGATGAAATATTTAGTTATTGTCTTCTTTATGCTCATTTTCCTGAATACATACAAATCAATGTTAATGTCTTGGTTCTTATTGCTGGTATATTTGTTAGCTTTCAAAATTTTGTTTGATTTTAATTGGGGAAATAATTATCCAAACCTATAAATTTCCATCTTAAGAATACTTATCCTGAAGCTTTATTTTGATAAAACTTCCTTATTAAAAGATTTCAGCTCTCAATATTCTGTAGAATATTCTATATTATTGGCTCCCTAGTGATTTCAGGAGAATTAATTTTTTTTCAGTCAAAATCTCAAGTTGTAATCACATTTGAAAAAAAGAAAAAACATAAAATATATTACCTGGAGTGATTGCCTGGAAAATTTGACGCTGCCAACCTAAAATATTTTGTTGTGTTTTTGGCTTTACATATGAATTAGAACTTGGTGAAGTTCACATTTCTTAGATCTTATGTTGAGTGAGGAATTTGCAGTAGATGCTATTATCTTGCTTTCTTCTCCATCATTGCAGAAAAAACAGCAGAGAATGGCCTACTCTCATGAACGTTATGTTTTATGAACACATTTGATTCACTTCCCTTAGTGAAAGCTGACACAGTTTTTAATTTCTTTAATTCAAAAAGGTGTATAAAATATTTATCCCAATGACTGTTATGTTGAGAACTTATAATTTAATTCCTTTCCCTTTCATCTTTGAAGTAGAAGCATTTAATTGGAATATGTGATGTTACATATTTCTTATTTCTTCATGTCTGAAAACTTTTCTCATATTATTCTTCTGTTGTTCTTTTGTGCATTCGTACTGGTTCAATAATTCTTCATTTTTCTTCAGATACTAATACTGCTTACATATTGTATATCGCTAATTTAAACTGATTTTCATGCATATCATTCTTTTTCTTTTTTATGTCTTTTTGAAAAGATCCTTTTCAATTCTCTATTTACCTCTCAACCTTTTGTTTTATGAATTTTTTTCTTATAACAAAATTATTTTCTTCTAATTTTCAATGCATGTGAACTCTTGAATAGGCATTTTATTCCATTGTAAATGGAATGCCCACTAAACAAAGAATATTGTTATTTTCGATAAATTGTTACATAATTTTTTAAGTTGACTTAGTCTCGGTTTGCAACATGTTTATGCCAGCTTTATTGCTCATTGCTAGTGTTATCCAGATATCTTTGAATTCCAAATCTACGGGCCAAACTCTTTACTGAATTATTCCTGTGTTGTGAGAAGCCTGACCAGTTAAAGGACAGGAATGGAAGCATTAATACAGAGACATACCTGAGATAGCCTATTCCATTACACATGTAGACCTAGGTGAAAAATCTACGAGTGTATGGATTCATTTAAACATCTCTACCATTCAGATTTAAATTATAGGGCTTCTGTAGGTCTGAGAAGTGTCAGATTTGTAGTTTGTTCATTACTGATTTTTCTCATGAAGACATTTGATTATTTTAGATAATTTTAACAATGATGTATAATGAGTAGCTATTATCAACTCTTCCTTCTTTCTAACATAGTTACATTTTGAAAGGCATAGAGAATCTTTCAATGGAAAAAAAATGAAAAAGGAGAAAAAAAGAATTACTTAAGCCTGACTGTTTAGAATGTGATCCTTGAAGATGGTAACTGAATAAGCCAGTGTTTATAGCCTGGTTTTCTCATTATGTGATAAATACATAGGTGATGTTGCTTTGAATACTTATATAAATATGTTAACCATTTCAAGCAAAATAAGTTAATATTTTTAGATAAACAGTTACTGGCTGTTAGGTGCATAGTAACATAAACTGTTCAAGTAATTCTATAACCATACTGTGGATCTTTTCTGGAGAAGTGAAACGGCATTTCAAACACCTAAATTTATTTTTACGAATATATATGTTGGGCAATTCAAACTCTGAAGTGAGTAAACTTATATTTCCCAATGAAGACATATAAAATTAACAATAGAATGTTTAAAATACAAGAAAAAAAATTGACAGCTGATGGGATTTTTCAAAATCTTTGCCATTCACACACTCCATTTGTTATTTAAAATAAATGAAAATATATTTTTGTTCAGAAAATGTAGTATCTTATGGTTACACTTCTGTTTTTAAATTTACATAGGCGCTCCTGTTGTGGCTCAGCAGTAATAAACCTGACAACTACCCATGAGGACTCAGGTTCAATCCCTGGCCTTGCTCAGTGGGTTAAGAATCCAGTGTTGCCATGAGCTATGGTGTAGGCCAGAGGCTACAGCTCCAATTTGACCCCTAGCCTGGGAGCTTCCATATGCCGCAGGTGCAGCCTGAAAAAAAAAAAGAGAGAGAGAGAGACAAAAAAAAATATCCTAAATGTTTCCTATTGACTCATGGAAATTTAGGACTGAAGATTATAGAAATTACCTCTAGTAATCTACTGATTTCATATATGAAGACACAAACTCCTGAGGTGGTTTATACTATGTCTACTGCCTAGAAAGTCATGATCCCTGGGAAAAACACTAGACTCCATTGTATTGCTCTTTCATTTATTAATTTTTAATTCAAAATACAAAATATAAAAGATAAGGTTAAAAATGGGAAAAAAAAAGAAACATATATAGCTAGCAGACTGTTCTCTAGATACAGTTAGACATCTGTTTTGTACTTTATATCCTGGTGCAAAGTTTAAAGACATTAATGACTTTGTTCAGTTTAATAATAGCTGCTTTCAGAAGTCAATAAGTATTATTAACCATGTGTAACAGTTTAATAGCATTTTAATGTGTTCAAGTTTTATTAAACCATAAAAACTATGTTGAAATTATACTAAAATCCAAATTAGAATCACACAGCAGAGGACTATAGAAATAACTAAAAACATTATATGTAACTTTTTTCTCTGGCACCATGTAGATTATAAAGAATATATCAAATAATTTATAAAAGAAAGCACTGAGACACAAAGATATTTGGTTTTGTTTTTAATATGTGAAATCCTTCTGCAGGCAGTTTTTCCCTCGGAGTTCTCTGCTTCTGGTTTTACAGACCCCTTTCCATCGCCTAGGACTTCCTGCCCTCCAACTGCGAATATCCCTTCACTCTGATTATGTTTTCAAAAATATCAGATGGACCATATACATTCTAAATTAACTTTTTTTTAACTCTCTCAATCCAAAAAAAAAAAAGCCTTTGACCAGGAGTAAAAAATTAATTAATTATAGGAAGAATCCATTTATGAGAAAAATAAATTGCATTATTTTGACTTAGTATTGCAAGGGATAAAATAATAAGAAAACCCACACTCTGTAATAGGCCTACCATATGAACAGGATGTTTGCTATTTTAGAACATGGCTTCAGAATATGAAGAGACTCAAATTTAAAAATTTGATTGTTTTGATTGTTATACCTTGTGTTTTAATAATTACAATATAATTTTTAATTCTGTATTTTATTCATCAAATCAGTAGGCCTTTTGGTATATTAAAATGTGGGATATATTTCCTTAACATTTATTTCAGTTTTATTTTATAATGAAAACGCCTCTTGATCACTGTATGAGCTATCACAGCCCTTATAATGATCACTAAATATTTTCAAGACTCATTCTTTAAGACAATTGCTAGAATTTTCAATGAAGAAAATATTTTTTTTTTTTGGTCTTTTTGCTATTTCTTGGTCTTGGGCCGCTCCCGCGGCATATGGAGATTCCCAGGCTAGGGGTCCAATCGGAGCTGTAGCCACCGGCCTACACCTGAGCCACAGCAATGCGGGATCCGAGCCGCGTCTGCAACCCACACCACAGCTCACGGCAACGCCGGATCGTCAACCCACTGAGCAAGGGCAGGGATCGAACCCGCAACCTCATGGTTCCTAGTTGGATTCGTTAACCACTGCGCCACGACGGGAACTCCGAAGAAAATAATATTTTAAAAAATTTCTGAATTGCCAATAGAGAAATCTCCCTTTTTTATTGTTTTTTGTTTCGAAGGGATCTCATTGCCTGGGAACAGCCCTATACATCCTGTGTGTGCCCAGAGGGTTTGTTGAGAGAGCTGAATCTGATGTGAGCAAGGGTCACATCCTCCTCCAGGGTGTACTGGAAGCTACCACCTAGATAGGGGGCAGGCCTGGAGATGGAGGGGCTAGATCCAGAGACAGGGATGAGCTGGGGTTTCTCCTCTATTCAGTGGCCTTCACTGCCCAGGAGTTGAGTCATGTCTGAAGAAACTGGAACAGAAGCCCACAGATTTATGTCTGAGCAGGCTCTGTTCCCTTTAAGTGTATGCTCCACCTCCTTCCACCACAACCAGCACCCTTACCCCGAGAGGGGAGCAGAGATGGAGCAAGAGGGTCTGGTGTGTATATTCAGCAAGTGTCAGAGCGCAAGGTGGGGCCAGCCATCTGGCCACCATGAGATATCCAGCTGCCTCTGAAGCTCCGTCTGTGCAATGGCCAATAATTTTGCCCTCGACCTGCTTATGCTTAGGATTTGAGCCCAACAGCATTTCATAGGTGAGATTTTTCCATAGTCATGCTGTCCACAGTCCGGTGTGTAACTGTGACTGGAGGCAAATGGTGCTGGGTACTGGGTGCTAGAGCATTCGCTTGGTTCAGGCTGGGTTGTTCAGGATGGTCACTGCAAAAGAGAGAGCCAGTCCACCCAGTGCACTCTGCTTCAGAGAAAGCAAAGCATTTGTGCTCCTCCTGAGCAGAGCCCAGACATCCCACAGCCCTCCTATAATTCCAGTGGCCCTACAACCATCCAAGGGGGCTTTTCTTCCCCACTCAGACTCCAGGGCTGGTGCCGAAACCAATCACTTTCCAGGGAGGGTCTCTACCTGTGTATCTCCCTTTCCTCTGAGTCTCCTTCGAGAGGCACAGATCCCAACCTGGTTGCTCCTCTTGCCTTACTACCCAATTCGTATGCATCTTTTTGCAGGCCTGGTTCTACAGGAGTCTTTCTCCAGTTAGTTTTCAATAAGAATCATTCCAGATGTAGAAGTATTTTTGATGTGTTTGTGGAAGGTGAGTTTAGCATCCTTTTATGCCACCATCTTGATTTGAGTCAAACTAATTCTTATAAAAGTTAATCTTTAGTAATACCGTGCAAGTTATTCCATGTAGAATGACTTTTCTAGGGGAAGAATTTAAAATATTTTAATTGATACATATCAAATGGCTGTCTCAATGTAAAACACGCCATCTTCCAGCATTTAGAGAGAATCTGTTTTATCTGATAAGAATAAGACAAAGAATTACTCTAAAAGCCCATAATGCATCATGATTTATGTAACTTAAAATAAGTCAGTGAATCTCTCTGAAGCTTAGCTTCTTCATTTATGAAATAGTTTTAAAAAAATACCAGCCTAATAAGACTAAGACGAGGACATCATGAGATAAAGATAATTTACATGGAAAACCTCTGTTCAACAACTAGTTGAGAGAAGTAAGTTAAGCTTCTTTCTACTCCTTCCAATTCATGCAACTCTCTTTCCCGGTGTGTGTTGTAAAATAATTAGAAAATTTTTAGTTACAAAATAAGGAATAAAAATACTGTATCGCATCATCTCATGTAGATATTCATTTCAGTCTTTGATGGAATTCTTGACTATGTCTATTAATCTTTGCATTTTAAACAAAAATAAGTTTATGTACCTATAAATGAGGAATTGAAACAAAAGAATGACTATGGCTAAGTTGTTATAGAATATTCAGTTAATCTACAAGGAAAGAAATTCATAGTCAGTTTTAACCCAGATATGCAGCCATTTCAGCAGCTCTTTCTTTTTAAAGTTTGATACATACAAAAAATATCAAAATATGTGGAAGTCTCTTATACTTGAGACATTTCACTTCTTTCATGACTGGGGAAGAATATGTCTTGAATGAAAAATGTATGTTTTAGTGCATATAATGTAGAAATCCTTCTTAGAATGATGTTTTTGAGTTATCAGCAGAGTGAATAATTGTTTGACACTTCTTTTTCTTCAGAAGTATATTTTAAAAATATTATTTGTAATGCTTATTTTCCTATATAAAATATAACTATGGAAATATGCAACTGTTCAATCCCTTCTACTAATCATGGGTCCTAAAAACATTGTATCATTATGTTTTTTTAATTTTTATTAAATTTTTTGTCTTTTTGCCTTTTCTAGGGCTGTTCCCGCGGCATATAAGGTTCCAAGGTTAGGGGTCTAATCAGAGCTCTAGCCACCGGCCTACCGCCACAGACACAGCAACGCCAGATCTGAGCCGCATCTGCAACCTACACCACAGCTCATGGCAACGCGGGATCCTTAACCCACTGAGCAAGGCCAGGTATCGATCCTGCAACCTCATGGTTCCTAGTTGGATTCGTTAACCACTGAGCCACAACAGGAGCTCCTATTGTTATATATTTTAATGTTTACCGAAAGTAATGCCTTTCTAAAAGTAAAGATGGATTTCCTAGAGCTTTGAAGTTTTAACAATTGAGGTAGATTTTTTAAATAGTTTACTCATATGATAGGAAATAAAAGAAATAGTGGTTTTTAACAGTGCTGAGTAATTTACTGTGCTTGCCATGCTCTGTAAGAGCAGACTAATCTGACACAGTTGTTGAAATTGTATTCTAAATTTAGATTATTTTCTTTATTGTTTTAAAAAATATAACCCATTTTTGCAGCCGGGTTTTCAAATTTTAACGATACTGAATTGATAAATTATGATGAACCAAAAGGGAAAAAAATTCTATCAACATTAATTTTATTACTTAGGTGAAAAAGATAAGGGAACTTTTAATGTTCCTATGTTTTAATCCAATTATTTAGGATTATATTTTTCTAAAATAGATACACATTTTTTAACTTAATTTTATTACAGCACTCAAGCAAAAAATTAAACATTGGCCAGGAATCTAAAAGATTAAACAAGAGGGAAAGGTTAAACTTTAAAATAAATAAAATGCTTGCTCTGAAAAAAATACAAATAAATTATCCATTTATACTTTATAGTATGCTTACATAGATATTTGAGTAATAAAATAATATTAAAGCTGGAAATGGTTCCTTTTTGGCTCTTATCATGTTTTGGTTTGCTACATTGTTTTTTTAAGAGTTTTTGGAAAGTTCCATCTCTTTCACAGTCAAAGTCAGTGTCAGAATTTGCTCTCTGCCTACCTGATTGGATAGAATTAAACTTTAATGCCACACTCAGCAATCCAGGTACTTTTCCACCAAAGACATTTGGCAGTAAGGAGAGGGAAAAAAATGCTCATACACTTATTGTCAGTGGAATTACTGCATCTCCACAGGTCAGGGCGTCAGCACCTTACAACCGACTTTAGTTCTTTAGCAGTACCTTTTGGAGATCAATTTATAGAGCTGAAAACTCTTCTTGCCTTCCAATTTTAAAAGCATGATTTTGATTTTTCCTTAGCCATAAGATTTTTTCCAAGCTTCTTCCAAATAATTTGACTGCCAGAAATATAAACCTGAAAATGATTTTTTAAGATGATTTTAAAAGTAGTTTAAACTGAAATATCAGTGTGTTTGCATAGGAGACTGTGAGTGTATATGTGTAAGACAGAATGAAAATGAGAATTATTAATATCTTCCAATTCTTTAGAAATAGAAAGTTATTCACTTTGTTTATATATATGTGTATATAGAGAGAGATCAGATATATTCTGAATAGAACTGATATGTACTGCATCATATATGACCTACTTATTCTACCTAAATATCTTTTTTAAATTAATTAGCTTGTCTGTTTATACAACAAACATTTATTAGGTGTTTCTGACCTGGCATATAGCAAAGGCATAGAAATGAAGTAGGTACATATCTTAAATAAATTTGCAGTTTATTAAGGAAATCTATACACAAATAGATGAAAAAAAATTCATATTTTATGGCAAGGTAAGAAAAATTTAAACATGAAATTGTTCTTTGGCCATTTGGTCCTCTTCCCTCCCCTTTAGAGTGTGTGGTGCATCTGTGTTAACCAGCCTCCTTAGGAAATAACATTCTTTCTTAATCTCATAAGTGGTCACAATTCCTTAGGAGATAACCTTCCTTTTTGATCTTGTAAGGGCTCATGATGACCTGAAACCCACTACTCACTTTTTAGTGTAAACCTGAATTGTGTAAAACGGTTAGTAATGCAACATTTAATGTAGAGCCCTCTGTCTCAAAAACCTTATACAACTGCTTTGACCTCTAATAGGCAGAACAGTCCTCAAATTTTCTGAGAGGTGGTTCCTGAGTTATAATCTTCACTTTGGCTGTTATATAATCTTCCATTTCTTTCTTAAGTGGACTGATTGATTTTTTTCATCAACAGAATGTAACACAGTGTGTAGGGACTACATGCTACAAATATGTAAAACTTCAGTAGAAGAATAAAGTAGAATCTAACCTACTCTGTTTTGAGGAGTCTAATGAGGTTTTAAAAGGAGTTGTCTTTTGACTTCAGTCTTAAAAGGTGAACTCATATCTCTGATATATTTGATAACAAACATGAAAAAGAAGTAAAGCAAGGGTAGGTGAAACTAAGGAACCAGTCAGTCCTTCAAGAGACTTGTGAAAGATGCTTATTGGACTTGGTATTTAATCTTGTAAATAATGAGAGCAGATCCTTTAAGGGCTTGTAAGAAGGAGAGTTAAATAGCCAAATTTGCATTTTAAAAATAACTTTGGGGAGCAGTTTCTCTGATTAAGGAGTTAAAGTACCAAATACCAACCACAATGACCTAGATGGGGAAGTGGGAGGGTGAGTCCAACAGAGACAGTGAAAAGAGAAAATATGTGTTAGGGTTGAGATTCAGGAGGTAAAAATCACAAATTTTAATATCAATTGGATGTCAGAGTAGAATGAAGACTCAAGGATGGCTCTACTCTTTTCAGGTTCCAATGATTATGGCTTCAAAACTAAAAAATATCCTGACTGATCATTATCTCCAATCTAAGTAGGAACAGATTCTAGGTCTCCTGCCTTTATTTAACCCTATGACTCTGCCAGAATGAATTGTTAGCCTAAAGCCTTTCAATTTAATGATGCTAAATGCCAGCCAGAGTGAATCTTACAACCAGTCCTGGTGACCTAGGGACATAATAAGTATTAGAATTAGGATACATAGAATTATACCAATAAGGCGTTTTCTCTCACATATACTTTCTTCTTATTCCTAATTAGAATGATATAATAACTCTTTAAGAAATAAAATAAAAATTCTTAACACAAAAGAATTAGAGAGGACTTTTGATCTGTAAATATTTTATTTATTTTTATTTTTTTAATATATAATGATTTTTTCCCATTATAGCCGATTTACAGAGTTCTGTCAATTTTTTACTGTATGGCATGACGACCCAGTTACACATACATTTATACACTCTATTTTCTCACATTATCATGCTCCATCATAAGTGACTAGATACAGTTCCCAGTGCTACACAGAGGGCTCTCATTGTTTATCCATTCCAAAGGCAATAGTCTGCATCTGTTAACCCCAAGCACCCCATCCATCCCACTCCCTCTCCCTTGGCAACCACAGGTCTATTCTCCAAGTCCATGATTTTCTTTTCTGTGGAAAGTTAATTTGTGCAGTATATTAGATTCCAGGTATAAGTGGTAAATAGTTTATTTTTAAATATTCTCTTTGGTATGTCAAAATCTTTTCATATCCCTATGGACTGAAACAATTCATCATGCTATTAATTATTTTTTAACATTTCTGTGAACAAGAAAATGAGGATCTTTACAAATCCTTAAGGATTTCTGAATTCATAATTCAAAAATCATAAAATTTATAAGTAACTGATGAGTAATTACAAGACTTTTGTAATACTTCAAATTAAATACTTACTGTATGTCACCATGCAGGCATATGTAATGTGGCAAAATTTCTCTTTGAGTCCTTTAAGGAAATTAAAAGAAGTGATCTACTTTTTGATTTTGGATTTCCTAATGCTTATTACATGTTATATGATATTAATAGAATTATAAAGAATATAAAGAATGAAAGAATATTCTTAGTGATATGCCTGCATACCACTGGTTTATTCATAATAATTATACGATGTATAAGATATTAAATCCATCCTTTGCTTAGTCTCTCTTTTGAGTGTCTAATAATTGGAATAAGCAGATGTTTTATGGATATGGGAAAACTTTCCTTTTTTTTTTTTGAGTGCCATCTGGCTTGTTGGCAACATGAATAGGCAGTTTGCATCTGTGAGTTTAGAGATCTCATGGGACTATTGTTTGTTTAAGTTTTATAGGGAGGATTAAGAAATGCAAGTACTTACATCCCAGCACTTTACTTTAAACTTGTTTGAAATATCTTTTCGGAATTATTAATAGAAAGTAAATACATATTTTATGACTTGTATGATTCACATTTAATTTTATGAACATTAGCATATGTTCAGAAAAAATGTAAATAACTATATCTCCTATAATTGGTCAACTAGGTGAGGTGTTAATGTATAAAGGGTTAAATGCAATATTTAACATGCTTTATTATTGGAAGTATAGTATTAGCATGCTTTGGTAAAACAGCAATACCTATAGATGTCACTGATAATTATATTTTTCTTTTTCTTTCCCAGTCAGGATTTCTTGAAAAATTATCCATTCAATTCCAAACCTATAAGAACATGCAAATATATTTAGATAAACTACGGAGGCACAAAGTGTCCTTGAACATTAAGATCTTTGAACTTGGAGTCATTTATACAGATCGATTTTTTGGTCAATTCTGGCTGTAACTTCCATGCCCCATTCCTTAATGTAACTAATCCTACTACACCGAACTCTTAAAGATTGAAGCTACTCTTACTATCATGTTTCTTTTGATTTCTTTTCTTGCATCTGATCTTAGGACTTCTTTTAATCAATTATTTGCTTCCAGACCCTGCACAGACATATCACAGCCTTTGGTATTTGGATGGTACCATTAGCTGACATTGACTGACCTAATTAGGATTTGCTGGGCAGAAACTTAAGTCCATAAGATTTATCTCCTTGTTTGAAATTCTACAATGCCTTGGAGAAGCAGTTATATTTGTGACTATAGCAGAGTGGGTTGACAATGCAAGAGTAAATAGTATGAATTTTCCTTCCCCATGTACTCTAGTGCAAGAAATACTTACTACTTAACTCTCTAAATCAAAAGAAATGAACACCAAGCCCCAAATCACAAGGATGGTATAAGACTGAATTTCATTGATGTTTTGGCATTTCCTGCATAACGTTCGGTCAAACAAAAATATTGTGAGACTAAATTGTATCAAGGATACGCAGATAAAGATCTCTTCTTTTTAGTACAAATACTCAAAGTCAAGTCTACATCATTAATTTGAGAAGAGGTAATTCTGCTCTTTCTGGCTCAACTGGACTCTGCAGAATTTGGCCAGACCTGGAGCTTGGATTCCTCAAACTATAACCTCTGAGTGGATCAGGCTATTTGCCTGCAAGGATCTGCCATTTCTCCAGGGAACTTGGAGGAGGAGGTGGGAGTGGGTTCCTGGTGTTTTCAGAAGCTGAGACTCAATTTTTGTATCAGACAACTTGGGGGTCACAGGAAATCTCTCTCTCTCTTTTTTTTTTTTTTTTTTGCCACTTTTCTGGAAGTTCCCAGGCCAGGGATTGAATCTACACCACAGCAGTGACAGCAGTGACCCAAGCTACTGCAGTGACAACATCGGATTCTTAACCCACTGCACCACAAAGGAACTCCCTTAACCTCTTTTTAAGTGGCTGATTGCCTTATCAAATCTCTAACCTCTGTCTCTAACTCCTGCCGGCCTATCTCACATCATCTCTTCTTAATGGGGTTTTAGAAACACACTGCTCGTCTCTCCTTCCGGAGAGTAATGGTGGGCAAGCAACTAATCATATAGCTCTTTCCTCACTATTTATTCCATAATCCCCTTCATCAGTAAACCGATGTGTCCTTAATGAATGTTCCATCCCAGTACCCTTATATAAATTTGAAGCATTACATGGATTCCTAGGATAATTGCTTCCACATAAAAAACACAATGTTCCATTATGGGGCAAAATATTAATAACTGATTATGTGACTCAGATACAGAATTGATTTTCAGAAGCATATTTTCATCTCCTTTATTTAAGTACTGAAATACCATCCAGATGTGTGCTTATTGGCTTTTTGTTTCATTTTGTTTACTATGTAAGCATTTAAAAAAAAATCAACCTCAGTTTCAGCAGAGACTAGTGCTATGTTCTAAACCAGTGGCTACTTCTGCCTCATTCCTATGTGCCACTCCTGCACTTGGGACAGTGCTCTTACGTGAAATAATTCAGTTCATTTCTGCAGATTGCTGTCACTCTATAATTCAATACCCTGACTGAAGTCCTTTAATAACCCTGGAGGAAGTGCCCACATACAGCAGATCTAAGTGTGTGCCTGTTTGTCAGAAGTGCCACAGCCTTTGTTTTTCTCTGAATTAAATCAACTGTGCTCTAAAACACCCAACACAATAGGACACCATATCCTACAAAAGAACATACTCAACATAGTAGGACCAAAAATCCTACACAAGAACAGCTATAGATGTATTCCCCTACTAAGAGTCATGCTCCACATTTTACACTGGGGGATATCTACTTCCTCTCTATCATCAACTCCTTCCTTCATCTTGCTCTTCCTCAGATACTAGCCTGGTTAATATTTCTTAAGAAAACCCAAATATCAGATTCTGTATACTTTAAAAGTCAGCTTCTACTTCTGTCCCTGTAGTTCAAAAGTCCAAGGTATAGAGAAGAGTTGATGCTTAGATTGGGTTTTGTGTATTCATGTGTGTATACTTTAAAAGTCAGCTTCTACTTCTGTCCCTGTAGTTCAAAAGTCCAAGGTATAGAGAAGAATTGATGCTTAGATTGGGTTTTGTGTATTCATGTGGGGGGATAAAATAATGCAAGTCTACTAGTTCCCTGGCTCAGTAAATTAAGGATCTAGCACTGTCACTGCTGTAACATGGTTTTGATCCTTGGCCCAGGAACTTCCACATGTCACCAGTGCAGCCAAAAAATAAATAAATAAAAATAAAAATAATTCAACATCTCAATAATTCATTCTGAAACATGCTTTCAGAATGTAGTAATTCGAATTGAAGATTTGAGTTTCCCCATTGTCAGAAATAAAAAGATTTGAAACTTAAATAATAAAACAGGTGAGAAAGGAGGCATTTATTCTAGTGATTGGATGCCAACTATGAGTGAAGACATTTGAACTCCTGAAGTTCAAGTCATTCAACTTAAAACCATAAATAAAATAAAAAGAAGCTATCAAAGTTAATGTATTTTTGATTAGGTCAAGAACAGGTTCTAGTTACATCTAGTTACAATTAGCAACAGCTAATTTATAACCCTCTTTCAAAACCACAGTTAGACAAATTGCCAAATATCTATTTGAGCCCTTTTTTTTCAGGTACTGAGGGTCTCATGTTGTCCTATTACCCATGACCACTTAAGCTCTTCCTCATCTGGGTGTCTCCAAAACTGTACAGTGTTGCTCCTGCCACATCATACCTGATTCCTAAAAGTTTATGAGACCATATCATGCAACTTCTTATATTTTTAGCTTGCAAATATAACATAAAATCCCCCTTCAAATTAGCAAATTATACCCACAAATTAGCATCAACTGCTTTACCCTGGTAAATGCAAGAGTCAAGCCACTTATATAGCTCTCTTCCACTTCTTTCTTGGGCTTTTCAGATACAATTTATTTCATAACTAGTAAGTACTAGGAGGCAGCCTTCTTTTTAAGGTCACAGAGTGATAAGTAGCAATGCAAATGTAGAAAGATCAGTCAGACTTATTTATTAGCTGAGTACATTACTAACTGATACCTCAGTTCTGAAATGCACCTGAAATAAAGTTTTGCTTCAGCAAAATTACAGATGTGCAGATGACTATATATCCTAGGTATTTAGGTCATGACTAGGAAAGAACTGTGTGTGTGTGTGTGTGTGTGTGTGTGTGTGTGTGTGTGTTTAGATAGAGAGGGAAAAGAGAGAAAGAGAGAAGGAGAAATCCTTTGGTAACTTCTTATTCTAATATTTTACACTTAGTGCTGCACTGTGCCAAATAAATTCTTTATTCCATGTTACACACTGGTTTTGCTGAACTGAAAAAGATTTGACTGAAGTATTTGAAAACCCCTGTGCTTTGGCACTTCAGGTATTAATTCTCTATCTGTTACCTTTTATTGATTTTTCAAAGGTAAGTGATATCAATCTGGTACTAGAAGCTAATACAAGGCCTAAAATTTAACTC
The DNA here is from genome assembly GCF_016906955.1 of Phacochoerus africanus. Lineage (NCBI taxonomy): Eukaryota > Metazoa > Chordata > Mammalia > Artiodactyla > Suidae > Phacochoerus > Phacochoerus africanus. The sequence goes on along the minus strand of NC_062545.1, from coordinate 46,136,037 downwards.
CCTTATAACATTTGAGACTGCTTAACTTTAGGTCAGATTTAACCCTACTAAACCATACCTACTATAGTATCTCTTCAGTAGTGTTTTTCAAGCTGAAACTGACAACACTTATGACTTGAATCTAGCCAGAATCCAGATTGGGGATTGAATCCATGGTTTAAAATTAGAATCACTCACCAGGTGTCTTGACTTACTGAGGGACTGGTGGTTCATCTTCTTTGTGCTTCAGCGCAGAAGGAATTCAGCAAGAGACAAAGTGATAGGCAAGAAATAGATTTATTAAGACAGGACGCTTGTGAGACATGCTAGTGCAAGCAGGCAGGCAAGGAGGCTCTGGCCCAGGATTAGCAGGGGGCTACAGTTTTATAATCCAAGGGAAATGCGTATGGGAAAAGACTACCTCTTCCCCTTTCTTTTAGTAGTAGCTCCTCCTTGGTATCCAGTAAGAGCCCATTTGACCCTATACGGTATACTAGGACCATCAAGTGCTCATTCAAATCGCTGCCTTTAACCTCCTGCCCTTGACCTAAACCTGAATGCAGGCCTCACCCCATTCCCCCACAAAATGACCTAAGGCATATCTTGCACCCTCCACTAGTCAAGCAAGTCTCCTAACTCTATGGCCCTCTTCAGCAACTATTAACTTACAGTCATCTAAAGATTCTCCATGGTAACAATCTTAATTTTATATTTTAGAAGCTATCAATATCTCAAAAAATATCTCCCCATTATTTGAATTGTGAATGTGTAAATAAGCACTGTGTGTGGTTTACATACACATTTCTGTTTCCCATTGCGTCATAGCCTGGTAGAATTTTTTCCATCATCAGAAGTTAATGAAAATTAATTTGGATAGGGTTAATATGTATATTTGGAATTGGAGTCAAGTGTCATTCATATGATATAGTATCATAGCAGGATGAGTGAAAATTTCATGGTAATTTGAATACACACAAGTGTGAGAGAGATGAGTCATCATAAGGCAAAGGGGAGAACAGCTGAACTGTGCTCCACAGGAACATGCAGGGTAACAGTAGGTGTCATAGCCATGTGGCCAGCGGTGGGTTCAATTCAACAGTGTCAATGATCAAATGAAGATACTGTTGATTTAAACTGTCTTAGTTTTATAGTTCTGTGAGCACAATAAGTTTTTGTTCTGGTCATATAGTTCTATTAAAAACTGTAAATGTAGTGCGTTTTTGACATGTTTTATGTAAGTGAATGTTTTATGTTTGTGTTTCTTATTTAAACGATGCACTAAAATGCTATTAAATGTAACATGATGGGATGTGAGGACAGCCTTTCCTTTCAAATAGGTCTTAGGTTTGACAAATGTTGTATTTTGCATTTGAATATAGTTATTAGTTTATGCTTTATACAGATTTAGGACCATTTACACAAAATAAGGTAAAAATTGTTGTAGTTGCTGATAACAACTAGTCCATCACTAATTCAAAGTTGCAGGTTTTCTTTTTGAGTTTTTTTCTTTGGTTACACTTTCCTGTCTAAGTGGTAATTTTAAATAAGACCTGAAAATACTGCATCTGTCCTCGATTCCTATTCTGTCATAAAATTTCCTCTGAAAGTTGTAAATTTACTTTTCTCAATTCAAAAGAAGTACAAAACTTTTACGGGGTAGGGTGCCTGGTGTCCTTTCTGTAGGAGTGATGGAGTACAGAAACAGTAACGTTTCGGTCCTAATGAATGAAGCCTAATTTGGGATTATTATTATTATTATTTCGATAACAAGTACAACTTAAAGGCCATAGAACAAAACTTTTTTTTTTTTCTTGCAGAGTGACATTTGGAAAGGTTTTTATAGGACTAGTACAGTTTATGTACTCCTTTTAGCTTTAGGCTGAAGAGGACTGGTTATGTTACATCTCTTTACATACCTTATACAAAAGATGAACTCTGATGAAGGAAGGCTGGGGGAAGCTGTAATCTGGGGACTCCTCAGTCCTTCATTTTACAGGGACCTCTCCTGTTGATTGCCTTTCAAAAAGACACCAGCAATTGTATCTTTGAAATGATTTTTTTTTTAATTTCAAAACTACGGTTTATTCAAAAATCACACATTTTAGATCTAATCATCTTTCAGATGGTTCACATTTTTATTGCCAATGGAATTACAGTTTCCTGATATTTATTTTTAAATTTTTTATTAAAGTATAGTTGATTTACAATGATAACCCTTACACTGTGGTAAGAAGCATTTTGGGGATGATGGATGCAAATTGTAACATTTGGAATGGGTGGGCAGTGGGCTCCTGCCCAGGGAACTGTGTATGATTGGGTCACTTTGCTGTACAACAGAAATCAAAGAAGTACTGTAAATCAACTATACTTTAATAAAAAAATTAAAAAGAAGCAGTTGGGTAAGAATGGGATCATATTCTTTTTCCTTTACCTACACTCTGTCCTAGTGATATGGTACTAGGATGATTTTTCTCTGGTATTCAGAATCTTCAATGAAGGATGTATTCCAATCAGTCTTGGTTTCAGTGCCACAAACTTTCATTAGAAAATCTGTCTAAATATATTCCTTTCCAGCACACTTCTTTGACACAAAAAAATAGTCATGAGAAAAAATTTATCTTCCTTCTAGTAACTCATCATGAGATAGCTAATAGCTAATTTCTTCTTTATGTCTTATGATCAAACTTGCTGTGAATGTATAATTCATATTTAATTGAGATCCCCTTGTGATACTATTATACTTTTGTACTCTTTACTAAATTTAATTTTCTTGAAACACAGTTGATTTAAAATGTTGTTTAATTTCTGCTGTATAGCAAAGTGATTCAGCACACATATCAATACAAAAGTATGCCTTTACTATTCCCATAGCCCCAGCCCATCCCTCCCTACACTTGTGGTAACCATATATTTGTTTTCAAAGTCTGTGAGTCTATTTTGTAAATAAGTTTATTTGCACCATTTTTAAAATTCCATATATAAGTGATATCATATGTCTTTCTCTCACTTATTTCATTTAGTATAATAATCTCTAGGTCCATCTATGCTGCTGAAAATGGCATTTCAGTATTTTTGTGACTGAATAATGTTCCATTGTTTATATGTACCACGTCTACATCTAATTTATCCATTCCTCTGTCAATAAGTAAAAACAATAAGTGCTGGAGAGTATGTGGAGAAAAGGGAATCCTCTTTTACTGCTGCTGGGAATGTAAATTGGTGGAACTACTGTGCAGAACAGCTTGGAGATTCCTTAAAATACTAAATATAGAACTACCATATGATCCAGCAATCTCACTCCTGGGCATATATCTGAAGAAAACCATATAGTACACACACCCCTGTATTCATTTTAGCATTATTTAAATAGCCAACACATGGAAATATACTTTCATGCTCATAAGTTGAAAATATGTTTAATATGAGAAAAAAATATGTGTGTGTATATATATATATATAAATGACTGGGTCACTGATGTGCAGCAGAAATTGGCTCAACACTGAATCAGCAATACTTTAATGAAGGAAAACAAGAATATATTTAAAGGTCTTATTGTACTTTTGCAGTCTTTTTGGTGATTGTAAACAAAAACGTGTATTCCTTTTTATTTTTCCTTTTGTTTGTGTTTACTTGTGAAACCTTCAAAGTGAAAATATCCCTTTTAGTCTCTTCCAGAAGATAAACTTTTTCTTTAAAAAAATTTAATGAGAAAATCAATGTAATGAAAAAATGATTCATTAACTGTTTGTGTCAAGATTTGTTAATTGTGGAGTTCTTGTCATGGCTCAGTGGTTAATGAATCCGACTAGGAACCATGAGGTTGCAGGTTGGATCCTTGGCCTTGCTCAGTGGGTTAAGGATCCAGTGTTGCCATGAGCTGTGGTGTAGGTCACAGACATGGCTCAGATCTGGTGTTGCTGTGGCTGCGACCATAGCCCAGCAGCTACAGCTCTGATTAGACCCCTAGCCTGGGAACCTCCACATGTTGTGGGAGTAGCCCTAGAAAAGGCAAAAAGACAAAAAAAGAAAAGATTTGTTAATTGTAAATTCTCCATAAAAAAGAAAGAACAATCAAATGACAAATTGCTTATCCCCACAAGCTATTTAGTACCAAGATTACTCACATTCTCCTAGTTTTTCGGCATTTGTAGCAGTCTTTGGATTTTTGTTTATCAAGTACTTACTGAGCACTGGCTGTGTGCCAAGTAGTGGGGCAGGAATTAAAACTGAGTCCAGGAAAGACACAAGCAGTTTTAAAGAGCTTAAGCTCTTGTGGATGAACCTCAGCAAGTAGTGGGGACGGAAAGAAGAAAACAGAAAATTAATTTCAATGTGGTAAATGGCACCTGGGGCTAAATAGGGAGTCACATGAAGGCATATCTGTCATACAGAATCAGAAAAATATCTTGGTTATAGCTAAACCACGTTTAAGGTGTTTAAAATGTTGAAACAGAATAAATTTGTAATTGTGAACAGTTAGCTCTACTAGAGTTTGAGAGTGCCATACTGAAACTGAAGAATCATGAAAGTCTACACACTTAAATGATGAAAACTATGTCCTATTCAGCCACGGGTCATAGGCACTCAGGCTATAGACGCCACCCATTGTCCTTCCTGGGGAAGGAGAGAGTGACAGCTGGGGATACTAATAAACTAGCCATCTTTCTCCTTAATCACCTTCACCCATACCAGACCCTTAAAATTCTGCAGATGGGAACCTCCACATGCCATGGACATGGCCAGGAAAAAAGAAAAAAAGAAGAAGAAGAAGAAGAAAAAGAAAATTCTACAAATTCACAACAGACTTCCAATCTGGTATCTGATGTTTATGGCTTCATTCTTAAACAGGAGCAGACAGACAAGGATCTCTAGACATCTGGAGAAAGCTTCTTACATAAATGGGATCAAACAAACATTACAGTGAAACAGAGGAATCAGAGGCAATATAGGAAGCATTAAAAGAAAGCTTCAGAAATATAATTAATACACTCAGAGACAAAGAACATATTAATTCATTTAAAGCAACAACCACAAAGCAACATGCTTTTAAAAAGAAATTCAAAGAAGTAAAGCTTTTGGAAACTAAAAATTATAGAAGGAATTAAAAATTAAGGAGGAATTTTGAATGAAAAAAATGAAAAATGTTTCCCAGAAAGCAGAAACTCTCACACACACAAAAAAAGGAAACACAGGTAGATATGTGATGAAAGCATAAGAAAAAAAGATAAGTAAAACTCAGATGATCCAGTCTGAGGACTCTTAGTAGTCTCAGAAAGTGATAACGGAAGAGGACATTAACAAAGGAATAATTCAATACCATTTCCCAGAACTGAAGTTCATGCATCTGTAGACTGGAAAAGGCTCCATGAGTACCTAGAAAAATTAAACATAAGACCATTTTGAAATTTCAGAAAAATAGGATAATATTATTATTAAGGAAACCTTCCATCCAACCCCCAAAAAAGGTGGGAAAAAACAAAAATAAAAAAATGCTATGTAAATTGAAATCCCATTCTCTGCAAAAAAAAGTGTAGGATGGCTTGAATTTATTTCATCATCGATTACAGGAACCCAAGAAAAGAAATGAATAATATGAAACCTGGCCTAAGACAGCTGAAACCTCCAGAATGCAAATCATTTACTCAACAAGTAATTATCGTTTTATTATGTGCCAAACTCTTCTGATTCAGACAGTATAACAACAAATGAAGCGAAGCAAACAGAATGTCCTGCCATCAAGAACTTATGTTCTAGTGACAGAGAAAGATAATCACTGAGAGGGGAAAGTGAAGCAGACCCCATTATTCACTCCAGTGCAATGTTAAAGTCTGTGACCAAAAGCAAGAGAGCTAACACATCTGCAATATGTATAATATAAAGTGTGTATATTATATATACATGGAAATGGAATTTATATTCTTTAATGCACACATTAGAAAATAGGAAGTATATGCAGCTAGCAAACTAAGCATTAACTCAATAATTAGGAAAAAAAGTAACTTTGAAGAGATGATAGAAAGGAAATTAAAATAATAGTAAGAATAGAAATGGATTGTATAGAAAATGAACTGAAAGAAAATACAATAAAAATAGGCAAAACTCAGAAGCTATTAAGAAGCTGTTGGGAACACCATTAAAAATGTTAAGGGCAACCTTAGGCTTGATGCAATTAATACTAAATACAAATTTAATAATAAAGCCCAATTTGATATAAGAATCAAAATATGTACCTGAATTCTGGAAGGTAATGAATATATAATTTTCTCATCCTGCAGAGAACCCTTTAAAATAATATATTGAACTTTATATCATAAATATTAATGTGTTTCTTCAAATAAGAAGTTTTGTCTTTTAAGACAGTTGTCAGTTTGGGAAATACTGGCTGAAGCATGGGTTCCTGAAGTGGACTGGAGGAGAAATAGAAAGTTCAAACCTATCTTCAGAATATTTAAGAGTTTGGAATGTTAAAAACTTTGGGTTATTAAAAATTTAAGAAATTATGGACAACCTTTGATAGCTTTAATGTAACAGAAAGGCCTTGGCTAGCTGGCAAATTACGATATTTATTTTTCTGCCGTGACATTGATCACACGTGTTGTGTGATGTTTTAAGTGGCGTAGCCATGTAAATGATGGTGACTTCTAATCTTCATCTACATAAGATACATTTTACAATTGTGTTTGTGTATCAGCACAATGCATATAATAATTTTAGATATACAGTGGGCACATAAGAGTACTTGAATATAGTTTTACATGACTTTTTTTTAAATCGATTTTCTTTTAGTGCATAATGAAGAGATAAATTGAAGAATGCACTTGAATCATAAACAGTAAAAATACTAATGGATGGTAATGCACCTACTACTTTCTTATATTACTGAGTGTGAACATAATTGAAAACCGCCCCATTCTCATCCTTCACAATTCTCTTTTATATACAGTATTTAATGACATATTTTATCTTGAGAATTAAAATATTCATATCAAATATGAATTCGATAAAATATATTTGTAAACTATGAGAAAGAGGAAAAATTTGAAATTAAGAACAATAATCATCCATTACTTTGTTATAGTAAAGTTTAAAAGGAAGAAAATTTACAAGAGTGTACTGAATGTACATAATCCCAGGGCAGGGATTAGAAGAAAAAAAATTTAAAAATGCCTATTAGTTTATTAAATATTGTTTAAAAGTTTCACTTTAGTCACTTAACAAATTCTATCCGTGCTTAACAGATGAGCAGTATTTGAGAGACAATTCTGTGTCCATTGGGCAAGCTAAATCTTAATTAAAATTCATGAAAGTATTTTTGTTTTACCCCTAAAGATGCTATTGATTATTTTGCAAGTGAGCTGAAAGCAAGACACATTTATCTCCTCTAAAGCTGTGTCAATTTTCCAAAAGGTTCAAAGCATTGCTATCAATGTAGACTGCACATTTGTTATCTACATTTAACCTTAAGTAAGAGCTCTCCCACATAGAAGTATTAAGCATAAATACCTATTATATTTTATTTTATCTCCACAACACTTTTATTAAAATATATGCCCCTTATAATAATAGTCTGAAGACATTAATCATTTAATGACCTATGTGTGCCAATCTTAGTTTTTCCAGGAGATAGTTTAAAAATTATATCATATATTTTTATAATTTGATTGTCAAGTTAAACCATCAACTTTACCAGTGGAAAACTGTCACGCATAGAAGTTAAGTGGCATACCCAGGAAGCAGATGATTAGACTTCCCTATGTAATCAATTTCTGATCTATTCTACCCATTTTTAGCATTCTCAATTCTCTTGTTTGTTTTTGAGATGAAAAATAATTTTCGTTGTACTGCAAATTACAGTTTTCACACATTGATTACACAGTTTGGTAACAGACATTATTTTTATTTCTGTATCCATACCCTGATGACCTTAAACATGAGGAAATGAACTGAGCAGTGGGGCTTGTCCTTTGCTCTCTAAGGTAGAAAAAGGGAAGCCAGAATAGACAACAGGGTCAGGTTGCAAACTTGATGCCAGTCCTCAACCAACAGAGATTATCATGGTTGAAAGGAGGCAGAAGGGCTGAGGTTAACCTACTCATGGATTTCCTAGGTGGCTGTGGCCACATTAGTTGTCATCATATATATATGAGACAGATGGTTCCACTAATAAATAATGATTAAACACAGTGATTTTTCAACCTTGACTGCATGTTAGAATCACTGAAGAATTTTTAAACAAAACAGATACCTTAGTCCTCATCCCCATTAATTCTGATATAATAGGTTTGGAGCAGGGCTAGAATATCATTATGAAAAGCTCATACATATACCGAAAATTATCAGTTATTTACCTGAAACCCTAATTTCACTGTATTTTTATTTGCTAATCTAGTACTTTGGAAGGATGTCTATCTTTTACTTGTAGGAACTTCTCATTGTGTCACAAGCATTCCATCACCTGTGACATGAGTACCAATTCCATCCTAGACTCAATAGATGAGATTAATAGAACACATATTGGTTTTAAAGATCAACAGTGACCTAAAGAAATGCAAACCGAAAACTGTTTTATTCCCTTGTTTTCTATCTTTGTTGATGTCCCAGAATAGACTATTTTTTGAAAAGTAAATACATGCTCATTTTTTTGCCGATGAATTCATCCTTTGAAGGTAATTCCAAAACTTTGATAAAAGAACAAAAGACTTTAATCCCTCTCTTTAATACTTTTATTATAATTATATAGTTATATATATAATCATATAGTTTTATATATATATATATATAATTATATAGTTCTTGATGATTTACTCTCTTATCTCCAAGAGTTTTCTAAGAGAAAATGAATAAAAAATGATAATCCACATTGGTTTTAGTATATGTTTGGAATACAATATTGTTGCCACTGAATGAGTTTGTACTTGGTTAAATCATTGGAGTAATGAGAAAAAAAAACATCTAAAAGTATTCACTTCTGTACTGGGCCAAAATTTCACATATGTACCCATGTAAGTATTTTATTCATTTTTCATTCTATAACTATATTGTGCAATTTAGACTTTGGTAACTTAAAATGTCATTGTATGTTCTGCTAACTGCTCTGAGATACCTATCTGGAAGGGAAATGTTGGTCACTGAAAATCAACTTCTAGTCTAAGTAATGTGGAGAAGAGAACTGGAAGTTACCTAAGAGAAGGGATGCAGTGTGACAATCAGGAGACATAAGAAAATAACCAAAAAACAAGAGATTTTTTGGTCTTTTGCACAAATGACATAGATTGCTGAACCATAATTTTATCGTTGTTAGTTTGAGTAGAAAAAGACTAGAGAATACATTATATAGTGTCTATAAACTTATTGGATAAGAATACAATTTCCATTACAATAGCCTTTTAAGTCATGTAAATAGTAAGCTCCAGATTCATCCTGAGTTTATGGTCCTAACCAGACTACCTGAGAATCACTTAGTTTGAACCTGAGACATAAAACTAACTGTAACTTAATTTTAACCAAATTAATGTCTGTGAAGTACTTGATTAATTAATATACCTCCCCACTGCTATTCTCCAATAATTTCCCTGTATGTTGAATACAAGTTGATCTATGTATGTAGGTAAGATTAAAACCAGATTTAACTTTTATTTGGGGGAATAAACTTAAAATTATCGAGCATTCAAATCATGACACTCTTTCTGCAAAAATTCTGAAAAAATGTGACTTCGTAAAGACGCTATTTCTATTTCTGGCCTATATCATTTAATTGGTGTGAATGCTGAATATCCTTACTAGGGCTGCTGACCAAGACACTCATAAGTTTCCTACCAGGCATTATATTGCACTGAAAGCACAGTTTAATGTAAACTATTCTGTAAAATAGAACCTACCAGGGCATAGAAATGGGAAAACTTAGGAAGATAATAAAATGCATTAGAAAACGTCAAATATGTAATCTATTTTAATTTGTTAATAGTTTATTATTTAGAAGTCTACTTGGGAAAAATTATAAATTATTGAGGATTACAGGGTACATTGTTGTTCTGATTTTGTTTAAAAATAAAATAGATGAGGAAATTAATTAAATATTAAAAGGATCTCTCATTTTTGATAGCAAAATCTGTCCACTGAACAGATTTTGGGAGAGAGCAAAAGGTCTTTGGGAGGATCTAAAAGTCCTCCCAGTGCTTTTATCATCATACCCATACAATTATTTAAAGATAATGGGGAAAGTTACTATTCACTTTTATACTTTTTTTTGGAAAGTGCAGTAACTAAACTAATTCACATCTAAGACTGGGAATCTGAGAAGTTAGTCTTTATTAAAAAAAAAAGACTGAATCTGCAAGGTAATACATGATCCATAAAATTATTTTATGAACCATAAACAACACTTATTATTCACCATCTTTGTAAAGAACATGTTTGAATCTTGATAAGAAAATAGACAAAATTTATTTTTCTATAAATTCTATAAATGGCCTTTTTTCCTACTGCTCCATTTCTAATTCCTTTAGACACAATTGCTTATTTCATTATTATGAATATAGTATTATATACTATTATGGTGTTTTACTGTAGTACTAAGCAATAGTACTATAAAACTCTATAAAAATGCAGTACTATTATAGCATCCTCAAATATTATGGTCTTATAGAGTAATACAATACTATTTAATCTTGACATTTAAAACATCTTTACAGTAACACACTCACGTTTATTAGATTAAGACTATCAAACCTATAGCATTTAAAAAACTTTTACAAATTCACAAAAAGCAACAGGACACAAACAATACACAGAATTCCTTGCTCATATTCACAGTGGCAGCAATGCTAGTGATTATGTATATGTACTTATCATGGGAGTAAGCACAGTGTAGAAAGAGCCAGTACATTCCTAAGACTCCACTTTAAGTCATAAGAATCATGACATTTGAAAATCCCATCTACCATGTTCTTTTCTTGAACATCTGCTTTTTTATATGCAAGAAGTCCACTTTTGGGGCCATGCCCATGTCATATGGAAGTTCCTGGGCCAGGGATTGAATTTGAGCCATGGCAGCCATATGAACCTTGCAGTGACAATGCCAACTCCTTAATCTGCTGAGCCACAATGGGAACTCCCAAAGTCCACTTTTAAATGAGATCTTATTTCTGCCTCATTACTTATATCCTCCCTTATATATTTAAGGCTATATAACACACTTACTTTTTAATTTATTTTTACTACTATTACTATTATTTATTTGTTGCTGTTTTATGGCCACACATGCAGCATGTGGAAGTTCCCAGGCTAGGAGTTGAATTAGAGCTGCAGCTACTGGCCTATGCCACAGCCACAGCAATGTGGGATCTGAGCCACCTCTGCTACCTACACCACAGTTCACTGCAGCACTGGTTCCTTTAACCCACTGAGCAAGGTCAGGGATCAAAACCACATCCTCACAGATATTAGTCGAATTGTTAACCTGCTGGGCCACAATGGGAACTCCATTAAACACTTACTTTTAATTCTTCTGATTTAAAAGTCCACTTCATCTAGCATAGGTTCATTTCTTCATTTACCTACTGAAGGGCGTCTTGGTCACTTGCAAATTTTCAAGCCATTGGAGTAAATTGCAGGGAGTGGGAGAACTGGATTATATGGTAACAGTATGCTTCATTTTGTTAGAAACTGCCAAAATGGCTTCCAAAACGGCTATACCATTTTGCAATCAATAAGATTTCCTTTTGCTTCACAGCCATGTCAACACTTAGTTGTGTCAGTGCTTTGTATTTTAATCATTCTCATAAGGGCATAGTGATCTCAGTTTTAATTTTAATTTTCCTAATGGCAGATGATTTCCATGGACTTTTGATATATTTATTTCCTGTCTTTTATCTTCTTCAGTGAGGCAGCCTTTGAAATATTTTGCCCATTCTTTCATTTTTTTTTTTTACCGTTGATTTTTTAGAGTTCTCTGTTTGTTCAGATACATGTTGTCTATTAGATACGTTTTATGGAAATATTTTCTCTCAGTTGGTGGATTGTCTTCTCATTCTCTTGACTAAGCAACATTTTTTAGTGAGGGACTAATTTTTAAATTTTTACAGAGAGGCAGCCATGAAGCAGGAAGTTCTTTTGATTGTAATCCATTAGAATGTGCAGATTTGAGTGGCAAAGGAAGAGAAGAGGATTCCTATGGATAGGGGTATTTTTCTTGTACATACAACCCCGGAAAATATTTTAGACTGCTTTCCTTTTATTCTGCTAACACTTAGAGCTCAGGCTTTTGTATATTTCTTTGAACATGGAACAAGCAATATCTTACCTTATCCAAGACTCATTTCAAATGTGGCCTCATTCCTTTTCATGATCATTGGTACTCTCAACTTCAAGGTAAAAAATAAGATCACTACTAAAAATTCCAGACAATTATCAGGCAAGGTGAAGTAAATTCTTCACAGTTATAATGGCCATCAGCCCCCATCTACACGCTGGATTTACGGCTACAGTGAGACTCTGGATTTTCATTTCTGTGAGATTATTTCTACCAACTGCTTTCTAAAAGCAACACAGTAAACTGGTTAATTTAAAAGGAAAGCATATTACAGCTGTTTAATTGGGTTGGAATCTAATTTAAACTTAAGCATAATTCTTATTTACAATTAATTTCTCTGTCTTTTAATATTTTCTACTGACATTGGATTAGTGCAGGATTAATTTTCTCTCAAGGTCTTCAGATTATTATTTTTACTATTATTTTGTCTTTTTAGGGCCACACCTGCAGTATAAGGAAGTTCCCAGGCTAGTGGTCAAATTGGAGCTGTAGCCACCGGCCCAAGTCATAGCCACAGCAAAGCCAGATCCAAGCTGCATCTGTGACCTATACCACAGCTAATGGCAATGCCAGATCCTTAACCAATTGAGTGAGGCCAGGGATTGAACCTGAGTCCTCGTGGATACTAGTCAGATTTGTTTCCCCTGAGCCGTGACAGGAACTCCAAGATTATTTTTAAATTCATAAATTTCATAGTCTGAAGTTTCTTCAGATTAAAATAGTTTTTCTTGTTAGATTTTAAGGTTTATAGTAAAAGAGCATTTTACTATAAGTTGGAGCATGAAGGTTATTAATTTTTCCCCAAATTCCTTATATATGGATCAAAAGAGGAATATTCTCAACAGAAAACATCGAAGAAGAAATTTCAAGTATTTTATTACTCATGGTGTATAGTGTTCATTAGTTGCAACTTGTGGCAAAGTTTTTATTTAGAAGTAAGAGCTTTGCTGTAATCTCATTGGGGAACTAATCAATATATTAATGATAAAGCAAGTATAAAACACATTTAAGGTAGCCCAGGACCTATTCATTACTTCTTGGCCAGAGTGTGATATCTAAAGCACAATAAACAAAGCAAAATAAGAAGTGCACATCCTTAAGTACCTTATATTTCTTCCTTCTTTTAGATGCCATTTATTTCTTTTGGTTATTTAACTTTCCTGAATTCAACATTCCAACGGCATGTTCACTGCCAAATTACAGCAATGGATTGTCAAGTGTTTTGAGTGTCTAAGGTATAAAGAATAACGAAAATCATGTTATTATCTGGAAGCTAGAGTTCCACTTAATACAGCAGTCTCCCTTGACTATTTTATGTCACAATCTGCTCTATAATTAGATAACACCTGAAATCTAGCAGGGATCCTAATGATAAGAATGTTCCATCTGACTTCTTAGTGTAGCTAATGAAGCTTGGGAAGAATTTTCAGCAAGTGTCAACCACGTTAGCTTGTGTTATCTACTTGACAGTGTGGCAAGTGGTATTTGTTTGCTAAGCCCCAGAAGAAATGATTATTACTTAAATATTTATGTTTTGATTGGAAATAAAATTAAGGCTAATAGTGATATGCATGGTGATAGCTTAAAATAGTCTCACTTTAAATACAGACAGCCTTAATTTTACATAATTACACAGAAACAGCAATAGTCATCAGAGAACTGAATAGAATTTCTTTTTTTGAGACTGGACGGCCTACCAGGGAGCCAAAAATATGTAGTTAGAGTAAAAATATAAAGGATTTTTTTTCTTACATATGTTCAAAAAATGGCTCCTTCTATATGCTGTATCGCAATGGAAAAATCTTTGTGTAGCGTTACAGATTGGGACAAAATCTGGTTCATTCAGTATATCTTTTATGATTAAATAGGATACCCTGTAGTTACTTCTAGAATAATTCAAAACTCATCCTATGAACTTCATAAGCCGAGGAAATAGGAAAAGTATCTCTGGCGAGAAAAACAGGTTTGCTAGATCTGCTCAAGCAATGAATTTTTAAAAGGTTTGATTAAAACAACAGAGTATGTCAGTTAGCAGTAGCAGTCCACACATGAGCTTTCAAATGCTCTCTTCCTAAGCCCAGCTAGTGGGATAATATGTAAGATGTTTTATTTTTAGTTTTTCAGCAGCCCATTTTGATTTAGTGCCATTTGCATTTTTATAGACAACAACAGTCTTGCAGCAGGCTCTGTTGTACTGATAAATTTTGCAAGTTGATAATAGTAAAGGGTGTGTAGAACTTGAACCTGGTATAAATGTGTTGTTTTAGAATATCAATACCACTGAGAGATGTCTTAAAGGAAACAAAACACAGAATAACTAGCAATTATATTTTATTATTTTATTTTGTTTTCCAAATTGAATTACTGCCTTTCTGTTTACCCTTTTTTAATATGTAATATTTTAGACATTTAAGAAAAATTTAAGAAGAAATTTCCAAAAGAAAACATTAAGATAGCTATTGGAAAATTTTATAATGGATAATATTTCTCTGTAATAAATACTCTGGTCCTGAATTTCAACTACTAAGGGCAGGATCATTCTTAAGAGAGTTTTGTAGCCTAAAGAAAAAAAAAATACAGTATGTAGAAGTCATGCATGAGAGTGTAGAGAGGATTAATTAAAAACATTTTTTTTATCCTAGAATCTCTTAGTTTGTATTCAGTCTTATCAATAACCATGATATATATATATATATATTACTGTATTAAAAATGTATAAATTATTATACCCACTTTATAAAAGGGAACATGGAAGTTCAGAGAATCTAATCATTTGCTTCAGGTGGGTTAGCTCCTAAATGGAAGAGTTGGGGTTTGTATTAAGGTCTATCTTACATACTGGTACCTCAGGTAATTTTTACTGAGATGAAAGCTTTTTAAAAATAGACTATGTGAGCCCTCTTGCTGTAAGGGAAACCAGAAGTCACAGAGTGAAGATGTGCAACCCTGGGGGTAGGACAGGTCTGCTTGCACTGGACGGAATGGCTTGGTAATAGTGCACAATTTGGCTGGTTGCTCAGGTTGCAGTGTTGTTCATTTATGTGTTTGTTTGTTGACTAGGACTTTATAGGCTTCTGATTTGATTTTGAACATCCTTAGCAGTCACAAGCTCTCAGCCTTATCACTGCCTGCTGTCTCCCCCACGAGAGTGTCTCTCATCTACATCCTCCGACACGACCACATCCCAGGGTCCAAGTTTGTTCTCCCTCATTCACAGGCTATTTACTCATCTGTTAGGCACTAGAAACGCCTCCTCAGGCACAAAACACTAGTCTGTGAGACAAATGTTAGATAGGTGTAAATACAGTATTATTTCGGCCCTCTAAATCAGCAACACGTGGGAGAACTAGAGGATGGACCAAGTGTCAGGTAAAGCCAAGGAATCACACCGGAGGTCTTAAGTTTAAT
The DNA here is from genome assembly GCF_016906955.1 of Phacochoerus africanus. Lineage (NCBI taxonomy): Eukaryota > Metazoa > Chordata > Mammalia > Artiodactyla > Suidae > Phacochoerus > Phacochoerus africanus. Next base: position 46,120,339 of record NC_062545.1, on the reverse strand, counting down.
GGAGGAGAGAGTCAGAGGGCTAGAAGGGACCAAAATCTAGTCTGAAAAGAGTTGACGTTACAATGGCAAGTTTCAAATGAAGGGGAGAAATTTGAGCCACTTGGAGGCTGACTTAGAACTACAGGGCAGGCCCATGTTATTAAGACATTTATTTAGTATTTTATACTTGGCAGACTGTGGTTCAGGGAAAGAAGCTGAAGCCTTCTTCGTGGCATAAGTCAAATGTTAGGATGGGACCGCATATAGCAGGAAAACATTGTACAGAGGTAAATGGAAAACTGCTGCTAAAATGAGCATGTTAAGTTTAATTAAAATGCTAAATTAACTCCATGCCAAGCAGATACATAAGTAAACGAAAGTGTATTTATGTTTCTCCTTCTCCATGTGGGTCTAGGAGTGATCTCAGACTGCAGATGAACTTGAACATTAAATAACCCCAGTTATAAGCCTTCACAGTTATGACCTATGGGCTTAAGTTAACCTTTTCCCAGTGTCCCTTCCCATTTATCTGTAAAGGTAAGAGGAATTATAAGAGATGATTCAAGGAAACGACTTGGAAAATGACCTTCAGTTTCCTGAATCTCTCTCCTACAGTCAACCCTGGAGAAAATTTGTAAGTGGAAGCAGGATTCTGAAGAGTTAATTTGAAATTTGTGAAATATTCCTGAAAAGATCCAGGGCCCCTTTACAACTGGTGTGAAGGCTGGTGAAGAGTGGGCCACACAGAGATCTGCAGCTGAGGGAGAGCAGGGGCTAATAGGGAGGGCTCCTGTGTTCTGCATTTCCAAGTTCTCGACTTTGCTTGGTTGAGCTTCTGCTACTACTTGTGTAACATTCTAAAGTAAAGCCATCTATGGTCAATTAGGTTACCCCCATTTCACATCAGATGAAATGTAGGTATAAACCCTGACAGTACTTTTGTAGCAATGCTCAGAGCTCTTTGATAACACTGGTTTAGTTTTGTGCAATATTACTTACATATTTTTCTAACAGCTAAATTACTACAATCATAAGCTTTATTCTAGTTTTTATACTGAAGAAGATCTGATTTCATGATCCAGTTTTAATTGCTTACCATATGAATATTTAAAAATGAAGTGTTGTGTTCTTGTTTTTATTCCCCACATTATTATGATTTATATCCACTGGTGGTTAAACTTCTTTTATCACCAAACACAATGAGATTGCCCCTTTAAATGGTCTTCAATAATATAAATATTTAAATATATACAATTCAGTATATATATATATATGCAAAATATATAATAATTGACTTTATGATACATTATATATTATAAATGGATCACCTTCTTTAAAATATATGTTATATATTGCTATATAATATATATTTCTTTAAATATATATTGATAATATTTATAATGTGAAACATCTATTTTAATATGTATTTTATTTAAATATATATATTAAGATATTTTTCTTCTTTTATATATATATATGTGTGTGTGTGTGTGTGTGTGTGTGTGTGTGTGTTTTGGGGGGATGTACCCATGGCATATAGAAGTCCCTAGGCCAGGATTGAATCTGAGCTTCAGTGGCTACCTATGGCACAGCTGCAGCAAGCTGGTTCCTTTAACCTACTCTGTAGGGCTGGGGATTGAACCCACACTTCTGCAGTGACTTGAGCTTCTGCAGTTAGATTCTTAACCCACTCCACCACAGTGGGAACTCTTCCAGTATGATGTTTAAAAGGAGTGGTGAAAGGAGATGTCTTTTCTACACATATATAACATAAATGTCACCTCATTTTGTTTAATAAATAGAGGCTGAACTTATCACCTACATAGATTATCAATATTTTTCTAAAATTGAACTTTCTATTTCAGTATGAATTAGGTTTGAAAATATCTTGGTGTCTGATGTGAAATAGAAATCTAACTTTTTCCCTATTTTTACAATCCCAGATTTAGCATACATCTTGAAACATAATTCATTGAGTAATCCATTCATTCCCATTGATTTAACTGAAATGCTACTGTAATTAAAATAATTTTTCTGAAATATCTATTCTATTTCATTGAGAATGCTAAATTTTTTTAATGGGAATTTGTGTCTCTCTACTGGAGACTGTTAGACAGGTGATATTTTTAAAATGATTGTGCAGTTTTTAATTTCTAATAATTTATTTATAATTGGAATGATAATGGTAGAAAAATAGATCCCCAAAAGGGATAGATAGTCCAAACACATAAATAAGAGTGTGCAAAATTATTATATATTAAAGGTGGTATAAAAAGTAAATGTGGAAAAATGGAATATTTAAATTGGGAAATATGATTAGGTCTATACTGTCCACTTTGAATAAAATTAATTTCTAATGGATTAAAATATTGTTATGTAAAATTTAAAACCATAAAAGTATTGGAAGAAAATAAGAGTGAATATTGATATAACATAGAATGGAAATGTCTTTAGAAATATAATCTAAGAAATGGAAAATATTGAGTGATCAGACTACATAAAAATTTGAATATTCTGTGTAACTAGAAACAGACTAATAATTTTAATAAAAATTAAAATTAGAAATAATATGACAAATATTTTCATAAATCACTATAGAAACTAAAATTTGATAAGAAAATCATAACAAACTTGAGCAATAACAGAAATGAGCAAAAATATGAATATTTAAATGATGGAAAAATAGGGAATGTGCTGAAACAGTGAAAATATATCCAACAACAAGTGATTGGATATGTGTAGGCATATATGTACATGTATGTGCATATGTGTGTATGCGCATGTTTATATTGTGTTATACATTTAAAAGTATTGTCAGATGATATTGCATTATTGAATTATCCTTTTCTTCCTTACTAATATCCCTCATTTGAAGACTCTGTTTCTGGGGGTCTTATTATGTATTTCCACATAAAATAATCATATTTAGCCCTAAATATAAGTCAATTTTAAAACAAATGTGTTAAAAATATGCTATCAAACTGGAAATGTAAATTTCAAAACATTATAGCCTAAGAGACCATCTCTTATATAGACACTTTTCAGGTCTATATAAGGTCTTGAGTTTTTGCTTAATTTTGCTCATTGAGGATCTGCATTTTTATAAAACAAAATGTATAAATATTTATAAGAATACAAGATTATTTTAGAATTGATTTAACTGGAAGATGGATTGAGACGACAAACTGGCCATATGCGTTTACATTTCCTTTCAATTAAATTATTTTAAAATCAGAACACTGGTTTTTGGATAAAGTTTTAACAGTACTAGCAATTAAAAAGGATAGTTTTGGTGGTCAAGAAATTTTGACAAATTCCTGGGAGATAAATCCATGCTTGCCAGAGAAGCAAGAGTGAAATAAACCATAGCAGGAAAAACAGTTGAAAACTAGTACAGAGGTGGCTGCAATTTCAGTCATAATCAAAGCTTGGTGCACACTTGAAAGAGAGCAGGAAGAGGGCCCAGGCCCAGGGGAATCCAGGCAATTAAGAGACAGCCCTGGGAACCTTGCGGGCAGTCTAGCGCACCTTGCTCATTTTCTGAATCAGACAGCAGAGGTTCTGGTCTCTGGCAAAACCCCAGGACTGCTCTGTAGAAGTGAAATAGTCAGCACAGAAAGTCTATTTATATGGGTGATGAGGCCTATGATTTAAATGACATATTGAGAAAACTCTGGATCTCCAAAAGAGAGACTCAGGGAACACCAAAGAAAAGGCAAGGAGAGAAACAAAAGTTTTCCAGTCTTACAGTAAAAGCCTCACAATTTTAAAAGTTAGGAAACAGTGTGCCCCACCCCAGTCAAACCCCCACCCCACTCCCATCACCTACCCTCTCCCCTTACCCCCACCCCCTAACCTCAATGAGGTTCACCACATTCAGAAGGAGTTTGAGGAGCCCTTCCTAGCCTTGCTAGCACAGCCCCCTGTGAATATCCACTGACAGCCCAAGGTGTCTGCCTACACTAATCGGCACGTCTTTAAGCTCAAAACTAAAGGACAGCCGTAGGCACAGATTTTTTGAAAAACTGCCAGCTCTTGGGAGGAAGCCCTTGAGAAACAAGAATGCCGGTACGGGAGAGAATATGTGAAAGACTGCACCAAAATTAATCCCATGAAATAAAATAGATGTATTTTTTAAATGAAAACATATTGTTAGACTGGCATAGAAAACAATCCATTCCTATATTATTCTTAATAAATTTAACTAAAAAGATATTAGTATAAAATTCACCGTTAGTCAAAGATATAGCGGGAAAGTGCTCACAAGAGGAAAACAGAATTCCATCTGAAGATTATTAAATGATACAGGATTTTTTATAGTAAAGTTCTGAACAACAATAAAACAGTGTCTATAGAAATGAAGAATAATTTAAAATACAATCCAATAAGATCTTCTTTTACAATATAAAAGCTAGAGTAGACAAAAAGAAATAAGGACAGAGTATTTGCATAATGCAATGAGATAACTTGCTCTTACATTTAGAACATTGCATACAGCAGATAGAAAATGAATCTTCTTTTAAGACATTCATGAAGTAGGGAAAAATGACTATATATGAAGATGTAAGACAATCTTAATAAATTTTGTGAGGTAGAAATTCTTTTGTCCTTATTTATAAGCCACAATGAAATTAACAATAAAATAAAGTGAAAAGAATTAACAAATTCCTGGGATAAAAATAAAATCAAAAGTGAAATGATAAGCATTGAGAAATGAATAGCAATGAAGTATTACATAATAAAAACTGATGTGGACAAAGAGGTACAAAGGAAGAAGTGTAGCCTTAAATACACATAGTAGAACTTAACAAATTAAAATTAATGATGTAAAGTAAATAAAATAAAAGTGAAAAAGGTAACACAACACAATCCAGAAATAAATAAGGGAGGTCGTATTTGCAACAAAAAGAAAAATCAATATTCTAGAATACAGCAGCAGCAACAAATAAAATAATAAGAAAAGTATAGATCTGATCCACAAAAACACAGTCTGGTTCATTGAAATCACATAAAATAGTCAAATAATTGGCAGTTCACAGAGAGGTGAATAGTAAGTAAATATTAGAAATGAGAAAGTGAATTGAACTATAGAAATAGTAAAATTTTTAAATGTAAAAATCCAAGTATATATCAAAAGTTTGAAAAATCTAGATTAAAGGGTGATTTTCATATAGATATGTAATAGATATAGGAGAATAAAAAGTGAAGAGATTTGAATGGTATCAAAGAAAACAAGAATCTGGCCTGAAAGCTCTCCTGAAGGCAGGGGGTAGAAGTTACAGGGCAGGGGCAGGGATGGGGGAGCACTGGGGCAGCGTTGACTTTCAGGGAAAATTCAAGTAGGCAAGGGGTCCAGGAAACAATGGCTTTGGCAATTTGGAGTCATTTGAATCATAATAACTAATAGCTCTCCATGTTGTCAGTAATTGTGGCTTATTGAGGGTGTACAGACTGGAGTTTAAGTAGATCTCTGCTGTGTCTTAGGAGGGATTATGCTGCCGGGGCCAGCTCAGCAGGATGGGGCTGAAGAAGGGGTGCTGTGGAACTTAAGGAAAAATAGTTAACACAAAACAAGACACAGAGACATTTATCTTAAGTAGAGGTGGGAGCCAGGGAACTCAAGGTCTCAGGGACCAAGAGCACCCTGCCTCAAGAAACCACACTGCTTTTATTGTGAGATCAAGTGAGGAGTGGCTATGGGTGGATGATACAGGGTTTGTTTACTATTATATAAGTTCTTTTACTATTTAAAAAGCCACTTAGGTGGTAAAGGGTTAAGCTCTTACTCTGACCTCTAGGCACATAACAGTTCTTAAGCTTAAGTCACTTACCAGCACTGTGACTATTTTTCCAAGAAGGAAGATGGGATAAAATAAGACAAGAAGATGGGATAAAGTAAAGAAGAACAAGATGGAGTTTTCAAGGAAACGTCTTGCAACATTATGCTACAAAACATGTGGCCTTGGCGCGACTGGTGATGGTGTCTTGCTGTAATGTCACTGCCTCCATTAAAAAAAAAAAATGCTTTTATAAATACACACACACACACATATATAAACAAAAAAATTCTGTATATAAAGGCAAAAGCTCCTTTGAGATTTCCTTTATGAATTCTATTACTACTACTGCTAGTAATTTCTTTGGAGATTTATGTTCTTTAAATACCATTTTGACTCTGATCATAATGATGAACACTTTCAAATTCTCCTAAACTTACTGACTATCAGCAGCATCTAGTTTTAAAGATTAAGTTTAAAAGAAATTTACTGAAACCATGGACCTCAGACTCAGCAAACACTGTTAGGGGTCAATATGCTTACAGTTTTCACTCAACTACTGTGGCAAATTAATCTCTTTTTCTATGGGATGGATCCTTTCAGGATTTTGTTGTTGTTGTTGTTGTTGTTGTTGTTGTTTACTTTTTTAGGCAGAAACTAAAATGTTACAAAAACAAGTAGGGATAAACCAACCACTCTGAGAATAGATAGCCTGATTTTCTGACTGTGGCTGTTTGATAAGAGATAAATATATCTTTCAATGTGCATTCTAAAAAGAAAATCAGTGGATGAAAAGGGCATAATGTTTAATATTTTCTCTTTAAAAAATAATACCTGAATTTCTTTCCAGACTATTTCTATTTGGGTTTATAGCTACATTCCCTTTGCATGTGAAATGTGTTTGTGTAATTATTTTTATAGGAACTGAAAAGAAAATATCAGTAGAACCTGATCTCAAACAATATCACAAATTCTACTGTGTGCTTTCCTAACCCTTGCTGCTGAGTATTTATTTACATCATCTACTAGGCAGTACCAGACAGACTGAGTTACAAGCAGTGTCTGTAGTCACTGAAGTTATCAAACTTCATGTGAAGGAAGCTAAGGACAAAATTAAGAAAAATCACTTTCTCACCAAGAATAAATACATAAACACATATATTTATAAACATATGAGGTGGAGAGGCTTACATTTTAAAAATATAGTTGTGCCAAGATTAGTTTAGCTCTACTCCAATATTTTAGTTCCTTAAACGTATTTTGCTCTCTTTGACCTGTGCTTGCAACACACACTTCGTTCCCATCACAGCTGGTACCTTCTATTCATCCTCCCTGCCTCAGCTTCCTACCTCCTTCAAAAAATTTTCCTGAATCTATCCAAATAGGCTAGATATATTTCTTAGGTGATCCAATAATGTCTTGTCATTTTTCATCTTAGCATTTATCAAACTATATTCCCTCACCTGGTGAGTCATGTAGGTGGAGTCTATCTTCGCTAGGTTGGCTGGCTACAATACACGTAGGCCAGCTGTGCAGGCCAACTCCAGCCAAACATCTTTCTTTGTATTGCCCATGAGCTGAGAGTAGTTATGTCATTCAAAAAGTTTTAAAACAAATTGAAAAAGTCATAGTTCATGACATATGAAATTAAAAATTCAGTATATATGTATATATGTAAATTCAGTGTATATATAGTTTGATTGGAGTTTAATCATACCCATTCAGTTCCATACCAGCACTGGCTACTTTGGAGCAAGAATGGCAGTAGCTGAGTGATTTTGACAGAGACTGTATTCTCCACACAGCCAAAGATGTCTACTATCTGGCCCGTTATAGAAAATGTTTGCCAACCCCTTGACCTCCCCCACACCCAGATCAACCTACAATGATGTCTATAATTATAACAGTTTCAAGCTCTCAACTACCATTTTCACTCGGTAACTCCCAAGGTTTTCAGAGTGTCTATTTATTCTCCTGCTCATTACTGTGGGAGCCCAGATCTCACAGCTGCTTCCTCCACCACCAAATGTTCCAAAACCGGCCATGTTCTAAATGAAAATTTCTGTGGCCACTATCATTGACACCCGCTGCTGATGGAGATGGGGCAACACTACACAGGTGCTGAGGCCTTGGCCTTCTCTCAGAAGGAGGCTGAAAAGCATAAGAAAAAACATTATTTAGCCTTGCCATGATACCTTCTTTAATCCACATCCCATTAACTGACATCACTTTCCTTTTGAGTATGACAAGAAAGCAATGTCCACCCTTAATTTCCTCTCGCAAAATTAGGTCTATTTGGCTGTAATGGCTATGTGACTCCCTGGCATTGGCTTAGGGTATAGTAAACAAGCTGCTGGATGGCTCAGAGAGGCCACTGGGCAAACCTAGGTCAGTTCACAGTTACGATCATCAATGTAAGATCTATAGGCTCTTCTTTACCATTGCCTCACAAAAAACTGCTTATGGTGTCCTGCTGCTTTCAAGATTACTAGCCAAACTCATAGAAATTGAAAGTAAAATGGTGGTTGCTGGGGCCTGGGTGAGGGGAGGAAAAGCAGCCTGGGTGGGGAGTCGGGGGGTGTCTGTTCAACAGATAGTAGAGTTTCAGTTTTATAGCAAGTAAGATGAGTATGTTCTTGAGAGCAACTATATAACAGTATAGTTGTTATATACATGTTAATAGCACTGCTTGTGCACTGAAATTTTTGTTAAAAGGGTATATCCCAAGTTAAGTGGGTTTTTTTTAACCACAATTTTACAAATAAGAAATTAAAAAATGTTATTTTAATCATATTTCACAGGCATGAATAATGGCAGGGGAGAAGTTGAAATCATAAACAGTACATCCTTTGTTGGTAAGGGGTGACCTGGCATTCTAGGAGGTTCATGGCAAGTTGATTTTCCTCAGACTCCAAACCACCTCAGAGAGAAAGTTTTACTCCTGAACATTTATCACCAAAGGGCATATTTTACGGTTACAGATTCATTTAAAGACATCCTTATTAATTTATCAAAGAGCTACCCTTAAGTTATAATAAAACTTTCTGATAGGACTTGGGACACATTTAAGGAAAATGGTGATGCCTATAGAAAGAATTCCTCACTGACAATTTTCCACAAAGACCAAAAAGATAATTGACCTTTTAAAAGGAAAAAGGCATACCATCAGCTCTGCTTCAACCATGCTGAGTTGCTCATAAAACAGAATTCAATTTCCCCACCCCTGCCCATTTTGTGTGGGTATCCCTTTTGCTAAACACATACATGAAGGTATTTTTTTTTTAAATAATTATATGCATCATCATTTTTTAATATTTTCTATTTTTAAAAGTATGATTTTTTTTGAAGTTGTCCCATCTTATTTTTAATAAATATTTGGTAGAGTTTAATGTGAACTGATGGCAAAATATTATTAAACTATATTCTACTCTGGTTATTCTGAGATATTCATATTGACAATTTGTGGATCAAACAATCATTTAATACATTACTAAGCTGATATTTTTTCATTTCTCTCTGTCAACTTAAACTTTATTTCATCTTAATAATGCCAATATTACAACACTTCAACTGTTACCTTACCTGTAAAAGAATGCAATTTACCTTTATCTGATTTAGCAGTACAATGTATTTGCAGCTCATGTGACTATAAAGTGTATCTCTGATACCTTAATCCCAACATTTTATAGAATTTTAAACTTTTATCCCATTTTATTAATAGACAAATGATATGTAGACTAAAAAAATATTGACTACTTTTTAGCTTTCCTTTTACTTAGCTGCTGAACACTTTCTTTTTCTCTAGGAATAAATACTTCCTGTGCCTGACTCAGCTATTAAAAAAAAAAAAAAACTGAGAAGTTACTCAAATTAATTGATTTATAAGATAATAAAATACATAACTTGTGTTTAAAGAGTTAAGTCATAGGAACTTATTAGGCCAGAAAACAATTAATAGATGTCATTTTGTTTGTGAAATTGTCTCAAATTTATTTTTCAGTAGAAGGACAAATATGAAAGTAGTGATAAAATAAGGACTTCAGATAGGTTTTTGGATAGCTTTTCATGGAAAAAAAAAAAGGAGAAAAGAGGGAGTGAGGAGAGGTGTGAGGGAGGAAGGAAGGGAGAAAAAAGGAAAGGAAGACATAAGCATAAAACCTCATAGTATCTCAAGGTACTAAGATGAAGGCTTTACCTCTTACCTTCTACCCTTTCTGGCATGCTTGATTGTGTGCTAGATGACATTTATATTATTTTTAAAAAATATTTTTATGACATTTTTTACAACAGATTAGGATTTCAAATCTTTTCAATTAGCCTAGCTAATTTTTTCTGGCCCATTATTATTTGAAAATAATTCCAACATCTTAATGAAGTACAAGTAAAAGTCTGGTGATAAATGTTTTCAGAATTTAGTAAATCTTAAATGTACCCATAAAGCTATTTCTTTAAAGCCTAACTTCATTTCTTTAAAATGTATACTTTTGGTAATTTGTAATATTAGAGCAAATATTTGTTTTTTTTTTTTCAAAATAAAAGGAGCATCAAAGATTTGTTAAAGCATAACTACGGCAAGCAATCCAGTGTTTATTTCATAATGTGTTCATAATATTTTAAAGTTGGGTTTTATAGTAAGTTATTTTTTATTATTTTATTAATATTCTTCCCCAGGGAATTTATTTGTAATGTGATTTTCTATAGCTAATTTTCTGAAATAAATTTCACTTAAAAATTAGAATGATCAAACCCAAAGTAGACTGCAGATATACTTAGTAAAATCGACACACAATAAACATTTGTTTTCTTTCAAGACAATAAAGCAGTAGTGTATGAAATAGAACAGTCACTCTTGCAAAGAAAAGGACTCAAGTTATCAAACTTTAAACAGTTTTCTAAAGAAAGGTATGTGCGTGCTTGTGTGAATGTGTGTAAATATGTATATCTTATATGTGTGTATGCATATGTGTGTGTATTGTGTGTGTGTGTATTATGTCTGTGAGTGTGTATGTGTGCATTCCCAAACATATGAAAATACAGGCATATTTACCTTTGGAACCACACCCATGTATATATCTGCTTCTCTCTGTGTGAAATAATATAAGAAAAAGAAAGGAAGACTCTTTGGAGAAATTAACCATGTGTTGCTCTCAACAGAGGCACAGAGGCAGCAGGAGCATCCTCGATTCCCTATCACATCACTCTTATGCTGCCCTTTAGAGGAACATTACAAGCAGTGATGTTCTCTACAATGGGTGGGTTTTCAGAGACCTTGTAATTTCAGCTCAGACTCTAGGAGATGGATGGTGTGCATTGCAGAAACTAGTTAGTCCTTGCCTTCTGGAACTAACTGGATGAGAACGTTCATTAATTTCTTCTTACAATAAAATCTCAGCAGTCAGTCATCATAACAGTTAAAAGCAGCTTTTACATTTTCATATCCATGTGATCTGATAAATCATATTAAAAATGGGAGAAATTGAAATATTAGGGTTTAGCAGTATGTTCAGTCTCTGCTGACCTTTTCTATTTGCTCCTAAGCTCTTACATAAAGTAATAGTAATAACAGCATTAACAGCTAATGTTTTTGTTGAGCACTTAATATATGACACAAACATATACTGTCTCTGCTAATCTTCATAAAAAGTAATGTCTTATCAAAATAATAATACCTTTTGAGGACAAAGGTATTGAGAAACAATTGTGGGGAAACTGAGTCAGCCTCTGAGGACAAGGAAACTTATAAATATGTTCTAAGTAATAATCAGAATTTGTGGTTGATCTTCAAGCAGGTTGATTACTTGTTTGAGAGAGAAACCATCTCTTCATTCCTCACTGCTCAATGTGAATCTTTTCTGAGCCTTGGACTTCCACATTCCTGAATAAATTTGCAATGGCTTGAAATTACATGGTTTCAATTCACTTGTGCAGAAAACTCTAACTAAATTCAGGTAGAGACAGGAAAACTCAAAATCCACTGATGAAAAGAGAATGTGACAGAAAAGTGTTCACTCATTTCTTTCTCAATATAGTTTCTCTGGATTTCCCTGGTGGTGCAGCAGGTGAAGGTTCTGGCAATATCACTGCAGTGGCTTGGGTCACTGCTTTCCACATGCTGCGGGCACTATATTTATTAATCTCTCTTAGCAAAATAATCCCCAAAAGCATGTTCCTCCTCCTTCCCTTTCTTATCCTTGCAAGATGCTAAACAACTAAATAGGATGACTGGTCCTGAGGAGTCTACTCTCCTCACTGGTACTGCCTATCTGCTTTGACAATCTAGTCTCACTAGCTGTCTTAGTGTCGTCAGCCTTTGACCTCATAGGATTTTCGCAAAAGCACCAGGGCTGGTATAACATGTAGTCATTTCTTTCGGTCCTATGAAGGCAGTGCACCCTTGCCTTGTTTATCACCTCCAACTGCCAAGCCCCAGTGAAAGGCACTGCAGATCCTCTGAGATTCAAAACTGCTCCACACGGAAGCTTCTTTCTTCCAGGTTCCTTCAGTGGTCCACAGCCCCTGCAGGACACACTGGTACTTTATTCTCAGCTTCCTTTACTGTGGCCATAGGAAATACTTTGGTCCATTTCAAACCTCAAAGCCACCTAAAGAGATTTAGACTAGAGAGGCAGAGAAACCTGGAAGTAGACTGCTTCTCTCTCCTCTTCCACCTAAGCTTACCCTAATGCCATTCCTGTTCTAAAACAGCCTTAAACCAGTGCTGTACTGTAGAGAGCACATAGGTGGGAGGACCAACCGTCCTGGTTTGCCTGGGGCTGAGGGAGTTCAGAGAGACAGGGTTTCAGTGCTAAAACCTATATGGTTGGTCACTCTATGTACAAGAAAATATCCTAAGGAGTTCCTGTTGTGGCTCGGCAGAAATGAACTTGTCTAGTATCCATGAGGATGAAGCATATATCCTTGGCCTCACACAGTAAAGGAACCACTTCTGTGAGCTGTGGTTCAGTTTCTGTGTTGCTGTGGCTATGGTGTAGGCCAGCAGCTATAGCTCTGATTCAGCCCCTAGCCTGGGAACTTCCATATGAGGTAGTTCTGGTGCTGCCCTAAAAATAAGTAAGTAAATAAATAAACAAACAAACAAATAAATAGAAAGTATATCTAAAAATCTTCACCAGCCTGGAGTGACCAGGAGAAACCAATGTACACATTGTACAGAAGTTAAAGAGATGAGCTGAGAAGAATAGAAGCTAATGGGGAAAGCCAGAAAGCACAGAACCATTTGGGATGAGAAGAGAGCAGGTACTGTAGCCTGGTCCAAATTAGCCTTGCTCAGAAAACTCAGACTCAGCATTCCTACAGGCATGGGGTATTTCTATACACCATCTCTTTGTGTACTTGTGTCTTGTGTACTTGGAGAGTACACAGATGCAGGCTGGTATAGGAGCCAACTCCAGCAAAATGTGCAGTGCACTTTTGTGCCAAATGTTCCTTTTGACTTCAATGGAGTAAAAAATGTTTAAATATTATAGGGATCAGTTTCATTTGTTTTGACTAATTTTGCATTTTGACCTATTCTTACAGATGGACATTACCTATGGGAATAAGAGGTAGTATTATATTATTACAGGCTAGCCTACTTATTTTGTGAAGAGTTCTTTTAGCTTATTTTCAAAAATTTTACTCAAGAAAGTTTTTATCTTTGCTAATTGATAGCATTTCCTCTTGAGCTTATTAAAAATAACTCAGAAGAAGTGAGTTCTTTATCTCAGTCATTTGTACATTATTAAATAATTACATCCTCCTTTATTTTAATTTTAAATATAGTTCTCTCTTTACCTGTGAAATACATTTAGAAACCCTAGTTCCTTTTACTCTCTCAATTATTAATGTATTCTGTTCTTGCATTGCAAATGATTATATGTTGAAATTACATAGTAGAAATGGAATTGAATTATTAGATATATTATTTCTGTCCAAAAATAGGATAACACTTCTTAGACATTTCTATTTGCTAGAAATAGGCACATTATTTTCATTTGAATAGCAGGTGAAATAAGAAAACTGCCTTTATGTAAAATAATATATATATACAATTGTATTTATAAATGCATAAAAATAACATATTAGTTGGACCAAGATAGTGCTGAGAAGTTGTCCATAATAGCACTGAATCCACAGAATGATTCCCTCTGTACAGTGCTCAGTGAAGAATATCTTATTTGAAGCAAGGATCATTTAGCCAAATGCCTTCTATCTCTTAACAGTTACCTATCTCATTACAAATAAAGACTAATTTTCCTATGGTAGATAAATGCAAGAGTGTTTTCTTTATTCCCTTCCTAAATGGATAACCCTTCCTTTGCCCCGAAGCAGACTACTCAGTAAACAGAAATAGACTTAGCTCCATCTCCCAGCTCGATGTGAAGAAAGAAAAGAAATCTTCTGATAAAAGTGTGGTGTGTCATGATTTCTCCTCATTCCAGTCCTGATCCTACACACACCACATTGCCAGGAACAAAGAAACTGGATCAGCATCCTCAAGTCAGAACAAGAGAAGTTAACGCCATCAGTGCATTTCCACAAACCCAAATAATAGTACAGACTGGGTGCAAATTCTCTTTCCCCAGGTTGCCACTGAGAGAGGAGAGTCAGAGTTCCCATCGTGGCTCAGTGGAAATGAATCTGACTGGTATCCATAAGGACCCAGGTTCGATCCCTGGCTTCTGTCAGTGGGTTAGAGATCCAGTGTTGCAGTGAGCTGTGGTGTAGGTCGCAGACACCGGCTCAGATCCCACGTTGCTATGGTTGTGGTGTAGGCTGGCAGGTGTAGCCTAGCCTGGGAACCTCCATATGCCACCGGTGCAGCCCTAAAAAGACAAAAGAGAAAGAGAGAGAGAGGAGTCTTTCCTTTGTTATTATTCTAATCAAAAGAAACCAAACACTCAAAGGCCATGCTGCCCCGTTGTTAATAACCCAATATTTCTTTTCAGTTTACTGACAAAAATCCAACCATACTCTTATATTTTGATATTAACATTTGCCCCTGTACACTGGCCACTGCAGCAAATACAAGGAATCCCCAAGTGGGATTCCCCAGGTGCCTGATCCTTGGGTTCCTGGAGTAAGAGAAAGTGCAAAGTTGGCACTCATCAAAGGGCTTGTGTGTACTAGTATGAGACACATCTGTAACTGACCTTCCAATAAATTACTCTTTTGTAGAGGTAGCTGTGAAATGAAAGAAGGAACAGAACAGTTAAAGTTCAAAGGCATGAATCTGCTTAGTTATTGATTCTGTAAGGCAATATACCGTTCTCTATCTCTTACTTGGGAGATTGGGATAAAAACATCTGTGGAAGGGATGTATACATTTTAAAATAATACAATGTATTACATTATACTATAATACTATAAGTTATTGTACCATAAGGTATATTCCAATAATTAGTTGGGGGGGCAAGAAAGATAAAGTAAAATTATTTTAAGATAATCTCAAAAATAGTGCAGTAAGTGTTAGAAGTCCGAACAAGATGATGGGGATGAGAAGAGAGAATGAGCCCAGGTTCCTGAGAGAGTCAGAGAAGAATGGACAGTGGTGACTATTCAAGGCAGAGTGGGACCTTTTTTTAGCCACACTCACAGCATACAGAAGTTCCCAGGCCAGGGATTAAACTCACAGCATAGCAGTATGGAGTCACAGTAACAATGCCAGATCCTTAACCTACTGAGCCACCGGGGAACTCTCGGACTTTTCTATTCACTATGACAAGGAGGCACATTTTTTACCAACAAAGATGGTAATGGGAAAAAAAGACAAAAAAAAAGATGGTAATGAAGCATATCTTTCTTGGAAAATAGAATTTTATCCCTGATCACATCTCTAGATGAGAGTAGCAGTAGATAAGAGGAGGGTAGGCTGGGGACAGGCTACATAGGCTACATAAGGGATTCAATATTACCCTGAACATTTTCTATTTTATATATCAGAAATTACTCTGGTGTGTGTATGTGTTGTATGAAGATCCATATCAGTTGTTAAAGAAGCTGTAAATGAACCTAAGGCCAAAGTGACTTTATTAAAATATTCCTTCTCCCTGGACATCTTCATCAAGGAATGTCATCTCTCTAGAGAAAAAAAAGGGGGGGGGAGCTATTATTCTTAAACTCAGGAAATTAATTAATTGTGATTTGATAGTTACTTTCAGTTATATGTTTCTTAAGTGGATTTTCAGGATGCTTTTCTTTTTCTATATCTAGCTGTGATACATAATAGAATAAAAGTTCATGTAAATATCTGTCATTATGCATTCCATCCAGGAAGGTATTCTGCTCTGAGTAGAAGGGCCCTGTCTGTGGTGGGTTCACACGTAAGCTATGAACCACATAGGACTTCAGTGAGGTTCCAATTTCAATACAGAACTGTTTTCATTTAAAAAATTAAAGACAAGTTGGAGAAATACAATTGCCCTTGTCTTTACAAGCATGTACGTTTCTTTAAAACTTATATATATTATTACAACAAATTTTGGAATTGTACTTGATACATTAACACATTTTAAATTGTGGAAATAATCTTAGAGCTAAGGTATTTGGAAAAAGTCTATGAAATATTACAGCTTGAATTCTTTCATGTCCCTATTTCTCATTCATATTTTATGTGCACCTAATGACTTGTTTAAATAAAGGTCTCAGGTTGAAAACAAGCAGATGCCTACAAACATATCTTAAGTGGAAAGTAATGTTTTGGTATTGCTGCAGGCTTTAAATATTGTCATAAATCAAATCTAAAAGCCAAAAGGATTTGGAACGACTAGATGGGAATTTGATTCTGAAATGAACTTTGGAAAGAAATTTTCAACTAAAATGGCAAATATGAAATGTTTAATACTTGAAGAAATTGGGTGTTGGTTTATGTCTATTATGGTAAAATAAACTTTTATATCTATTTTGGGTAGAAAATAACTTGCTTAATAATTAGAGAAGAATTTCAAGTAGAACAAGTCTCAGTGTAAATATTATATTGGTATAGGTCTGAGTGTACTTTTGCAGCATTTATAATTTTATAAAGATAAAATGGACTTCTCTATAAATATATATTTATGGAGACGTAAAATAAACTTGAAATTTCTTTTATAATATGATTTACTCAAGATTGCCATTTATAATCAGATTTATCAAACTTTATACAGATGACTTTCAAATGTGTAACCCTAGCTCTTATCTCTCATTTTCATTCTAATAAAGTTTTCTTTGGATGACGCATGCGATGTTAAATATATTGTTTATCATTTAGCTATCTCAACTTCTATTTATTTCTGCTACTACTATTATAACTATTTAGCTAAATATTAATTACTACTCCTTTCATTAGTGCTCTAAACTCAAAGTCATTGTTTTATCTCAGTTCCTATATCCTTTATTCTGTCTCGTAATCTTCTTGCTTCTTGGATCTATAGACACTAGAAGAATCCAGGAATTTATCATTTGATAACTGGGAAGGAAACTGGGCTAAGAGTTTCAGGATTTTTTTTTTCTCTATTTAATTATATGCTTAGCTTTCAGCAAAATCTTCCTAAGATATAGCTTTGCAAATGATAACCAGGTAGGAGTTCCTGCCATGGTGCAGTAGATTAAGAGTCTAACTGCAGCAGCTAGGGTCTCTGCGGAGGTGCAGTTTTGATTCCTAGCCCAACACAGTGGGTTAAAGGATCTTGCCTAGGAACTTCCATATGCCATGGGTGCAGCCATAAAATTTTTTAAAAATAAAAGAAAATTATAGCCAGGTAATAAAAAAAAAACATAAAATATTAAATCATTTAAATGACTTTTTAGAATAAATATCATGTTCACACAGAAAGTAGAGTTTTTTCCAAAGTAAACCAAAAGGCCTAATGTTTCTTTTCTATAGTAAAACAGAATACAATTAACAATCTCAGATAACACAATAGAATACAATTATTTAATATCCTTAGAAAATGAAAATGAATTAAATTACTCTGGGACATTCTATTATTAGAAATATTAAAATATTTCTTATAATAGAGTAAGCAAAGAGTAGGCTTTACTCTTTCTAAGCTCCAGCATTAACTCAGCTATTAAATGTCAAAATGCGTGTGGAAGAAAGAAAAAAAATCTGTAATGGAACTACACCATGGCTATAATCAAGGACTTGGGGTCACAAGACTCAGCTTCCAGTCTCTTCTGTCACTGGTCATGTGACCCTGGGCAAGTCATTTAAACTCTTCTAGCCTCAACTACCTCTTTCATAAATAAATAAATATTACTATTTGCAGCTAATCTAGTCCAACTTAGAGTAAACAGAAGGGGATTTCTTGTAGGGTATCAGTTAATTTACAGATTTCCCAGGTAAGCTTATAAAAGCCAGCTTAGTATGGCAACAAAAAGGAAGGACACAGACTGAAGAGAGCCTGCCTGTCACTTGACTGTACCCACACAATCCTCCTGCTGCACATCAAAGCACTAAGGACCAGATGCACCTTCAAATCTGCTCAGATCTGCTTTTCAATTTGTGATGGTGTATCTGCTTAAAAGAATCGAGGTTCTGGAGTCTGGTTTTTAACTTCTGTATTTTTCTTATTTGGGAAAACTTGCTAAGATATTTGTAGAATGATCCTTCAGTCATCCAGTCTATAATAACAGCAAAACTACTTCTGATGCTCTTACGACCACAAAAGGTTCAAGTTATGTGACCTACATTAAATAGAGTTGGCATGTAATAAGCTTTCAAATGTTAGCAAGTAGCAATTTTTCACTTAACTATGCATTAAACACTTGCGTCCTAAAAAGACTCTTAAAAAACTCAAGAAAAAAAGTAAAACTAGCTCCAAACTCCTCGTTTGATAGTAGTAGAAGGCAATGAAGTTTCTAATAAATGTTGAATGGTATTACCCGGTCTTAAATAGGAAATTGGATTCCAGAAAAAACTGATGGGTAGATGAGTAAAAAGGGAATGAAATATAACCTACACTCATGTTTGTTATATTTTTAAAATATATTTGCGATTGTATATTTCACCATTCTGAAAAGAAAATTAAAATATTTAACTAGGGTTAAAGATATGGGCTAATAAAATCTCTGGCACTTAGGGTTCTTTTTTAAATTATGGGAGTTATAATTTTCTGAATTTTTATAAATCTGAATCTTGTTTAAAATGTTTCATTTTACATGCTGCATCTCCATGTCCATTTGGGTAATTAAAATATATGGCAGCTTCAGAATGCAGTGTGTTTCCTCAAGCTCTGTCCTCTCTGGCCCCAAGGGTTCACAGATGTCCTTCTCTGGGACACCATGATAAAAACGGTGATTGGGAAGCCCGGCCCAGCTTTCTTCAGGTGAGATATTTAGAGTATAGATATTTCATTGCAAAGGCCAATCTGTATACCGTGCAAATTCAGGAAGAGGAGTTGAGTTTGGGAAAGAGTTTATTAAAGAGAATTTACAGAATATTGTGACCCACCAGATATGGCAGTTCAGAGGTGAAGGAGCTAGTAAACAAAGCTCTACATGGTTAAAAAGAAAGAAAAAGTTGAAATTAGTATAGTAACAGTAAACAAAGAAACAAATATTGTCTCTTCACTATAATTTTCCATACTTGCCTCTTCTCCTCTCACAAAATAGAGATGAATACCATACCCAAGATGACTAACAGTTATTTGGGGATATTTCAGTACTTCTGAAGACTCTAATTTTCCCATTGAGACTATCTAAAATGCCAACGTCCATGAAAAGTGTTGATGTGTGTTCATATTTAAATATATTTAGTAAACTTTATAATGAAGCACATGCCTTTAAATAGAATACATCACCCAAGGAAAACGTTACCCCTAAACTGTTTCTTTGCTTTGTGTCACACAAGTTAATTTAACTGCTGACCCAGTAAAAACCTATGTTCTAAATACTTTCTATTACTATTGCATTCTTTTTTTATGAATTAGACGATTTACAAATTAGTTTCAGGTTCACAATATAGTATTTCAAATGTTTTTATTCAAAATTATTTAAAATATTAGCTATAATCCTAACACTGTATATCACATCCTTGTATCTTATTTATTTTATGCATAGTAGTTTATACCCCTTAATCCACTACTTCTGCTTTGCCCCTCCCTCATTCCTCTCCCAATTGGTAACTACTAGTTTGTTCTCTGCCAGTTTGTTTCTGCTCTATAATATTCATCCCTTTGCTTTATTTTTACATTCGGCTTATATGTGATAACATACAATATTTGTCTTTATCTGTGTGACGTATTTCACTAAACATAAAATCTTCACGGTCCATCTGTATTGCTATAAATGGTAAAATTTTAGTCTTTTTATTTCTGTATAATATTTCTGTGCATACGTGTCTGTGTTCATGTGTGTGTGTGCATGTGCATGCGTGTGTGTATGTGTGTGTGTGTGTGTGTGTTTGCATATCTTCTTTATCCATCCGTCTGTGGTGATCATTTAGGTTGGTTCCATATCTTGGCTATTGTAAATAATGCTGCGGCAAACATTGGGGGCGGGGGTGGAATTATTGCTTTCATTTTCGAATTATTGCTTTCATTTTCTTCAGATATATACCCAGGAGTTAAACTGCAGCATCATGTAGTAGTTCTGTTCTTAGTTTTTTGAAGAAACTCTGTAGTGTCTTCCACGTGGTTTTGCCAATACACATTGCCGTGTATACTAGCATTCCATTTTCTTCACATCCTTTCTGACATTCGTTATTTGTCTTTTGGCTGATAGCCATTTTGATAGATGTGAGGTGATATCTCATCTTGGCTTTGATTTTCTTTTCCTTAATGATTAACGATGTTGAGCATCTTTTCCTGTGCCTATTGATCATCTGTGTGTCCTTGGAATAATGCCTTAATGAGGTCTTCTCACAATTTTAAATTGATAATTTAATTGATATTGGGTTGTATAAGTTACTTATATATTTTGGATATTAGCCCTTTAAAAACGTATCATTTGCAAGTAGATTCTTCCATTCAGTGGGATGTCTTTTCATTTTCTTGATGGTTTCCTTTGCTGTGCAGAGCTTTTAATTAGATCTCACTTGTTTTTCTACTTTTGTTTCTTTTGCCTTAGGAGATAGCTCCAAAAAATATTGCTACACTTTATGCCAAAGACTGTTTTATGATCTCTTCTAGGAGATGATTTCAGGTCTTCCACTTGGTCTCCAACACACCTTGAGTTTATTTTTGTATATGTTATAAGAAAGTGTTCTAATTTGATTCTTTTACATGTAGTTGTAAAATTTTCCCAGCACCACTTATTGAAGATACTGTCTTTTTTCCATTGTATATTCTCTGTCGTAGATTAATTGACCATATGCGCATGGGTTTATTTCTGGGCTCTTTATTCTGTTTCATTGATCTATGTGTGTGGTTTTGTGCCAGTACCACACTGGTTTGCTTACTGTAGATTTTTAATATAGTTTGTACTCAAGAAGCATGGTACCTCCTTCTTTGTCCTCTTTTCTCAAGATGGTTTTGGCTATTTGGGGTCTTTTGTAAAGTTTCCATCCAAATTTTAAAATTAATTGTTATAGTTCTGTGAAAAATGCAAGTGTTATTTGATAGGGATTGCATTGACTCAGTAGATTGTCATGAGGAGTGTGGCTACTTTCAATAACATTAATTCTTAATTAAAGACCAGACAGAGACCAAAGAAGAATTCATTAATACCAGCAAATTGTCCAACCTGTTTCAAACTGCAGAAGGGTGGGTGAATTCTACTACTATGCCCAAGGGCATCAGACAGCCTCCAAGAAAATTTAGAGAATTGGGGTGGCGGGTGAAGGATGAACCAACACACTTATCCATATGGGAATCACATTAATTTATATACAGTCTGGACAGAGAATTACTGAGAATGGATCTTGAGGTAAAACTGACTTAAAATGCTTATGAGGTATCCATGATGGATACCAGAAGACTAATGGCCCCCAGATTCTTTCATCATACTCTCCCAATAGTTGTTTGTTTAAAAAAAAAAATCATAGAGATGTACTGTGGTACTCTTTTATCATTAACATTTAAAAGTATACCCAAAATATAAATTTAAAATTATGAGAAGTAAAAGTTCTAGTGTTTACTTCTCACACACCAGGGGCTCCTATTCTTCATTCTCTAAGGTTCCCACATCACCCTTGGGAGGTTACTTCTTCTTTAGTTTTCTTTCTTTTATTTTATTTATTTATTTTGTATTTTTAGGGCCCCACCCATGGCATATGGAGGTTCCCAAGCCAGGGATCAAATCAGAGGAATTGGAGCTGTAGCTGCTGGCCTATGCCAGAGGCACAGCAACCCCACATCCAAGCCACGTCTGTAACTCTGGATCCTTAACCCACTGAGTGAGGCCAGGAATTGAACCTGTATCCTCCTAGATACTAGCCAGATTCGTTTCTGCTGAGCCAGGATGGGAACTCTCTTGGGAGGTTACTTCTTAAGGGCTGCTTGAGGATGTGTATGACAGTAATAATGAAATGGAATGAGATGATCAAATGTATACTCCTCCACTTTCATTTAAAGAAATTAAATTTGACTTTTCCCCACTTAGAGCTGCTTTTGAATTATATTTCATATAAAGATAGAAAGCAAATGAAATATTCATGATATATATTTACACTAAAATTGAAAATATTGTGAATAGAAGAATTTGTCAATGCAGAATTCTCAGAATATTTTTTTAAATATGTGAAATTTCTCTGTCCTGATTTTTTTCATATAGTGATGCAATTTTTCTGTATCCCAGTGGCTAATATGTTGTAAAACATTATTGCTTAAGTGGCTGCCTTATAGATACAGCATATTCTTTGTGGATGATGAAAATGTCTCAGAACCTGCTAGAGTGAAATTTACACAACATTACGAATGTACTAAATGCCACTTGATGAACACTTCAAAAAGGTTAATTTTATGGTTAGGTGAATTTCACCTCAATAAAAGAAAATTTAAAACACTACGACTTAACAAAATAAATGCATTCAGTTTTATTTTCACACCCTAAATCTATTCTCCTACTAAATCTATTCTCCTACTAATCTCATAAATAGCTGCTGTTGCATATATTGACATATATTTACCTACTTTTTAAATCCACATTTCCCCATTATTTTACTAATAGTTTGCATTTTTCTTACATGTCTCTCAGAACAGCTATTTTAAAACTTAAAGAATTTTTCCTGAACTTTTTTGAAAACTCAAACTAACTGTTTCAGAGACATTTCATAGTAAAGGGTGAAACAATAATTTCCTTTTGAAAATTATGTGAATCTATTATCAAATACAATGAGGGTATTTTGTTTTTCTATAAGGACAAAGAAGGGCAGTAGTATGCATGACCCTCTGTTTCCCCTTATATTGTATATGACAGTATGATTTTACAGAAATAAGAAAGCATAGAAATTTGCTCATGAGTTTTGAGTTTTTAATAACAAATATCTATTCCCAACAATTTGATAGTTCTATCTTTCCAATATAACTTGAAATACTGTTTAATTTCTTCTAGTATGAAACATATTGTCAAATATGATTTTTAACAGTTCTTTACTCTTTTTTATTTTTTCCATTTATAATACCTATTTTTTCAAAAGACAGAGATTTTTTTTGACTCATGTATATTCTAAAACCAGTATACTTTTGGTCTACATATATAATGTATATGCATTTTTATATACATATACCTTTGACCACTGCTGCCTCATTTTTAGCTCCTTGTAATGAATTGTTTTTGGAATACCTAATTGTATTAGTGTGCATGGGAGACTCTTTAACTTTTAACCTACTTTCACAAATTCCTTTCTTTGTAATAAAGACTCTTTCTTTCTTTCTTTCTTGGCCACGCTGGTAGCATGTGGAAGTTCCTGGACCAGGGACTGAACCTGTACCACAGCAGGGACTATGCTGGATGCTTAACTACTAGGCCACCAGGGAACTCCTACTTTCATAAATTCTGATACTCTTCCATACAAACAGCTACAGGCAGTGAATCTGTTTTCTAGGTACAGTGTTAACTGTGAGCACTTTTGAGAGCTAGCCTAGCAAATATACAAAATACCCCAACATTGAGTAGGTGATAAGATGCCTTGACTGTGTTCCTTGAATGTGGTCTCTGGAGATCCTATTTCTCAAAGTACACAACAAGTAGCAGTTGTTTCTCG
Source organism: Phacochoerus africanus (assembly GCF_016906955.1). Classification (NCBI taxonomy): domain Eukaryota; kingdom Metazoa; phylum Chordata; class Mammalia; order Artiodactyla; family Suidae; genus Phacochoerus; species Phacochoerus africanus. The sequence continues at coordinate 46,096,459 of NC_062545.1, read as the reverse complement.
CTCAAAGTTTTATGCAATTTGAGATTTAAATCTCTTTTAACTGGGAAATTCAATTTGTAGACTAGTGTGTGTGACCCTACTGGTTCTCAGTTCCTTTCCGGATTTCTTTGCCAACTGGAAAAATTATCCAATGATGACATGCTTAAAATTTTATTTTTTCTAAAGCTCATTGAATAGTAAAAATCTGTTTTATTTTTCTAAATGCTAGAAAATAAGATTCTTTACAATAGTTCACTTTGATCAAAGAATACCAATTAAGTAACATTTCTCACTAATTTTTTCAGTTCATGAAGAGATAAATATATGTTAAAACTTACGAAGAGAGTCATCTGTGCGTTATAAAATGTCTTGCATACAAATAGAAAATGATTTGATGGTATTTTTATTTCTTAGAATGATATAATAATTATTAAAATATGATGGGGGAGTTTCTGCTGTGGCTCAGCAGGTTAAGAACCTAACTAGTAACCATGAGGATGCTCGTTCAATGGCTCTGCTCAATGGGTTAAGGATCCAGGGTTGCAGCAAGATGTGGTGTAGGTTGCAGACTCAGCTTGGATCTCAATTTGTTGTGGATGTGGCATAGGCCAGAAGCTGCAATTTCAATTCGCCCCCTAGCCTGGGAACTTCCATATGCTTCAGGTGTGTCCCTAAAAAGAAAAAGAAAATGATGGGATATTTCAGCTATAGAGGAGCAATATTTTGGTATCTTCTACTCTGTTTTTCAGTTTATCCTGCATTTATTTTAAATGAGAACGATTCTTCAATTATTGTCTGATTCTTCTTCATAATGATTCTAAATACTTCAGCCCTTATATAATGTACAATTCCAGGCCAAATTTCCTGGTGGCCAAACAGTTAAGGATTGGGCATTGCCACTGCTGTGGCTTTGATTACTGCTGTGGCTTGGGTTCCATCCCTGGGCTGGGAACTTCCACGTGCCATAGACATGGCCAAAAAGAAAAACAAAACAAGTAAATTCTTTAGAACACCTGATATTTGAAACAATGAACAAGTAACACTCACATTTTCCACAAATATCCCAAGCGATATACCATTTGATATCATGACACTAAAATCTTTTTTATTGTTAGGTAACTACAATTCCTTTGAAAACCAGAACAATAGGAATAGACAATTTGATGAAGAGAATGTTCTAAAATATCAGTTAAGAATGGCATGTACTATTTGAAAATATATTGAAGATTGACGGTAAATATATCAAAACTCTATAGTACACAGAAACAAGATGGAAGATTTTCACTTATGTAATTGTAGCAGTTATGTGGTGTGGTTAGAAGTAATCAAATTAAAAGACGTTTGTGTTGGACCTGATGTATTTCATTTTTTGTCACCTATACATTACATTTATGAAATTACTCCATAGTTCTGTAGGCACTAAAATGAAGTTCCAAATAAATTGTAGACTGATATATGTAAACAGTGTAAATCTTTGAAACAAACTTTTATAGCACATATTAGTCTCATACAATATACCCATATATTGTGTTTCTTTATTCAACCTCAGTTTAAATCTCATCTAAGCCTCCGTCTTACTTGGCTGGAGAGAGATTCAGGTGGAGTCATATTTGAATCTCCCTCCATTCTGCCCCAGAGGAACAAAGACATCTTGGAAGACAGTCCAGTGTTGAAGGAAAGGGAGTAAATCCCTCAGGTCTTCAGGCTTCCATATTTACTATTAAATTGTCCTATTTTCCTGCCTACATAATCCCTTTATCACTGACTACTGGTGGTTTTGCAGCTTTCATACTCAATTTAAGGTGTAGGAAGCTTTGACAAAGCTGGAGAACTGCATGGATGTGATCCATTTCCCTGTGTTCAGGGTGAAGTTACCTTCACTGAGATCCAGTAACTCTTGGGAGGATATTTCAAGGGAGAGCTAATGAACTTATAATTGCTCATAAAACTCACTGGTACTTTTCCCTAGTCTATTTTTTCAAATTTATTAATGATTTATTTATCTATTTTATGGCCACATCTAGGGCATATGGAAGTTCCTGGGCCAGGGATAGAATCAGAAACCCTACTGCAACCCACATTGCAGCTGTGGCAATGCCCGATCCTTTAACCTACTGTGGTGAGCCAGGGATCAAACCCTCACCTCCACAGTTACCCGAGCCCCTGCAGTTGGATTCTTAACCCACTGCCCCACAGCAGGAATTCCCTTTTCCCCTAGTCTTGAAGAGTTACTCTCTCCTCACACCCTCAAAGGACCTCTTCTTTCTCCTGCTCTTCAAAATCCCTAACATAACCTCCTCTGTAAATTAATACTTTATGGAAAAGAGAACTAGATGACTGCATTTACTAGATCCCAACCTCAGCCCTGAGCTATAGCTTGCAAATCCCTAAACTTTGCCCCAGGCTATAGATGCCTTCAGGTTAGATCCAATGATTGAATAAAATGTAGGGTTTTCCCATGTGCAAACTGTATGTAGCCAAAATATTAAGCATGTAGCTCACACAGTGTTACAAAATAGAATCCCATTCATTGGCACACAATTCTCAAAATAAGAAAAATAATAGCATTTATGAATTCTCTTTCTTACTGGAACTTATACTAGAATTGACTATTTCCCATAAATACAGTGTGACTTGCTTGTGAGTCAGTGAAAACAACAACAATAAAAGAGATGTGTCAAATGTTCTTTCTGGAGAGATTCTGGATGTATGGCTTTCAGCTGGATCCCCAAAGTTATTGTGCAATGACAAGCATCAAAGAGAAGGTGGCTCCAAGACAGCCAACCAGAGTGGAGGAATGACCTGGCCAAGGCAGAGGTTCTCTGTGGTCTCTGCTGTGGTTAATTCTTCTGGAATGTACAATTAGGTCCCTAAATGAAGCTAAATTAAAAGGTAGCATTGAGAACAACAGTGCACACAAAAATATTTTGCTCTGTTTTCATATATCACCTGTTCTCCAGGATGAACAGAATTTTTAAGTTTTTAATGAATCAAATTTTAATGAATTAAAACTACAGGTACACTAATCATCCTTTAATTGTCATGTAGATTTCATGGCCCTAAACCAAGTACTAAGTATAAGTGACTAAGTGATTTTTTTATATTTTTCATTTTTATAAGTTGAAAATATCATCTAATATATAGTGTAAACGTTATAGGGGCAAAAGAGCAATGCATTCTGAGACAGAAAATTCATTAGTCTTGCTCATAAAATGTATTTTACGTAGATTTATTGTAGTCTTAGTAGCTCCATATATTTTTGTTGTATTTTTCCCTAATTTCATAGTTTTAAATGCTCAATATAAATGTTAATTGCTCAGTAGAGAAAAATGACTTCTATCTCAAGTACTAGCATAAAATATAACTAACAAACATTACTTCTTCATTAGGTTCTTTTATTTTCATAAGATGAACATTGCTTCTATTTTTTCCATTGCAAAATAGATTATGGAGCCCTAACAGAGTTAGTCTAGTGCCCTAACATTTGTAATAAAATATAGTTTAGAATTCCTGAGAATTTGGAGGGATGGTGATATTTTCTTAAGGGTTTTTGGTAAATAGCACTCATTAAATATTATTCAGGACAGTAATCAAAGATTTGTGTTAGGGAGCAAATTGCAAATTTTTCTAGGTATGGAAAAGTAGTGGTTCTTGATGGAACCATTTGGCAAAAAACAATAGGTTCAACAAAGTTATGAAGAAGAGAGTTTTGAATACCTTAGATTCAGGCGATCTGTCATATGCCATCAATCTTTAAGATGTCTCATCAGATATTTCCAGTAATAATATATTTTTATGTAAGCACCGCAGAAATCTTTCATAAGTGGTCATGATAATTACTTTCGTCTTTGGCTTTTATAGAAAAATCTACATTGCAGCCCATAAAGTAATTATCTATCATCCTTGGTTGAAACATACAAACAATTGCCCTCATGTTTGACCATTGCTTTTTGTTAAGATTTTAAATTTCTGCATTAAAATTTCCTCTAGGAAATGGTATCATAACGTGGTTTTAATTTCCTAATTTGAGTGAATAGCTTTAGTTTTCAGAAACAAAACATTGATTATTATAAAGTTACTGGGATATTACTGAAGGGATTGTTGTATGACTGACCCCTTCTGCATGAAAGATGTGAAAGGCTATTTGATTATTGCAGCGGTAATGTTGGGCTTCAAGACCCCTTCAAGGAAACTGAACTCAAAGCTTCTGGCCAAGAATTACCAGACCCCTATCATCACCCCACCTTCTCTTTCTAATGCCCCTTCCTCCACCTTGAGCAACCTGGACTACTCCTTCCTACTCCCTACTAGGAAAGGTGTGTGGCCCACTCCTTACCCCACCCCCACAGGGGCAATATATACCCCCAACCTACCACCTTTCTTTCCCCAACCAGTCAGCAGGTCAGCAGGTGTATTGGGGGACCAACCAGAAAAAGGAATATGCTCCATGCAGATGAGGCATACTCTTGAGAGCAATCAACGGTCTGCCCTCACGCATATGCAGTAGGCCTTGACAGGAAAAAACAGGTCTTCACTGGGGATTGCAGCAGCATGAAGCTATAAAGGGAAACCCAACTCTAAAGTGGGGCCAGTCCCTACTGACAAAGTGGCCTAATCTCCCACTGAGAGTGTACTTTCACTTTAATAAGCTTGCTTATGCTTTCTAGTGTGTCTGACACAGCTGTAACACTTTTGCTTTAATGAACTCATTCAGGCTTTTTAATGCATCTGCAGTTTCAGTTCTTTGCTAGGTAGGAATAAGACCCAGGAAGACAACACACCATAACAATAGCAGGCCAGTATTTTGTGGGACCTATTTGAAAATGAAAATGTTGAGTCTCTTGTTCAAACAATAGGGGGAAAAATGCAGTTAAAATTAATATAATATGAGAAGTTCCTTTCATGGCTCAGTGGTTAACTAACCCCATTAGGATCCACAAGAATGCAGGTTTGATCCCTGGCCTCACTTAGTTAGTTAAGGATCCAGCATTGCTGTGAGCTGTGGCATAGGTCACAGATCTGGCTCAGATCCCGTGTTGCTGAGGCTGTGGTGTAGGCCCCTAGCCTGGGAACTTCCATATGCCATGGGTACAGACCTGAAAAGCAAAAAAAAAAAAAAAAAAAAAAATTAATAGAACATAAACCTTTTCCCCTTTTTCCCATCGTCTGTCTCTAGATTTGTCATGGTGTTTTTCACTTGTTATTATTGTTGTTCAAAATAAAGAAAATTTTAAATTTTCAAACATTAGCATGAATTTTACTGTTGATCTTTATATTACACTAAGCTTATTTTAAATGCAAATACAACAGCATTTAACTTGAAAACAGAATCATCAAAATTTCACAGAACGTATTTTATTCTTTCCAGAATAGTGGACAGGCTCCACAAGAACTCTACTGTTCTACCATCATGTTTTTTGTTTGCTTGTTTGTTTTGTTTTGTTTTGGCTATGCTCTTGCCATGTGGAAGTTCACAGGCCAGGGCTCAAACCCATGTCACAGCACTAACCCAAGCCGCTTCAATGACGAATCAGAACACTTAACCCACTGAGCCACAGAACTCTCTGAACTCTACTGGTCTTATTTCCCTTCTTAATGGGTCATATTCTGCCAACATCTCAGCTTTAGCATAGTGATGAGTTGAGGAAGAACTTGTAAAGGAGAAAAAACTATGGCTTTCAGCATAGATGATTGGCTGATATAGGGAAATAATACATATAAGAAAGCATGTGGTAGAGCTTCTTAGTATTCACATTTCTTAGAATGTGACCTTCCTGCTTTTAAAGAAAGTGCTGGTTCAAAAGGAGAGTGTGAGGAGTTCCCGTCATGGCTCAGTGGTTAACGAATCCAACTAGGAACCATGAGTTTGTGGGTTCAATCCCTGGCCTCACTCAATGGGTTAAGGATCCAGCATTGCCGAGAGCTGTGGTGTAGGTCGCAGACAAGGCTCGGATCCCGCGTTGCTGTGGCTGTGGGTAGGCTGGTGGCTATAGCTGCAATTAGACCCTTAGCCTAGGAACCTCCATATGCCCTGGGAGCGGCCCTAGAAATGGCAAAAAGACAAACAAAACAAAACAAAACAAAAAAAGGAGAGGGTAGTCTTCCAAGGCTGCCAATGCTCCTAACACAATTATTCAGGGAAGTTGTATGGGGTTTGAGTCCTATTAAATTCCTACACATTGTAGGTCTGCAGGGATTCTGTTTTCACAGGGAAATAAGCATGCTGTACACAAAACAGCCTAGCTCATGGGGGTGCCCCACTGTCCTGTCAGGCAAAACACTAGTTTAAAGAATTTCAAGATGGCAACAGTAGAAGATTAGACCGAGTGCTCAGCCTGTTTGAGGTGATGTTCCCAAATTTCCTTAAGAGGAGTTTTTCCCCATGATTATTGTATAATACCATTCTTTTTCTCTACTAGATCAAAGTGTGTTTGTCACTTTGTTTATAATACATTGTATTTTATCCATTAAAACTTGACCTTGTACCAAAGCAGAACACAGAGTGAAAATGCTGAAAAAATGACTGAAGTAGGAAAGAGAGGGATACTGACAGCACTGATGTTTGATTAGGTAATTTTGGTAAAGAAATGTGTTTTATTTTATGACATTTTAAAAAATACAATTCTAGAAACTCTTATCAGTGAATATTATAAAATGTCTATCATAATAATGGTACAATCTGATACATGTTAATAAACAGTCATATAGTCCATTCACTTAGATTCAAAGGGATGAGTAAAAAAGATAGGGCATGATCACATTGTTCCTTCCCAACTTGAGGTGGCAGACAATTTGGAAAGCAAAATATACTCACAAATGGGAATTACTGGACAATAATTGTATCATGAGGTAATACAAAACTCTAAATTTTATTGCACCATTTCCTAGACAAGGACAAGTCCAAGATCGTCATGAAAATTGTCCTTTATAGGATTTATCGCAAATTGTAATTTTCTACATTCCTTTGGGTTACTCCTTCATTCCTTATATTCTCTGGTAGCTAGTCAGCTCCCCTTGTATATAGGGTTCACTCTTGTATCCCCTCTATCCTTGGGTTGGGGTCTAACACTGTGGTGAGACCCAGAATATGCACTAATATTACCAGTTAGAACATAGAGAAACCTAATAAAGGAACCATTTCACAATATAGATAGCATGTTAAAAGCATTTAGAAAGGTATATGTTTGACTTACTAGGAAAGACTTTACAGAAGAGGTAAAGTAGTAACATTTACGGCAATGGGTCCTAGGGTGAAAAGAGTCTGAAAAAAATTTGGCAATCAATACCTCTTAATATTGAGAAAAATATGTTTAAAAAGTTTTATTGTTGCTGAGTCAGAGTTAGTGCAATAACACTGAGAATAAAGATGATTTTAGGAAGTTCCCATTTTTAAATTGAATACTTCAACCATTCTTTACAGATTTTTATTTTTAATTTATATAAAATATTCTAGAAAGCCAGTCATTTCTTAATTGCTTATTCAATGCTCTTAAAATATGATTTTACTTTGCACAAAATAGACTTTATTTATCATTCACTTATTGAACTATCACATTTTTATAAAAGCAATATTCATACTAGTTTATTCAAACAAATAAGAAAAAAGGAATAGAAATAATATATTCAGAAAGCTAGCTTGGAATGTGTCCAAAATTGCCAGAGTTTAAATTAGTACAATTTCCAAGGCATTTATTGTGAATTTTAATTGATCAGTAGTATAAGCTGTCAGAAGAAAAACTGTAATAAGACAAACTTGAGAATTCCAGTAACTAATCTTTGAGCATACAGCTAGTTATGAATACTAAATGTAATTCACATTTATAAAGCTACAAGGGCCAACCTAGAAGTTTGATCACAACTGAAACATAAAGCTCTAATAGAGCCTTAAAATAATCTAATTATAAGGTAAGTTTCTATTTTAAGATTTTGCTACACTAACCATGATTCTTCTGTAGTTTTTCATTTCTGTCCTAACATATGATAGGAATTTTACCTATGTGTAGTTTATCAATGTGAATTACATCATTACATGTATTACTAAAATGCTATATACAACTTCATGACAGTTAAATTTATGTCAAAAAGAAGAGGAAATAATTTCTCAGACCCTATATCCATGAATTGTAACAATTCTAATTATCTTTCAATTTTATATTTTACTAATATTATTGTTTCAACAATCTGAAATAATTAAAATATATTCAATCATTTTTGCTTTCAGCTTAGTAAATTGAAACCCAACTCATTAATTTAATTGCAATAAAATAGAAGTATTTCAATAAGACAAAGTATGTTATGCAATATAGTTATTATTTTTATTTTTATAAATCATGTAGCTTTCATACTAATCTATCCATCTGGATAAGTATACCCATACAATTTTAAGATCACTTGTACTGTTATCCAAATTTGAATTTAAAGAAGAAAGGAAAAATTTAACCCATACTATATTATACCATACATTAAGTGATTTAGACTCTACATTCTAGTCTTAAAAGTCATATATTCTATAAATATATGTCTTAATCACTCCATTAATATATTTAAGTTCATTTAAATATACTTCTGTGTAATGTCAATCAAATGTTAGGGGAATATAGAAAAATTATAAGTAACAATATAGGAATAACCAATATAGAAATCTAACCTTCTTTCCTTAGATCATAATTAATTAGAATGCTACCATATGTGAATACTCAAAGATAAATTAAGAAAATATATGGGGAGTTCCCGTCGTGGCGCAGTGGTTAGCGAATCCGACTAGGAACCATGAGGTTGAGGGTTCGGTCCCTGCCCTTGCTCAGTGGGTTAACGATCCGGCGTTGCCGTGAGCTGTGGTGTAGGTTGCAGACGCGGCTCGGATCCCACGTTGCTGTGGCTCTGGCGTAGGCCGGTGGCTACAGCTCCGATTCGACCCCTAGCCTGGGAACCTCCATATGCCGCAGGAGCGGCCCAAGAAATAGCAACAACAACAATAACAACAACAAAAGACAAAAAAAATATATATGGTGGCCTTGTTTTGCTCTGTGCTAATTATAACCAGTCTTCTCTGTGTGTGCCTTACCTCCAAACTCCCCTCTCCTGTTCTCTCTCTCCCTCTCTCTCTCTCTCTCTCTCTCTCTCTCTCTCTCCCCTCTCTCTCTCTCACACACACACACACACACACACTCTAACATACTGGTTTAGATTAAAAATATTGGGAGCTATTGTGGTGGCTCAGCAGTAACAAACCCGACAACTATTCATGAGGATGCATGTTTGATCCGTGGTCTTGCTCAGTGGGTTAAGGATCCGGTGTTGCCATGAGCTGTGGTGTAGGTCTCAGAAGTGGTTCGGATCTAGAATTGCTGTGGCTGTGGTGTAGGCTGGAAGCTACAGTTCCAATGTGACCCCTAGCCTTGGAACTTCATATGCCACACACACCTGCAGCCATAAAAAAGACAAAAAAAACCAAAAACAAAAACAAACAAACAAAAACTCTTTTTCTTGGAAGAGGACTTAGAGAAAATGGAGCAAAATGGCTTTAATTTTTCAAAAATTTGGACAATAAAAAATCTCAAAACAGAAAAGGCCACATACAGTGAAAAATAATTTACAATAGGTTGTCTGCACAAACTTTCTCATTTTTGTTAAGCAGATTAATTTCACCTACTCTGATCTCTGCTAATACAGTAGTATTTCCAGAAAAGAAATTGTATCCAAACATATGCAAACCAAAACGTATGCCTATTGTATACACCATACATCTACTTTTGCTCTATTAAAAAAATTACTAAGGAATACTTCAAACAAAACTTTAGAGAAAGAAAATTTCCAGAACCTTATTTTTTCCATAGATAACTTTTGCAGATAAAAGGGGTGTTCTTATGAGTAAAATTACAAAATGTTTATTCATTCAGTCCCCAAAATGTCTTCCTAAATTATGCTACTTTATTGAGAATATTTTCTTTTCATGGCAAGCATGTTTTTTTTCCTTCTAAATTATCTTTAATTTGGGCAGATATTTAAAAACTGAGTAAGAGCTGAGTAAGAACCAGAATGGAACACTTGTTAGAACATGTAGTTCTCATCTTAGGATTCTGTTTTAGTCTTGTTTTGAATGCAGCTATCTTAGGGTATCATATTCTGTTATTCCCTTTAAAAATAAATTAATATAATTCATGTAATTTATAGTCTTGTCATCTCTGTGTCTTACTTTTCTAAAGAAAGTAGTTATCTCGTTTTTGGAAAAGATGAGACTATTTGATTAAACCTCTTAATTCTTTCTTTCAAGGTTAATATGTAGGTATCTCTACACTGAAAACAAGAAAGCAGAAGTAAATGGTCACTATACATTGAATTGTCTGCTCCAAAGTGATCCCCAGTTCTAAGTTAAGGTCAGATTTTAGAATAAACTTTACAAAGAAGAAGATATTGTAGTATTTAATAATGTGAATAATATCAAATTTTTGGAAGGTCTGCTCTCATCATAATCTTTGTTTTTGACATAAATATGTATCCATAGTCTCATGAGTAGAGATTAGACTTCTGAGCACAGTGTCTTCAATATATCCCACAGCCATCCTTGCCCTAAAACTTTTGTTCTATTTGAGGAGAGAAGAATTAAGTGGGTAGATTCATGGAGAGAGAAACAGTAAAAAATTCTATTAAATAAATAAAATAATGAAAAATAGCAAGAGCCAAACATGTCTGTATAATAAAGAATAAGTAGGAGCTAAAATAATCGAAGAATGCTCCTTGGAGAAAGAATTGAGATGAATTTTCAATGTAATGAAAGGAGAGACTTTTTTTTAAATAATGATTTATATTTTTCTCCATTTTAGCTGGTTTGCAATGTTCTGTCAATTTGCTACTGTTCAGCATGGTGACGCAGTTACACATACATGTATACATTCTTTTTTCTCACATTATCATGCTCCATCATAAGTAACTAGACATAGTTCCCAGTGCTACACAGCAGAATCTCATTGCTAATCCATTCCAAAGGCAATAGTCTGCATGTACTAACCCCAAGCATCACTGCAGCACTATTCACAATAGCCAAGACATGGAAACAACCCAAATGTCCATCAACAGATGATTGGATTAGGAAGATGTGGTGTATATATACACAATGGAATACTACTTAGCCATAAAAAGGAACAAAATAATGCCATTTGCAGCAACATGGTTGGAACTAGAGACTCTCATACTGAGTGAAGTAAGTCAGAAAGAGAAAGTCAAATGCCATATGATATCAGTTATATCTGGAATCTAATATACAGCACAAATGCATCTTTCCACAGACAGGAAAATCATGAACTTGGAGAATAGACTTGTGGTTGCCAAGGGGGAGGGGAAGGGAGTGGGATGGATGGGGAAAGATATTTTGACACACCTGCAGCAACATTGTAAAAGCTTGGACAGAAAATAACTAGTTTTGTAAGAGAATAAGGGCATACAGTTCTCCTTGGGGGGGGAAATGAATATTTGCTGAGTCATAATCTAATGTGTCACAGGAAAGAAAATGAAATTTGCCTCATGAAAACTGGGTTCCATTAAAGGTCTTTGATCAGAAGAGTCTTGGGGCTTAATAGGAAGATACAAGCTAGAAAGGAGATAGGGAAGCCAGATCAGAGGGACCTTCTAAATAAAATAATTCCCTAAACTCTCTTTATCCATTCCAGATATTTAGGTCATTGCTTAGACCCAGTTCCCAATGTGAATATATTTATTGTGTTTTCAACAGTCATCTTATGTACATGATTTAAAGAGACAATAAAATTCCCCACAGAAGTTGTGTGTAGTCTTCTCTGAATTATTCAATCACATAGTCCCATTATCCCATGATGGTAAATATCCACCACCTAGCACAGTACTGTCATTGTCTTTCTTGTTATTTCAACAAATCTGTGTGCAAACACCATTCTCATATCTTTAGAATTTACCTGCAACCTCACTCTTTCCCTCCACCCTCCAGCCTTTCTGTCTCAGGGTAGGTATTTATTACCTGCCTTTCACAGCATGCTAAATGTCATTCACAGCCAAACTGAGCTATAGCTTTGTCTAAAATCAGTCAATAACATCCTCTCTTTCATTTTAATTCTCCTGCTCCAGTGATACTTCTCTTATAATTGCAAATATATGTAGAACATTTGTTTATTTAAAGGATAATATAAACCTTTAAGAATTCTCTCTTTCCTAGTATCTCTTCTGGCATTGGTCTTACTTCTTTCTTTCACCAATAAAATTCCAATTATATACTTGTATTTGCTAATTTTTCTCCTTTATCTTCTTACTAGGTGCTCTACCTTTCATAATATTCTGTCAATATCTTTACATGTATGGCAAAACTCATTTTTCACTTTTTTCAACTGTTTCACCCAGTTAAATCAATACAGTGTCATAAACTATGGACTTTTAAAATTGTGATTTCTCTTTGTATTTTGATGAGATGTCTTTCTTCCTTAGTGTACCAGTCAGTTATAGTAACAACTATATCAAAACCCAGTGGCATGTAGCAATAATTATGCAGTTCTTAACTCACTCATGTGTGGATTGCCTGGAATCCAGCTAATTAGACTTGTCTCAGTTGGACTATTTTCCTAGCTGTGAACTGAGTTCACCTGTTTTTCATTCTCCTTACTCCTTCAACCACTTGAGGTATCTTCTTTTGCTTTTGTTTTTTTCCTTTTTCTGCCATACTCATGGCACATGGAAATTACCAGTCTAGGGATCAAATCTGAGCCACAGCTGTAACCTATGCCACAGCTGCCACATAGCTGGATCCTTAACCATTGCTTTGGGCTGAGGATTGAAGCAGCAATTCCAGAGAGACAGGCTGAGTTATTATCACAGTATGCCACAGTGGGAGCTCTAAGGTATCTTTTTTTTTTTTTTTTGTCTTTTTGCCATTTCTTGGGCCGCTCCTGTGGCATGTGGAGGTTCCCAAGCTAAGGGTCGAATCGGAGCTGTAACCACCGGCCTACGCCAGAGCCACAGCAACGCGGGATCCAAGCCGTGTCTGCGACCTACACCCCGGCTCATGGCAAAGCCGGATCCTTAACCCACTGAGCAAGGGCAGGGACCGAACCCGCAACCTCATGGTTCCTAGTCAGATTCGTTAACCACTGAGCCACGACAGGAACTCCTAAGGTATCTTCTTATGGAGAAAGATTAGCTGCAAGAGGCTAAGTGAAACCAGACAAGTGCATTTCAAGTTCCCTTCATATCATTTCCACTATCATTCCACCAGAGATAGCAAATCATATGGCTGAGACCATCATCAATTAGGAAAGGAAATACACTCCTCTCTTGGAAGGAAATAGGACGTGAATATTTGCTAATAGTCTAACTCACTGCCCTTGGGTTTCATGATATTGTATAGCCTTGGTAGGATTTCACTTCCATCTTCAAATGGAGATAAAAGTGATGATACAGTTGCAGACACTGTGGTATTCGGTCAGTTATGTTATCTTGACTAGTCCATTTTGCAAATAAATTACTTCATCTTTGAGTTATTTTGCAGCATCTCTGCCTCACATCTGTCCCAATGGGTATAAGTGCATGCTCTGCTCCAGGATCAGTCATTGTCTTGGCATGATATGAGGAGACTGTGTGCTAAATGTTGTTGAGGTAAACTCATGAAATCTTTGTAAACAAAAACAGACCTTATCTACACTTTTTTCTCTTTTTTTTGTGATAAAATATACAGAACATAAAATGTTACTTAGTCATTTTTAAGTGTGGTGTTCAGTGATATTTACATTTGTATTGTGCAAACATCACCAGCATCCATCCTCAGAACACTTTTAAACTTGCAAAACTGAATCTCTGTACTCATTAAACAATAACCCCCCATTTATTTCTTCCTCCAGTACTTAGCAACCATCATTTTACTTTCAGCAGTCATACAGTATCTGTCTTTTGGCTTAATGTAATCCAGGTTTATTGATGTTAAAACATATGTCAGGACTTCCTTCCTTTTTAAATCTGAATAATAATCCATTATAAGTATATAGCAAATTGTGCTTATCCATTCATCAGTCAATTGACATTTGGGTTGATTCCACATTTTAGTTTTTATGAATAATACTACTATGAGCATGGCTATACAAATACCTCTTCCAGACCTAGATTTATATTATTTTTAATATATACCCAGAAGTAGAATTGATAGATTGTACAGTAATCATATTTTTAAGATTTTGGGGAGTTGCCATACTGTTTTACACAGTGGCTATATACGTACAGTTCCGCAGATGTCTTTTCATTTATTTATCTGTATAATTGCTTTCAGCAATGTTTTGCAATTTTCATTTTATAAAATTTTTACCTCATTAGTTATACTAGTTCATAAGTATTATTTTTATTATTTTATAAACAAAATAGTTTTCTTCAATTCTTTTTGCTATCATATAGAAATGCAACTGGTTTTGGTGGATTGACTCTATTCTGAATTTGTTTTTGAATTCCAGTATTTTTCCCCAATTTCCTGAATTTTTTTTTTAATTCCAATAGTTCCTCCCCACTCCCCCATGGAATTTTTAGGATTTCTGCCTATGAGATTGTATCATCTGTGAACAGAAATAATTTTACTTCTTATTTTCCAGCTTGGATGCCTTTTATTTATTTTTATTGTTTGGTTGCTCTGGCTAAGACTGCTAGTATTATGTTGAATAGAAGAAAAAACAGACATGCCTGACTTGTTCTTGATTTGGAGGAAAAATTCTCAGTCCTTTACCTTTGAGTATGATGTTCACTGTAAATTTTCCACATACAGCTATTATTATGTTGAGGTATTTTCTATCTATTAGTTTCTGAGTCTTCTTATCATGAAAGTATATTGCATTTTTTCAGAAGTTTTCTCTGCTTCAATTGACATAATCGTGTGGTTCTTTTCTTTTTTTTTTTTTTTTGCTCTTGTATTTCAATGTGTTGATATACGTTACTCAATATGCTGAAGTTGCTTTGTTAATGTTTTGTTGAGGATTTTGCATAAATGTTCAAAATGGGTGTTAATTATTTTTTTCTTAAGTATGTTTTTCTGACTTTGGTATCAAGAATGCCAAAGCATAGAATAAAGAATGTTCTTTTCTCTTTATTTTTTGGAAAAAGTTTGAGAGGGATTGGTTTTAGAATTTTCTTTAAATGTTTGTTAGAATTCATCTGTGAAAACATCAACTCTAGGGCTTTTGTGGGGGGAGATTTTTGATTATTGATTCAAAATCTTTACTATGTCTATTCATTTTTTTAATTTTTTTATGGTTTAGTCTTAGTAGGTTTTATGTTTCTAGAAATTTGTCCATTTTTTCTAGGTTATCCAATTTGT
This sequence comes from Phacochoerus africanus, assembly GCF_016906955.1. Taxonomy (NCBI): domain Eukaryota; kingdom Metazoa; phylum Chordata; class Mammalia; order Artiodactyla; family Suidae; genus Phacochoerus; species Phacochoerus africanus. The sequence continues at coordinate 46,081,170 of NC_062545.1, read as the reverse complement.
AGGTGTACAAGTGATCAGAGTAGTCTCTTATAATCCCTTTTATTTCCGCAGAATTGGCCATAAAGCCCCAATTTTCATTTCTGATTTTAGGAATTTGAGTCTATCTAGTTTTTTTAGTCCAACTAGCTAAAAGTTTGTCAATCCTTCTGCTAGCTTTGGGATTAGTTTTTCTTTTTCTAGTTCTTGAAGTTTTAAAGTGCCCCAGTGATTCTTTAATCGGTTAGTTGCTTAATAGTGTGTTGCTTAATGTCCAAAATGCGTGAATTTTCCAGTTTACCTTCTATTATTGATTTCTAACTTAATCTCACTGTGCTCAGAGAAGACACTTTGTATAGTATTTATCTTTTTGAGTCTATCAACATTTAACTTATAGTCTAACATATGGTCTGTCCTATAGAATATCCCATATGCACTTGAGAAGGATATGTGCTCTGTTGTTGTTGGGTGGGTGTTTTGCATATGTCTGTTAGATCTAGTTGGTTTATTGTATTGTTCAACCTCACCTTTACTTCTCACTATGTTATCGAACTGATATTTTTATCTTCATTCAAAAGACCTCTGAGGTTTCTTTTTCCACTCCACTAAATTATGTTGTTGACTAACACATTTAGCGAGGGAACAAGTAATGCCAATATCTTTGTTCCCTTACAACTTGATAAGTGATAAGTCTACTATTTGATGAGAAGTTGACAAAAGAGAGTTGAGATTCATGAGAAAGCATAATTTGCTGGATGACCTGTGGTTCATGTATATAAATAAATAAAGCAAACTTAAAAGCTAATATTTTTTTAAGTCCCAGAATTTCATAGTTTGAGGAAAATGGGAAAGCTGGAAGAAATGGTATCTGTAAAAAAGTATAATTAAGCAAAGCAAACTTAATGTGTGTCCCCCAGAATGATACAGCATTTCATATGTTTAATTCTTCAGTTTTATGAATGACCTAATCTTGTAAGCGTCACATCAATACCTTGATAAAAACAAGCTTCAAAATGTCTTTTAAACATTTATTGCCAGTCAAGAATTAAACATCTCTGCCTAGGGAATTTCTGCATGTCACGGGCACAGACAAAAAAAAAAGACTTAAACATATAAAACTTATGGGGTTTTTTTTATCTCCTTATATCTTTGGAGAGAATGTAAGTAACATCAGTATGCATCCCATCCCTTTGTCTTCGCTTGCCATTTGGTGACAGGATTCATTGTTTTTGCTAGAAAATAAGATTAGTACATTGCAAATTATGCACGCTCAGTTGCATTTTTCCTATGCGTGAAGTTCTTTAAGTGCATGTTATTCATTGTTTATGAAATGTTTCATTTGTAAATCTGTTTTGAAAGCCTGAAATGGAACATTATGCTTCTATGGAGCCCTCTCTTATAGATTTCATTTTCATTCTAGAGGAATTATATTTTAAATATTATATCTACTTTCTGCTGTGTTATCTTCCACACCCTTCTTTAAATCTCACTACATAACCATCACTCATGTGAAACAACCATTAACTTCACTGAATAGAGTTATAGGATTAAATTCTATGAAAGGATTTTGCTGTGGTTGAATTAGTCAGGGCTGTATTCTTACATTTACCATGGAAGAAAAATGTCCTTTCCAAGGGCATTTTCACCTGAATCTGTTCTTTTCTTACTTCGGCATTTGGTACAAATACAGTATGGCTGACCTTAAACAAAATACTTATATGATATCTATCTATAATTAGCTATTAAATCATAAGCTGTGTATAGTTAAATAAGGTACACAGACCATGTTTGCATATTTAAAAGATTCGAGAATGTTATTTGTGTCAATAAATATTTATGAAGTCTAATGCTAGGCATTGTGTGAAATACTAGGAATTTGAGGATGAATTCGATATTCATCTAATAAAACCTCCCAGAAGCTAATATACAAACAGGTAGATAAACTGTTAGTAGACATTCGTCACACATCATAGTCACCAAATAATTTGTAAATCATTCATTTTTGCTGGTGATGTTGGGAAAGAAGCGCTTTAGGGCAAGGCTCAAAAGGAGGGGCCCTGGAGAATACATTGGATTTTTTTTTTTTCTGGCTGAGAAAAAGATGGAAAGTAACTTATAAAGAAGGAACAGAATGAGAGAAAGTCTTGGAAATTACCAAGTCATCATATATATGGGAAAGGTTAAGAGGCTCTCTCAAACTGTCACATGAATTGTTGATCACAAATGAAGCTTGTTGAAATATTTTGGTTTCCACTGTATCACAAGAAAGGAATTAAATTTTGTAGGCATTGGAAAGCCAACTCCAGTGTATAAGTAAGGTAGTGGCATGATTAATTTCATGTTTTATGAAGATATCTCTTAGGAAATTGTAGAATATAAAAACTAGAAGAAGAGAAAAGGAAGAGGTTGATCAAAGCAATCCTGAAGGTGGACTCAATCAGCCATGGATATAAAATAGCTGTGGAGGATAACATGGATTCAATGATAATGTAGACTCGATAATAATGTAGATTCAATGATGTATTCAGTTTCTTCTGGCTGGAAGTCTTGGTGGTTGTGATGCTGTTGAGTTGTGAAATAAGGCCCAAAGTAACAGGTCCAAGGGAGTAGGATTTTATTTTTTAATGTATTGGTATGGTCAAGAATATGCATTAAAGGTATTAAGAAGGAAATTTGAAATATTTGGAATTATTTCTGTTTTTGAGATAAAGGTGTAGACAATATCAGAAACACGTGATTACTGATGCCAGAAGAACAGAGACATTTTTTTCAGGGGCAAAAGATATGAAGTAAAATCTGGTAAAACAAGGATGGGACCAAAAAAGGATGTAGGGAAGCAGTAATAATGCCACTCAGTCCAGGCTAAGAGATAGTATCAAGAAGCCATTCATTAAAATGTGATTAAAATAAGATTTTAAAAACAACATTTGTCTTTGAAAATTAACCCCTTGTTAGCAGTTCAAATCTAAGTACTAGTGAGACATCAAGCTGCAGTATATATAGCTGGTAATTAAAAACCCACATCTGTAGTCTGGAGGTAGAGTCATAGGCAGAGATGAAGCCTCTAAACTTACCTACATAGAGTTAAAAGAAAATTACTAGGGAATGGATAATATTTCAGGAGAAATTATGTAAAAGAATAAGAGATGTGAAAAGAAAATACTGGCAAATATAGACAATTAATGGGCTACCACAATAAAAGTGTCTGCAGAAAGGAAAAGGAGTGGTCAGGAGAAATGGAAAGATCTAGAGAGTATTTTGTACAAGAAAGTTAAAGGGAGAAAAGCCTTACAAAACAAAGAGATGGTTATGGGGTTCAAATTTGGCAAAGACATTTTTCAAAAAGGGAAAATATTAATTGAGTATATTATTAATGAAAAGCAACTTTAGTGGACTGGTGAAGACAACTTCAGACTGCATGGAAACAGGACAGAATGACCATTGCATGTGTGGGTGTCAGGACTGGAAGTGATGGTGGGCAGAGTGGAGATGGTAAGGAGATGCTACTCGTCCAGATTTCTAAGTGATCATTGTGGAAGGTGGACAAGCCTTTTTTTACTAGTATAAAAAGAGAAGGGACAGCTAGACTTAAGATTCAAATAAGAACATCTCAATAGATGAAGAGAAGGCATGTAAAATTCTTCTTAAATTCATTTTTAAAAACTTAGGATATAAATTCATGAGTAGTGCAGTATCACAAAGGGAAATTGAGTTTTCATAAATAATATGGCAAATATAATTTCTATCATTCTGATCACACATGAGAAATTCATCACATAAAATTACTATTATTTTTTTCAAGTTGGAAAAAGACATAAAAATCACTATAACTTAAAGTTACTTTTACTTTATTTTTTATTTTTAAATTTTTAAATTTTTTTTCAAGGCATGCAGAAGTTCCCAGGCCAGGCATGGAACCCATGTCATAGATGTAACCTGAACCACAGCAGTGGCAATGCCGGATCCTTAACTTGCTGAGCCACAAGGGAATTCCAACTTAATAGTTACTTATAGAAACACACTTTTCAGAATGGATTAGTTAGATTTAATATGGTCCTGATAATATGGGCAAGGGCATAAGGGTGCTTTGATTTTTTTTTTTTTTTTTTGAGATGCTCTTTGTCTCTCTAGGAAGATGAAGGCAAGGAATGATTAATGACTTAAATCATTATTTCTCTGATTCTGAGAAGTAAATATGCCCATATAAGCCCTGTTATGATGGATGGGAATGGGCTGGGCTGGCAGAACTGTGTAAGAAAATGACCTCATGGCTTCCTCTCTGTGAGTGGGATGCACTATATTAATGTAGTAAGATAGCAGGTGATTACCCAGCTCTACCACAGTGACTTACCATTTGGATATAAGCAAGTGTAGAGAAGGCCCAGGTGTCAGTAAAATAGTCCAAAAAGGGATTGATAATATCTCACTTGTCATAAGCCATTTCCATCTTAAAAAGGATCTTGTGGGTATAATTTTTCCATTTGAGACCAGGAATGGGAGATAAGCGAGAAGCTGCATATGTTGATACTATCTTTTCCTACATCCTTCATCATTTATTATACCCCACAAATATATTATTTTATTTTTTGTATTTTTGTTTCAGTTTGGTCAGCTTTGTTTTGTTTTGGTTATATGCCTGGTGTTGTTAAGATTCTTAATTTAGTCAACTTAATGAGATGAACTATAAGAATTTTGTGATAATTTGTTTTCCTCAGTAATTTATCAAGCAAAATCTGAGGCCACCTCTTAAAAATTATGTTACTTAGAAATATTATACTTGTATTAGAGTATGTTATCTTCTTTCACTTTAATTTTTATTAACTCACAAATGAGTTCAATTTGTTTTTTTTAAATTGGTTTCATATTTTAAATGCTTGTTAGATGATATACCAATAATATGTTAAATTTATTGTAAGGTTATTCTAACATATTGCTAAAGAATTTGTAATTTTTCCTTTCATCATTTGTGCTAGCATGTGAACTTTCAAAAGGAAATCTGATTTTAAGATATAAACTATGTTTTACCGAGAAATAGGGTTCCATGTCTCATATTTTGAGCAGCAGCTGGATTTCAGTGGTTTAAAGTGATATCTTATCAAATATATATTAGACCTTGTCTTTAAAATATGAAGGCAAGCATATTTCTATTTGCACCATGGACTTTTTGCTTAAATTAAAACTCCTGGATGAAATGTTGAAAGCAATCTGAATTCTCCTTTCTCAGCAATGCACTGTCACCTGTGTGTGCTGGTAGGTAAAACAACAGAAATGGTCAAAACTACACAGGCTCTAAGAGACTGGCAGACAAAAGAAACAACACAAAATTGCTGAGAGAGCTTCCCAGAGGAGTCCCAACCTGTATAGTCTGGAAAACTGGCTTATGCTTACCTTCATCTCCATCCTCCCAGCTCCTCAGGTTCACTGTCAAATCAGCACTAAATACATCTGCAGCAGAGCCCTTTGCCTTAATCATTTAAAACAAGAATATTGTGAGTGGTAAATAAGCCCCCAGTGATTGATTTCTTAGTAGATGGGGCCTGAAAGAAGCAGAACCATCATAAGCTGATGGGAAAGGGGAGTGTCAAGTAGTAGGATACAGCTATAGTGACCAAGATTGCTGACCATGGACACAGTGCCGTGATTAGAATGAAACTACTGAATCTGCCCCCTAGGACCAGAGAGCAAACAGGCTGAGGTTATGACAGTACTTCAAACCATCACTTACCATTTCCTCAGATTATAGAAGGGTTGGCAAGCCATGCCACACATTCAACATGCTATATGCTTGAATATATTCAAGCATATAGCATCTCGTTCTGCAGGGCCATCTTCAAGGAGAAAGGCTATTGATTTATAGGAAATGATATTAGACATAAAGGATAATGATACATAGATCACAAATGCTGCATCAACATATGGAAGAGTTCTTGCCTCAGCAAATAAAAGAGGTCAATAATGTTAAGAGAGTGAATATAAGATTTATTAGGAGGCTTTATTGCTTTGTGATTTATGAATTGCCACAAATGGCAGTGATAGAGTGTAATACTCACAAACATGATGCAATAAAGATTATTAAAGCATCTAGCAGTGCTACTTTTAGTTTCAGCTATAAACAGAAAATATCACTGGGCACTTGCTATCTTACAAAGAGAATATAGAAACACTCTTGATTATTAAAGATAACCACATGAGTCTGTTTCTACACTTGGGTTTCTTCTAAAGAGTTTTGATATTTGTCTCACTCTTTTGTTGTAAATGTGTACGCATCTGATGAGAGTTAAGAGTGGGTTTTGCAGGTATGGCTGGAGAGTCAGATGGCAAGGACATTAAGGGAGCTGACCAGGATGTGGATGTCCAGACCTAACTGCTTGATTTCTTTGGAGGAAAGTGATTCCTCCTTGGAAATCTTCAACTATGGAGCCACTGAATTTTATTTACTTTTTAAATATTTTTTTAATTTGCAAAGAGTAGCCACCACAGATATAATGACCTAAAAGTATTCAGAATCTGATGGACATGTATAATTTCCACCCCAAATTGAGATTTTTGTCCCTTTGGTAACAATTTAGAAGCCAGTACTAGATGAATAATATCAATGGTGAAAGGTAAAAAGGGGATATCTGTTATTCAATTTCTTAATTTTCTAAAAAAAAATTATTATCACTTTTCAAATTTACTTAAAGTTGAATAGTATCTTAAAATGATACTAATTACAATTTATGTAACAGAGAAAGACTAATTTTAAATACCTGGTCAAAAAGAGCAATTAATACTATTGGAGTGACTTTACTCCCTGGGATTATTTTGGAAAAAAATGTTAATGAAATTTTCATTCTCTTCCTGCATATGAGAAAATTCAGTTTTAAATTAAGAGGTGCTATATTTTTAGGTAAACTCTATCAGTATTTAAATCCAGCCCCTACTCTGTTGTTCAAAATGTTGAATACATTCAGAATTGCAAGGTTCAGTTTGTTTTTTTCAAATATTTTAGTAAAAATAAAACACTTGTACATATGATAGAATGTTGCCTTCTTTCTCTTTTTATTTGTTTTATATCTACGCTTCCTCTTTCTTTTATCAAACCGGCTAACACTCCTGTCCATCTCCCATACTCAGTTTCCTTTGGCTCTGAGAAATTAACTATGCATCAGCTTAGCACACATTCAATTACATTTCCTCGTCTGTGCTGCCTAGGATTCTGATTTGTGAACTGTCAGATCCATCCTCTTTCTTGTCAAAATAACTTTTGACTTTATTATATACAGCCCAACCATCTGCCACACTGACAACCCTAATATATGCTATTTCTTTTAGACCATCTCCATTGTTGAAATGGAATGCAGTGCTCTGTTTTCCTCTCTACCTAAGTCAGATCTTTTTTTCCTCCGTCACAAACTGAAATCTTCAACTGTGGAGCCATTTCTATTTCACTGTACTGTTTATTATGTTGAAACATTTATAGCCCAGTTGACAACACTTTAGCTTCTCCCTAAATCCATGATTTATTTTATTTGTGCAGCATGCGTTACTCTGGAAACTGTAACATTTGAATAAACTGACTGCATTTATGAGGTGTTAGACACTAGGAAGTCATCTTCATAAAATCAGTTTTGTTCTGAATGTTATCTGGTTCTAATTTAGGAACACATTTAAGGCCTGTATACCAGGGAACCAAAATTCAAACTAACAATAAGAATACTAAACCAGGATTTCCATGTGATCATTGTACAGCCAAATTTATTCCTATAAAAATCATGCTCAGTTTGCTATATGTTTTAGTGAAGTAATCTCTAAAAGCTAAACTCTTTTAAGATTATCAAGCTATTCTTTCATAAGTATTATGAAATTTTAAGAGCATAACTTTCCCTCATTTCCAAAAGATGGTAGATAGAGTAGAATGAATTAATTTGAAAGAAAGTTATGGTCCATTGAGAATGTAAGCCCCATGAAGGAAAGGGATTTGTTCTGTCCACCTATGTGTTCCCAGTGTTTAAGACTGGGCCATCTTACAAATTTGGTTGAAAGATGGAATGAATGTTCTCAAGAAATAAGTTTCATTCCTTGCATTGATACTTTGCAATTGCTCCTCCTAGGACTCTTTATTCAGAAATTCAAATCAAAATTTGATCCCTCACTTCCTTTTTCTTTGCTCAAATGTTACCTTCTCAGCAAGGCCTTACATGAAAACCTATTTAAAATTACTAGTCAAAGTTGCAGGATAAAAAGTACACAGAAATCGACTGCATTTCTATATACTAACAATGAAAAATCAGAAAGAGAAATTATAGAAGCAATCTCATTTACCATCACATCCAAAAGAATAAAATACCTAGGAGTAAACCTACCTAAAGAGACAAAAGGCCTGTACTCTGAAAACTATAAGACACTGATGAAAGAAATCAAAGATGACACAAATAGATGGAAAGACATAACATGCTCCTGGATTGGAAGAGTCAATATTACCAAAATGACTATACTACCCAAGGCAATCTACAAATTCAATGCAATCCCTATCAAATTACCAAGGACATTTTTCACAGAACTCAAACAAAATATTTTAAATTGTTTGGAAGCACAAAAGACCCAGAATAGCCAAAGCCATCCTGGAAAAGAAAAATGGAGCTGGAGGAATCAGGCTCCTGGACTTCAGACTATACTACAAAGCAACAATCATCAAAACCATATGGTACTGGCACAAAGACAGACATATAGATCAGTGGAACAGGATAGAAAGCCCAGAATTAAACCCACACACCTACAGTCAACTAATCTATGACAAAGGAGGCAAGAATATACAGTGGAGAAAAGACAGCCTGTTCAATAAGTGGTGCTAGGAAAACTGGTCAGCCACATGGAAAAGAATGAAATTAGAACACTCCCTAACACCATACATAAAAATAAACTCAAAATGGATTAAAGAAAGACCTAAATATAGCACCAGATACTATAGAACTCTTAGAGGGAAATATAGGCCAAACATTCTCTGACATAAACAACAGCAACATCTTCTCAGATCTACCTCTTAGAGTAATGACAATAAAAACAAAAATAAACAAATGGGACTTAATTAAACTTAAAAGTTTCTACATAGCAAAGGAAACCCTAAACAAAACAAAAAGACAACCCACAGAATGGGACAAAATCTTTGCAAATGAATCAACTGGCAAGGGATTAATCTCCAAATTTATAAACACCTCTTACAGCTCAATACTGAGAAAACAAACAACCCCATCAAAAAATGGGTAGAAGATCTAAACAGACAATTATCCAAAGAAGACATATGGATGGCCAAAAAACACATGTAAAGATATTCAGCATCACTCATTATTAGAGAAATGCAAATCAAAACCACTATGAGGTATCACCTTACACCAGACAGAATGGCCATCATCAAAAAAATCTATAAACAGTAATGATGGAGAGGGTGTGGAGAAAAAGGAACCCTATTACACTGTTGGTGGGAATGTAAATTGGTACAATCACTGTGGAAAACAGTATGGAGATTCCACAGAAAACTAAACATAGAACTACGATTTGATCCAGCAATCCCACTCCTGGGCATCTATCCAGAGAAAACCATGACTCAAAAAGACACATGTACTCCAATATTCATTGCAGCACTATTTGCAATCACCAAGACATGGAAACAAACTATGTGTCCATCAACAGAGGAGTGGATAAACAAGATGTGGTACATATACACAATGGAACATTACTCAGCCATTAAAAGGAAAGAAATAATGGCATTTGCAGCAACATGAATGGACCTATGAGACACCAACATCAAATGCTATGACTTACATGTGGAATCTAAAAAAAGGACAGAATGAACGTCTTTGCAGAGCAGATACTGACTCACAGACTTTGAAAAACTTATGGTTTCCAAATGAGACAGGTTAGGGAGTGGGAGGATACACTGAGGGTTTGTGATGGACATGCTGTAAAATTTGGTTGTGATGATTGTTGTACACCTATAAATGTAATAAAATTCATTAAGTAATTTAAAATAAATAAATATAATTATTAATCAATATTCCATAATAACATATATGAGAATGGTTATGTGTATGCATGTAACTGAATCACTTTTCTGTAAAGCAGAAATAACATGATATTATAAACCAACTATACCTCAGTAAAATTTAAATAAATAAATAGTAGATAAATTACTCAGCCATAAAAAAGAATGAGTAATGCCATTTACAGCAACATGGCTGTAAGATTATCATACTAAGTTCAGAAAGCCAGACAAAGGCAAATATCATATGATATTGCTTATAGGTGGAATCTAAAAGAAAAAATGACACAATTATGTATATGAAACAGAAAAAGACACACAGACATAGAAAGCAGAGCAAACTAATGGTTACCAAAGGGGAAAGAGAGGTGGGATACATTAGGAGTTTGAGATTAACATATACATATTACTATATATAATACAGATAGATAACTGACAATGACATACTCTATAGCATAGGGAACTATACTCAATATGTTGTAATAATATATAAGGGAAAAAAATCTGAAGATATATAACTGAATCACTTTGCCATACACTTGAAACTAATAAAATATTGTAAACAACTGTACTTCAATTAAAAAAAAAATTGCAGTTTTCTTTGGAATCCATCTACCCTATACCCTTTTCTCTGCTTTTTTCCACTCTCCTTTACCACTTACAGTTATGATATATTTTACTTATTTAAGCTTGATTGATTGACTGGTTGTCCAGCAACCCTACTGGAATGTAAGCTCCATAAGGAGAGATGCTGGTGTCTATTTTGTCATTATTTTATTATTGTCTCTGCCACTACATCAACAACCCTGTGATAGCATTTGCCACTTGTAGGCACTTTTCAGGCACTTGATAAGTTAGCTGTGGAAAGGACAAGATACATTGAAAGGATAAATTTGGATATTTGGCTTAGAGAATATTAGAATAATTTATTACATTTCTTTTAGTTTACAGACTGTGATGACAGGTTTTAGATCTCTAAAATTGTGCTCAACAATATGAAATAAGCTTGCCATACATTATTTAGGCTCTAATAAAACATAAGCCAAGCCTTTGTCCATTTAGAAACTTAAATAGAATATCAAGGAAATACCAAAATCATTTTGAAAATTAAGTGTACAGGTAGAAAATGGATCAATTGATCCATATATTGATAGAAATAAAGATAAAATAAAAATTGTGTGCTGGGGGGAGGGTACAATGAGCATTGTATTAGAGGAGTCCCCAAATATATTGTTTTTGCTTTTTTTTCTTTGCGCTAATACAGTCTTCTTCTAGAATCTCTTTTTCTCTCCCAGCCAATTTGTCATACTAAAGAAGTCCTATCTACTCATGAAGCCAAAAACAAAAACAAACAAACAAAATCTCCATGAAGCTGCAAGGAAGCATGATTTAAGAGGAGAAACTGCAATGTCACTGTTTAATAATTAGAAAAATATTATTGTCCTTACAACTATGCAAGAAATGTACATGTTTTATTAGAAATATATTTGTTACTTCCAGCTGTGTTAAGCAGAATAATGGCTTTCCAAAGATGTCCATATCCTCATCTCAGAATGTGTGAGTGAGCATGCAAAAGGGACTTTGCTGATACAGTTAATTGAGGATCTGAGATAAGGAGAGTGCTTGAGTGCTTGGATTTTCCAGGTGGGACAATATAATCACAAGGGTCTTTATAACAGGGAATCAGGAGAGTTGTGTGAGAAGAGACGTACTGATAGAAGCAGAGTCAGAGATGAATTTGGAGGTGCCCTGGAATTTGAAGGTGCAGGAAGGGCCCTGGAGCCCAGTTATGCTGGTGGCCTCTAGAAGCTAGAAAAGGTAAAGGAACAGATTCTCCCCCAGAGCCTCCGGAAGTATCCCTGTGCTCTGCTGACACCCCAGTTTCACCCCAACAAGATTCATTTTGGGCTTCAGACCTGCAGAATCATAAGATAATCAATTTCTGTTGTCCTGAGAGCCAAGTGGTGTAGTTTGTTACAGGGGCAATAGGACACTATTCTATAGTTTTACACCTTTTTTATTATCCTTCCACCTTCAATATTCAGGACTGACTTATACATAGTTAACAAACCGTGAAGCATAAAAGAACTACTGGCCTAAAACTAATTTGGGGGAAAATGAAGTTTGCCTGGAGGGCCCTTCCCTTCTTCTCAAGGTTCATTTCTCTGGAGCTTTCTCTCTGTTCCTTTCCTGTTCCTCCCCAAGGTAGTAACTGATGATTGAATGGTTAATTTAAAAACTTAAAATATGACTATGTTCTGGTTTGAATTCAGGCTCAAAGGAATCCCTGAACTGGAGGAAATCTTTTATGTTCAGAAATATTTATTTTTCTTAATGAAATATGTTAAATCCTTGATATTTTTATGAGAAATTCAGAACATATATCTTATCCACAGCCAGAGTTCAAAAGGGATGACCCAGAGAGTTAAGAACCTGACATAGTGTCTGTGAGTATGCAGGTTTGATACCCGGCCTTGCTCAGTGGGTTAAGGATCCAGCGTTGCCACAAGCTGCAGTATAGGTCACAGATGTAGTTCAGATCTGTGTTGCTGTGGCTGTGGCATAGGGCTGCAGCTGCAGCTCCATTTTGACACCTAGCCTGGGAACTTCCATATACCACAGGTGCAGCCTTAAAAAAAAAAAAAAAAAAAAAAAGGATGACCCCAAAGAAGGTTCTATTTGGTAAATACAATTTGGTTAAAAATGGTATTGTTCTTTCTTACCCAATGACAATTTACTCCTAGTGAGAACTGTAAGTATTTAATAATAATTTAAAAGTAATAACAATATTATATTTTTACTATTGGCATAGTAAATTACCACAAGCTTAGAACTTCTAAAACATTTCAAGCATATTGTATCACAACTCAGAAGGATGGGTGGGCTAGTTTGGTTTCTCTGCTCTACTTTCCACAGGACCCAAATCAAAGTGTCAGCTGGCTGGGAAGAGTCTGTTTCTGCACTTAGCCTCACTTAGGTTATCAGCTAAATCTAATGCCTTGCAGTTGTCTGGCTTTCCATTTCTTTCCTGGCTGTCAGTCTTGGGCTTTCCCTTAAAGCTTCCTTCATCCCACTTCCCATCTCCCTCCTCTTTCAAATCACCAATGATGTGCCAGGTCCCTCTCTTGAACCTTTGAATTCTTCTGCTGCATCTCTCTGACACCAGTCTGAGAAAGTTCTCTGCTTTTAAGGGTTCCTATGGTTACACTGGGCCCACTGGGGTCATCCAGGATCCTCTCCCCATTTGAAAGTCAAGAGCTTAATTATATCTGCAAAGTCCATTTTTCCACATAAAGAAGGATATTCACAGATTCTGGGGATAGTCTGTGGACAGCTTGAGGGCTGTTATTCTGCCTCCTACAACATGTATCGTGTATTAACTGCTACAGTGCCCCAAGCTGTGTGCCAAAGGCACAGGGTACATCATTTTCTTTCATCTTTAGCAGTGCTATGAGATAGATGCCACTCTTTCCCTTGTTGCAGAAGAGGAAGCAGTATTGGAGTATTGGAGATGTTCTTATTTTCTGGTCAAGTTGAGGGGTAGAGTCAGTTCTGCTGTGTGACATGTGCATTCCTAAAAAGTCCCCCACTAGTCAAAATCACACAACAAGAACCACAGGCCTTATATGAAAGATGTGATACAGGGCACATAATTCAACAACATGGCACTGGGATATATTAAAATGATAAGAAACTGATGATTGGTAATATAGTGATAGATACATTACTCAATAAAATAAACAAAATTACATTAAATTTGATCTTTACCTTGAAAAAAGCCATAGGTTTGTTTCTGGAAGTGGATACTGGAAGAGTCAGCTCATCATGAAGCATTGCAGGAAAATTATTTGAAATCAGGTGGCCAGTAGTGACTGAAGATATGTTTAAGTGTGTCTCCTTGCACACATGGTAGACTGAGGTCTTGATAGATGCTGTGTGTGTGTGTGTGTGTGTGTGTGTGTGTGTGTGTTTTGTGCATTCCTCCATCACCCTGTTCAGTCCAGTGCAGTTTTTTGCATTCACCTAGAGTTTCTTATGGAAAATGTGTGCATAAGAAAACAAGAAATCCACACTATGCTCAAATCATTCTCTAATATGTCAATCACATTGGAATAAATGTGTGTTTACAAAACAATTGTTATAGCAGAACTGAGTGTAGTGAAGAGGCAGACTAGTTCAGAGCAGTAAAATTCTGTAAAACTACCTGAGCTCATGATATACAAACACAGACCCTGCATGCATCAAAGAAGACAACATATAAGATAAAGAAAAATAATTTTGAGGAATTTCCACATTGAGATGAAATTTAATATATATTAAAATCTTTTTTCGAGGTCTTTGAAGTAGCACCTCTCATAGTACTGCCAGTAAATCACCATTCTACTGCAGTTTCTGGCCTCATTCTACTCTAAACTTAAATGTAAACACTGTAGCAATCACATTATGCAATTTCAAGAAAAGCTTCATAGCATAGTTTCAAAGGGCATGCCCTTTGATATGATATACTCCCATTGGAGTAAACAGAAAGAACTCTATATTCCTTAAGCTAACATTGGTTTCAGTCACCAGTACTTTAATGAAGCTCTAAAAAAAAGTGGGTGGTGGGGAGGTGAGATTAGGTGAATGTTTTCAAGTGCTTAATAAGTATTAGTCACTTATGCAGTCTAATTTTGTTTCTAAAGAACTAGGGTGGGGTGGGGTTATTAAAATATTTGTTTCATAGAGTATGAAATGAATCTCAAGTCAACTTGCCCCACAGCACACAGCAGTCGGCTGTGGGCAGAGGATTTTAAAGCATATCTCTCTATTGACAATGAAGTACATTGCATTCTATTTCCTCCTCATGAAAAGTCTAACATAGAAAAAAAGTACAGGATTTTTTCATCCTCGTTACTCATTATCTGAATTTGTAAACTAAGTTCACTAAATATAAACTTGTTATCCTATCCCCCAAACCAGATCCCCTCTTTTTTTCCTCTCATTATTATTAATGTGATCCATCAGCTACTCAAGCCTAAAATCCTCCCTCACCCACCACAAGCAGTAATTTACCAGTTCTCATTGATTATTAAATCATATCTAGACCCTTTCTGAGTCTTTCTATTTTTAACTACCATTCTAATGCAGACCATATAATCTTAAAACTGTATTACAGAAAGAATCCCAACTTGTCTTTCTTAGAAAGACAAGAGTCTCTAGTATGTACTTTCTCAAATTCATCTTCCAAAATATCAACAGATTTAGCTTTATATTATGTAATCTGTGATAAGAGAACACAACTAGGGCCTATGGAAATGAGCCCTAAGACAAAGAAAGTAGAGAACCTTATATTTGGAACATGATGCCTACAATAATGCATTTTTGTGCAGTGTTCTCCTCAGGTTTTTAGTTTCATGAAGCTTTCCCAGAGTGGGATAGCTTCCTTCCAGGAACTCTGGAATAAGAAGTACAGGAAAGCCATTCTTAGCACATGAAGCAGTCACAGAGAAAACACTATTGAACTCACATAGTACATGGCTAGCTCATCGGTCTCATGGTGTCACCCATGGCTTCAGCTTTGCCATCTAACTCATCTCATCCATGAACAAGTCTTGTCTTTCAGTAAACATGTGTGCATGAACTGTGAATCCATATTTCCTTCTTCTGTCTCCTATAGTCTCTGAAAAGCTGATGGACCACATGCCTTCAAGGATCTGTATGAGCTGAATAATTAATTAACAACTAGGTTTTCATAAACACGTGGGGAAAAAACTTTCCCCTTTTGAACAAATGAAGAAAATAGTAAATTCTTTTACTCAAAACTCTGTTAAAAAATAATGCCATTTAGGTGTTCTTGCTGTGGCACAGTGGGTTAAGATTCCAACTAGAACTGCTTGGGGCACTACAGAGGTGAGGGTTTGATCCCCAGCGTCGTTAGTCTCAGGCATTGCTGCAGCTGAAGCTTAGGTTAAATTCCTCACCCCGGAGCTTGCACATGCCATGGGTGCAGCCATAAAATAGAAAATCAAAATAATGCCATTTAAAGATCAAGTTTGGGGCATGACTGAGCTTCTAGCTGACAGTGTCATCAAGAGAATTTTGAATGCAGTTATATCCCATGCAGAGACTACAGGTGACTGCTTATCCAATCCAGACTTGGATTGAAAGTAAGTTTGAATTGGAGAGGGACCAAGTTCAAAGTGAATCTTTTTCCTGCTGCACTTGTGGTAAACATATTCTGAAACCCAAAAGGGAATGCTTCTCAAGGTTTCAGTATGTTTGAAGGAATATTTACTGCTTTGATTTTATATTTATTGCCCATAATACCAGCATTTTAGGACATAAAGTTACTTTGCAAAGTCATATTAAGTGCCCTCATTTTAAAAATGCATTTCCTTTGGCTGTTTTACACTTCAAAAGATGGATGGGGACATGTGGGTGCTTGAAACTCTTTTGGTTTGGTTTATGAATATTTTGAGTATGTCAGTGGTGTGGAGGATGCTTTCAGAATGCCTTGTTCTAACAGTTGTTTTGATCTGTGGCTTTATGAATCTGATCCTTTGAAACAAACTGTGCTGCACTGCATTCATTGCCTTGGAGAATTTGGCTCTGTTGTTACACAGTTGCCTTCTGTTTCACCTTAGATCCTTTCCATTTCTTTTTCAGGGCATTGGTCCTAAAATACCTTAGCCTTTCAAGTCTTTGAAACAAGCTGCAAGAGAGATGAATAAATTGTTTGTTCACAAAATGGCACTGGTAGCACCAGTAGCATAAATTGCTCATTGTAATTTGCAACTTTTGGTATAAGAATATTTGCATAGTTGGTGCTATTTTTAGATACATACACATAAGACTCAGAAATTTCACTGAGCTCATTCCCTGCTTCCAGAATATTAAATTACGGATCTCTGTATTTCTCTAACTCCCTTAAAAAACACCATCCTAGAACTGGCCTTTTTAATTTCTTCTTTTTGTTGGATCCTAATTTTTTCCTTAATGTGAAATTCCCATTACCCTCATCTCTTCACACTCTGCCACCAGCCTCTTCTTCTTTATCATCACTACCACCAAATCATTCTCTCTTTGCAACTGGAGCTATCTTTCTGGAATAGATTCATCATATTTCCACCAACCCCCTTCTCTCCTTAATGAAGGGAGGAATGTTTAACCTACCCTGTGTGCCTCATACATTACGGTTCCTATGTAGACTCTAGTTGAGCCAAATAAAGAATCTTGTTTCTTGCACTCATATCTACACACCTTTTTTCATCAGCGTGCAAAGACACAAGATTTTTTTCATGTTATGGAGTAACATGTTCAGAATAATATTTACATTTTCCACCTAGCTATCTACTTTTAAGTCATTCTTTAAAACTTATTTTGTGTATCCATTAATTAATTTATTTTACCATAGTAGTTATTAAGTACCTATCACAACCTAAGCACTATGCTTCAAACTAAAGGTATAAACATGAATAAAACACAATCAATTTTTTTTTTTTGTTTGTTTGTTTTTTTGCTATTTCTTTGGGCCGCTTCTGCGGCATATGGAGTTTCCCAGGCTAGGGGTCGAATCAGAGCTGTAGCCGCCGGCCTACGCCAGAGCCACAGCAACGCGCAATCCGAGCCGCATCTGCAACCTACACCACAGCTCAGGGCAACGCCGGATCGTTAACCCACTGAGCAAGGGCAGGGACCGAACCCGCAACCTCATGGTTCCTAGTCGGATTCGCTAATCACTGCGCCACAACGGGAACTCCAAAACACAATCAATTTTTAAACAACTCTATAAGACTTCCATGATAATCACCTGCCTGCCCTGACCATCTGCTCATAGATACAAATAGACTAGTCTCTTCTCCCAATTTACTTTATTATTCTTATACTACTTTATATATTGTGCCGTTCTATGGGTGCCAGAATACCTCCCTCATTAAATCTTGTACCTTTGAATAAATATTTTGCATTTATCTTATTTCTGAAGGACTAAACAGATAAATGAACTGATGGATTATTTTTTATTTTTTGTCTATTCTGGAGCCACACCTGTGACAAATGGAGGTTCCCAGGCTAGGAGTCCAATCCAAGCTGTAGCCGCCAGCCTGCGCTAGAACCACTGTAACACCAGACCCAAGCCACGTCTGTGACCTATACCACAGCTCACGGCAACGCTGGATCCTTAACCCACTGAGCAAGGCCAGGGATCAAACCCACAACCTCATGGTTCCCAGTCTGATTCGTTAACCACTGAGCCATGATGGGAACTCCATATGTTATTTTTTAATATTATCAGCAACACCTAGACCTATGTCAAAAACAATATTTCTTGGTTAATGGTCATAGTCATAGTAAATTCCTTTGACAAATTTAGTACATTTACATCTTGACATGTATATAATACATAAAGCCATGAATTATAATTATCTTAGTTTTTTTTTTTTTCTTCCTTAAGGCAATTCAATGACAAAACTCAGTCCTCCCTGTACAAACGGTTGTGTGGGAGTTTAAAACAGAATGCTTTTAAAAAAGTGCCAACTGTCTTAAAACAAAGAAATACTTTCTCATTTCTGAAAACAGGAGTTCCTGAGTTCAACCATTAAAATGCAGTGTTGTTTTCTGCTTGAAGCAGCTGGCTTAAAGCCTTTATTTATTTTCATGTAAAATCAAACATTGATGCAATCAATTGTTGAAATAAATAACAGCTTTTTAATTATTAGTAATGGAGTGTCTATCTACAGAATTAACACCTGGTTCATGTCTTGCTGAGATGACCTTGTCAGAAAAGTGTATTTTCTACAGAAACCCTTGTATCTCCATCTTCCAGTACAATATTTCTCAAGGCAATACTTTTTCTCTGTCCTTGGACATCAGTTCCACAAAATCTCTGTGTAACTTTCAGGTTTATATGAGGCAATAGCAATTATATTATTTGATAAATTGAAAACATGGCTTCTGTTTTTGAACTATAAAATAAGTTGTCCTGATCTTAACTCAAGCTAGTGCTGAGATCTTTTGTGTGCACCTGCATAAATGTCCACAGAAACACCGGTAATATGAAGTAAAGGTGATCTTCCCAGCCATGTCCTGGAGGGTACACCATGTGAGCAAGTAGGATTCTTTTTTCCTGATGTGCAATATCTTTTCATGTAAATATCAATCTCCCTGTGTTTATGACACAAGAATGGCAGTAGGAGATGACCTATTAGTTTTAAATTCAGAACTCTCATGTTTCATTCATTGATATTTTGAACATTTCTTGATTCTTTAAATCATCATTATTTACTGCCCAAAGGAAATCAGCATGACAGAGAACTATAAATACAAATCATGATCAAGAATTATACAGATCATTACTATTGATTTTGTGAAAGTGGCAAAATGAGGAGGTATCACAACCTTAGACTCAGTTTTAATATTTTTTTTCTACAAAATCTGGGATTACATGAAAGCTATTTAATTAACTTCCATCTATTTTTGCTCAAATTTCTTAAAACTTCCATTTGCCTGTCTTACAGGGCTTATAGCCATTTTCCTCCAAGTTGTCACTAATTTAAATCAATCTTGTGTTTTATCACTGCTTGAATTAAGCACCTGTACCCATTATCCCCATAAATATAACAAAATATACTACATCAAACCTATCTCATTTCTACTAAAGAGAATGGGAAGAAAATGAGAAGATACAAGTACTTACAATTTTTTATCTAATTTAACCTAGTTTTGTTTAATTTTATCTAAAACTTACCCAAAGCTTAGCATATTTCATGTAACAATATTACACATGTCATAAAGGAACAGTTCAATCTAGACATTAAAGTCTGCGCTATTTCTCAGGAACCATTTCATGCTGAAATTCTTGCCTGAATTCAATATTAGGTTGGCTTTGGACAAACTACTTAATTATTTTGTCACTCGAGTTTTCCGATTAAAGGGTAAAGATAACAACAATACACATTGCATTCCCTTGCACTGAGAATTAAATGACATAATCCTTGGAAAGCCCATAGAACAGTAGGCATGTGGTAATCACTAAGTTCTAAGTGCATGTTGTTAATTACACTGAAATGATTCTATTTGGAAAGATGCACTGAACCCAATTTCCATGTAGTAGCCTAATTTTTGTCACATTAAAATGGCACCATATTTGTGGAATTCCAGATTCAATTTTGATTATGCACAGTTAATTTCCACTTGTGTTTTACTTCCCAAAACATCTCTGCATGTTAATTCTGTAGCTATGATCTTTTTAGAGTTGACTTAGTATGAAACCCAGATAATCTTCTAAAAAAAGCATTCACTATTTCAAAAATTTTTGACTCATTACTTCTCAGGAATTTTTGGAAAACTTCATTTCAACATGTGTTTTGAACAAACTCAAGTCTGGGTTAACAGAGGACAATAAATAAATCAAAATAAAGCCATGTAGATATACTATTAAGTGTGTTGCTTTCGGTATGATGAGAAAGTAGCAATAACAGCTCTGAAATTTTCCATTAAAGTTTTATTATGGTCCTACATCTCAAACATGCATTGAGGCCTTGAAGCCATCACATTGCTTGAGACACAGACATGTATTTATGTGTATACATATATGTGAATTTATGGATATACATATATGTATATTTATATCAAGTGGGAATATGCAGAAAAGTTATTATATAAGCTCATTTATTTATTTTACATCCAGTAAACTTGTCATATTACACAAATTTTAGCACATCTTTAGGTATTATATTTGTAATAAAGATATGCTCTGTCAATACAGATTTCCTTTATATCTGTGAGCAAATGCATGTGTATATAAGAAAAGTATTTGCATATTAAACAAGGCATTTTTAAGAGTGAACACAAGGTTACTGTAAACATGACAATATCTGCTCTGAAATACCATGTGGAAAATGCCACAATGCAAGAAGATACAGATAATTTTTTTCAGCATTATCAAGGTATAATTGACTGCACTGTTAAGATACTTTGAAGTGTACAGTGTGATGACTTAATATGCGTATACATCGTGAAACAATTTTCACCATCAATTCTTTAACACATCCCATCACCTCTCATCCTTATATATTTTGGTCAAAACAATTAAGTTCTACTGTCCTAGCAAATGCCCATTGTACAATATGTTTTATGCACAATAGTCACCATGCTGTAAGTTAGATCTTTAGGCCTTATTATATTATAACTGAAAGTTTGTACCCCTTTACCAGCCTTTCCCCACTTGCTGCAGCCCCAATAACTACTTTTCTACTCTGCTTCTATCAGTTCTACCTTTTCGTTTGTCTTAGATTCCACATGTAAGTGAACCATATCATATTTGGAATTTGTCTTTCTTTGTCCAGCTTATATCATGTAGCATAATGTCCTCAGGATCACCCATGTTATCTCCAAATGACAGGATTTCCTTCTTCTTTTGAGGCTGAATAATATTCCTACATTTTCTTTCCCTTGCCTATTCGTAAACAGTACTGAAATAAACATGGAAGTACAGATATCTCTTCAAGACATTTCCTTCGACATATACCAAGAAGCAGAATTGCTGACTCATACAGAAGTTCTATTTTTAGTTTTTTGAAGAAACTTCACACCGTCTTCCATAGTGGCTGTACCAGTTTACATGCACACCCACAGTGAACAAACATTTCCTTTTCTCCACGTCTTCACCAACACTCATCTCTTGGTTTTTTTGATAATAGTCTTCCTAAATAGTGTAAGGTGATACGTCATTGTTTTGATTTGAATTTCCTTGTTAACTAGTGAGGTTGAATACTTTTTTACATATGTATTCGTCATTTGTGTGTCTACTCTGGAAAACATCTACTCAGGTCCTTCGCCCATTTTTTTTTAATTGGGCTATTTTTTTATTATTGAATCGTATGAGTTATTTTTCATAATTTGGATATTAACCCCTTATCAGGTAGGTGGTTTGCAAAGATTTTCTTTCATTCCACAGATTGCCTTTTTATTTTGTCGATGGTTTTCTTTGCTGAATATAAGGTTTTTAGTTTGATGTAGTCCCATTTGTTTGTATTTGCTCTTATTGCTTTTTTTGGGGGGGGGTCTTTTTGTCTCTTTCTGGGGCCACACCCACAGCACATGGAGGTTCCCAGGCTAGGGGTCTAATTGGAGCTGTTGCTGCCAGCCTACACCACAGCCACAGCAATGCCAGATCTGAGCCGTGTCTGCAACCTACACCACAGCTCATGGCAACACTAGATCCTTAACCCACTGAGCAAGGGCAGGGATGGAACTGGCAACCTCATGGTTCCTAATCAGATTCGTTTCTGCTGCACCATGACGGGAACTCCGCTTTTCTTTGCTTTTGGTGTCAAATCCAAAAAAATCATATTTGAAACCGATGTTAAGTGGCTTATCACCTATGGTTTTACAGTTTCTTTTCTTATGTTCAAGTTTTTAATACATTCGAGTTGATTTTTGTGCATAAAGACAGTAGATGTGATTTTTGACCCACTTACTTGTTAGCTAACCAACCTTGAGTTAATTACTCAATTTTTCTGTATCTAAGATTTCTCACTTGTACAATGAAGATTTAATCACTAAATGAAGCAAATAATTGTTGTCCCTTTTTATAGGATATGTTCATTAGCAGATTTTCTTGTTTCCTAACCAACCCCCTTTTCCAAAAGATATTTACTTTTGGAGGTAGATCTCCTACAAAGTATTCATATTTTTATTTATTCATCATATTTTAGAAAATTAATTGAACCTCCTAACACTAGATGTATCAAGTATGAAAAAATATAATAAATCATAAAGTAGAATCCTAGATTATTAGCTGAAGGGTGTGTGCATGTGCATACACACACACACACACACACACACACAGTAGGTTAAAGAAATTTTGGAATTAAACCTAAGGAAAGTGCCACCAGCAAGATCACCAGTTTGCAGTAGCTTGTGATGTATTAATTTTCATGGTGTGAAGTTAAAGTAAATGGTCTATCATATTAATGAATAGCTCACATTTTAATAAGAACAATGTATTACTGCATACCTCCCCTGCAGGACAAATTTTCATACCTGGCATCTGGCTCGTTCACACAATCTAGCTTCTCATTTTGGATTTCAATGGTCTAGACAATTTATGTCTAATACTGACATCACTGACTCCATTGCTCCAGGAATGCCTAGAGGTGATTTATGGTGAATGATCTAACTTTCCTAACAGATGTATACAAATGGGCAAAGATACCATGTTTAGAATAATTAGGCAACTTATTGAATATAAGGTTTTTATATAAAAATTTTAAATGTGGATAAATTTATAGATTTATAAAATGATATCAGTGAAAAAAAACAAGGGGAGAATATTTATATGAAGAAAACAGAAATGGAGTTCCCATTGTGGCTCAGTGGTTAACGAATCTGACTAGGAACCATGAGGTTGCGGGTTCAATCCCTGGCCTTGCTCAGTGGGTTAAGGATCCAGCGTTGCTATTAGCTGTGGTGTACAGACATGGCTTGGATCCTGCATTGCTGTAGCTCTGGCATAGGCCCGTGGCTACAGTTCCAATTAGACCCCTAGCCTGGGAACCTCCATATGTCGTGGGTGCGGCCCTAGAAAAGGCAAAAAGCAAAAAAAAAGAAAACAGAAACATCATCTTATTGTATATAGAAAGCTCAGAATGAATCCTATCCAATTTTTTTTTTTTTTGTCTTTTCTGGGGCCACACCCATGGCATATGGAAGTTCCCAGGCTAGGGGTCGAATCAGAGCTGTAGCTGCAGGCCTATGCCAGAGCCACAGCAACGCTGGATCCAAGCCCCATCTACAACCTACACCACAGCTCACGGCAATGCCTGATCCTTAACCCACTGAGCAAGGCCAGGGATCAAACCCGCAACCTCATGGTTCCTAGTCGGATTCACTAACCACTGAGCCACACCGGGAACTCCTCCAATGTTATTTTTAAGCTTAGGCAGTGACTGATATTTAGAAGCTACAAGTTATTTTTTAAATACTTTTGCATATTTATCTAGGAAAACTCTTTGCAGAGATTGATTTCTGAAAATACCACCACCATTAATATTAGTTTTATAATGAACACTTTTATGGATTTCATTTGGAAACGTGTGTTATAAAAGTATACAAGCTTATTAGAAAAGATAAAATAGGAAAAAGAAACCTGACACAAACATAATCATGGTCAACATCTGGTCATGACTTTTCCAGCATCTTAGGAAAAAATTTATATCACTTAATTTTTTCCTATTATCTAATAAAAGCTTTTAAAGCTATATTTCTTCTCTAAGCAGTTTGTTAGCAGCTTCTTATGCATTTTATATTTTTAAGTTAAAAATATTGTCTGATTTCCTTGTGATGTTTTTGACTCCAGTGTGATTTAGAAGTATATCAATTAATTTCCAAATATATGTGACTACATTAAATGTATGATAATTGTTTTCTTTTGACTTTATTGTGTTTTGAAATATACTCTATTTCAACCTCTTATAATTCACTGAGACATGTGGTATATAGCTCAGCATACTGTATCCTCAGGTTAATGTTTTATATATACTAGTGTATTCTGAATGTATTGAATATTTGTGTCATATGAGTGAATTAGTTCAAGGTAGTTGATAGTTTAATTCATATCTTTTATGTCATTATGGAATTTTCAAGTTTTCTTATCAAATGTTTGAGAACAAAGTTTAAAATTCCCAAATGTGATTATTTATTTGATTCTCATTTTTTAGATTCATTTATGTCTAGGATTCTTATATCTTCCTGATATATTATTATATCATTATGAAATTCCTTTCTTTACCTCTAATGATACTCCTTACCTGAAAGTCTTTTTTGTCAAGGGTTAATACAGCAACTCCAAATTTCTATGGTTCTTGTTTTCATGATATATTTTTCCATCTTTTCACTTTTGCTTTCAGCGTCTCTGTGTCTGTAGATTTCAAGAGCATCTCCTTATTAGGCTACAATAGGGCCTTTTTTCTTTCCATCTTAAGAATTTTCTGTCTTTAGGGTTGGATTTGAGTCTACCATGTCATTAGCTTTTTATTTATTCCATCTGGTTTTGATCTCTTTTTCATCTTTTTCTGTCTTCTTTTCAGATAATGAAAGGCCTTTTAATATTTCATTTTAATTCTTTTATTGACTATATCTCTGTATTACATATTTTATTATTTCTCCAGTTAGTGAATTATTAATGTATCTTAGTCCACCTAAAATTAATATTGCAACAATTTCTATAAAAATGTAAAAGTCTGGTCATACTATATTTCCATAAACCTTTCAAATCTCTGCTATTGCTCTTCTGTGGAGAAATATGTATGCAAGAATAAAATGTTACAATTTTTTTTAGGAATCATATCTGTTAAAGAAGTAAAAAGAAAAAATATATATAGCTTTATATTTACCTACATATTTGCCTTACATGATGCTTTTTATTCTTAATATAGAGTAAATTTTTATACAGAATAATTCCTCCTCAGCTCAGATTCTTTAACCATTTATTGTGCTGTAATTCTGTGGATTTGCTATGTTATCAGTTTATTTTATACAAATGTAACCATCATTTTTGAGGAATAGTTTTCTTGGATACAGAGAAGAGCATGGGATTTTTCCCTCAGGCAGTAGATATAAAGTAAGAAATCTCATTCAGTGCAATTATCTTCTTTCAAAGCTGAATCTCCTCTAGTTTCTGCCTGTTTTCAGTCATCTTCAGTGCCTTCAAACAGGTATGTTTTTATATTTTACTCAGATTTTAAAACATAAAAGAGAATTATTCTAGCATAACCACTGTGCTCCTGCCCAAAGTGGTAATACTTGTGGTTTGTTCTGGAGCCCGCTCCTTGGGCTTTTCTCTTGGTAGCTGCCTCTTTTGCTTGTTCTCTCCAATGAGTTAAGTGGCCTCACGTCTGGTCTGCTGCATGTATATATATATGCAGAGGACTTTCAAGTTCTTAAGAACACTACATTAATAAAAGAGTTCTTTCAAGAGAGTGTCCTTATTGCATGTATTTAGTGGGATATGTACATAAAAATCAAATTTACTCTTTCAGATACTCAAAGGCCAGATGTATCAAAAGGATACAGTGGTGAATGTGTCTGCCTGAATGAAACCAATGGTTAAATAGGGTGTAATGTGAGCATCAAAAAGAATAAAGACTATAATAAATTATCAAGCAGTAAAGAGAAAAATCCATGAGTTCCCAGTGTTACTTTAAAAAAAAAGTGAGAGAAAAAATTCATTTACTACCACTGGAAATGATTATTACTTCAACTCCTTATTCTTAATACTGGTGATGGAAGAGAAATAATTAATTATTTACTTTGCATTTTTAAGAGAAATAGTAGTTCATCCCCAGTTGGTGAAAGTGGAAAAAATGATTTCATTATGACAGAATTTAAATGTAATAGAATAGAGAGCCTAGAAATAAACCCACACACTTATAGTCAATTAATCTTCAACAGAGGAGGCAAGAATATATAATGGAGAAAAGATAGTCTTTTCAACAAGTGGTGCTGGGAAAACTAGACGGCTACATGTAAATAAGTGAAATTAGAACACTCCCTCTGACCATATAAAAAATAAAACTCAAAATGTTTTAAAGACCTGAATATAAGGTATGACACCATAAAACTAGAAAAGAACATAGACAAAATGTTCTCTGACATAAACTGTGGCAGTATTTTCTTAGATCATCCTCCCAAGGCAAAACAAATAAAAGCAAAAATAAACAAATGAGACCTAATCAAATACAGAAGCTTTTGTACAACAAAGGAATCTTTATCAACAAGACAAAAAGATAACCTAGGAAATAGAGAAAATATTTGCAAAGGATGTGACATACAAATGGTTGATATCCAAAATATACAAACATCTCATACAATTTGATATTAAAAAAGCAAGCAACCCAATCAAAATATGGGCAAAGGACTTGGATAGATGTTTTCCAAAGTAGACATAGAGATAACCAACAGGCACATGAAAAGATGCTCAACATCGCTAATTATTAGAGAAATGCAAATCAACACAACAATGAGGCATCACCTCACACTGGTCAGAATGGCATCATTAAAAAGTCTACAAATAATAAATATTGGAGAGGGTGTGGAGAAAAGGAAACCCCCCCACACTGTTGGTGGGAATGTAAATTGTTGTAGACAATGTGGAAGACACTATGGGGGCTTCTTAAAAAAAATCTTGGGTTTGTTTCTGGAAGAGATTGAAAAGATATATGCACCCCAGTGTTTATAGCAGCACTATCTTATAGTAGTCAAGACATGGAAACAACCCAAGTGCCCAACAACAGATGACTAGTTTAAGAAAATGCTGCATACTTACACAATGAAATGCTACTCAGCTGTAAAAAGGAAAAAAAAAATGTAATTTGCAACAACATGGATGGGTCTAGAGAGTGTACTTAATGAAGTAAATCAAAGATAAATATTATATGACATCACTAACATATGGAATCTAAAAAATAATACAAATGAATCTATATATAAAACAGAAACAGACTCATAGACATAGAAAACAAATTTATGGTTATTAAAGGATAAAGGGAAGGGAGAAGGGATAAATTAGAAGTGTGGGATTAAGAGATATAAAGTATGATAAATAAAATAGATAAGCAACAAGGATCTGTATAGCATAGGAACTATAGTCAGTATCTTATACTAACCTATAATGAAAAATAATATGAGACTTTATTGTACATATATAATATATATTAATATATATATGAATCACTTTGCTATATACCTGAAGTTAATACAACATTGTGAATCAAATATATTTCAATTAAAAATTATTAATTTCCAATTTCAGATTAAATAATTGATTTATAAAAACCCCCTCAGTGGATGCTAAAACCTTTAGGAGAAATGCTTTTCCCAGACTGTAAGTATCATCCATAACATAATTGTTAATTGCAAGGGGAGTTAACAAACTATATTTTATAAAAAAAGTTTTATAGGTTGTCATCTTAAGCAATCAGTCAAATTTGACATTACTATTTGTAAGACACTAGGCATACTTATTGATGTGATAACTATGTGAGGAACTCATGAATATTTCCAACCAAAACTGGCTAACATGATATAATCTAGCCTTCAGATCTAATTCCAATTAAGCATTAAATAAAGAGCTTAAAAAATTTAATGGAGTTCCCATCATGGCTCAGCAGAAATGAATCTGACTGGGAACCGTGAGGTTGCTAATTCAATCCCTGCTCTTGCTCAGTGGGTTAGGGATCTGGTGTTGCCATGAGCTGGGGTGTAGGTCACAGACGAGGCTCGGATCCCGTGTTGCTGTGGCTCCGGCTTAGGCTGGCAGCTGTAGTTCTGATTCACCTCCTAGCCTGGAAACCTCCATATGTCACAGGTGTGGCCCTAAAAAGCAAAAAGAAAAAAAAAAGAAAATTTAACAATAAGTAAACCCAAAATGTTAGATATTTTTAAAGCATTTGTGAATTTTTTTTAAACTGAGATTCTTTTAGCTTAAAGGAGAGAGAGCACTTCTGATAACCAAATGCGATGTAGGAAAATTGATTGCATCTTGCTTAAAAAAGTAAACTAAAACCAAAAACAGTTATAAAATACATTAAAGGAACAATTAGAGAGATTTTAATAAATATAAGAACATTTTATGATTAATAATCTTAGGTGTGACAATGGTCCAGATGACATGCAGAATATTCTGATTTTTAAGATGTGTATTAAGAGTATTTAAGGATAAAGTGTCAAATTTTCTCCAGCTTATTTTGAAAATGCTCAGAAAGTATACATTTGCACATTAATGTATGTATGAAAAAGACATATAGCAAAATGTTAACAAATACTGAATCTTATAGTCGGTTTACTGATACATATTGCACTATTTTTCCAACCTTTCAATGTCTTGGAGATTATTCATGTAAAAAATTGTTAAAATTCAAAAATTAAATTATTTAAAATCATTTTTAAATGTGAACTCAGAAATGTTGTTAAAAATAAGCTATCATTGGCGTTCCCTTGTGCTCAGCAGGTTAAGGATCCAGTGTCACTGCTGTGGTGCAGGTTCTATCCTTGGCCTAGGAATTTCTGCCTGCCATAGGAGAGGCTTAAAAAAAAGTATCATTCATTAAATACTTATAATGTGTGATATATATAAAATTTAATTCTCCTGACATGAGTAAAATTGTATAAATATCCTCACTTTACAGGTAAGGGGACTGAGGCATTAAGTAAAGTAATTTTCCAAATAAATGACAATATTGAAGGTAAGGATCTTAATAGAATAGGTTGAGGATTATGTAATTAATTCCATAGCTTCTCTAGAAAATATTCCAGTCATGGAGTTATGATCAGATTCTCAGTTTAGAAAGATATACATTGTCACAGCATTCAGGAATAACTGAATGGAGGGGAGAGAACAGTAGAATACTTAGTATTCTAATGAACATGTCCAGAAAATACCTAATTAGAAGTGCCCAGAGTGGGAGATGTAAAGGAAAAGGTAGAGGCCCAAGACATTGTGAATGGAGACTATATATGACTTAGAATCTGACACACAATTAGAAGAATGGGTCAAAAAGAGATTTAAAGTTTAAATCTATTCACTTAAAAATGGTGATGTCATTAATCAAACTCTTATGTAAGATATACAGCAATTTTCTTGGGAAGTAAACAATAAGATTATTTGTGGCTATGTTGATTTTGACTTCTGTGGGGATAAGTACCTTACTGAAAATTCGAGCGTGGTGTCAGATGCGGGGAGGGTATCATAGTAAACAACTGAGATGCGAAAAGTAAAGACATGGTATGGTAAAGCATAGGGAGAAATGGCATTTGGGGAAAAACTTAAAAGTACTGAAACATCAATTTTTTTTCAAGGAAAAAATATACATTCAAATAAATGATACATATAGTCATTGTGTGTGTGTGTGTGTGTGTGTGTGTGTGTGTGTGTGTGTGTGGATTTGTATGCCAGAAATGGTAGAAACATAACAGCTAAAAGGAAATAAGACTTATAAGAAACAGCTTTCTGTATAGGTAAGAGGAACGGGATTAAACAAGAACTGTCTATTCCTTGGGCCACTAAGAGCATGTTTGTATATCAAAGATAATAGTGATTATGAGACCAGGAATTTGGAAAAAAGAGTATCTTCTATCCCTCCATGACATTTAACCTTCTTCTATTTCTAGAAACTCCATGAGCTGACTTTTAGTTTCTAGCTGAGTACAGAGGACTTTCAGTTTACTGACAGTAATTGTGCTTTCTCTGTATAAGCAAAGAGCTGGAACTTATTAAATAAAGTCCTTAAATTTCTTCCCATCACATGGGGGAAAAAATGAAAACACTTTGCCAAATTGAAATATTAGTGAGTAAAGTCTCAAAGATATAGGAACGTTTTGTCTTCTCAGAGCACCTACTGGACAATTCTTTGCTTGATGTATCACCTCCCCTCTGCTAAAAAGGTCAAGCTTGCCAAGGACGCCAATAAAAGACAGATAAATTCATGATACCGCTCAGAATAGAATTTAAATATTTATTTAAGTTCATAGGCTTCCATGCAACTTTTATAGGACATTATTCACTCTGTATCACTTGTGAAAAATATCACTACCACTGTATATATATATTTTTTTCTGCTGTTAAGTTTTTTGGTTTTTGATATGTATGAGCTGCTTCATTGTGTTTCTGTTAGTGATATCTCAGCACATTTAAGTCTTTAAACTGTAGCAAAATTTAGAACATATATTTGTTACTTAATATACATGCTAATCGCATTAACAAGTGAATTTTTCTACTCAGATAAAGTAGAAGTCTCTATTTAGCTGTTACTTTTTCCTAATTTTAATCATATTTTTGCATTATTGCATGAATGTGCTTTAGGGACTGGCAAGAGATATACTCTGCCAGGCATCATTAAAACCAGCATCAAGGTTAATGTCATAAAATTATTACCTTTGATTATTTCTGAACTTATCAGCAAATATCACATCAAGGAGATGTCGATTTATTTTTAAAGATCCCAAAGAGAGGAGTTCCCGTCGTGGCGCAGAGGTTAACGAATCCGACTAGGAACCATGAGGTTGCGGGTTCGGTCCCTGCCCTTGCTCAGTGGGTTAAGGATCCGGCGTTGCAGTGAGTTGTGGTGTAGGTTGCAGACGCGGCTCGGATCCCACGTTGCTGTGGCTCTGGCGTAGGCCAGGGGCTACAGCTCCGATTCAACCCCTAGCCTGGGAACCTCCATATGCCGCGGGAGCGGCCCAAAGAAATAGCAAAAAGACAAAAATAAATAAATAAATAAATAAATATTTAAGAAAAAAAAAAAAAAAGATCCCAAAGAGAGAGCTTTATCATAAACAGTGTGAATAAGTATAAGCTAAACTCTAATTATTGGCAAAAGTATTTCCTTGTTAGAAGCACTTCCCTGTTAGAGGCAAAGATTTAGGCAGTGACTGTTAAAACTTTTGTAGCTCCTGGCAGGAGTACAGCAAAGTTTCAAGTCATTTTAAAATTGTAGCACCAGATATTTTATTAGGGACATAGGATGAGATAATGTATTCAAATACTAATTGAACATGCTTCTTCTTAGCATCTGTTCGCATGAGAAAGGAGTTAGAATTACCATAACTCAAACGTGCTGTGCTATCCGTATGGTCAACATAAATAATCCACATCTTCCATTTCACATATGTCCTATCAAAACCATTGTTTCAGTAACTTCTCTACCTGGGATACCTGTGAAATATTTATCTGTTTGGTAGTTGAAAAGGGCCTGCAGGAGTCTATCGCGATAATGATATATATAATACTGATATCTTGAACCTTAAAGTCTGTCATTTAAGTTTGGTTTTGCAGAAGTGATTGAAACCCATACCTTTGATTTATAAAAAGAAGGATACAATTGATCCTTAAGTTAAAATACTACCCCAAATATATCTTAAAGACAAGCAAGACTAAATATAAAGATAGAAGCCCTTCAGAAGTGGAAAATGAATATTTCTCAATTTTAATGCCATATATCTGTAACTTTTCCTAAATACAAAAGCTCTTCTTTCAACTCAGTTTTAGGATACTAGCAATATTTCATTTCCCTGTGAGGGTTACAGGGCAGAAAGAGTAAAGTAAATAGTTTGAGTCATTTATCTACTTTTCAGGCCTTGATTCAAGTTCAACCAGAAAAGTTAAATTAATGTTTTTTCTTGTTGTCAGGAAGAGTCACAAAGAGAAATTTATTACTTAGAGCTCTGTCTAGTGTGCAGTTACTGAATTCAAAAGACCAAGGCACATCAGTTTTGGAAAAGCTATTTTGTTCAGTTGTATAAGGTCTCAGGAATCCAAATCGATTGTGGAAAGGAACAATGAGAGAATAAAAGGGTGGAAATTATATATTTTAGAGGAATTTACATTAGTATGTGCATAATACAATATCCTCATCATACAGAGTAATAAAAAGTGAATGTCTCTCAGCTATTTCTTTTATGCCTCCCTTGAATATTTTAAAAGGCTTAAGGGAGGTTCAAATCCCATTATACCTAAATTAGAATCCTCATCTAGAAGAGAAAGAAAGTTTATTTTTCAAAGTCATCAAGGCAAACAGAGTGCATTGCAGAAAAAAAAAAATCAGAGACCTCAGACTGTGTGTACCAGCCAAAAAAGATGATCCCTTCCTGCAGGATAGGCTGAAATTTTCTATACATGCATGCTATTGCATTACTGCTGAGTAAGCTTGTTTTTCAAAAGGACATAAGCCAGGGAGCCAGCAAAAGGGACTACAGCATTAGTTATAGGGGAAGATTATTCAGACCTGACACTGTCTCTGTGAGGATGAAGGTTTGATCATTGCCTTTGCTCAGTAGGCTAAAGCTCCAGCCTTGCTGCAAGCTTCCATGTAGGTTGCAGATGTGGCTCAGATCTGGCGTTGCTGTGGCTGTGGCGTAAGCTGGCAGCAGTATCTCTGATTTTTTCCCCAGCCTGGGAACTTCCATTGACTCAGGTGTATCTGTAAGAAAGAAAACAAAAACAAAATAAAACAAAGAAAAACTTCTGTTAGATAAGGCTATTAAATAGCTTTCCTTCAAAGGAATCAAGATATAATCTAAAAACAGAGTAGTTCAGTAATAAAACACCATACTCATTTACTTTCTTCTAAGAATTGCCTTTAAAGATACCTAATTTCTCCTTGATAAATATACACTTATTGATTGAATGTACAATGGTGAAGCATTCCTGAATTATTTACATTATTAGGTTTCTATCAAACTACTCTCCCAAAATGTTATTTCCAAACATGAAAAAAAACTGTGAAAACACTTCCTTTCTAAACATTGCATGTAAAGATATTAGTATCCCTATTCTAATGTGAGGAATAGCCCCCACTTCTGAAATGGCTTTTTGTTTGTTTGTTTGTTTTTGCTTTTTAGGGCCTCACCCATGGCCTATGGAAGTTCCCAGGCTAAGGGCTGACTTTGAGCTGCAGCTGCCAGTCTGTGCCATAGCCAGCCACAGCAACGCCAGATCCAAGCCACATCTGTGACCTATACTGCATTTCCCAACAATGCTGGATCCTTAACCCACTGAGCGAGGCCAGTGATTGAACCTGCATCCTCATGGTTACCAGTCAGATTTGTCTCTGCTGCACTACACAGGGAATTCTGAAATGAATTCTTAAAAAATGTCCAGCTATCATCAAGATGGGAGGACTTGAGGTAATAGTGTTTGTCACATGTGTCAAATGTGTATTTACTGTTATTATCATTATTAAAGTACATAATCTGTTTACAGAGTGAATTAAAAACAAAGAATTAACCAGAGTAAAACTCTTTCCTTACACCTAGAAAGAGAGGTCTACACACTGTTTTGAAAGATAGTGTGACCTTGTATTTTCCCTACCCTTCCTCCAGGGAAAGAAGTAGATAGATTTCTTTAGCTTTAGAACTGAAAACAAGAGTAAATTTGAGGATATGTTTCCCAGACATGAGAGGATGGAGGGGAGGAAAGTTCATTTTCTCTGGGGGAGGAGGAAGTTGCATCCTTAGGATGAATTTTGAACTCTGCAAGGAGAAATGGATCCCAAGGGCAGAGTCTACAGTCTTACTTTTACTGATCATTTGGGATGGGGATGGAGGAAGGCTGCTGATAAAAGACACTACTGTGAGTAGTGGCTGTGAACACACCTGAGGTAGCAGCTTTTGAGAAAAAAAAAAATGTATAGTTCTGAGCTCTAATGACAAAAATATAGCAACCTGTCTGAAGCATGCACTTATGACCTTGGCCAGTTTTCTGGCACCACCAAGTCCCAGATTCTTAGATGAGCCCATGGACGGGTTGTACCTAGAACAAGCAATATTGAATTTCCTGCTGCATGGTTGGCCAGGGGCTCAGAAGAGACTAAATTTGATATAGACAGACAAGGGAATATGAAATTTTTCATGTCCTATATTTTGAAATTTAACTAAAGTTATGCAGCTATAATAATAACAAAAAGGTCAAAGTGACTTTGTGACTCTGCCTGTGACTCTCTGTTGCAATTATTAGATCTTTATTTCTATTTATTTTGTTATTAGATACTTTGTATTGTCAAAGCAAAAGTTTCTCTGGGCAAAGTTAAACTTGAAGGGAAAACTTTATTCAAGGCTATTGCAATAGAAGAGAGAGGGCAGAAATAATCTGAGCTCAATTCCTCTGAGATTTTAGCAGGAAGGTTGGGACAAATCCTAGGCTTTATCCAGTGGAAAAGTGAGATTTCTTCCTGTCAGGAGGTAGTTTACAACTTGAAGCAAAACACCCCTAAAGTTAAGCTCCTACACTCCCAGAGACTAGGAGATGAGGCACTATCTTCCTTGATGTTTACATTTCAAGGGATGAATCCCAGGTCTTTGAGAAAGACATTCCTTGTTGTAAAACTGACAAGAGACTTTTTAAAAGATTTACCTCTAAAAGGGGCAAAAACAGGGTTTTTTTTGTTTTTTTTTTTACAATGACCGGTTTTCTAAAGTCAGCACTTTGAGAAAAGGAAGACTAGGGGCTGAGGGTCAGGAAGAAGGCCAGTGTAAAGTTTATCCAAGCTGAGGAGAATGTTAAGTTTGTCTTGGTCAGTATGCAATATTAAACACCACAAGATGAAATTACTTTTTGTGAGTCTGATTTCAGCAGAAGTATACCTTCTTCCTATTACATGCAATCCTAATTTTAAAGATGTTTTTCACTCCTAATCTCAACATTCTGAAAGGAAGTAAAACAAAGATAAATGCATTTAAAAACAAATGAAATACATGTAACTTAGAAGTCCCTAGGCCCAAATGACCAAGACTCTGCAAAAAATTGCAGTTATCAAAGCGTGGATCAGTGCTCATACATAATTAAAGAGGAATTGCAACCCTTAATTGTGTCTCTTAAAGAACATTAGAGGAGACCCATCTCATTACACACACAATCACATCTCAAACCGCTTTTCTCCTCCTCTCTGGTTCTCCCACTCACAGTACTGGTCCAGAACCCTACAGTCAATGAATTCCATAAAACTTGCACACATACCTGTGGACTTTCTGTGCCTTTTTTTTTTTTATCATTCTTTCCTTCTGAAATCTTGTCTCTCTCTTGTTCTCTCAGTTTCTTAAATTATTCTAATAGGTAATTTCATGCTTTTCAAACATAGAAAATATTCTAAACAGATAATATATATCCAAGTTTCTCAAGTCCCTTTGTAACCCCCAGCATCTCAGACTAATCTGTAAAATAAAGTTGGATTGCTACATAGGCAATACCTAAATTTCTATTACAGTGTTACAACTGCTACTATTTTTAGTCCCATTTGGAAAGCTTCAATTACATATGTTTCAAACTGAAATAAGCCAATTCATTTCACTTTGTTTTCTAAAAAAATTAAATAAAATATATAAATTCATGAAAGCTATCTTAAAATATGAAATTTCACGTTTTTGACACTAATTTAAGAGAAATAAGTTCTCCTCTAATTCATTTGAGGGACAGGAACATATGTTCCTATTTTTGATATCCCCTATGCATTACATGACACATGTAACATGATAAAAACAGTCATGAAATTGAATGAAAAGTTGGATTTTAATACCACTATAGTCACAATGCAATAGAAGAGAGAGGACAGAAATAATCTGAGCTCAATTCCTCTTGTAATGATGCTCGGTAACAAGAGTAAGGCTGTTATGCAAACCTAGTCTTCTCCTTTGACAAAGAGTTTCTAGAGATTTATACCTCCTTCTCTTTCTGGTACAGAGAGGGAGACACCCTTAAAAACAGAGATATCTATTATAAATATAAGTAACTCTTACAAAAGAGTCACTTCTACTCAGTTTTCAGAGCCTTCCCTGGGTTAGCTGTATTTTTAAAATAATCATTAAAATCTCTTTATGCTAAATAAGCATATTTTGGGGTGACAGTTTTTCTCCCCTTCAGTAGAGAGACAGCATGAAAAAGCATAGGCAGGGACTGTGGAAAATAAACAAGCAAACAATTATTATAATGGTACCTTTTTACTCAAATGGAAAGATGACTCCATGTTTCTTCATGATTGATCCTTTTCCTCTTAACTCAAAGAAAATTGTTTTTACCTATTGTTTATGAATATTTTGCAAATGTTTTACAGAGCTGTCAGATGAAGAAATCCATTATTGTACATAGTGCAATCCTATCTTTCTTTTATTGTGATATATTTTTATATAATGGAATATGATGGCCTACAATATTTAGCATTTGGGTTAGCAGACTGTTGGATTTACCTGAACTTAAGTGGATGAAAGTCTAAAGATTACCTTTATAGTAAAACAAGTACAATATCTCACCACCCCTTTAAGGATACCCTTAATGGAAGAGTGTACAAAGACTAGAAAAGTGTTTAAGTAGTTTATGGATATAAGTTAAGACAGCATTTTTTTCACCATGCTTTTACACTCTGTGAGTCAACCTTTTTACTTACTATCTTTTAGCAAAGAGCAAAACAAGATGAGTCCTTTTAGGAAGAATAACTTGGAAGTGCTACAGAAAATGTATTAGAGGCAATCGGTCAGGAAGCAGTGAGCTGTCCTGGCCTGGAATGAAACAGTGCAGTCTGATCTGGAGAAGTTCCCTTCAGAGAGATGCCATGGAACCCTGACAGTGCACTGGGCAGGAAAAATAGATACGATTCAGTTATAGATTAGAATACAGACTGAAGGAGACATTTCATGACAGGCTCTTTATATTACAAGGAATTGGACACTAGGAAGAACAGAGATTTGAAAATGATAAAATGGGGAAATATATTTGGACTAAGTATATATGTTGAGGAGGAAGAAAATTTTCCTCTACCCTCCTGAGTTATTCAGGCTGTTCTAAGAATTAAATTGACATGAGGTAGATGAGCAGAAGAAAAAAATTTAATTTCATGTGAGGGGAGATCATAAAAATGATGCTCAGTAAGTGACCAAAAGCAATTAACTTTTAACATCTTTTTATATAAAACAATAACATTTTGAGGATTTCACAGGACCTAACCTAAGAAGCATAGGTTCAGGTGATTAATTAGTAAGGAATTTAAGCAAAGTTTGAGATTTAGTAGTAAATTTGTAAAGAAGCAGCAAGGTTAGGTCTTTGATGATAAGAATATCTGTCGTGGGAGTTCCCTGATGACTCAGTGGGTTAAGGATCTGGCACTGTTACTGCTATGGTTCAGGATTCATGTTCAACCCTGGCCTGGGAACTTCCATTAGCGCAGTCAAAAAAGGAATGTCTGCCCTTTGCTTCCTGGTTCAGGGAGGGAGATTTCACATGGGAGATTTACTCTTCACATGGTGGATTTATTTCCTACATTCAGGAAAAGAAAGCTCAAAGAGTTCCTGTTGAACAGTTCTTATACTAGCTGTTTTTAAAGTAACTTTAATTTGAAATAATCAATACACCATTGAGGTATGTTTTGGGGATGCCTGCCCTGGACCCCCACAGTTTCTTCCTCTAAAACTTTCCTAGAGGTTTCATACTAACTGTTGCTGCTGGATTGTTGCATTTCATCCAATTAGTCTCTTTGTCTTGGCAATAGTCAGTTTAGTTGAACTCATTTCAGGAGATGATGATTGAAAAACTGGTGCTATGAATGAGATATAAACTTGTCTTGAGTAGTTGTTGCTTTATAATCACAGACCCTGATATGTGAGATATAGACTATATATAAATCAATCTATGAACAATTGTCCCCTGTGGAAATTATTAACAAAAATATGTTCAGAATTATGTCATCACTGCAAATATTAGAACATTTGTTTGACAAAAAAAGAGATGACTGATGAGATCCAATATGTATCCCATTTTGAGAAATACATCCTGGCAGTTTAGCCTAATGAATCAATAAATTGGAAATACAAAAGCATGTTAAATAATATTGAATCTAAAACAAGCAAATACAGAACTGAAAATTCTAATGCTATTCTTATTCCTGATAAGTAAAGCAATCATGTTAAAAGTAAACTTTCAAACATTTTTTCTTTAGTTGTGGTTCTTGTTGCAATACGCATACATGTATCTTGGTGAAAACTGACAAATTACAGGAAAACAAAGAAAAGAGTAAAATTAAATCATAAACTTATTATCATCAAATCATCAATTTTAATATATTGATGTATTTCTCTTATGGAATTTTTCTTCATATTGACTTATAATATTTGGAAAGATGCAAAACAAATGAAATACAGTTTAAGACCTACAATTTTCCACATTAAAGATATTTTCAAAAATATTATTTCAAGCACCTGCTTCATATTTTTTAAAAAATCTTGATATCACATTGTCAATTTAAGTCATTTTTATCTTTTATCACTATTAATAATGCTGGGATATTTTCCTTGTACATATATCTTTGTTTTTAAATCTTATCATTATGTGTCCAGAGGTGGAATGTTCCACCTAAGCAATGTGAACTTTTTAAAGAATTTTTGTTGAGGGAGTTGCTATTATGGCACAGTAGAAACGAACCTGACTGGTATCCACGAGGATGTAGGTTCGATCTCTGGCCTCGCTCAGTGGGTCAGGGATCCAGCATTGCCATGAGTTGTGGTGTAGGTTGCAGACCTGGCTTGGATCCTGTATTGCTGTGGCTATGGTGTAGGCTAGCAGCTGTACCTCTGATTCAACCCCTAGCCTGGGAACTTCCATATGCCATGGGTGCAGCCCTAAAATAAATAAATAAAAAGCAAAAAAATAAAAAATACTGAATTTTTGTTGTAAAGATTTTTGTCGGATCACCATTTTGAATGGTCATGGTTGCTAACATTTATCAGAATGACAGGTGTGCTTATGATTAGCTTATTTTATTTGTACTATCTATGCATTAGCTCACTTTATCTTTACCAAATTATGATTAAGCTAGACCAGGAAGTCACAAGATTGGGATGTAAATACAGAGCCATCAGATGAAGAAATCTATAGTTATAAACAATACAATCCTGTCTTTCTTTTATTGTGGTATATTTTTATATAAAACCTTGATAATTTGATGGAAGAGAAGCAGAAATCAAGAAAGAAAGAAATAAAGAAAGAAAGAAAGAGCCTGGACTCCAAGTCCACAACATCCTTCATTGCTATTTTAAGATGTATATTCTTGAGCTTATATTCATATGCCTGCCGTTTGTATTTTTCTTCCAGTTAGCTTCCCATGTTATTCTTCTGGCTGGTCTAGGAAGTAAAGTGACAGGAGACAGACTAACAGGAGATGATCAAACAAAATTTTAAAAACATGTATACGTGGGAGAGAGCCAGGAGAACTGAAGAGCTCACAAAAATGGACAAAGCCCTCACCTCCATCTGTATCCTCAGCTAAAGACAAAAAAAAAAAAAAAAAGGATGCTGAGTGGGTTGATTCAATTTATGAGAGGTTACTGGGGAAAGCACAATAAACAGGGATAGGTTGTCATGTAGATTTAAGCCCTTGCTTTTTCCATTGAGTTTCTAGAGATTTGACCTTCTGTCTCCTCCTGGTACATAACAAAAGAGACATCCTTACAAGTGGAGATTTCCCTTACAAATTCAATGTTTCTTATAAAAGGATAACTCCTTGTGGGTTTTCAGATGTTTTCCCCATAGCTGCTATTCCTTAGAAAATAATCATTGTTAAATAATTAATATGCCAAAGAGATGTATTTTGGGATGGCAAATTCTGTTCCCCTCAAACATTTATTATTATTTTTAACTTCCTAGAGGTCAGGTGGGCTGGTTTTTGGGGTTCATGATTTCTGTTTTCCAATTAGCATCCAAAAGACAACAACCACAGACAGTGCTTTGGAGATTGGTTTCTTTTTAAATCTTTGGCATCTAAGGACATTCTTATTAACACACTTGATTGAATATTTCCAGTTTGAGAAATATTTCCCTCAAAATATTGATAGAATTGCCATGTTGGCAAGTCAAATGCTATTCTTAGTTTAAATTAAGACCCTTCATTTCTTTCTAAAAATGTTTAGAATTTTCCCCTGTGCACGGATTTTGAAAATTTTATAATGGCATATTTAAGTAAAGGTATTTTTATTTAATTTATTATACCTGAAGATCTGTGGACCCTTTTAGTCTGTAATAATAAAGTAAAAAGAGGATTAATATTTGAAAACTCTCTCTCTCTCTCTCTTTTTTTTTTTTGATTATTTGACAGACATTATTTTTTAGCCCAGTTTTATTGAGATATTATTGACATTAAGGTCAGCATAATGATTTGAACTATGTACATCATGAAATGATTACCACAATAATTTAGTGACTATCACCTCATATATATACAAAATAAAAGAAAAAGAAATTCTTTTCCTTGTGATGAGAAGTCAATATTTACTCACCTAACAACTTTGATATTTAGCATAGAGCTATCTTAATTATATTAATTGTGTTATACATTACATCAACACTATTTCTTTATCTTACAACTGGAAGTTTGTAAGATTTGACTAACTTCGTCATAAAAAGATATTATATTATTATTGATTGTATTCCTCATTTCACCCCTTGACTGACTTATTTTAGAACTGGATGTTTGTACTTCTTAGTCTCCCTCACATATTTTACTCTTTCCCCTACCCACCTCCCCTTGACAACAATCTATTTATTCTCTGCATCTATGACTCTGTTTTTTTATATTTGTTGATTTTTTTGTTTTAATTTTTATAATTTTAGATTCCACATATAAATGAAATCATACATTATCTTTCTATATCTGACTTATTTCACTTAGCATATTACACTGTATACATCCATGTTGTAGCAAATGGCAAGATTTCATTCTCTTTTAATGGCTGAATAATATTCCATCACTTATCTTCTTTATCCATTCCTCTGTTGACTGACATTTAGATTTCTTTCATATATTAGCTATCATAAATAATGATGCAATGAACATAAAGTTGCATATATTTTTTCTAATTATTGTTTCTGTTTTCTTTGGAAAAAGTATACAGAAGTGAGTTGCTGAATCATATAATAGTTCTATTTTAAATTTTTTGAGGAACCTCCATACTGTTATACATAGTAGTTGTACCAATTTACATTGCCTCCAGCAGTGTACCAGGATTCCTTTTTCTCCTAATACTTACCAGCATGTGTTGTATTTTAGCTTCTTGAAAATAATCATCCTAAAGGGGTATGTGTGGGATGGTGTAGGTAGGACAAATAGTTTGGTCTTGGGTTCATTTGAAGGTGTCTGTAGATCATCATATGGATATATTTAAGTGGTAACTCAATATTAGGTCTAATGCAATGAAAACAATTTGGAGTCATTGTCATGTTGACATTTATCTGGTGGTGGTACTACGTAGCAAGAACTTATGGGGGAAAAAAAAAGACAACCGACCTTAGAGACCAATTACAGAATATTTAGGTAGTGGGTGGTTGTACTTGAAACAATGAAAGAAAAAAAACAAGTAATAAAAGATTAGCATAGAATATCATGAAAGCTAGGGGAGAATTCAGTTTCAAAGGGGGAATGATTTGTTGCATTTCATCTCAAAAAGAAATCAGGTTTTAAAAGACAGTCTTGACTTTTTGTAATAATTAGATTTGCTGGATTCCTCAGAGAAATTTACAATAAACATTACAGGTACAAATAAATGGTTGTCTTGGTTTGAGGAGTAACTGAGAAATTATGAATGAAACCAGTAAGGAAGATTACTTTATGGTGAAGAGTAATAGTTAGGAGGTCAGGGTACTCTGCTTAGAATGAAAGACCTGGATATATGCTGTGTTAATAAATCTGAAATTACCGGTAGCCTAACTTTAGAAAAATGTAAAAGCATGTCTACATGTGAATAGCAAGGACTGAGATCAGGATGGGCAAAAAGAAAAGGGCTCTTGGTAGTCACAAAGATTGATGACAATTGGGTAACTTTAAGCATGACAACATTAAATATAATTCTTATGTCAGTGAGAGAATGATTTCCAAATTTTGTTTTTAATTCATACACAAAATTAGTTAACGATCCATTCATTTCAGACATCAAAATATAATATAAATGTACTTTCAGAATAATGATAATTTTGAAACATCCAGAAAACTGAGAATGATGATATTGCTAGTGACTAGGGCTATTTCTTTGAATTTGAATTTTATACAAAATCTGGGACCTAAAATTATAGTCTAAAGGAAAGAAAAAGAAAACATATCTTCTTTGAGCCAAGTAAAGCTAAATTTGATTTAGACTATAATAGCTTGAAATCCAATTATGGATAAATCCCTTTCACAAAGCACTTACTATAATTTAATTATGTTTTGCTTTTACCATCTCTCCCTCTTTCATTTTTTTCCTCAGTTTATTTCTATTTCACTCACAAAAGTCTATTTTTCTATTTTATTAAAAGCGTATTTACAAGTTTACTATTTGAAATGCAGATTTATAAGTGCCATAACATTATTAAAATAAAGTTTCAAGTAGAAATTGGCACAATGCTGTTAATCAACTATACTTTAATTTTATGTATGTATGTATGTATGTATTTTGCTTTCTAGGGCTGCAGGTGCAGCATATGGAAGTTTCCAGGCTAGGGGCTGAATCTCTATGCTCAGGGTCTATTTCTAGAGAATCCCAACTGAGAATCCCAAGTCTAGAAAATATTCTCAAGGTCTAGGATCTCTTCCATCAACCTGTCAAACCTGTAGGGGCAGTTGACTAGGTTCCCTGATGTGCCTGAACCAAGCCTATTGTTCCAGGATGGTCCCCCTACTCACTCTCAAAGGAATTGTACAGCAAAGCTTCTCTCCATGCCCCATCACTCACATACTAAGTCCTTCCATTAGACACCATCATCCATCATGGCAGCAGTTATTTTTTTGTGTGAGTCTAGTGTATCTCTTCCT
The DNA here is from genome assembly GCF_016906955.1 of Phacochoerus africanus. Taxonomy (NCBI): domain Eukaryota; kingdom Metazoa; phylum Chordata; class Mammalia; order Artiodactyla; family Suidae; genus Phacochoerus; species Phacochoerus africanus. The sequence goes on along the minus strand of NC_062545.1, from coordinate 46,037,883 downwards.
ATTTGATGTTAATATCTGCAAGGATCGTGTCTATTTTCCTCATCATTGTATAGAACCTAGTACAGTATCTCATACATAATAAATAATCAACAAATATTTCTCAAATACTGTTCAGTAAATAAAGGAGAGGAAATGGAAACAAACATAAAAGTGGTGCATTCAACTTGTCAGAGAGCTAAAGACAAGCATAGACTTCTTACCACATATATTTCCTGACAACATAAAAGTGAAAATACTATGAATGTATATTTTTTAAACTATCAACCTTCATAGAACAATTCAGAAACAATGTTGTGCCCAATTTTATACTCCACCAGCTACTTTCATTTCCATGTATAAATTTATTATACTACTTATAACTGACTTTATCAATATATATTTTTAAGTAAAATAGTAGCCAACTGATGTGTAAGAAACCAATTAAGTTGACTATCAGCCTTTTTTTTTTTTTTGCTTTGCTTTGCTTTGCTTTTTTTCTTTTTATAAAAGTATTGACAAACAGAATAGATAGTCACGGGGCACTATGGAATGAGAAACTAATTTCCTAGAACCTATATGCAGAGGATGTTTTAACTTCAGTTACACATTCTAGGTATTTTCAAGGTGCCAAAGTTCCTGATTATTCTTCTCTATTGCATTTTTAAATTTTATGGGGAGACCGCAGTCACTTATGTGTTGCCTTCTTCATGTAAAATGAAATTACACAAGAAGCAGGTAAAAGTTTCTATCTAAATGTGTCTTTGTCCTGATAATTTGGAAATAGGAGATCAAGGTAATTATTTCTAAAAATTATCCATCCGTATCTCCCTGCCCTATATACATATAGTAAAATTATAAAAAGACATGAGGTATGCATGTTTTCTCACAAGTTATGCAGTTTATGCTTGACAGAATTTTGTTGGTGACTACTTTCTGTATTGATGTCTGTTTTGCGATTTTTTCTATTATATTATTTTAAAAATTGTATTTTCTTGGAGCTCCCACTGTGTCGTAGAAGGTTAAGGATACAGTATTGTCTCTGTGCAGCTTGGGTGGCTGCTAAAGTGTGGGTTTAACTCCCAGCCCAGCACAGGGGGTTAAGTATCTAGCATTGCCACAGCTTTGATGTAGGTTGCAGCTGTAGTTTGGATTCGATTCCTGACCCTGGAACTTCCATATACCATGGGGTGTAGCCAAAAATATATATATTTTTTTTTTTCTTTATACTGCTGTTATGACTGGTCCACAGTAAAAACCTAAGATGATAAATTTTATTATATCTTAATACAATTTAAATTCATAATATCATGTATTAGATATTGTCAGTGAAATATTGTTAATAAATTTAGACATTTTGAGGGCATCATAGATTGATGTCCTGATAATATTATTAGACCCTGAGCAGAAAAAGATTCAAATGCATATTTTAAAAGTCTGAAAGCTATTTATTTTATCAAAATAAAAAATGCCACAGTAAAATCAATCATCTGTCTTAATGCAGTTCAGTGAGGTCATTTCTCATAGGTATTAATGTAACAGAAAGGCAGTTTGTTCAGAACATTTCTGGCAGTTCTAAAGATGCTTGAATTTTATAGCTGCCCTTGCTCACTTATTTTGGGGGGTGGGGGAGGAGAAAGCTGGAGGTGAGCATTGATTAAATGAATGATAAGGTCTTTGATAGATTGATTTTTTTCACCATTTTAATTTAGAAGGTAAAACTTTCTATCACAGTTTAAGCTGAAAATTATGGCTGAGATAATAGAGGTCTGATTCCAGTGCAAGTTAAAGAAGAAAAAGTTGCTGCTCAAATGTCAAGACATCTTGTGGTCCAAGATGATTAAAACCAAACTGTTTGCTATATGAATCCCAAGGTGCAGCTATATCTCAGCTTTGGTGACATTTAGCCAGTGACTTTTCATAGCTTGTTAATAATGTATAGCTGTCCCTATATAAATTTTCAGTGACAGAAGTGGCCGTTTGGAGTGGAGCAGTTAATGAGATTTATTCTTGACAGCAAATGCAGATTTGAAAAGTATTTCTACAAAATCAAGATTGATGTCAAAAGAAATCACGTATTTAACAGAAAATGGCATCATAACCATTTTGGGGGTGTTTTAAACTGAGATTACAGAATTTTGTCCAGTGAAATACACTCTGTTTTTAATCAGCCTTCTATGCAGCCCAACACTCAGCCCTTTCTGCAGCCAGTTTCTACTTATCCAGCATAAATCAGAAGACTTCACCTTATAAATCACTTCCTCAGTGGAGATTTTCTCACCTTTGACTTGGTTAGTTCCGCCTAATTCATGTAAGTTTCCCATCAAAAGGCTGTATCATACATTTTTGTAATTGCTTCTTTTATGCCTGTCTTTCCCCCAGACACCAGTAACATGTTCTTAGCAAATTTTTAGCTTTCACTGAATCTTTAAATGATTTCTTATCCATTGAATCAACATTAATATGTGTTGCTATGAATACTCTTTGCCAAATGAAGAGCTATCTTTAATTTGTGAGACAATGAAGTTTTATGAGAACATTTCAGTGCATATTCTGACTATTCAATATTAACCTCCCATTATTTTGCTTCAGTAGGAACAGAAAACTGGGAGTTCCCATTGTGACTCAGTGGGTTAAGAACCCATTTAGTATCCAAGATGATGCAGGTTAGGTTGCTGGCCTTGCTCAATGGGCTAAGGGCTAAGGATCTGGCATTACCTCAAACTGTGGCATAGGTCGCAGATGCGGCTCAGATCTGGCATTGCTGTAGCTGTGGTGTAGGCCAGCACCTGCAGCTCTAATTCAACCCCTAGCCTGGGACCTTCCTCTACCACAGGCATGGCCCTCAAAAGAGAAAGAAAGAAATAGAACACTGTTGGTTTTAGCCATGTCTGTATCTACTATGACAAATTAAAACCTGACATATATACAAATAATTCATAAAGTATGAAATGTCATCATCTCTTACTCACCTCTGTCATCTCTATGTCAAGAGTTCCAAAGCCTTAGCACTTACTACTGCACATCCTTTACTGCACACTAGTACATTGTCTTTGCCTCTGTTTAATTAACAAATGGTCTTCTGGAAAACTCCCCCTGGAGTCAATTTCACATCTGTGATTGCATACAGGATTGATGTTCCCAGTAAGAATCCAGTATTATAATTCGTCTAAAATAATTCTACTTTAGGTTGTTTAAGCACATCACTGAAATATTAACTCTTCTGTTTTATTTGTTGATTCAAACACATGACTGCTCCGGTGTCTGCTTTTCAATGTTATATTGCTCAGAAATGATGTGTTCATTAAAATCTTCTAATCATCTTAGCATTTAGCCTGGACTTTAGCGCTGAAATAAAACTTAAACTTCCTATTAGTCGGATAACAAAGAAAAATGGTAAACAGTACTTATTCCCCACAGAAATTCAGCTATCTCATCTAGGCTTATTTGATGTAAAATAATAGTGTTCTGATGAATGGAAGCCTAAATGATTATTTCTAGTTATTTGCTCACTCAAATGAAATTAGGAACTTAAAGAAAAAGAAAAAAAAAAGGTTTACATGGTAAAGAATTACCAATGAAGTTGTTCAGGCAGCTGACATGCTAATGCTGCATCCTGCAGCCTCATACAGAGATTTCCCGGATCCAGTAATATGCATTATTATGATTCAGAGCTATTTAGCACAGGTAAGAGATTGTGACGTGAGCTATTAGCAATTGCAAGGAAGGAGAGCCCAGACCACCATACTAAACACATTAAAATATAGATTTAGATAAGCTTGGGTAGCTAGAAATTAGGCATTGGCTTGCAAAACATTATTTTCATAATATATAGTTTCTTTGCTCTTATACTTTCATAATGTCATATTAGAATGTTCTACTATTTCTGTGGGTATTAGTGTACTTAAAATGGGTAATGTTAAGTATAAATCTCAAGAATGCATTAGCTTTGCAATAATTCTTAGGTATATATTTTCTGTCATCAGAAAGTATGCAGTTCTAAAAGGCATTCAAATATTGAAAAATAAACATTTTATTCATCCTTATATAATTCTGGCTCACAGTAGAAATATAGATTTTCTGTGTTAATTTTTCTTGTCTTCATTCTCACTCACTCCTCTCCATCCCAATTCTTTTAATTCATAAGAAGTCAAAAATACTGTATTAAAACTTAGTCAACAACAGTGAAAAATTACAAATATAAATTTTTTGTCTTCCCCACATTCCTATGCTGAAAAGTCCTAAACCCTGGAATGTGACTCTATGTAGAGATAGGGTATTTAAAAAGAAATTAAGGTAAACTGAGGTCATAAGAGTGGGACCTAATCCAGTATGACTGTTGTCCTTGTAAGAGGAGGAGATGACAAAGACAGAGGGAATATTATGTGAAACACTGGAAGAAGACAGTCATGTAAAGCCAATGAGAGATTTTTCAGAAGAAATCAACCCTGCTGATGCCTTGACCTTGATCATCTAGCTTCCAGGATTATGAGAAAATGGATTTCTGATTTTTAAGCCACTCCATGTGTATTACTTTTGTCAACCCTAGCAAAACAATGCAGGGGGCAAGAAAGTGAACAAGAAAGAAAATTCCTAATGCAACCAACATATTTATGTTAAAAATATAAAATTGTTAAAGGCAAGATTAGTAAATTGAATACAGTGGTAATAAAGTGGCATTAAAATGGAATTTAGGGAGTTACCGTCATGGCTTAGTGGAAATAAATCTGAGTGGTATCCATGAGGACGCAGGTTCGATCCCTGATCTTGCTCAGTAAGTGTTCAGTGGATTAAGGATCTGGCATTATCATGAGCTATGGTGTAGGTTGCAGATGTAGCTCGGATTTGGCATTGCTGTGGCTGTGGTATAGGCCCAGTGGCTACAGCTCCTACTCGACCCCTATCCTGGGGACTTCCATATGCTGCAGGTGTGACTCTAAAAAGACAGATAAATAAATAAATAAATAAATAAATAAGATGGCATTTAGTAGGGAACTAGAAACATATGCATCATGTTCTTAACATCCCCAAAAATTCCAGAGGGAACGATATGTTCCAGGAAAAACTCCTGGAAAATTAGCTCACCTTGCTACTGTGAGACCATGGCTTTAACCTGCTCTCTTCCGAGGCCAAACAAAATATTTGATGCTAGTTTAGTTCATCTTGGGTCCAAGATGAAGACAGTCTAAAAAATATACAGGCTGGATGGCATACCTCTTCTAGGAATCTCCTGAAATGTGAACATTAAAAATTAAGAGACCACCCGATTTCCCTGGTAGCCTAGCAGGTTAAGGATCCAGCAAGCATTCTCACTGCTGTGGCTGTGGTTACTGCTGTGGTGCAGGTTCTATCCCTGGCCTGAGAACTTCCACATGCCTCTGGCACAGCCAAAGAAAAAATGAAGAGACCATGAAAAATAGAATTTGCCTAAGCCCAGTGAAGCTTCTTGTGGAAGGAGAGTAGCAAGTTGCATGACCTTTAACAGATTATAATAGTTGTAATTAAAACAGGATATATTTATTGACTTTAATAAATGGTTAATTTATTAATTTCTCTGTTTCATTGTAAACATGCAACTGACATTCTCCCTATTTCAGATATAATCAAGAATCCAGTTAGAGCTTCTGTAGGGGAGCAACAGAGAGCTATCTGTAACTAAATTCCATTTCAAAAAGAAGCAGAGTCTCTTAAAAGTTTATTCCTATATGTATATTTCCATTAAAGTTTGAAAACACACAGATCCTATTCTCTGACCATAATGTACTTATTTTAGAAATAAAAAAATGTATAATAACATACTTATTTCACAGCTAGGAGTTTCATAGAATCCATGACACCCTTCTTACTACCCATCTTCTGGATAAATGTGACTCTTCTATGCAAATCAGTTTTTATAATTGGAGTTCGGATTTGTTTTTCCTTCATTCTGTTTTATAATAACACAATTGCAAATTAGAAAGAATGATCCTAAGGAAATGTATGGTTTGGTAAATAGGAAGAGGTCAGAATAGCTAATCAGCATTTTAATAAGCCTAATAGAAGCTATAGATGCTCTTGAGAGAAATAAATTGTCTGGATATAAACAATCCCAAAGACATTTCTTAAAGTTCAATTTATGCAGAGATTTATTAATTATGAGCTGATTTAGGCTGATGAGTGGCCAGTTAGTTTTTTAATTCACTTATATTTCTCATGGAGAATTATAGAGGCATTCATGTTTTATGTTGGAGAATTCCTCACCATATTAGCTATATTAGTAACTGTGTTACTCATAATTTTAAAAAAATTCAGAAATTTCTAATTCCATACCAAAGTAGAATATACATTCAAACATTATATTCAAATTAAACTCCAGAAATAGCAATTATCTGGAAAGAAGCATACTTTGTACATTTTCATTTTTCTGCTATGCTTTGTGGCAAGATGTAAAAAAATGCCATAATTCAGACTTTTCATTTTGGTATAATCATATGTTTAAAAAAAGAAGGAAATTAGAGAAGTAGAAATTTTTTCAAAATATATGTTATATTTTTAATTAAGTACAATGGATCCTTTCTTCACTGGAGTATTTATTTAGTGCTAATTTTCCAAATTTTGCTGCTATAGGATTGTTGAAATTTTTAAAAATCACTTTTAATATTAATCCCAAATCAAACATGCCTTCTAAGTAAATACTACTTTGAAGAATCAAGAACCTATACCTTGATAACTTTCAGTGAACACAATGTAAATACAAGAGAAATCAACTTCAGAGTCGAATTTAAATACTTGCCAAATTTACAGGAATCTTTAGAGTTGACAAAAGTTCACTTGGGGAGTTGCTTCAATCACAGTTTATGTCCACAGAGATTGGACAGAGTTAGACTGGTTAAAATTGAAGAGAAAATCAATAAGAAAATCAATAAAGAGGCCACTTAAAACCTAATAATTTATATATTAAAGATTAAAAGAGACATCTTGGAAATCTGAGGAAGTCTGAAAATATCATTAAAATATCATTAGTCAAAGTAGAAGTAAATGATGCAATAAGATAATATGGTGTGTTTTGAGGTTGGGATCATGTCAGAAACCACAAAATTCATAGTTTTAAAATGTGCTTTTATGAAACCTCAGCTAAACTTTAGAAATGTATATATTTTAATGTTTTTAAGATTTAAAAACCAATTTTTCAACCATTTAATCTGAAATTCTGGTCCCCTTTAAAGTTGGTTTCTGTTTTATACTATATAATTTCCTGAGAGCCCCTATCCCATGTATACATACATATATACATATATATATATGCAAATACACATACATATATACATATAAACCTATGCATATATACCATATGGCTTATGTGTAGTTATTGAAATAAAATACATTTGAAATGTAAAAATGCAGAATGTTAAATAGCTCTACCACGTTGCCTCCTCTAACATGATTACTGTTTCTTCCCCCCCAAAATAGTATAAAACTTCTTTCTCTATGAAGAGGACCTTATATTCTCTAGCAGCATGCATATTATGTGCCTACCTACACATATGCATACACATACATAGACAAATGTCCACAAAAAAATAAAACATCTGTTAAATATAACCTTGTGATAGAGTAGGAAGGGAAGGGAGAGTAGGAAGGGAAATCTGGTTATTGGAAGAAGCTCTTCTCCCAGAGGTGTGTAGTCATGGCAGTCAGAGTTCTGAAAAGTATACATTATAAGGAATGCATTAAGAAATTTCCCATAGAAGAGGGAAAATGTTGCAACAAAATGAAAGGTATGATCAAGTGCCTAGGAGATGGCTTAGATCCCTGCAGCTAATAGGATGTCATCCAGTGAGTGGAAGAATCTGAAAAGAATATTTGATATTATTAAAATAACACTATGATGAAATGCTTGACAATTTGCATGTGTTCACAAAAATAATGGTGGTTCAACTTGGTATACTTTTTGTCTATAGTCCTACTGAAAAACCAGATGAGTTGCCTTGTGAAGCCATGTATTCTTTCACATTGGATGGGGTCTGAAGAATCCAGCTATCTACATACTAAATATGTTTTTTAGGCACTTCTTGCACTAGAAATTTTGTACCTTTAAGTGAAAAAAATATCTTAAAGACATACAGTCAGAAATTTCTTTCATAACTAGGTTCATGATGGGTCAGGATTTGGACTGACTTTTGCCATGGGAAAACTACATTTCCAGTGAAATCTCCTGAAATTGTGCCTGCTGAATGGATTCTTTTAAATTTAAATTCAGGTCAGACAGAAGATTCCAATTACTGGTGGTTTAAAAAAATTATCTATCTCGGATAGTTGAGGGTTGACAAAAGCGTGGAAATGACATTGCAAGATGCCTAGTACATAGGTAGAAAATTTGGCTAGCATTAATTATATAATGTTTTTTAACTGGAATATCACAATATACTGTAACATAGTATATTGTTCAGCATTATTAATAATAATTATTCTAATCACAATAGAGTAATATAAACATAGTTATAAAAGTTAAAATAGATTGAGATAATTTTCTTAGCCCAGGTTGCCTCTGGTTTTTTTCCTTGTTATCTCTTAAACATAACCCCCCAAATAATAGTCTACTTTCTTTTATGTTAAATGAATTATCCTTAAGAGCAGAATATAAAAGAAAAATATCCCCCTTAACATAAGACCTCAGTGTAATTTAAATGTATTAAGTCCTTTTCTCCATTTATTTTGAAAAGTTATTTAACATTTAAAGTAGTTTGGGCTCTACATGTGGCAAATACAGCAGACACTTTTGTTTCTTCTTATCCACTCGCAGCTGTGCTGGACAGTCCCTAGCCACACTGACTAGATCACACCCCAGATGTCTCTACTTTGATGCCTTGGACTTTTTTGGAAGTTGAAGGATCTTACTGGGTCCACACACAGGGTAGCCACTTCACAAATCAGCCCAGAGGTGTGGATATGCTAATGTACTGGGGGCAGCCTTGACTAACGCAGACGGAGCTGGCACACAATTGCTGCATCTCAGTCATTCCCAGGAAAAATGTCTGATGTGCCTTCTTCACAGATCTTCAGATGATCCTCACTGAATGCATAGTTATCTACTGCTGTGTAACAAACTACTCCCAAATCCAGTGGCTTGATAGAACAACATTTATTTATGCATTACTAATGCTTCTGTAGTTCAGGAGTTTAGGAGTGGCTCATCTGAGTGGTTTTGGCTCAAGATTTCTCATTAGGTTTCAATCAAGATGTCAGCTGGGTTACAGTCTTAAGAAGACTTGCTGGAGTCCCATGGTGGCCTAACAGCTGCTGTAGTATGGCTTTAATCCCTGGCTGGAGGAACCTCTGCATGCCAGGCATGTGCCCCCCCCAAAAAAAAAAGTATGTATGTATAAAGACTTGCTTGAGGCTAAAAGATCCTCTTCCAGGTTCCCTCATACAGCTCCTGGCCAGGGGCTCCCATTCTTCACCTTATCTTCTCCATAGTGTTGACTTGCCCAAGAAAATTAAAGGAGAAGAAAGAGGAAGGCAAGCTTTGACTGTAGTCTACATATTAGCAATGAATTACTAAGTACAACCTACACTCAATAAGAGAAGAAGTAGACTCCATTTTTTGAAGAGAGAAGTATGAAAGAATTTTAAAACCACTGTAGTGGGACTGAACCCCAGTATTCACAGAGGTACACAGCTAAATAGTGTATTCCTAATAACTTCTTTCTTCTCCTTCTTATTCTCCTCACTTCATCATTTTTGCATATTTGTCATCACCTTCCAACTAAACAACCGGAGTTCAAGTCCTTGGCTCAGTTACTGTATATGGGCATTCCAAATCAAAACAATATGGTGCTCTGAGATGTAGGTACTCTCAAGATCAAAGTTTAAAGCAAAATGTTTTATTAAAGACTGATGTGAAATAATATCATCTACAAAAAGAAATTCATAGAGTTTTGTGCATTTACAATAGCTAAGGCAGTTGTAGTTATCATCCTTTCCTTTTTATCTAAATTATTTTGCTTGTTCATATGTTGTTTCAACAGCTATTTAGACAATATTATGATTTGTAAAGTGGTCTCTCTTGAGAGTTTCTTAACTTAGATTTATATTACAAATAATTGCTTTCTTAGAATATTATACTCTTAATTCATATACATAATTAGTAGTAATGATATTAGAATTACTCAGGATAAAAGTAAAAATGTTAAATTAAGAATGGCCTTTAAAGATTCATAATTTAAGCAATACTAATAAAAATACCTATTTCACATATTAACTAGGATTATACTTTTTGCAATTTACTTAAGGCTACAATAAAATGAAACTGTATGTTTGAAAATACATGTAGTAATTTAGATTCCAATCTATCATCATTTCTGCAGCAATTTAATCAACTGTGTTTAAAATACCTGTGTTTTTAAATATTTAGAAGATAAAATGTGCTCAGTTGAATAGAACAGAAAATAGTGAGGCATAACATAATGTCATAGCTTTTGAGCAAATAATCAATGCTGACCTGGTCAGGTTCTGCTACTTACTAGGAAATCCCTGATGAATCAACCTGTCTTCCCCTGCTGTGTTTCCCAGGGATCTGGTAGTTTATAATATAAAAGTATCTATAGGAATAAAATAAGAAAATTTAAAAAGTCAGTGTTGTGAATCCATGATCATTCATGTGAATATAGTAAAAATATTTGAATTTCATGATTTAGATCAGTTTTACAACCATTTCAGTTCCAGTTTGATTATCTGGTGTATCATCTAGGACAAAGAAGAGATCAGAGTACAGTGATGAGATATAAAATCATTTTGCTTTGTTTTGCCTATGGCTACTCCCCAGAACTATGCTACTAACATAAAAAAACAGCCAAAAACTCCAGAAGGTATGTATTTTTGACTAAGATATAAGCACATAAACATACTTAAGTGGAAGATATCTTTAAGTTATGTAGATTCTTAATTGGAGGCTCCCTGTTGATGACTGTTATCAGTTACCTATCAAGGGGTGTCTGATGTTCAGAGGGATGAGCACTTCATATTGTGGTACATCCTAAAGCAATAGTTACATGTACAGTTGCAGTCATTAATTATTAAAAAGAAAGAAAATAGCTCACAGAAAAGGACTGTGAGGATTTTGAAACTGTATGAAGTGACTTATCCACATATTTGATGTTTCAGTTATTCTAACTCTAGAATCATTTTCTTCAGCAAAGTTTCCAATAATGAATAAATACTTCAGATTCTGAGCATTTAAGATAGATGTTTTTAATGTTGATGCTTTGAAGTTGAAAAAATATGTTATAATATAATTCCTTTAAAAAAATTAATCTACACCCTACTAAATTGTGCCACAAAGGTAGGGCAAATGCAATATTAGAGATTGTAACTGTATTTCATTTTAAACTGGAAAGTAAATATTTCAAAGTCAGAAATGAGTTTAGTGAATGTATGTAAGTTGAATTGTCCCATTACAACTCAATTTTAGCATTTGTCAGCTAAAAAGAAAAAGATTTCTGAACAAAATTGATTGTGTGGGATGGAATTTCAGTGTATGAATACTGTTCGTTTTTTTCCTCACCTCAATTGAATGATTTTATGCATTATCTGATTTGTTTAATAAACCATCTCCAGATTTCTTTGTTATGTGCTTCATAATTTAACTTGGTAAGTGTCTCAAGTGGTGGTTTGGGTGTGGTGCAATCTGTAGAGCCTTCAATGGACAAGACCAATCAGAGATGTGGATTATGCTTTAATGTCTTCAAGAAAAAGGTGCTAGTGAATAAGATGATGACAAGAAGTACTGTATTGTTAATCTTAGTAAATGTGAAATAAAGGTAGGCATGTCAAGGTGTATCAGCAACAACAATGGGGAACCTAGAGGAGGATTTTGGAAAGGAATTGGTTAAAGCAGTGATTACTAGCAGAGTGTTTACTAGCTGTGATTACTAGCAGTGAGGTTGTTATTAGAGTAGCTACAAAGCATTCAAAGCAATTCCATTTACACTTATCTCCAACAGATGATGAAGCAATATTTTCCGATTTGAATAATCACTAATAGTGACTACTTCCTGCTAATATCCATCCAAACAAATGTATTTTAATATCAAATACTCAAATGGAAGTATAAGATTGGGTCACTCTGAAGTTTTATTTGAAGTTATCATTAAAAGAAATGTTCTTGCAGTGTCTTATTTTTGAATTGCTATGTTGAAGAATCAATTTGTGTTTTATGCCCCTTCCCCCCAATACTGTAGATCAAGTCTTATATTAAAAGCTCTATGTGACATTTTCATGATTTAGTAGTGTCTTACCTTTTCTTTCTTTTTTTTTTTTACAGTTTACTTTTTTAGGAGTTTCAGATTTACAACAAAGTTGAAAAGAAGTTATAAATATTTTCCATATATCTCCTACCCCCACATATGTGCCTCCCCAGTTATCAAGATCATTCACCATACCGGTACATTTGCTTACAAGGATGAGCCTACAAGGACACATTGTAATCATTCCAAAGATCATAGTTTACCTTAGTGTTTACTCTTGGTCTTGTACATCCTATGAATTTGGACAAATGTATGCTTACATATTCATCATTATGATATCATACACAACATTTTCACTGCCCTAAGTGTCCTGTGTGCTCTGCTTACACCTCCCACACACACTCCCTTCTCTCCCCTAGCAACCACTGATCTTTTCTTTGGCTCTATAGTTTTGCCTTTTTCAGAGGGTCATGCAGTCAGAGTGACAAAGTATATAGCCATATCAGATTAGCATTTTTCACTTAGTAATTTGTATTTAAGATTCCTCCATGTCCTGTTTTAGCTTGATAGCTTATTTGTTTTTAGCACTGAATGGCATTCCATGGGTGTAACTAGGTGTTCAGGAATTTGGTATAAATTGTGAGTGGAGGAGAAGGTTCCAGGTTTATGATTAGGTCTCAGTCTTCAGTGAGCCTATGTCTCTGGACTCTAAACTTCACAAGTGTTTCTCAGATTTCCCACACAGGTGAGAGAGGATGGCCACAAAGGGCTGAAGTTGGTATTTCCATTCTCCCAGGTCATCAGGGCTCTGGTAAAACTCCAGCAGGTTGGGGTCTGGTTACATAGTTTCTCCTGAGAGGAGACCTAGTTGAAAAGAACAGAGGTCTCTGGTGTATTTCAAATGCCTCCTTTTCCCCTCCCCCTGTCAGAAGCAAAAGGGTTTTTTTTTTTTTTCCCTCTGATATTTACTGTGGGAACCTGGTCAACTTCTGGAGATAAATCTCAAGTCTCAAATATTTTGAAGGTCCCTCCATGACTGGGTCACCATGGAGTTTTGAACTCTCAGACTCATTCACAGTGAGCCCCCAGCAGTTCATCACTTACAGGGAAAGTTGCCTTACCTTCGCTCTGGTTCCTATTCACTTTCCTTGCTTGAGTCTCTACTGCTGTAAAACAAGACTCCTTGTATTCTGCCTCTCTCATCTCATGGTCAATAGTTAGCTGGGGCCCAAGAAGAGTTGACTTTTCACTTGTTAGGACAAAATTGTCTTACTAGATTTCAAATGAATCCTTTGTAAAAACAAACTATCTACATTATTTCCATCTGTCAGAAATTCAATTAAAGTGTCTGTAAAGTGAATAGATGTTTATGAGATTATATTACTTTTATTATCAATATAAATACCCAGTTCCGTGTAAGTATTCATGGAGTACAAGGCTATAAAACGTTATGCATTTCCATATTTTAAGAATGGACAGAATTCCTCGCCTAGATCTTCATAATTCAAGCGAGGAATGCAAAAATCACATAAACTTGCAAGAACAAAAGATAAAAGTTTAACATTAAAATTTTAAATTGAAATAAACTCCTTGAGAATAGCAAAAAGATGACTATGTTCAAACCTGAATCAATAACTGGGGTCATTCCAGGAGAACAAGATTGGCTTAACATTCATAAATCAATCAGTACAATTCATCATATTAATAAATGATTAAGAAAATATAGTCATATCAATCACAGTATCATATTATCATTTCATGTATCATTTGACTGTTAGCATATGATCATGTTAATATGAATAAGAAAAGCTATATGAAGACATTAATAGATGCACAAAAGTCATTTTAAAAAAGTCAAAGCACATTCACAATAAAAACTGTCAAAAAACTAGGAATTAAAGGAAACTTCCTTAATCTAATAAAATAAAGTAAAATATTTACTTCAGACAAGAAAGAGAATTGTCTTTATCTACAGATACCTTTGTACAAACCCCCAAGGAATCTGCTAATATTTTAACCACTCCCAAAACTAATAATAAGCTAGTGTAGCAAGTTTGCAGGATATAAGGTCAGTTTATAAAAGTCAGTTGCTTTCTAGCAATGAACACTGGGATATTGAAAAGAAAGACATAGAAAACAAATATCGATATCACTTAAAATAGCAACCACCCCAAGGTAAAACACATGTATGAATATAATAAAGTATGTGCAATTTCTGAATGTAGAAAAATATAAAACACTGATGAAAGAAATAAAAAATAATCTAGGTAAACTGAGAGATATTCTTTATTCAAAGATGATCTAACTAAACTGAGAGATATTCCTTATTCATTAATTGGAACACTCAATATTTTTAAGATGTTATTTCTCCCAACTTGATTTATCTTAATTTATAGAGCCAAAGCAATACCACTCAAAATTCCAGCAAAGTTTTTAACTTCAACAGTTTCAAATTGTTTTGTAGATATTCTCTCCTTGTGGAGATGCAGCATAACTCCCTACACCCTTGAATGTGGCATGTGCATGGCAACTTCCTTCCAAAGGCTGTACTTGATATGATTTAATGAGAACGAATGTTTCCGGTCATATCTTTATTCCCCAAATTCATATCCCCTGAGTATATGTCAGAATAACATTAATCAAGCCGAAAGTGAAGGACAATGTACAAAACACTTAACCAGTACTTCTCAAAACTCTCAAAATCATCAGAAAAAAAGGGAGTATGCGAAATGGTTACAGCCTCCTGTAGGAGGCAAAGGAGACATGGCAACTACATGTAATTGGTGTCCTGAACAAAGTCCTGGAACATTAAAAAAATATATATAGGTAAAAACTAAAGTCTCCATAATGCATAGACTTTGAGTAATAATAATCTATCAATATTGTGTCATTAGTTTTGATGAATATACCATATTCATATATGATGCTAACAGTAAGACAAACTGACTATAGAGTATGTGGGAACAGCCTATATACTACCCTTGAAACATTTTTCTATAAATCTAAAATTATTCTAAGAAAAGACTGTTAAATTTTTAAAAGCTAACCCAATTCCAAAACCTAAAACTATAACATTCATGTTTTTTTTTCCTTTGCAGAATAAATTAAAAGCAATATCCATATTGGTGATGGAGAAGAATGTGGATAGCTAGGCATTTCATATAGTGCTGGCAACTATCTAATTGACAGAGTATTTTTGAAGAGAAATTTATGATATTAATAGGAAGACAATGAACACTTCCATGATGAACAAATAAACCCTAACTCTGTTTACTTTACATGTAAGGGACCGACCACCACCAATGTAGAATTTCCTTTGAGAGGAAATTATCCTAGATTTCTCTGTGTTACAAAAAGAAGGAGGTTCTTGGTTTTAGTGGTAATCCAGTATTGAAGATTTCACCTTGATAGTGCAAAACGAATTCATAAATCCATACATGGCTAAAACAGGTCTTATTGTTTGTTGGTCAGGAGAAAGAGAGTCTTCAATTAGTTCCAGTGAGGGTCTAGAATATTGGAGTCACTCTAATACGTAGGATTGGTTAATATAGTTGTCTACTATCTTTGGCTGGTTAGAGCTAGTTACTCAAAACAAAGTGACCAACTTTGGCTAGGTGATAGGTGTAGGCTGGTAAAAAGGAGTCACACTTTCTGGTTCTAAATTCCACCTATGAAATTTGCTAGTGCTATGATTTTAGAAAGGTTAATTGTTTATAAGTCTTCAGTAAATATTAGCTATTGTGAAAATTATGATCCAAAAGTATATAATGTTCTTAACCTTACGTTTATTAATTTATCCTTTTCTACCAACATCACCCCAGACTGTGCTCTCACACCTTATATGTCAGCCATTTAAAACTATTTGCAATTTCTGAATTAATACTCACTCTTTTCTTAAGCTCACTTTTGCAAACACTCTTTTCCATGCTGGAGAAATGGAGAAATGCATGTCTCCATTTACTATGTTATGTTATATTTTGAGAGCTGTTGTCATATTATTATTTTTGCTACTTGTCTATTAGCCCAAGTAGGCAAGTTGTTCCTTGAAGGCAGACGCAGAATTTTACTTTTTTTTAAGCTTTCTTAGAAGATCTTTGATGTTGTAGGCACTCAGTAAATGTGTAATTCTCATGAACTTGTACTTCTTTTTTTTCTTTTTACGGGCACACCTGAAGCACATGGAAGTTCCCCAGCCAGGGGTCAAAGTGAAACTGCAGCTGAGGCCAATGCAACAGCCACAGCAACAAGGGATCTGGGCTGCATCTGTGACTTACACAGCAGCTTTCAGCAATGCCAATGCCGGACCCTTAACCTACAGAACCCGCATCCTCATGGAGACATTCTTGGGCCCTTAACCCACCGAACCACAATAAGATCTAACGTACATTGCACTTTAATCCATGTTTGTATATCCTCCATTAGTTTTTACACCATAGTTTGATAACTGACATCAAAGGGATTTGTATAAAATTATTCCTCAATATGAAAATATGGAGAGGAATGACATGAGCAGATACAGACTGTAATGTCAATTTCTGTATTAGTTTCCTAGCAGTGATGTAACAAATGATCACAAATTTGGTGGCTTAAAACAGCAGGAAATTATTTCATCACAGCTATGGAGACCAGAAATCCAAAATCAAGGTGTCAGCAAGGTTATACTCTTTGTGGAGGTGCCAGGGCACCAGCAAAAATCCTGCGTACAAGTGTGTGTGTTTGTGTGTGTGTGTGTGTGTGTGTGGTATTTATACACACACACAAAGTTATCTTTGATTCTTTTAAACTTAAATTTGGCAGTTCCAAGTACATATGGTCCCCAAACTTACAGTGGTTTGACTTAGACTTTTTTTTTTTTACTTTACAATGGTGCAAAAGCCATATGCATTCAGTAGAAAGTACTCCAGTACTCCAGATACTGAATTTTTATCTTTTCCTAGACTAGCCATATGAGGTCCATACTCTTTCTAGGCAGCAGCAGTGAGTGCAAATTATATATATATACATACATATTTTTAAACAATCCTACTTTTGCAATTTCTAGAAATTCCACAGTTTCCCTGGCTTGGGGCTTCATGACCCTGAGCTCTGCCTTCTTCTTTACATGGTCTTCTCTATGTGTCTCTGTGTCACTTATGTTATAAGAACACTTGTCTTTGGGTTTCAGGCCCACCTGGTAAATCCAGTGTGATATATCTCAAGATCCTTAATTGCATCTGCAAAAACCTTTTTTTCCAAATGAGGTCACATTCATAGGCACTGAATGTTAGGACTGAGACATCCTGTTTTGGAGCCACATTTCACCCCTTTATATCCCCTCCAGGCAGTTCCCAGCCACAGGTTGTTGAAAACACAACTGAATGAAAGAATTCTAAGGTGAAATGTGATATTACTATCAAACCAAGAATAAGCAAAGCAATATTTTAAATGTTACATTGCCCTCTATATTGGTTTCAAATTATTTGTTTTATAAATGTAAGTAAATGTGGTCAGGATTTGGGCTAATAGGGGTCACTAAGGAATCATTTTATAATTAAATATTTATGAAACATTTTAAACAATTATCAAGTTTGTCACCATTTTAAAAGTTGACTATCTTAAAATCAACTTTAGTCAATTTTTTTTATAGTATAGAGGCATAGACACTTTAATAGTACTACATACATACATGAATATATATATATATGTGCACATATACATATACACACACACACATATATATGTATATACAAGCTACATATATTTATTTTTGTTTTTTTTGTTTTTTTTGTTTTGTCTTTTTGCTATTTCTTGGGCCGCTCCAGCAGCATGTTCCCAGGCTAGGGGTCCAATCGGCCTACACCAGAGCCACAGCAACGCGGGATCCGAACCGCATCTGCAACCTACACCACAGCTCACGGCAATGCCGGATCGTTAACCCACTGAGCAAGGGCAGGGCCTGAACCCTCAACCTCATGGTTCCTAGTCAGATTCGTTAACCACTGTGCCACAACAGGAACTCCCTACAAGCTACATATATTTAAAATAGAATGGAAAGAGTAAAATCTACAGTGATTAAGCTCTATGATGCCTGAGTCTTTTTTGCTTTCCCTTTTTGCTTATGAGTATGGTTGTCTTTAGATTAATTGGCCTTAATTTCACCAAAGATACTGATAAATACTCATTAAATTTTTTCTCACAAATCCACTATAATAAATGACTACTTCATGCCCTTAACTTTTCTCTTAATTTGGCAAATATGAACTCTACAGTATGGATTATATGAGTATTTTTCACTTTTCTTTCTTAGGTGTCTCCCTGAACTTTCTGGGAAATTCTGTGAAATTAACATAAATGGATGTGTTTCGTCACCATGTATAGATGGTGCAAACTCTGAGAATCACATCAATGGATATATTTGCAAATGTCAACAAGGTAATTATTGAAAAAATAATAATAATGTATAATGTACACATTTATTTACAAAATATATGAATTTACGTATACATGAGTGTAGTATAAATGTGTGATTATACAATACACTTTTTTTATTTTATAATTTTTATTTTTTCCATTATAGTTGATTTATAGTGTTCTGTCAATTTCTATTGTACACCAGTGGCCCAGTTTTATATATATATGTGTGTGTGTGTGTGTATATATATATATATATATATATGTCAATTCTCCATTAATGTTGTTGCCTATCAACCAGAATCTAAGTAATAATCACACTTAAAAACTATGAAATGGTTGTTTTGTGATACTACTAATCAATCACTTAGGCTCTCAGCAGGAAATCCTGGTGCTTAGAATATGGTATCTCACTAAGGTATTTTCTAAATTTACATAAACTTCAAATTCCTGATCTTTATTTAGATCAATTGTGCCTGGCACATAGCAAGCCCTTTAGAAATGTTAGCTCTTATTAATATTTGCCTTATTATTACTTCCAATGATTGTCAGTACAAAGATGGACAAGGTGAGTGAACTGATTTTATTCAGGGACAACTTTTGGAGCCATTTCTCTTTTTGGTCATATTCTTTTTAACTGTACATAATTCTCAGACCCCTGTCCCACCCCAAGGGATCTCTCCAGCCAGGGCTCTTAACCACACAAACATATCCTACTTCTGAAGTCATTTAAGGAATAATCTTGCTCTTGCATGTTACCCTTTAATCTTTTCTCATTTTCTTTCATAGTGTAGTTGGTTGGTGGTGTTTTTGTTTTTCCTATTTTTTTTTCCTAATTTTTATGGTGAAATTCACTCTTTGGCCTATAGTTCTATATAGTCTTTACAATGTGTAAAACTGTGTAACAACCACCACAGCCAGTCATGTGACTATACCCCTCCCCAAAAAATGCTTAGGCCACCCATTTGTAGTCATTTCCTTCCTCACACCTATCATATATTGATTTTGATATAATTCTGAATTTTTTCCTTCATCCTTTTTATCCTGGAAGATTCTACCTGTCATTGAGCTCTTCTTTCTCTTGGATTCTGAATTTTAGATTTTGAAGGCCTACTCTGGAAGGCCTTGAATATCTCTGAATTCTAATTCTAATTCTTATAACAATATTAGTGTGGGCATTGTGCTATTTACGTGTGCTAATTTATTCAGTTTTCATATGGACATTGTGAAGAAGGCATTATTTTCATCACCTTCTACCAATGAGGAAATGGAGTCCCAGAGTCTCTGGGAACTCTCTCACAGCACATTAGTAGCAAAACTGAAATTCACAGCCAGGAAGTTTGGTCTGGGGGCTATACCCTCATATCTTAAGTTCTCCCAAAAAGGGCTTACATTAAATAGCAACTTACCATAAAGTTTCACTTATGCTAGATGAAAAGTTCTAGAGCTCTGCTGTACAATATTGTGCCTGTAGTTAATAGTATTACATTGCAGGCTTAAATTTTTTTTAAGGATAGATATCATGTTAAAAGCTCTTAGCAAATATTTTTTAAAAAATTGACAATCATCCAAAAAAGAAAAAAAACCAAAAGGAAAGAAAGAAAAAGGACCTTTGACAATAAGATTCATCAGTGTGTGGTATATTGGTTGGGATATTGGTGGTAAGTTCTCACCACTGTGAGAATTCTTTAGGAATGTTGTCCAGCCAGATTTGTCTGATCATCTCTCTCAAAAACTGAGAACTTACCATTTTTCTACATAGTTAATAGCAATTTGGCTTCTCCTCAATGTCATAGAAAAACACAAAGGATGATTCATTTGGTTTATACTGCTCCACTCATCCCTGGAGGAAACTAGTTTGAAATAATGCTGATAATTCTTTCTTATGCTCTGTTCTAAAACAGGCCATTATTCTTATGTTACACCGTTCCAGATAGAAACCTACTTTCACCAGGCTTTTACTTCTTTTTTTTTTCTTTTTCTTTTTCTTTTTTTGCACACAGAGCATATGGAAGTTCCTGGGCTAGGATCCAATCCGAGCCACAGCTGCAACCTACACCACAGCTTAGTCTTGGGTGGCTCCTCCATTGTGCCTCAAGATTTGTAATTTTGTCTTTTTTCTCACTCCCTCCCTCTTTTTAGTCCAAACAGCTGCATGACTCCTGCCACATTCTGAGCAGAGCACAGTTTGAAATATCAACTGTTGGTTTCCTCACCAAATGAATCTACAAAACACAGCTGAAATTTAAACTGGATATAAGTAAGCTAGAAGACTCTGCTCTTTGGTTTTGTGCCAAGAAATTCCTGCCAGCACATGTTGGAAAAGTGCAGTCCATTTATGACTCTGGCCATTGTAGGGCCATAGTTAACTGAGGCCCTCTCCCTCTCTGTAGGCAAATGAATAAGGTAGTGACACCCCAGCAGAGCACAGGTTGGATCTCAGACTTCAGCTACCCTCTCTTCATGACGTCTTTGTCCCATTTCAGAGCAATCCTGATCACAGAGCTCACCCTCTGCCTAGGCAGTAAGTCCAATGGCTGGTCAGCCTTTTTCCGTTGAAGTATCAATACAAAATAAAATGTGCTTGTGCTGTAGCCTAAACAGTCCCACTTAAAGTGTTATATAAAAATATTTAACACTCAGTAAGTGAAACCACAGTTATGTCATTATGAGAAAATTGAAAGTGAAGGGGAGAATCTCAGTGTTGCAAATGTGAACGCTTCTCCCAGAATTGTTCTCAGTCCCTGGAGCAGTCACTGTGCCCAGACACTTTTTTAAACTCAGGAGCGGTACAGCTATGTTTATAAAGGTAATGATATAAACTGCAGATACGTGTTTTGCTCTTAAAATAGCATTATTAATTTTGAAGCAGAAATGCTGCATTGTCCTTGGGGAAAGGAAACAGAGACACAAATACATTTTCTGCCTGCCACCAGCGCTCAGGATTATTAAGTTAGGGATAGGACTTTTGTATTTAGAACAAGAGATACAGAATTATCTTCCTTTTTAATTGAGATCCATGAACAATAAAAAAGAAAATCTTAAGTATGAAATAAAGAGCATATATTATGGTATTTTCATGAAGATTTAGATGTAAAAATCAATTCTTCTACACATTCTAAAATTAGACTTCGAAAAGAAGGTAAACTTAATTTATGTTAGCCAATTGCTACATAATATATTAACTACTGGGAGTTCCCCTCGTGGCTCAGTGGTTAACGAATCCGACTAGGAACCACGAGGTTGCGGGTTCGGTCCCTGCCCTTGCTCAGTGGGTTAGGGATCCGGTGTTGCCATGAGCTGTGGTGTAGGTTGCAGACGCGGCTCGGATCCGCGTTGCTGTGGCTCTGGCGTAGGCTGGTGGCTACGGCTCTGATTAGACCCCTAGCCTGAGAGCCTCCATATGCCAACGGAGGGGCCCTAGAAATGGCAAAAAGACAAATATGTGTGTGTGTGTGTGTGTGTGTATACTACTAAGGGAGAATTATTATAAATTTTATTCTATTTTATTTTCCCCAGATTGGATGAAAACCACTTGGTGCTGAGAGGGAAAATGAAAAGAAAGTAAAACATAAATCTTTGAAATAGTGACTTTTACTTTCATTAATAAACTCAAGCTATTATAACTTCCATGTTACAGCAGAGAATGGTAGTGTTAAAATGGTTTCTAGTTGTGTTTATTGATGTATTTAAAATTTTTCTTTATTTGTCACTTTAAAAATTAGTCTAATTTTTCTTATTTTTATTATACTTTGACATCTACAAAGTATTCTTTGTTTTACACCTGTGTTTTTTGACATCGCTTATTCTGTAAGCATTTAGTTATTTTTCATGATGTCAGATATTAGAATAGCGCTATGAGTTTAACACCATAATGATTTTTTTAAATTTTATGGATGTATAGTTGATTTAGAACGTTGTGTTAATTTCTGCTGTACAGCAAAGTGATTCATATATATATATATATATATATATATATATATATTCTTTTTCACATTCTTTTCCATTATGATTTACTAAGGACATTGAACATAGTCTCTTATTCTATGCAGTAGGACCTTGTTGTTTATCCATACTATACATAGAGGTTTTCATTTGCTAACCTCAAACTTCCAACCCTTCTCTCCCCCACCCCTTTTCCTCCTTGGCAACCTCAAGTCTGTTCTCTGTGTCTATAACACCATAATGATTTGATCACTTTTTTCTGAATTGCTAATGAAAACTTGTGGTTTTTTGATTTTTAATCACCAGTGTTTTTTTAATGCATGGCTACTTTATTATAAGTAGACATTTAATCTATATGCGGCTCAAAGAATGTTTTCTTCATCTCTGTTCCTAAACTTTTCTTTTTTAATCATACCTATTGGATTTATATTTGCCTGTTTTATATTCCCTTATTCTGTTCCTATTTCTTACCAGCACCTGGCCTACATCAGTAGAAGACCTTTGTCTAATTTATTTATTTTTGATAAGTGTGACTGGCACTCAGCATCCATTCCTGTTTATTGTGGTTGTGATACTGCAGAAGCAAGAAAATTAAAACTACCATATCTAAACTCCCTTGAAGCTGTGGTTGTGAATATAAATTGAGTTCCACCAATATAAACAGACATGATATCTGGAGGATCTGGCGGAGGTTGTCTCTGGGTGTCTTAGCAGTTCCATCTGAGGAAGAATATGATAGACACATGGGGTTCTCTGCAGAAGATTTCACAGAGTCCCTGACAGGGTTCTCAGAAGCAGTACTAACAGCAGGAGCTGCTTCTGGCAAGGCAGCCAGGGAGGTTGTGATGGCAGCTCTCTGGTACCCAACTTTCCTCAACTTAAGCAGTAGGTTCTTGAACTCAGTCATTCTAATGGGGCTTTTAGGCTGCACCCCTTCCTGATTACCACTGAGGGGGCATCTCCAGAGAGTCAGATCTTGAAATTACTCCTTCAGCCCTTCTTCCTAATAATTTTGCAAGCATCTTATTCCCAGTTATGAAGGTCTGTTTTGCTTAAAAACTTAGAATGGATTCTGTTTCCTGTGCTGAAACCCAACTAACATGTTTTCTATCCTATGTTCTTTTTCTTTATTTTTTTTTTTTTGTTTTCCTTTTCTTTTTATAGCCCCACCTGTGGCATATGGAAGTTTCCAAGCGAGGTGTCAAATCGGAGCTGCAGGTGCAGGCCTGTGTCACAGCCGTGGCAGCACCAAATCTGAGGTTCACTTGTGACCTGTGCCATAGTTTATGGCAACCCCAAATCCCTAACCCACTGAGTGAGGCCAGGAATCAAACCCTCATCCTTACAGACGCTATGTTGGGTTCTTAACCTGCTGAACCACAATGGGAACCCCCTATTTTCGTGTTTTCGCCCAAGACGGCCTTACTGTTCCCCTCAGCTTAACTGAACTTTGAACAGGCTTCTTCATGACCCCAGGCCCTGTCCTCTCTTCTTTAGAACATTCGCTTTAGAAAACATGTATATGCTTTCTTTGCCCCTTTGAGATGGAAATCTTCTTATAGCCTTTACCAGTTTCATAACCCAGAAATGTCATCCCTTTGATAGAATCATAGAAGGAAGCAGTGGCCCCCCTCTCTTCCTGTCTCCATAGGAGGGTGGGTGCTTAATGTCAATGAGCGATCATTAGCAAACACAGATGCCCTAAGTGCACTAACCAACACTCTAGCCCCAGTCCAATATCCTCCAGCATTTTTTCATTTGCTCACCCCAGCACTTGAAAACTCTCCCACCTAATTCTGGTTCAAGGCACTTGAGTTCTATCTCTCTCTCTTATTTCAAAAGTCTCTATCTTTTGTTGTAATATTACTGAATAAAACCTTCCTTGTCTTTTTACTGGTCTGGTGAACTTATTCTCTCTCAGTTCCCATCTTATGTTTTAAAGCTTTGTAGTATCATTAATAGTAGTAGATGCAAGAAGAAAACTACATTATTATTTTTAGCTGTTTAAAATATATTGTGAATTGTTTTATTCAATAAAAAGAATACACAAGCAATGTGCAATGTATATGTATTTTATAAGATAATGTAATAAACATTGTGTACCTACCATTTGCTTTAAGAAGTAACATATCAGCAGTAATTTTAGCTTGCCCTATATCCCTCTCTGAGCACATTAATATCCCACCCCAACCTTGTAAGAACAATTTTGAATTCTATATTCAACATCCCTTTAGTGTTCCTTCGAGTTTTATTGTATGTGTATGTATATCTAAGTGATGTTATTAAGTTTGTGTTTATTTGACTTTTATAGGAATCATTATCAGATTATGTGTTTTTATGGAATGGGCTTTTATGCAAAACAATATATTTGTGAGATTCAACTATGTGAACAACTGGTTGTGATGGCTTTTTATAATCCCTCCAAAAATATTTTTTCTATACCAGTTTTTATAGCCTGCCTAATAGAGATACCCATGGGATCTGTTCTCTATATGAAAGAGCAATGCAGAGTGGAAAGAGTCTTGGAGTGGATTTGATAAATTTAGTCTTTTGGCAACTACCTCTAACTTTGATCTGGATCCTACCATATTTTTAAAATTTTTGTTGTAGTTTTCTTTTTATCGCATAGTATTGCATTAAATGATTTCTAAGCACCTCAGAATACTTCTTTAATTGTTCTCATACAGCTTATCAGGGAAGAACAGTGAGAATATGTTGCTAAATAGAAAGAAGAACAGACCGAATTTCTCACTAGCCAGAGTTCAGATTAAATGGATAATACAAAGAAAAATATTTTTTTTAAGTTACATTAAAGTATACATAGGTCATCAAAGAGTAGTGACAGCTGCCTCTATAGACTATTGTCACTATGTGGAGTAGTATATTCAGGTTAACATGCTCTTAAACATATTAAGATTTATCACAAATAGTTGCCTCATAGGAAAGAATTAATGGTTTAAAAATGTTTATAAAAGGTACCTAGTAAACCATAGCTCATATATTGTATGTGTAGCTTAGCAGTGTTGGTTGTCAGATTAATGATGAAATGCTGGAAAGAGTCAAACAGAAGATAAACATGCAGTGTTTTAGTATGGTAAGTGAGATTTCATGTTTAAGGAGAATTCTTACAGCCAACGGTCAGCTGGAACATAGACATAATATTAATAGTCTTTAGAACCACAGCTTAAGAAATACTAACTGTAAAACACTACAGGTATTCCAATGAAATATTTCATTTTGATAAACTTGTAGTTGTTGCTTTCCTTTGAATTTAAGATTCATTTTAAATGGAGTTATGGGGTATGTTTATTCCAAAGTAAAATATGTAAAGACATTTGGATGTGGTATGTAGAATGGTGCCAAAGGTACAGTCTGAAACTGTATTTTACATACACTTGCTTCCATTTCTACATAACTGTGATTTTAGGGCAAGTCATTTTTCTCTAAATTTAATTTTCTCACCTACTAGAGAAGGTAATAATAGCTAATTGATATAACTATTATTAAGATAACTGCAACAATGTATATTAATACCTGGCACAATTACAACAAATAGTAAAAGTATGAATAAACTTCTTATTATTACTATTATTAAGAATTGAATCTCTGCTTTGTGATTGTGTTTAACAGGAAAGTCGGGACGTCCCTGTGAGAAAGAACTTGAGTGTCTTTCCAACTTTCTTGTTCATGGAACACACATAGGAAATAAAACTGGCATTGGCTTGACATGTTTACACACATCTGGAATTGTGGTAAAGCTTATCTATGGGTTTTGTTGTGATACTTCATTTCATTTTGTTGGAAGTAGAGTAAATAATGAAGTAGTGGAACATGGCATGGTGAGAAATGGGGTTTGAAGAAGTTCATCCCAGTGCTCTCTACTTCTGCCTGTACTCACTGCACTTTTCTCAGTATTCCTTTTCCCTTCCTGTTCATCCATCACATGCACCCTCAGACCTTCCTCTTAGGAAAAAAAGTATTTTGATAAATTGATCTACATTAAGGTGCAAGTGACCTGCATGCATTGTCCTGTAATGTTTTAATGCATTTACAAGGAGGATGCCAGTAGAGGAATTACTTAATATTGTCCGTGTCTTGGCAGAGCCTCTGTTTCACTCAAAGACATAGCACTGCTTTTCAGGGTTAGGCTGAAAGTGTTGCATGTCCCCAGAGAATGAATCTCCTTCCTTGGCAAATTTGGACTAGTATGACTTCATTAGCACTAGAATTGACTTACCTTGGTGGAAATATCTCTATTAAAGGATCACTTTTGACCATAATATTTTATTAAAGCTGACCACGGCACATGAATATAGTAAGGGGACAGAAACTGGCAAGACTGTACTGCCAGGAATTTTAAATGTATATTTATAAACTTTATTAATTGATAGACCAGTCTTAACCAAGATTGAGGCGAAATAATTAGAGAGGGCATACAGTCACGTGATCCAGTGCAAGATTAAGGAATCAGACTTCAAGGAAATGTAAGGACTGGCCAGTTCCAGAGAAAGATGCCCAAGTATGAGTGGAGTGGGAGATGCCCCAAAGTTGGAAGATCAGAGAGAGGCAGGAGCATCCAGAAGTGGTTAAGGAATTGAACAGAAAAATGTCTGAAACCCGTCATCAAAACACAAGAATTTGAGGAAGCCTAGGTGCAAGTCTAATCTGTCTGGGAGGGACATGGATAAACTAAGACAGAACCATCATCTTCCTTTCTCTGAGAGATCTCCAATCCAGGCTTTGCTCTAGGGAACACATTTTCCCCTTAGTGATCACAAGAGGATAATATCTCAAGAGGAATTTCAGGCACTCTGACACCTGAGTGTGGGATGTATTTTGTATTAAGAAGTTAATTTTATGTCACCTCAGATTATACCAATAATAGTTTCCTTAGGGAGTCAATAGAAAGAGAAAAAGACTGACTAAAATACTTCTTTTAAGTATATTCTCCTGTGAATGCAACCTGGTATATGGAAATCTAAATAATTAGAAAAGAATGCTTTATAGAATTTTTCTATTAAACAAGAAGAATGTACTACCTAAAATCTTTAAAATTCCTTAGAATAGTAACTCTCCTGGGATATTGCAAAAAATGGACCAAATAACACCAGTGCTATTTCTTTTAATAAAAAAACTAAAATCTGAAGGATAAATACATTAGTACATGCTGAGAATGTAAAAAATCCTGAAAAATATATATTTTAATAAAGCCACAAGTCTACTAAATAAAGGGAACAGTTATAGATATAATAAACCTATGTTTTATAATGGCATTTAACAGATAAATGTGAAATGGATATCCTTATACCCACTGTCTCAAGAACTTGAAAGCTAAAATAAAAATTTACTCTCATAAGATACAGTGTATGGGTAAAAACTGTAAAAAGAGAAAGGGGGATACTACTTCTGTTAATACATTAGATATGTTCCAAAATAACTAAATAGAGATAGAGGAAATTTAGATTACTGAACAAGAACTTACATTTAAATGTTATGCCTATCAATGTTATAGCAGTATACAAACATATTAAATTAGGTATGTCACAATATAAATATACCTTTGAAAATAGGACATAATTTTATTAAAGTATAGTTGATTTACATTTTGTACCAATTTCTGCTATACAGAAAAGTCACTTAGTCCTACGTGTATATACATGCTTTTTTAAAAAATATTCTTTTCCATTATGGTCTATCTCGGGAGATTGGATATAGTTCCCTGTGATATACAGTATGACCTTGTTGTTTATCCATTCTAAATGTAATGGTTTGCATCTATTAACCCCAAAATCTCATTCCATCCCACCACCACCCTCTTTGCAATTACAAATATGTTCTCCATGTCTGTGAGTCTGTTTCTGTTGTGTAATAGGTTCATTTGCGCCATATTTTAGATTCCACGTATAAGTTACATCATATGGTATTTGTCTTTCTCTTTCTGACTTACTTTACTTAGTATGATAATTATTAGTTGCATCCATGTTGCTTCAAATGGCATTATTTCATTCTTTTTTATGGCTGAGTAGTGTTCCATTGTATATATGCACCACATCTTTTTATTTTTATTTATTTATTTTATTTTATTATTTTTTTATAATTTTTTTTTATTTTCCCACTGTACAGCAAGGGGGTCAGGTTATCCTTACATGTGTACATTACAATTACATTTTTCCCCCAGCCTTTCTTCTGTTGCAACATGAGTATCTAGACAAAGTTCTCAATGCTATTCAGCGGGATCTCCTTGTAAATCTATTCTAAGTTGTGTCTGATAAGCCCAAGCTCCCGATCCCTCCCACTCCCTCCCCCTCCCATCAGGCAGCCACAAGTCTCTTCTCCAAGTCCATGATTTTCTTTTCTGAGGAGATGTTCATTTGTGCTGGATATTAGATTCCGGATGGAAGTGATATCATATGGTATTTGTCTTTGTCTTTCTGGCTCATTTCACTCAGTATGAGGTTCTCTAGCTCCATCCATGTTGCTGCAAATGGCATTATGTCATTCTTTTTGATGGATGAGTAGTATTCCATTGTGTATACATACCACCTCTTCCGAATCCAATCATCTGTCGATGGACATTTGGGTTGTTTCCATGTCTTGGCTATTGTGAATAGTGCTGCAATGAACATGCGGGTGCACATGTCTCTTTTAAGTAGAGTTTTGTCTGGATAGATGCCCAAGAGTGGGATTGTGGGGTCATATGGAAGTTCTATGTATAGATTTCTAAGGTATCTCCAAACTGTTCTCCATAGTGGCTGTACCAGTTTACATTCCCACCAACAGTGTAGGAGGGTTCCCTTTTCTCCACAGCCCCTCCAGCACTTGTTATTTGTGGATTTATTAATGATGGCCATTCTGACTGGTGTGAGGTGATATCTCATGGTAGTTTTGATTTGCATTTCTCTTATAACCAGCGATGTTGAGCATTTTTTCATGTGTTTATTGGCCATCTGTATATCTTCTTTGGAGAAATGTCTATTCAGGTCTTTTGCCCATTTTTCCATTGATTGATTGGCTTTTTTGCTGCTGGGTTGTATAAGTTGTTTATATATTCTAGAGATTAGGCCCTTGTCGGTTGCATCATTTGAAACTGTTTTCTCCCATTCTGTAAGTTGTCTTTTTGTTTTCTTTTGGGTTTCCTTTGCTGTGCAAAAGCTTTTCAGTTTGATGAGGTCCCATGGGTTTATTTTTGCTCTAATTTCTATTGCTTTGGGAGACGGACCTGAGAAAATATTCATGATGTTGATGTCAGAGAGTGTTTTGCCTATGTTTTCTTCCAGGAGTTTGATGGTGTCCTGTCGTATATTTAAGTCTTTCAGCCATTTTGAGTTTAATTTTGTGCATGGTGTGAGGGTGTGTTCTAGTTTCACTGCTTTGCATGCAGCTGTCCAGGATTCCCAGCAATGCTTGCTGAATAGACTTTCTTTTTCCCATTTGATGGTCTTGCCTCCCTTGTCAAAGATTAATTGACCATAGGTGTCAGGGTTTATTTCCGGATTCTCTATTCTGCTCCATTGGTCTGTCTGTCTGTTTTGATACCAGTACCACACTGTTTTGATGACTGTGGCTTTGTAGTATTTCTTGAAGTCTGGGAGAGTTATGCCTCCTGCTTGGTTTTTGTTTCTCAGGATTGCTTTGGCGATTCTGGGTCTTTTGTGGTTCCATATAAATGTTTGGATTGTTTGTTCTAGTTCTGTGAAAAATGTCATGGGTAATTTGATAGGGATTGCATTGAATCTGTAGATTGCTTTGGGTAGTATGGCCATTTTTACAATATTGATTTTTCCAATCCAGGAACATGGAATATCTTTCCATTTCTTTACATCTTCTTTGATTTCTTTGATTAAAGTTTTATAGTTCTCGGCATAGAGGTCCTTTACCTCCTTGGTCAGGTGTATTCCGAGGTATTTGATTTTGTGAGGTGCAATTTTAAAAGGTATCGTATTTTTGTATTCCTTTTCTAATGTTTCATTGCTGGTATACAGAAATGCAACTGACTTCTGAATGTTAATCTTATATCCTGCTACTTTGCTGAATTTATGAATCAGTTCAAGTAGTTTTGGGGTTGAGTCCTTAGGGTTTTCTATGTATAGTATCATGTCATCTGAATACAGTGACAGTTTTATCTCTTCTCTTCCTATATGGATGCCTTTTATTTCTTTTGTTTGTCTAATTGCTGTGGCTAGGACTTCCAAAACTATGTTGAAGAGCAGTGGTGAGAGTGGGCATCCCTGTCTTATTCCAGATTTGAGTGAGAAGGCTTTCAATTTTTCCCCATTGAGTATTATATTTGCTGTGGGTTTATCATAAACGGCTTTGATTATATTCAGGAATGTTCCCTCTATACCCACTTTGGCGAGGGTCTTGATCATGAATGGATGTTGGACTTTGTCAAATGCTTTTTCTGCGTCTATTGAGATGGTCATATGATTTTTGGCTTTTTTTTTTTTGTTAATGTGGTGTATGATGCTGATTGATTTGCGTATGTTGAACCATCCTTGTGAACCTGGGACGAATCGCACCTGGTCATGGTGTATAATTTTTTTGGTATGTTGTTGGATTCGGTTGGCTAAGATTTTGTTGAGAATTTTTGCATCTATATTCATCAATGATATTGGGCGATAGTTTTCTTTTTTGGTGGTATCTCTGTCTGGTTTTGGAATGAGGATGATGGTGGCATCATAGAATGTCTTTGGGAGTATTCCTTCTTCTTCAACCTTTTGAAAGAGTTTAAGGAGGATGGGCACCAATTCCTCTTTATCTGTTTGATAAAATTCACCTGTGAAGCCATCTGGTCCTGGACTTTTATTTGTAGGGAGGGATTTTAGGACCTCTTCAATTTCATTTCTAGTGATCGGTCTGTTCAGTTGGTCTGTTTCTACTTGACTCAGTTTTGGCAGGCTGTAAGATTCTAAAAAATTGTCCATTTCTTCCAGATTGTCAAACTTGTTGCCGTATAGTTGTGCATAGTATTCTCTTATGGTTTTTTGTATTTCTGCTGTGTCCATTGTGATTTCTCCTTTTTCATTTATAATTTTGGTTATTTGGGTTCTTTCTCTCCTCTTTTTAGTGAGTCTGGCCAGGGGGTTGTCAATTTTGTTCACCTTTTCAAAGAACCAGCTCTTGGTTTTATTAATTTTCTCTATTGTTTTTTGAGTCTCTATTTGATTGATGTCTTCTTTGATCTTGATAATTTCCTTCCTTCTGCTGACTTTAGGACTTTTTTGTTCTTCTTTTTCTAATTCATTTAGGTGGAGGGTTAAGTTGTCCATTTGGGATCTTTCTTCTTTTTTGAGAAAGGCCTGTATTGCTATAAATGTCCCTCTGAGCACTGCTTTCGAAGCATCCCATAGATTTTGAGAGGTTGTGTCTTCATTATCATTTGTTTCAAGGTAGTTTTTAATTTCCTTCTTGATTTCCTCATTGACCCATTGGTTTTTTAGTAGCATGTTGTTTAGTCTCCATGTAGTAGGTTTTTTCTCTTTCCTTTTCCCATGGTTGGTTTCTAATTTCATGGCATTGTGGTCAGAGAAGATACTTGAGATAATTTCTATGCTCCTAAATTTATTGAGGTTAGCTTTGTGTCCCAATATGTGGTCGATTCTTGAGAATGTTCCATGAACATTTGAGAAGAATGTGTATTCTGCTATTTTTGGATGTAGTGTCCTGAAGATATCAATGAAGTCTAACTTTTCTATTGTTTCCTTTAGGATCTCTGTTGCTTGATTGGTTTTCTGTCTAGAGGATCAGTCCATTGATGTGAGGGGGGTATTAAGGTCTCCTACTATGATTGTATTCTCATCAATATCTCCCTTTATGTCTGTTAATATTTGTTGTATGTATCTGGGTGCTGCTGTATTTGGGGCATATATGTTGACAATAGTAACATCCTCTCCTTGGATGGATCCCTTAATCATTAAGTAGTGTCCTTCTTTGTCTTTCTTTACGTCTTTTGTTTTAAAGTCTATTTTGTCTGATATGAGCGTTGTGACTCCTGCTTTTCTGTCATGTCTATTGGCGTGAAATATTTTTCCCCACCCTTTCACTTTCAATCTATATGTATCTTTTGTCCGAAGGTGAGTTTCTTGTAGGCAGCATATTGAAGGTTTTTGCCTTTTTATCCACTCAGCCACTCTGTGTCTTTTGATTGGGGCATTCAGTCCATTGACATTTAAGGTGATAATTGATAGATGATTATTTATTGCCATTTGAACCTCGTGTTCCAGTTGATTCTATGGTTCTCCATTCTTCCTTTCTTTCTTTTTTTTTTTTTTGGTTGGATGGTCTCCTGTTATTATCTGCTTGAGTGTATTTTTTTTTTCATTTTTTGCAAATGCAATATTTGGTTTTGGCTTGTGGTTGCCCTGTTTTTTAAGTATGCTAAAAATTAAGAAGAGAAACATACAAACAAACAAACAGAAAGGGTTATTTATTTCTTAACATCCCTTGCCCACATTTTATGCTTTTGATGACTCTTTTTTATTTTTTTCTTTTTAATTTTATTTTGTTTGAAGCGTGTTGATGGTTAAATCTGTATGCTGGCTTATTTGAGTGACTGCTCTCTGATTGCGGTTTCCTCAGTCCTAGTTCTTCCTCTTCTTCTTTTTTTTTTCTTTTCTGTTTTCTTCCCTTTCCTTCCTTTCTTTTTGGTTTAGAGAAGCCCTTTCAATATTTCAATATTTCCTGGGTTTTGTGTTGCAGTATTCTTTAAGTTTTTGTTTGTTGGAAAAAATTTTTATTTCCCCTTCTATTTTAAATGATATTCTTGCTGGATAGAGTATTCTGGGTTGCATATTTTTTCCTTTGAGCACTTTAAATATCTCTTGCCATTCCCTCCTGGCCTGTAGTGTTTCTGTAGAGAAGTCAGCTGATATTCTTATGGGGGTTCCCTTGTAGGTAACATTCTGTTTTTCTCTTGCTGCCTTTAGGATCCTCTCTTTATCCCTAACTTTTGCCATTTTTATTATGATGTGTCTTGGTGTGGGTCTATTTGGGTTCAGTTTGTTTGGGGCCCTCTGTGCTTCTTGTATCTTGAACCCAGCATCCTTTAGATTTGGGAAGTTTCCAGCGATAATTTCTTCAAATATATTTTCCATCCCCTTATCTTTTTCTACTCCTTCTGGAATTCCTATTAGGCGTAGATTGGCCTGCTTTATATTATCCCATAGGTCTCTTATATTGCTTTCCAGTTTTTGGATTTGGTTTTCTGTCTGTTGACCGGATTGAGTGATTTCCATTATTCTATCTTCCATATCACTGATTCGTTCTTCTGCATTATTCATTCTGGTTTTTACTGCCCCTAGTTCGGTTTGCATCTCTGCAAATGAATGTTCTAGTTTTTCTTGGCTCCTCCTTATATTTTCTAGTTCCTTTCTGAGGGTATCTGCATTACTGTTCATATCTTCTCTTAATTCCTTCAGTATTTTCACTATTTCTCTTTTGAACTCCAGGTCTGTCAGACTGCCGAGATCTGTTTCATTGTTGACTGTTTTAGGTGAGTTCTCCTGTTGGTTTGACTGGGGGTGGTTTCTCAGCTTCTTCATCTTGCTTGTTGTTTTCTTTCTCCTGAGGGAGTTGTACTCTCCGTGATCAGGCAGTGTTTGCCTTGTCACTGCCGTGGAATATTTCCTGAGGGCTGGCGTTGTTGGTCAATCTTTTTTGAGGCAGTGTGGCTTTTCTGGAGTGTTGATGGGGCTAACAGTGTTTCTTTGAAGCAAAGGAGGGCTTCCTGAGGGCAGACAGGACTGGGAGGTCCACACCATGATGGTAGCAGATTTCACTTGGTCATGCAGAGCTTGCTCTGGTGTTTTTAGGCTGTGGGGTTCTTGCAGGGGGTTGGCAGTGTTGGGCAGCTGTTCCTCAGGAGTGCAGCACCCCCTGGGGGCTGGAGCAGCTATCTGGGTCACTGAGAACCTAAGAGGCTCTTCCCTAGGGCAGCCCAACTCAGAAGGATGGCCTGAGAATGTAGGTGGATCTTTTCACAGTCTGGCCAAGCTTGTTGCAGCTTTTCTGGGCTGCAGGGGGTCCTCCAGGGGGCTGATGGTGCTGAGCAGCTATTCCTCGCGAGTGGGGCACCCCCTGGGGGCTTGGGCGGGTAGCAGGGCCGTTGGAAACCCAAGAGGCTCCTCCCCGGGCAGTCTGACTCAGAAAAATCGTCCGAGAATTAGGCAGATCTATTCACGGCCTGGCTAGGCTTGTTCTAGCTTTTCTGGGCTGCAGGCCTTTTCTCGGGGGCTGGTGGTGTTTGGTGCCACTCTGCGGAAGTGTAGCCCCTCCAAAGGGCAAGCAGGCCTGTGCAGGGACAGCCCCTGCAGTGGTAGGCTTCAGGCAATTGTTGAGGCCAGCCCTCCTGGATGGCAGGCAGCTCCAGGTTTGGCGAGAGCATAGGGGGTGGTGGGGTTGGGGGGAGGAGATTCACTGGGAAGCACAGCTTTCAGCTAGCTAGTGGGCCTGTAAGCTTGCTGTGGTGTAGGGGGTATTCTATGGGGACCCACCCCTTTCTCCCCTCCCCAGCACGAGCACAGACCAGGCTCTTCTCCCAGGTTCCCTCTGATGTGGCTTTCCACTTCCCTGCCCCTAGAGTATTGCTCCCTTTCTCTGCGACAGCTTTGTTTTCTAGTCTCCCAGGCAGTCTCTGCCCCGTCAAATGGTTTCTAGACCTCCCAAGCAGTTTCCGCTCCACCCTGCCCCCCCCCCCCAGCCTGTTCTCGGGGACTAACCTCTGGAGCCGAGGTCTCGGTGCCCAGCCCCCACCCAGGCGTCCCCATGCCCTTCCCGGGGACCAACCTCTGGAGCTGAGGTCTCGGTGCCCAGCCCCCACCCAGGCGTCCCCCGGCCCTCTCTCGGGGACCAACCTTCGGAGGCGAGGTCTCGGTGCCCAGCCCCTACCCAGGCATCCCCAGGCCCTTTCTCGGGGACTGACCTTCAGAGGCGAGGTCTCGGTGCCCAGCCCCCACCCAGGCGTCTCAATTTTTGGTGACTGTGCCCATAGTTCAGATGGTCCGTTCGGTTCTTGATCGGCTTTTCCATGTTCCAACTTACTGCTACACTCTTCTCTGCATCTGGAGATTCCTCTGGTTCGTTTGATCTTTCCCCCGTGTAGGTGACTTTCCAGGGTGCGGGATCCCTTTCTCCTCTGCAGTTCCCTTTCGGGAGCGCCCGTCCCACTCGGATTCACCTTCTCTCACTCTCCTCTTTTCTCCCGTTCTGCCCAGTAATGTCATGAACTTATTGCCATTATTGGAGTTTAGGTTCCTCTGCCAGCGATTGGTTGCTGTTCTGTGCCAGTCATTTATTCTGTAGATGTGCTTTTTTTGTTGTGTTTGTGGGAGAGGGCGAGCGTGTCCCCCTACTCCTCTGCCATCTTGTCTGTACCACATCTTTTTAATCCATTCATCTGTTGATGGACATTTAAGTTATTTCCATGTCTAAGCTATTGTGAATAGTGCTGCTATGAACATAGGGGTGTGCATATCTCTTTGAATTATAGTTTTGTTCAGATATATACCTAGGAGTGGGATTAATGGATCATATATTTCTATATTTTGTCTCCTGAGGAACATCCGTACTGTTTTCAATAGTGGTTGTACCAATTTACATTCCTGGCAACAGTGTAGGAGGGTTCCCTTTTCTCCACATCATTTCTAGTATTTGTTATTTGCAGAGTTATTAATGATGGCCATTCTGACCAGTGTGAGGTGGTACCTCATTGCATTTTGGATTTGCGTTTCTCTAATAATTAGTGGTGTTGAGCATCTTTTCATGTGATGGCTGGCTATCTTATGTCTTCTTTGGAGAAATGTCTATTTAGGTCTTCTGGCAATTTTTCAAATGGGTTGTTTTTTGTTGTTGTTGAGTTGATGACTTGTTTGTATATTTTGGAGAGTCAACCCTTGTAAATTTCATTGTTTGCAACTATTTTCTCCCATTCCATAGGTTGTCTTTTCTTTTTGTTTTTTATGGTTTCCTTTTCTGTGTAAGTTTTGCATAGGTTTGATCAGGTCCCCTTTATTTATTTTTGTTTCAATTCTATTGCCTTGGGAGACTGACCTCATAAAATGTTTGTATAGTTTATGTCAGATAATGTTTTGCCTATGTTCTCTTGTGGAAGTTTTGCATGTCATGTCTTATGTTTAAATCTTTAAACCATTTTGAGTTTACTTTGTTCATGGTATAAGGGTGTGTTCTAGTTTCATTGATTTACATGAAGTTGTAGAATGTAAATTATTAATTGGAATTTAAAAAGCAAAATATTTTGCTCAAATATAAAAAAATCAAAGAAAATATTTAAAGGCTTTGAAAGAAGAAATATTACTATCAAGTTAGAGTCATTAATATTGTATTAAAATAATAGAATAACAAGGCTGTTTAATTTCATCTGCTGTTATTGAAATAGAATCGGCATACAATATTATGTTAGTTTGAGGTGTACTACATAGAGATTTATCATTTACACACATTGTAAAATGATCACCACCATTGGTCTAGGAACCATTTGTCCTCATATAAAGTTAGTAAAATATTATTGACTGTATTCCTTATGCTGTAGTTTTATATCTCCATGATATTTATTTTGTAACTGGAAGTTTCTGCATCTTAATACTCTTTACCTACTTTATTTACTTTCTCATCCCCTCCCTTCTGGCAACAACCATTTGGTTTTTGCATCTGTGAGTTGGTTTTAATTTTTTTTGTTTGTCTGTTTGTTTTGTTTTTTTAGATTCACATATATCCGATATCATAGAGTATTTGTCTATCTCTGTCTGACTTCTTTTCACTTAGTGTAATACCCTCTAGATGTATCCAGGGAGTAAATGTCTATTCAGGACTTTTGTCTATTTTAATTGGGTTGTTTTGGTTTTTTTTGATGTTGAGTTGGATGAGTTTTTTGTATATTTTGGATATTAACCCTTTTCAGATATATGATTTGCAAATATTGTCTCTCATTTAGTAAGCTACTTTTTTGTTATATTGATAGTTTCCTTTAGTTTGCAATTGCTTCCTAGTTTGATGTAGTCTCATTTGTTTATTTTTGTTTTTGTTGGCCTGGTCTAAGGCAACAGTCCAAAAAAATATTGTTAAGACCTATGTTAAAGAGTGTAGTGACTATCTTTTCTTCTAATAATTTTATGGTTTCAGGTCTTACACTTAAGTCTTTAAGTGATTTCAAAGTTATTTTTGTATGTGTTTGAGAAAGTGAATTTGATTTATTTTGCATGTAGCTATCCAATTTTCCCAACACAGTTTATTGAAGAGACTGTCTTTTCTCCCTCCTTTGCCATACATTAACTAACCACAAGTGTGTGGGTTTATTTCTGAACTATCTATTAAGTTCCATTGAGCTATAAGCCAGTTTTTGTTACAGTACCATGCTATGTTGATTACTGAAGCTTTGTTGTATAATCTGAAATAACAGAGCATGATACTTCCAGATTCATTCTTCTTTCTCAATATTGCTTTGACTATTTGGGATCTTTTGTGTTTCCACACAAATTTTAGAATTATTTGTTCTGGTTCTGTGAAAAATGCAATTGGTATTTTCATAGGGATTTCATTGAATCTTTAGATTGCCTTCAGTAATATGGGCATTTTAACAACATTATTTCTTATAATCCATGAGCACAGTAAAATTTTCTATGCACTTGTGCTTCTAAAGTTTCTTTCATCAATGCCAAAAAGGTATTGGAATATGAGTCTTTCACCTCCTTGGTTAGATTTATACAGGATAACTTATTTTTTTTGATGCAATTTTAAATGGGACTTTTTTTTAAAATTTCTCTTCCTGGTAGTTTGTTATTAGTGTATAGAAGTTAAACAGATTTCTGCATATAAATTTTATATCCTGAGTTAGCTAAATTCATTTATTAGTTCTAACAGTCTTTTGATGTTTTTTGGGGGGAGATTTCTGTATATAGTGTCATGCCTTTTGCAAATAGTGATAATTTTATTTCTTCCTTTCCTATTTGAACTAGTTTATTTCTTTTTCTTGTCTGATTACTGGACCAAGGACTTCCAACACTAGGTTGAATAAAAGTGGCAAAAGTGGGCATCCTAGTCTGATAACTGCAAAATTTCTACCATATCTGAGTCTGATTTTGATACTTTCTCTGTCTCTTCAAATTATATTGTCTCTTAGCATTCCTTGTAATTTTATACTTATAGCCACACATGATGAGCTGAATAAAAATAATTGAGATAATTAGATGTTTAGTGTGAGACTTTATTTTTATCTGACTAGGAGTCAAGCCATGTTTACTGTTTGCTCTAGTTATGGTTGCCAGAGGTTAGAATATTTTCTGATTTCCTTGTTTTGCCTCCAGAGTAATTGTTGGGTTTCCTTAGAGACTTCTTCTTAAATAGATCTAAAATGTGCAGTTCTTTCCACTGCAGTCCCTTTTACTGCCAAGGAGCACTATTATATAGATAAAGTAAGAAAAGAGGGAAGTGTTCATAGTCTGATGATCAGTCTCAGTCCTTTAGTGACCCTGAGTCTCACTTCTGGGCTGTAACATTCACATGTTTTCTCAGCTCTCCCCTTCTTAGGTATGACAAGAAAGTTTCAGGAGACTGGAGTTGGGTATATCCTTTCTCCCAGATTGATTACTCTGGCAAAATAATTTCCCTTGAGGTCAGGCCTTGTTAAGAACAACAGAATTCTCTTGGTAGTACTTTAGAATGGCAATTCTTCCCCCCCACACACACACCTCCCATTGGAAGCACAAAGGGATTTTTCTTACATATTCACTGTAAGAATCTGGAGGAATTCCTGGAGGTAAAACATAATGAAAGTATAGGTGATTCTCTAAAATCCCTCCCTACCAGGTAGGCCTCCAGCATTTTGTCAATTATAGTTTGTTTCTTTATCCTGGAACTGGCTCTAGCAATGCTTTCTGCTCCTGAGTTTCTGTTCTACTAAGCTATAATTCTTTTTTTCTGCCTTATTGTCTCTCCAATTTTGGGGGAGCAGTTTTCCCTGTTACCTCAATCTAAAAAAAAGTTGTTGATTTTCAGTTTGCCCAGCTTTTATGTTTATGAAGAAGGAAGCAATGACTTTTAAGTTCCTTACCCACTGAGCCAGAAACCACAAATCTTGTGATTGTCTTAAGAATGAAAGAAAATATGAATACCTTTAATAAGGAAAATAGATTAATTTTCCTTCATTCATGAAATTTGTCTTTTTAAAAACTGATTTTCTAGAAGTTCCTATTGTGCCTCAGCAGGTTAAGAGACTGGCTAGTATCCATGAGGACACAGGTTAGATCCCTGGCCTCACTCAGTGAGTTAAAGGATACAGCGTTGCTGTGAACTGTGGTCACAGACATAGCTTGGATCTAGCATTACTGTGGCTATGGAATTGGCTGGCAGCTGTAGCTCTGATTAGGCCTGTAGCCTGGGAACTTCTATATGACATGAGTGTGGCCCTAAAAAAGAAAGCAAAAAAACCCCAAGCAAACAAACGAACAAAAAAAAACTGATTTTCTTATTCTAATTAAGCTTCTAAGGTATCTTACCTGGAAAGATTGTTCTATTTTCCAGAGTTGCTTGAGGACTTCATGGAATTGCTTAAAAGATGCCAGATATGTTGGCAGTTAGATTCTCCACTAGCATGTAGAAATTTTTTTTTAATTATCAATTATCTTGTATACAGAAGTATAACAGCTGCTATAATAGCCCATGTAATCTGTTAAAATATTTCAAATTATTGGGAATATGCAAGCTTTGAATTTCTGAATATAAAACCTGAAATAGCAAAATTTAATACAAAGCATTTTCTTACTGAACTAATTTGTAGCATTTCTCTTCACATTAGGTGTGTTAACCTCAAGTTCCCTTCAGTGTCATCCTTTTTCAAATACATCTTCAGAAAGATGCTGCACTCTTTCTACATTCCATTTAAGCTATTTTTAAAACTCTTACTAATTACATTGTCATATAAAATATTAACTCAGCTGCATGTTTATGAGATTAAAGAAAATTAATACCACTGCATTTAATATTAATATTATGACAAATATTATTTGCTTGATAATGAAAAGTTACTTGAGATGTGAATATCACCTGCTATTTATTCTTTATTTCTGAGAATTGATTTTTGGTACATAATATTAAAGACCCAAACTCTCAGATTCTTTTAATGTTTAGAGCTGTGACAATCTCTGAAAAGCTGATAATTAGTTTAGATTGTTCTTTCAGCGGATTTAATTGTAAAAGTGAATCAAAG
This sequence comes from Phacochoerus africanus, assembly GCF_016906955.1. Lineage (NCBI taxonomy): Eukaryota > Metazoa > Chordata > Mammalia > Artiodactyla > Suidae > Phacochoerus > Phacochoerus africanus. The sequence goes on along the minus strand of NC_062545.1, from coordinate 45,997,131 downwards.
TGCTAAAGTACTTATTCTGAAATTCAAATGCTCTGTCAAAGAATTTAAGTGACAGAATGTAATTTATTGAATGTCCTAGACTTGCTTGCTGAAAAACATAAGACAAGTGCTCTCCCTCTTTTTAGCTTGATCAGGACTGCTCTTTTCTTCCTCAGTAAATGAATTTCTACCAAACAAAATGGATCCATACATAAAATGATGACTGTCAATGGCTCATGCTCATTACATTTTACAAATGATAGTCGTCAATAAAATTGTTGATTGTATTCTTGAAATTAAAACACAGATCTTTATGTAGTGTAGAGGTTGTATTCTAGTAAACAAAATGGAAAAGGAAGAACTACTTTCTAAATGAGAAAAAGTGTTGAGTTCTACCAATACAGTCTATTTGCAATTCCTGATTTTTAAATGTCATCTTCAAAATAGACCTAAAAACCAGGCACAAGATAACAAGACAGACCATTTGGTTTTAGGTTTGCTTATGGTTCTGATTCTTATTTTATCATGATATAAAGTGATTGATGTTGTTGATGAATATTTACAATGTTCAAGATGCCCTGACACATCCTATTAAATAATTAAATTTTATTGTCTCTCTATAGGAAATATATAAACAAAAGCACAATTCTTTGATAAACTCATAATAATTTTTTACTTAAGAAGGATTTTTTTATTGCTTTTGACATTTATTCATATTTGAGCTCAAGTTATTGATATTTTAGATCAGTCAGACACATCCTTTGGCCACTCACCATAGCAAAGTACTTGTAAATTGTGAAAAAAAAAATGCACACATACTATTCTTATATTCAAATTAAGGAAAAAGGGACAGATCCATAAGCAAACACTTCTGTGAAGGCACAGAAAAACAGCAATAATACTCCTTTTAAAGGCAATTTAATGCTTTGCTTTAATATATTTTGAGCATATTTTGAACGCAGATCCCCACAATAATGCAAAAGCATATTGATTTCAATCTCTCATCCAAGAGTTTTCAGCTGAGTGCACTAAACAAATGTGTATGGGATATGAAAAAATCTGGAAACTATCTGGTTCATTCCAGAAACTATCTGCTGAGGGAAATGAAGACATTAATCAGGACAATGTGGTTGTAATATTAAAAGTAATAAGGCTATTGTCAAATCTGAGCAAAGTACTTATTAGAAAAGCTTTCTCAAAGGAAAAAAATTATGGCTTCCCCCCAGGGGTTAGAAAGGTATCTCTAAAAGTGCCAAGACTTCCTCTTCCTATCCAACCTGAAAGCCCGCCCGCCAGAGGAACTGCCCAGTACTGCTCATGAGAATGCTACCTCTGCAACAGTTAGAACAAAGGCTCCTCTGCTGCTTAGGACCTGTTTCACCGTAAGCTACATACCTCTGTTGGGATATGTTGTAAGCATTCTAAGCAACACAGTGACTTAATCTTTTGTAAGCCCAGGGATGTGATATTGGAGGAGGAAATGTACGTATTTAAACACAACTTAACCAACTAAAGAGGAAGTTCTGTATGTTAAATAAATATAATTTATAATGGGCAAATATAGTTTAATATTTTCAGAAGTAGAATATTGAAAATAACACTGTGTCTTGAGTTTTATACAATAGATTTATGGCACAGTTATTATGTACAATTTAAATATCTCAGAACAGTGTTTTTTTTTAATTGGTGAATGAAGTGTAGTAAAATTGTAACTACTCTCTAGATATTTAGATATCATGGGTAATGGTTGTCCACCTCTCATCTTTATGCATCTATTTCTTCTTTAAACATGGTTAGTGTAGTAATGTTCATATTTGATAATAATAGAATATTCTTGGTGTTGTATATTGCCTCAAGTGAGAATAGCCTTAATATTTTAGATCTCAATTAGATGGAAAGTTCTTTGAGCCTCAGTTTCCAAATCTATGGCATGAAGGAGTGGATGTGGTGACTGCTGAGTCATACGTAAGAAAACATTATTAGTACATTGAATAGTTGGAAATGGGATGTTAAATGCCCACACTTATAAGTTGGCATTCTTTCCTCTACAACTTAACTTTTATTCATTTATTATTAAGATAAATGCCTCTATGTTATATTGGTAGGGGCAGAAGATACTATTGACTTACTTTCCAAAATAAAATCCTGGCTGGATTTCAAAATCCACCCCTTGGCCACCCTACTATGGACATCCTCCAGCAGAGTGATGTATTTGTTACAATTAATGAACAACATTATCTAATTCCCGAGGTCTGTAGTTTACATCTGGGTTCATTCTCTTTGTTTATATTCTATGGGTTTTGAAAAACAAATAATGACACGTATCCCTCATTATAGTCTCATAGAGAGTATTTTCATTGCCCTAAAAATCCTCTGTGATCCACCTGTTTATCCGTCCCTCCCCTCTTAGTCCTAGAAATCACTGATCTTTTTATTATCTCTTTAGTTTTTCTTTTCTAGAATGTCATATCGTTGGAATCATACAAAGTCTAGTCTTTTCAAATGGACTTCTTTCACTTAGTAATATACATTTATGTTTCTTCCATGCCTTTCATGGTTTGATAGATCATTTCTTTTTAGTGCTGAATAATTGTCCATGGACTGGATGTACCACAGTTTATCCATTCACCTAGTGAAAGACATCTAGCATTTATGAACAAAGCTGTTATAAACATCCATGTGCAGGTTTTCATGTTTTCCTAAGGTTTCAATTCATTTGTGTAAACACCTAGGAATGAGCAATTGCTAAATCATATAGTAAAAGTATATTAAGTTATGCAAGAAACTGCCAAATTGTCTTCCAAAGCATAGTGCCATTTTGAATTTTCTTAAACAACTAGGTTGCATTTTATATATATTTTTCACAGAAATTGTCAGAACTGTAATCCATCAAATCCATTATTTGTGTGGCTAAGGGTTTAATGTGTGACCCAACCCTCCTAACCCCCCCTTGCCTTCCTCTTCCCTCTATGCTGCTTCTTTCCCTTCCAATATGCTCCCGAAGACGGGAACCATGCACACCTAGTTTACCTCTATTCTTCAGGTTGGTGCCACACAATAGATTCTAAATAAACCTTTATTTATCAAATTAACAAGAACATGGATGTGACTATAATTTTTGGAGTTTAATTAGTCATATAATACATTTGAAATTCAGAGGTTATTGGATGCAATGCCGTACATCATTAAAGATAAAAAGAATTCCTTTCTACAATAAAGGTGGAAGTGACTTAAAACATCACTTGATCCATAAACTACCAGCAAAATTAGTTCTTATTTGTGAAGCGTTAACTATTTGCAAGGGCAAATGATTTAGATGTGTTACCTCATTTAATGTTGTTTAAACAAATTTGTGATGTAGAATCATACAGATAAGGGAATAGACTCAGAAAGTTTGAAACACTTATCCATAGCTGATCTCTGTTAGAATTACACTTGTCCAGTAAATCCAAATCCTATACACATAAATACTAGGTCAGAAAGATTTTATTCTGCATTCAAGCGGATCTTTTCACTCTAAGCTATGCTCATATTTCTCTTGTCAAAGCAGTCTTCACTAAAAAGGACTTAACTCATATAATTCCTTCCAAAATTCTTTATATTTTTATTCCAAAATTTCCTATTTCACATGGTTCTTATGTTCTAACAAATGGAACTGTGCATTTTACACCTGCCAGTTGATTCTATAAATAATTAAATGAAGGCCGGGCAGCAGGAGGAAATACAATAACCCACATCTACTGCATTACTTTGATGGAAAAAACCCACCTCTCTGGTTCCCTGCTTTTTCTGGCATTGCCTCTGAGAAACAGCAGGATTTTAGTGCTTCCCTTGTGGCTGCGGAGTCTTTTTTTATTCATACTCAACGCACCTGGTTTAGCTCCCCCCCCCCTTAATTAAAAATAAATGAAACCAAGAAAAGAGTGGATCTACAGGGAAGAATAGACCTGTTGCTCCTCCCTCTCCATGTGTCTCAGGGGCTCTGAGTTCAGCTCAGCGTATTTTGCTTCCTGCATGTGATTTGTTTTCGGTGTTAGATGGTGCCCTTGGACCAGAGTGCTTGATTTGTTTTGTCTTACTTTCTGTGAGTGTTTTCATGTCATTTGCACTTGCATTTCCCAAGTAAGGGGATGGTTGTATGCATATGCTCAGAATTTGAAGATCAGCATCCATGCATTCTAACTGTAAACCTAACCCACTTCAATCTGAAGTGAGAAAATTAACATGTCCTGGCAGAGTATGTTATAGAAAAGAAATAGGCTTGGTAGTGTTCAGAGGCAATCCTGTTTAATGTTTTAAAATGTAGGCTTAAGGGGAATTCCCATTGTGGCACAGTGGTTAACAAATCCAACTAGGAACCTTGCTCAGTGGGTTAACGATCCGGCATCCGGCATTGCCGTGAGCTGTGGTGTAGGTTCCAGACACAGCTCGGATCCCACGTTGCTATGGCTCTGGTGTAGGCCAGCAGCTACAGCTCTGATTCAACCCCTAGCCTGGGAACCTCCATATGCCACAGGAGCGGCCCAAGAAATGGCAAAAAGACAAATAAATAAATAAAATTTAAAAAAATAAAATGGAGGCTTAAATGATTAGTGTTTTGATGAATCACTAACATGTGTCATGCACACAATTGTGGCTGTTTTGGTTGGTATAGAAGAGCATCTCAATGAGAGAGATAATAGATAAATAAGTGATATTTACTAACTACTGTTTTTTGATAGAGTTATATAGGCATGATGCTATAGGTGACAAAATAGTGATAAAATAATGATCCAGAGCACAACCTGATTAGGTTACTTGGCTCAAGGATAGTTCCAGTAAGAGAGCAAGCCTGAATAACGTGGGCGGAGAGTGTGAGTTAAGTTGAAGCTTCTTCACAGGGAACAAGTGTAGAAGGTTCCAAGTTCTTTCCTAGCAATACATACCGAAGGATGTGAGGGTGCATTACTAAAAAGACAAATTATTGCACATATTCTAGCACTTATTTAGGACTTAATAGAATTACTTGAGATGAGGTTTAAGGAATTCAAACAAGAGGAGATAAAACTTGAATAGAAACAACTATAACAGATTAGAAAGAGGTAAGTCCATGTAGTGTAAAGTGATAGATAAGGATTATAGAGATTCAAAGGATGCTGACATTATTTCCACTGTGGGAATTAGGAAGTAAATCATGAAATTTGTGTCTTTTCTCCTGAACAATGAACACTATGACTGAGGAAAGATACCCTTAACTATATAGGTATATGGTAGTAAGAAACAAAGTTTTCACTTTCTACTTGTCAACTCTCAAAAGGCAACTGGGGACTCCTGGGTGTTCAGACTGGTGAATCTATAGTATCTGCCAGTTTCATCTATTCTTTCTGAAATAGTAGGTTAGCCATGGACATTTAACTTCTGAGGTATTTCAGTGGTTCTTTTACTTGGACATACTTAGTGTTCTGCAGTAGATATCAAATTCTTATAGGACTGGAGATTTAGAAACAGTGTCTTCAGAGAAATCTTTAACATGCTTAACTTCAATGCAAGGGGATCTAGAAACCAGAGTTTAGAAGATGCTATTGGTATTAGGACCTCAGGCATTTAGTTGTATCATTCACACTGTTAATTTGCACTTTTAATGATTATGATAATTATTAAGGGATTCTGATATGATGGCTGACAGTGTAGATTTTCAAGATTGTTATGGTGAATTAAATTAAATCAAATATAAATAATTTAAGTTTAATTCAATACCACGATGTTTCCAACATGAACGGTGCCACCAATCAAGCTTACAACTTTAAAATTCAAACTATTGCTGCTTTTAAAGCCCAATATCTATAAATATAGTTAAAGCATAAGATCACTTGGGCCTTGTTGATTAGGACCACAAAGATGAAAAATAATTTCATACAACTGAATTAATTCATTATGGAAACTTGAGGAATTACTATTTACTTAAAATTTGGTGACACCTTATTTATGTGCATCTTATATCAAAATATGTTCATTGCTATATAGGTTGTTTTATTTCTAAAACCTGATGTGGATTTTTAATTTTATTTTTTATGTGAAAACAGTAGGAAAGTATTCAGAGCAAATTTATTACAAAGGAAGATTTAGTTCAATCTTTTTATAACTCCAAAAAGTATATATATATATATGTATATATACACACACACATATACATATATATTTAATACAGGTGTAGTTACTAATACAGAAAAGGGGGAAAGGCTTAAATATTTTCATTGTAAATGTATTAGAAATGTATAATTTATATACCTTGTTCTGAGTAATTTGTATGCATAATCAATTTTCAAATGCATATCTATTTCTCAAATTTTGGTTTCATTAATAATTAGAATTTGGTTCTCAAATTAAGGACCTTTGTACTCCACAGGCCTTTTTTTGCCACCTGTGAACTTCAGTAGAAACCAAGTAGTATGAAGATCTTGTCCTAAAATTCAGTTCAGTATGTCTAATTAATTTGGGTTGACCAGACCAAAGGCTCTTGGTCTTCAACTCATCAGAACTATTACTGTCTTCTTTCAACCCAATGTGAAGGAACCTTGTATAGTCCAAGACCCCAATCTCCCCAAAAGTGCCCTTTACTAACCTCTATCTTACACACTAAAGCCAGACACTTATGGACTATATTGGCTTATGGACTATTTTGGCTCTTAAAAGATATATACTACTGGGAGTGCAAAATACGTCAGGCAGTAATCCAAATATGATAGATAATAGACACAGTTAAAGTCTACACAATATTTCATGAAAGCTCAGTAGTGATATCAGTTAATCCTTGAACAACATGAGTTTAAACTGAATGGATCCACTTACACAGCATTTTTTTGTTTGTTTGTTTGTTTCTTTGTTTCAATAGTAATTACTACAGTACTGTGTGGTCTACAGTTGGTTGGACTAGAGGATGCTAAACCCTGGATATGGAAAAACCGATGAGATATAAGCAGATTTTTTTGGCTGTGTGAAGGGTTGGCGTTACTAATCCCCACATTGTTCAAGGTCAACTGTATTTTTAAAAAATGAAGGAGCATAGTAGAGAATGCTGAGTATACAGCTATGAGAATACTGAGCTGAATCAAAAGGCTGAGTACCTAGGTTACCTGGGTTCAAGGTGGGAATATGTGGCAGAGTAGAATTCATGAGGGAAAGCAACACATGTGGAATATTAATTAGCATAACACATGTGAGGAAGTGGTAACAAATGAGAAATTGTCAGTGGCTTTGCATGCTAGGCCAAATCATTTCTACTTTTTCCTAGGAAAAGTGGTAAGCAACTGATGAATTTCTATGCTGAGGAATGACCTGGTCGGATTTTGTTTTGTTTTATTTATTTATTTATTATTATATTTTATGGCCACACCCACAGCATATGGAGGTTCCTGAGCCAGGGATTGAATCAGAGCCACAGATGCACCCTATGCTGCAGCTGAAGCAATGCTGGATCCTCTAACCCCCTGCACCAGGCTGATTAAATCTATGCCTCCATAGTGATCCCAGCCTCTGCAGTCAGATTCTTAACCCACCATGCCATAGTCGGAACTCCTCAGATTTTATTTTAAAATATAGCCTGGCACATATTCCATCAGGACAAGAAGCAATGAAACTGTCTTTCCATTAGCTGTATCTCCCCTCTTGGACTTGCTAAGCACCCATAAAAACTCACTCAGTGTTCTATTTTCCTTAGTACTCAAAGCCCAGATGTTATCTCATACAAGTTTAAGTGTGGTATAGAGGCTATTGCTAAGTGACTTTGATCTTACTTAACTTTCCAATATTTAAAGTTTCAAAGAATTTACTCATTCTCTCCATCCCATCTTTATTTAGCAGCATTAAGTATTCCTTAACAAGACACCTTGGAAAAGGGAGAAATTAATTTTCTCAAGTGTAGAAGATACAAATAGGAAGTAGAATAGTACCAGTAGAAAATAGAATAGCACCAACTGTATTTTTCATCTGTCACCTCTAATCTCAAGACTGATTTTTACATGATTTGGGCCCTTATTTATCAGAGGAAACTTAATCACCCTTTAAGTAAAGACTGAGGGGAGAGATAGGAAGTATGAGGGAAACCACATATCTCAGAAGATAGCAGTTGATTCTGTTCAGTATTGTTGAGAATTTGATTAAAAAGAAGAGCCCAAACTATGCTTTGAATTTAACAGCCTGGTTGTATTTCTGGAAATTTATGAGAGTATTTTCAGTGACATTATGACATGACATATGTCTTAGAATGGCTTGAAAAAAGAAGGGAACACATGAGAGATGGGGCCAATTTCTCTCCCAAAATGTGTGACTAGAAGGGGAAAAGAAACAGGGGATTAGCTATATAAGAATGTCTCTTCAAAATAATGTTATCTTTTAGTTTTTACCAACAAATGTTTACTAACTGCCAACTACCTGGTACCATAGATCTTTCCAGCCCTGGCCATTCAGGAGAACATGGAACAATCATAATCCGCTGCATAGTGGCACTTTTAGTTTACTGGTAAAGACCTGGAAGTTAAATTGGTATACAGTCATACAATTCACAATCCTGATGATTGGCAGGGACGCTATGCATTGCTTTTTATGTAGGAAGTTCTAGAAAAGCAAGAAATAAAAGTACTTATCTAGCCCAATTGTTTAAGCATGGAAGTATGTCAATATTAAATATTCTACAGAAAAGCATTTTTAAGGTTGGGTCTCTGATCATTAATATAGATTTTTTATTATTATGCTTCAATCTTATCAATCTTCAGAATAATATTTCTGCTTTCCTCTTGACAGCTACTTTACCTTTCATCTGCCATTCAAGTTAGATTAACTACATACAGAAATCTGCCTCATATTGTTGTTTATAGGTCAGCAATGCTGAACTGGTGTCTTAACCAGAAAAATAGAGACCACATCTAGCATTACCCTCTATTAGAGAGAACTGGTAATAGAGGTGAGAGAAGATCTGAGATCCAATCAGGAGATAAAGAGGGAAACAGGGATTAGCCACAGCATGAAACCACTGCAGGCTTGCTGGGAAGACAGGGAGGAGGCATTATCCAGGGAACAGGGCATCTGGAGGATACAGGAATGGGAGCAGAGAATAAGTATGCTGCCTGAGACCCCCACCTGCACACGGAGACAGGAGGGAAGATGTCTAGGTTTTGTTCCTTCTACTCTCTCCTGGAACCCTAGTGCCTCCCATTGGTGGAAGCCAGCTTATGAGGAACCCAGGAAGTGTAGCGTTCAGGGTGCAGGGCTTCTCCCAAAGCCTGAAGGCATGGCAGAGGAAGGGATCTGAGGGTACAATGGCCCAGGACAGACTCAAACATAAATTACCACCCTTGTCAGCTAGTGATGACAGCACTCTAACACACACTGACTTGCATCCTAAGTACCACCTCCAGCACTGGAGAGGACCAAGCATCTTGGTGTTTAGTGGTTGAGGTAGGTGTGACAATGTATCAATTTTCTATTGCTGCAGAACAGATTACTACAAATTCAGCAGTTTAAGACAATCCCCATTTATCAGCTGTAGTTCTGTATGTCAGAAGTCTCCCTGCAGGGCTGCATTTGTAGGCCTCTCAGCTCAGGCTGAGATCAGTGAGTCAGCTGGGCCAAGTTATCCTCAAAAGATTGGGTGAAAATCTACTTTCAGGCTCATTTCTGCCTTTAGCAGCATTCAATGCAATGATGAGTGCTGCTTGTAGGTTTAAGTTCCCCATGACCAGACAAGCTCCAGTTGGAAGCTACTTTCAACTCCCGGAGGCCGCATGAACTTTTCCATGTGACTCCCTCTACCTTTATTTTATTATTTTTTTTAATTTGCAATGTTTTGTTCTTTCTTTTAAAAAAAATGCTTAAAATTTCTATTTGTGATATAGTTGATTTGCAATGTTTATTAGCATCATGTTTACAGCAAAGTGGATTTTATATATACAAATCCACTCTCCCTCAATAGATTATTAGAGAACATTGAGTAAACTACCACGTGCTATACAGTAGGTTTTTGTTACTTATCTTTTTTATGTATAGTATTGTGTATATATTAATCCCATCTTCCCAATTTATCCCTCTATCTTTAAACCAGCAACACGGCTCAACTCCTTGTTATATGTAAATCCCTGGCTTCCTCCTCTAAGTACAGCCAAAGAAAATTATGCTTTTAAAAGCCTTCCGTAATCCCTCTTTCTTAAGGTCAAAGGTATCCTGTAACATGACCTAACCTAATCATGAGGTAAAATCCATCGTATATTTTTAAAATTTACTTTTTGAAGTATAGATGATTTACAATGATTTATCAATTTCTACTGCACAGCAAAGTGATTCAGTTATACATATATATTACTTTTCATATTCTTTTCCATTAAGGTTTAACAAAGAATATTGAACAGAGTTTCCTGTGCTATATAGTAGGATCTTTTTTACCCATTCTATAAATAATAGTTTGTATCTACTAATCCCAAACTCCCAATCCATCCCTCTCCTATCCTCATCCCCCTTGGCAACCACAAGTCTGCTGCCTGTGAATCTGTTTCTCTTTCGTAGATAAATTAATTCATGTTATATTTTAGATTCCACATATAAGTGATATCATATAGTATCTGTCTTCCATCATATATTATGCTGGGCCTATACACTGGTAGGGGGGAGAGTGGAGAGTAAGGAGTTTGCTAGGTAGGAAAACTTGAGGGCCATCTTAGAAAGTATAATTCTGCCTACCACAGACAAAATAGTATAAGTTTCAACTTGTAATTTCCCCACTTATCTAACTAACAAATTATGGGAAAAGTATACTACCTAAATGTAAACTATTAGTTATTAATCTTGTGAGTGGACAGTCACATATATGATGAGACCTGAGAATTTTATGCAGCAAATTTATGCAGTGAAATTTTTATAGAATTGGAACTGATGTAAATGTTGCAAAAGTTTGCCAGAAAGTAGAGATTATTTACAGAGAACTAGAGTTCAGTGAACCTTTCCTAAGGAAATGTAATTCCAATTAGGATAAGTTGAAAATTTCACTGACAACAAACTTGGGAAGAGTTTATTGCTTCTTTGAACTATAATTGATGGGGCAACTAAGCCTATACTTAGAAACTGATTTTCTTGGTTATTTTGTCTTGGTTCCTGTGCCTGATGTTTTCTTCATAATTAATTCTACAAGGAACCAATTTAGCATACCAATCATCTGAAGTGTTTCTTCTAATTATCAAAAAATGTTTCATTTAAAGAAGACAAATATTACTCCAAGCACATTTTCAAAGATCATCAAGCTACAAGTGGGTAAATACAATGTTATAGGCTGGGGTAATTTGTGAGTGTGTGTGTGTAATGGCTTCCATCATGGCTGTGTGACCTGTGAGTTGCACAAGAACCTTCTATTTGAAGAACCCTCCAACCCACCCACCCCCCACCACACACGCACACATATACATGCACACACATGGGCCAATGTTCTGCTGACATCGACTTGAATATTAAATCATTTTTCAACAAGGGGATTATATTTTCATTTGTGCTCATCTCCACAAATTATGTACACATTTGGTTATATAAATAACAATTTATATTAATAATGTATATTTCAATAGTGTTGGAAAAATTCAAGCTGTAAATTAAATTATTTCAGTAAACTTTAAGGAGTAAATGTGGCCCACCTGTTCAGATGAAAATAGATTAATCCACAGAATGAAGTTGATGTGAAACTGATTGTGACCACAGGGATTTTTATTTATGTTGTTATTTGCTATATTACATATGCATCACTTCAAGTTGAAAACAAGGGCGAAGTACAACGTTACATCTTCAAATGTTAACTGTCAATAGAATGAAAAATGATCCACTGGGTTATAAACTCATTTCAGTAAGAAACACTGTTTTGCCCAGATCTTAATATCTTGTTGGTTATCATAAAATTTAATTTATAATGATGTTTATTAAGCAAGCTGAAAAGAATGTTTTGATTTTTCATCAAACATAACTGTAAGAGAGAACTTTTCAAAGCAAGTGTTGAAGATACAGCAAGAGGCAAAAGTAATATAGCATAGTGATTGTGAGTGTGGGTTCTTAGTCCTCATTGCCTGCATATGAATCCTGGCTCTGCGATTTCCTAGCTCTGTGACTAGAGAATTAGGGAGAATAGCTATGGTTTCTTTTAGATCTTACTTTCTTAATTAATTGAAATGATTTAAGGGTAATTTTGCTTCAAAAGAGGCTCATATTTTCAGATTCCTAATTAACATTCATATTTGGGTAGCTTATAAACTTCTCAAATTTAAAGTATTTAAGTAGAAATCTGGATCTACCTCCAGCCTCTAACTGGTCCTCACCAGTGTTCTTCAAATTAGTGAATGGCAGGTCTACTCACCCCACTAATAGGAGCCAAAACCTAGGAATCATATACCAAGCTTTTCTTCTTATTCCAGACATCAATCTGTCAGCATTTATCACAGGCTTTGCCTTTCAGGTGTCTCCTGAAAGTAGCTTCTCTCTCTGCAGTCACTACTTTCATTCCAAGCCGGTCTATTTCTATCTCTCATTAAGATTTTCCAACTGGCATCCCAGCTTCCATTCTTTCCCCTATCCAAACTCCCTTGACAGTCTGTTATCTACATTGTATTAAATAATCTTTTCATAATAGAGGTAAGACCATATCATGTTCTACTTTTAAGTGTGAAATATTCCAGTGCCTTCCAGCACTCTTAGAATTAATCCCAAGTTCAAGAACAAATAAACAAAAAAAATCATCCCATACAATCTCTTTGCTGGCCATGTCGATGACTGTACTTCTGTCCACTGAGGGCTTTCCCTATTCTTTTTGCCTACATGGCCCATCTTGCTGTTGCTCAAATATATGAAGCATGTTCTTGCTTTGGGGCCTTTGTACTACCATTCTTTTAGCTTTGAATACTCTTGCCTCAGATATCAGATGTGTTCATTCAAGTCCCTGATCAGAGAAGGGTTCTTTGCCACTCCATCCAAAATAGCCCTTCCTTTTTTTCCCTCATTGTTTATCTTGAAAAATTTTGTCTTTAAACCAATTATTAGTAATTAGTATTAATTAAATAATTCAGGAGTTCCCATCGTGATGCAATGGAAACTAATCCAACTAGGAACCATAAGATTGCAGGTTCGATCCCTGACCTTGCCCAGTGGATTAAAGATCCGGCATTGCCGTGAGTTGTGGTGTAGGTCACAGATTCGGCTCGGATCTGGCACTGCTGTGGCTATGGCATAGGCTGGCAGCTACAGCTCCAATTAGACCCATAGCCTGGGAACCTCCATATGCCACTGGTGTGGCCCTAGAAAGACAAAAAAAGACCAAAAAAAATTAAAATTCTTTTACTAAAATATGAACTGCATGATGGGAGGACTTTTGCTTATTTTGTTGACTAGTTCACTCCCAAAACTTACAACAGTCACTGACACTTAGAAATTTACCAATAAATATTTGTTGAGCAAAGACATAAAGGACTACACAATGTCAATTAAAAAGTGGATGATGATATTCCCATAAAGCTTTGACTCAAAAGGTCCTATTTGCATTGTTTTCCTTAAAAAAGATTCAAAAAGAAAAACATTTTTTTAAGTTCATGAAATGTTGTAGAAATGACCATGGATTATCATCATCTTGGCATATTAAGTTTTGGTAAATATCAGTGAATAAAACATTATAGAACAGTAGGCACTCAATACCTTTTTTTTTTTGTCTTTTTAGGGCCGTGCCAATGGCATATAGAGGTTCCCAGGCTAGGGGTCCAATTGGAGCTGTAGCCGCTGGCCTACACCACAGCTACAGCAATGCCAGATCTGAGACATGTCTGCAACCTACACCACAGCTCACCGCAACGCTGGATCCTTAACCCTTGAGCAAGGCCAGGGATCAAACTTGCATCTTCATGGATGCTAGTCAGATTCATTTCTGCAGAGCCATGATGGGAACTCCTCAATACATGTTTGATAAAAGAATGAATGAATGAATGAAGATGTATTGGCCAAACAAGTTACTATAGTAGCCACAAAGTTAAGAAAGAAATATACAGTAAAGGTCTAATGAAAAAGAAGTGTTCAATCATCCATGAGGTGCTTTATTTATTTTTATTGTAGCTAACAAAGAATACTATTAGAAAGACCAGATGAGGTAAAGATTGATATATTAGTAAGAAAAATGCTAGCTGCTATAACAATAATCTCCAAACTTTTAATATATTAATATAATATAAATTTATTTTTCATTCACAATAAGTCCAAGTGAATGTTTCTGATTTTAGATCGCCACCTTCAAGTAGAGATTTAGGAATTTGGACTGCTTATTTTTTGTGTCTCTCCATCTTTAACATGAGTTTTCAGAGGTCCACACTGAGGAGAAGAGGCTAGAGGTTCACACATAGTATATTCACACATCCTTGCTTACAGGTAAATCACAGAATCACAGGTAAACACAAGAGTGAGTGAGACACATAATCCAAGAGGAAAGGGGAGACACTTCATCCAAGAGGAGGAGGAAATAGACTTAATGAATATGTGGTAAACTTTCCCATACAATTTGGAGGTTTTTTTTTTTTTTTTTTTTGGCCACACCTGCAGGATATGGGATTTCCCAGGCCAGGGATCAAATCTAAGCCACAGCTGTGACCTGTGCCACAGCTGCTGCAATGCTGGATCCTTAACCCTCTGTGCCATAGTGAAAACTCTGGAATTTAACTAAGGAAAATATGAAAGTTTCTCTAGGATAAATTGTGTCAGTATATACATGTGTGTGTGTGTGTGTGTGTGTGTGTGTGTGTGTAGGCCGAGGGAGAAAGTTCAAACAATTAAAATCTATTTTGAAGAACATTTAATAATTTAAAAAGTATGATTTAAGTTGCTAGTACTTGGAAATAGAGAGTTCCTGTTGTGGCTCAGTGGTTAACGAATCCAAGTAGGAAACATGAGGTTGCGGGTTCATCCCTGGCCTCGCTCAGTGGGTTAAGGATCCAGTGTTGCTGTGAGCTGTGGTGTCAGTCGCAGACGTGGATTGGCTCCCACCCACATTGCTGTGCCTCTGGCGAAAGCCGGCAGCTACAGCTCTGATTAGACCTCTAGTCTGGGAACCTCCATATGCCACAGTGTGGCCCTAGAAAAGACCAAAAAAAAAAAGAAGAAAGAAAAAAAAAAGGAAATATAACAAGTTATTTTCTATTAAGTGCAAAACTGGGAAAATAAATTCAGCTTTGAGATTTAAACTCTAAAAATAGCACATGATCAATGTGTACCTTGGCGTGCAACATAGGAAAGAGGAAGTATGGCTTCCTGGATGCTGGACCTAAGTGACCTGGAAAATTGATGTATTAGTATATTAACAATATAAAGGTCCATATTATTAGAGAACATATAAGCATCATAGAAATGTTGGCTACACCATTGTAGAGTTGTCTAATAGGTAGTTAACTTGATTCAGTGATATATCAGTAAATATCAAGTATTAAGGATCATTCTTATGGCAATATCTTTGTCTGAAGTTGTTAAACTTCAAAACTCTAGTGTTATTTGTTCTGATCTAAAGCACATCAAGGAAATCTGTGATTCATGTGTAGTTCTGCTGACAGGGAAAGAACTTGTTGATCACAAGGCCTTTGAGGATCCCTTAATCCTGTGGTGGTGATTTCACAACGTAGTTAATTATGGCTTCTGACTGTGATTCAGGATGAGAATGCTGACCATGGTCATGCACATATTTATGGGCTGTGTAACAGCTACATTTTCTCTGTAAGCTGTATGTTGGCATTCCGGTTTCTGTCCTATTTTTGTGCGCATTTTCCTTAATCTGTAAAGTCTTTCTCGGCCTTGGAGCTTACCCTGGAGGGAGAAAAAGACAATCTCTAGGTCCTGAAAGTGTGGAATCATCATATATATTTTTTTCTTGTTGTCTCTTTGATTGCTTCTAGCTTCACCTTTTATTTATATTTTCTATATGTTAGATTTTCAAGGTAGTTATATAATATTAAGAATCCCTTCACTTATATAAATAATGTATGAATTGACAGTGAATACAGAAAGTTATGCTGATGTTCTCCTCTAGGATTTTTATAGTATCCAGTCTTACATTTAGGTCTTTAAACATTTTGAGTTAATTTTTGTATATGTTGTTAATGTTTTAATTTCATTCTTTTATATGAAACTGTCCAGTTTTTCTCCATTATATATTCTTGCTGTATTTGTTGTAGATTAACTGACCACAGATGTGTGGGTTTATTTATAGGCTCTCTATCCTGTTCCACTAATCTATATTTGTTTGGTTTTTTTGTTTGTTTGGTTTCTGCCACACTATTTTGATGACTGTAGCCTTGAAGTATATTTTGGAGTCAGGCATCCTGTTTCCTACAACTCCATTTTTCTTTCTCAAGGTTGCCTTTGTTATTCAGGGTCTTTTGCATTGCCATATAAATTTTAAAATGTTTTGACCTAGTTCTATGAAAAATGCCATTGATAATTTGATAGGGAACACACTGAATCTGTAGATTGCCTTGGGTAGTGTGCTCATTTTAACAGTATTGATTCTTCTAATCCAAGAACATGGTACATGGAATATATAAATGTGAAAAAATAAAAATGGGATAACTAAGAGCAAAATTTACATTTTGTGAAATTAGATACAATCTTATACAAATAATAGGAGAGGCGAAGCAGGGATACCTATGAATGTCATTTTTTTATTTTATTTTATTGGCGTATAGTTGACTTACAAACTTGTATTAGTCCTATGAATGTCTATAGCATTAGAAAATAGGCATCTATTATTATTTTAAAACAATACTTGAATTGCATTTCCTTAAAATTAAAAGTACTTCAAATAGTATAACTAATTTTTAACTTTACATTTAAAGAAGTATCACTAATTCATTTTCACTTATTTATGCATGCATCACAGTTCTCTTTCCTATGATCTAAAAACATGATTTATTTATATGGAAATTATTTTATAAGTTTATGGCAGAAATAGGCCATGCAGTCAAACTAAAGTATAAGAGGAACATTGCTTTGTAAGCCAAATATGAATTAAAATGATTCAAGTTATCTGTTGTGGATAATGTGTTTTATTTGTTTCCATCTAAATATGACCTTTAGAGCAGCAAAGTTTAAAAATTGCAATGGAGCTTTTATGTTCATACTGACTGCCTCACAGTACAGATTCTTCATTGGAAAAAAAATATCCTCAAAGCAAATTTAAAGTAGTATTTTGATATAAAATTTAAGGAATCAAGAATAAATTTAGGTATTGGGTTCAACATATCTAAAAATTTGAAAAATTGAATTAATTTTGAAATATAGGTAAAATTTACTGTGGAGATTCCATTTTCAAATACAATATGATGATAATTAGCCTAACTAATATGACTATGAAGATCCAAAAGGACCTCAAAACTAACTTAAAAATTCTCAGGGACAAAGACACTGTGAACTTAACCGTGGCAATTGTCCTTTGCAGAACTTCTCCATTGGGCTTCTTTGTGGTAATGAAATTGGGAGAATCACCTGTTTACCTCCTATCTCTACAAGAACAGAGGCCAATTCCACAAAAACATACACAGTGCTCACTTCTGGGATTTCAGTCAGTACCTTCCTATTTGCAAAGGCTACTCCACTATGGACCATAATGAACACTTCTCCAGTTTATCAAGGTAAATGGATGAGAGAGAGTGATATCTGAAGCTTGAATTTGAAAAAGTTATGTATTGAAACATAATTTCTGACTTATTTTAATATTTTTCTAAGACATGTGATTATTCAGGGGGATAAAATTGTCTTAGAATTCTTGTTGACTATGTGTAGTATATTTTTTTAATTGTTATTTCTCCAATACAACTTTTTTTTCTACAGTGTAGTGTTTTAAGTTTTAAAAATATTTATGTCAAGGAGTTCCTGCCATGGCACTGTGGGTTAAGAACCCAACTGCAGCAGCTCAGGTTGCTGCAGAGATATGGGTTTGATACCTGGCCTGAAGTGTAGGTTGCAGCTGTGGCTCAGATTCAATCCCTGGGAACTTCCATACGTTGTGCATGTTTACTAATATTTTTGATATTTTTAATATTTCTAACTCATTAGGTCAAATATTTGATTTTTTTCTATGACAAGGGATTGTAAATGTTCAACTTTTTTATTTCAAAGGCACAGTTAGTTTGAAACACATATGTTGATTCTGAAGAATCCCATTTGTTCTGAATTTGGCCACCCCAGGGAGTGTGAATAATAGGACTCTGTTTATGTAGCTTGTGAATTCACTAAACTTTCTCACACTTTTATTAGAACTATGATTTGCATTGTCATATTTGCCTGCATATAATAGGAGTGAGGTGGCAGTGCAATTTACAGAAGATTCAGCCTGGGGATTAATTCACTTTTCTTTCTTCCTTTCTTCCTTCCTTTCTTCCTTCCTTTCTTTCTTTCCTTTTCCTTCTTGCCTTTTCCTCTCCAAAGGTCCAAAACAGACAGACAATTTCAAGCATGAAGTTCTCCCAACCACTGGTTTGACAGCGTTAAATATTGGCACATCCTTTGAAAGCTATTTACTCAAAGAACTGATTTCCACTGGAGAGCTTTCAGCACAACACAGTCTTTCTTCTTCCACAGATGTTTCCTCTTCTCAATTTCTGAATTTTGGTGTTCATGACCCAGTACAAATTGTTGGGGGCAAAACATCTATAGTGCATATGTTCTTCCAAACTTCAACAGATACACCAGGACTCTTTTCCTCTGATAAGGGAGAGAGCACCCCATTTATCATCTCTTCCTTAACGACAAATTTTATTTTTCCTACACAATCTTTATTATCTGAGAGTTCCCAGGCTATTGCCTCGTCTGCTCCCACAATGAGTTTGGTAATTAGTGGCATTCCAGGGGTTGATATTGAGTTAAACAGACACTCATTACTCTCCCGTGGATTCCTTCTCTCAACCACTTCCACAAGTGCACCTCCAGTCATCTCTTGTGGGGCTCAAGAGGATATTGAAGCATTTTCAGCTGTTTCCTTAATTTTAAGAAGAGAGTTCCAGAGACCGCTGAGTGCCTCAACATCTCCCACATCTCCTGCTAAGATAATTATATCCAAACAGGTAGCCGTCTTAAACTCATCAACTCTGCATCGATTCACTACCCAAGCCTCCATTCCCAGTGAATATCAGCTTAATACTGAAGCATCTAGCAACCAGAGACTCACAAACATCAAACCACAGGCTGCTGATTTTTTAAGTGAATTAAGTCAAACATGTGCAACGTGTTCTATGACTGAAATAAAATCCTCTCATGAATTCTCAGATGAAGTTTCGCATAGCAAACAGCCCCAGTTTTATGACACATTCTCGATGTACTCGGCAATATTAGCCAGCTGGTATGCACTAATGGGAATGAAAACTACCACTGCTGGGCATTCCTTTCCTTCCTCTGAGGAAATCATGCCATCAGTGGCAATCACAGAACCATCATCTTTATTTCCATCTAAAAAGAGTACAAAAAGAAGAATTTTAGTATCATCTGTAGAAGAATATATCACCCAATCAAGTAATTTGGATGCTAATTTATGTTTGAATAAGATGTGTTTATCCATTGTCCCTTCACAAACTGTCTCTTTAGACCTGACAAATTCTGATCTGACTTCAAAACTGACTAAGGGTGACCCTTTAGGATCAGAAAACATTTTAAAGCTATTGAAAATAGGACATGGCATAACTATGGATCCCACTGAGATGCTGAATCAAAACAAGTTATTGGGCATGCAAGAACATGAAGGGTCTCAGACCCCGTCCAAACTTCATGCAAGGGATGGTTCTCTAGATTTTGAATTAAACTTACAAAGTCATCCAGAAACTATGCATTCAAGTGACCTCAAAAGCAACCTCCCACCAAGCATAGATTCCACATCTGATTTTTCAGAAGTAAGCTCTCTCATCACATTTTCTGCAGTTTCAGCATCTCAGTCATTTCCAATACAGACCTCTGTCCCCATGTCTGTACTTACACCAGATTGGACATATACAGATTATCTGAATTTAACATCTTATTTAAAAGAAAATATCAGAACTTCTTCAGAATGGTCCAAATGGGAGCTTCAGCCTAGTGGACATGGTCAAGAATCTCCTGCAGCAAGCCAGAGGATTTCCATCACTAGATCTCTCAGTTTGTCTTCACTGGAGCCCATTCCAGCATCTCCTTGGCTGAAAATTTCTGGTAAGTAAGAGTCTACATTTTAGTTCTGTAAACTTTTAGAAATGAGTTTCTTTTCTACAGAGAAGAAAGAGCCTATCATGGTCACCAGGTGCTCTAAACAGCTTCTTTGTAATCATGGCAACAGCCAGTTGAACGCAGATGGCACCTGCTGCTGTACCTGACATAGATGGTTATTCTTCACACACTGACACAGAGGCTCCCAGATCAATGCAGGGGTATGTTGGAGGTGGCTATACTGCTGGCAAGCAATCAGAAACTAAGCTAGTTCAATTCGTTGCAATGGATCTTTCAAAGTTTAGAAATAACTCTTATTATTCTCATTTCTTGAAATAGCTTCTTTGTCAGATTGAGCACAATATAGCATATACTTTCTAACATTTTCTTCAGTGCTGGTATTTTTTAAAAACTGGAAAAATGAAAAAAATCAAGGAAATTTATTGGGCTTTCTGTCCCACATGGTATGGTTTGTCATTGTTTTCATTCAAAGCTCTGATGCTTCCATTGTATGCATAACTCAGAATATACATTAAATGTATGTGCTTTACTCAACAAAAACACCATATAGCAATTGAAGGAAGATACTATTTCATATGTGAATTTGAACTCAGATTCTTGAAATACTGAATGAAAAGCCGCTTTTCTTAGATACCTGTTCTTAGTTTAAAGCACGTTAGAAAATACTAATCTCATTTACCATTGTGAATTACTATCAAGTTGGAAAGCATTAGAAAAAAAGTTTAAAAAATTATATTTAACAGAAAGAAAGGAATGGATTGTTTTCATATTTAAAAGAAGGTCTATCTTGTGGAATTTCCAATATAATTGTGGTAGTGAAGTTAATTTTCCTTCAACAAGAAATTCTTTTTTTTTTTTTTGCATGTATATGTGTGGGTGGGTGTGTGTATGCTTCAGAAGAAATACCTATTATATCAATATTATAAAGTTTTTTGGTATATAACTTACAGCTGGTGACTCAGTAATATAAAAGACCAAATCACTACATTTGGGATGTCCAATGTGAAATGATTTTCTTTCTAATAGTAGTAGTTTCTAAAAACAACATTTTTTAATTACCAATTTAAATGTAGCCGTCTTCTTGTACTTTTACAAGATGGTAGCTGGTTGTATAGCTTATGACTTATCAACAATGCCTAGCACATCACCTCTCACTTAGAAGCTTCTTAGTAAATGTAGCTGAGTTATACCTTCTCCTCTCCTACAATAATCTCACAGCCACCCTTTGGAAACAATATGGACGCAAGATCTTCATTTCCAGGAAACTGCATCCCAGCCTTGGCCTTTATGAACAAATTCTTGTCATCTTCCGTTTTTGTCATCCCTCACTCCAACTGCAAGCATTCTTTGATGATTTTTATCTTCTGCAATTCTCCTAGCCTCTTGTTAATTTCTCTTGCCTCCCTAATCGCTTTACACGAGATAATCATTTCCAAGGCATGCCGGCATTTTCCAATATGTTCATTCATTGCATTGGTCAGGGTCAAATCAGGGAAGTATTTGGGGAGAATGTAATAAAAAGACTATTTACAAATATATGGTTATAGTTAAGGAAACAATCAGGTAGTTTGTCTGCAAGGGACTAGAAACAGCAGAATGGCATTACTGCCTCTAGCCCTGAAAGGACAAAGGAAAGAGCAGTTACCAGGGATGGGAAACCATAGAGGAGAGCTACCAAGTTACAGACACTGTGGTCTTTAGGAGGAAATCCAAGGCAAACCCAGCAAGAGAAGCCCGTGAGATGTGCACACAATCTTGCTCTCTTCTTTTTTCTTGTCTCCTGTGGTGTCCTTGTTGGCCAAACCCGTTCAGGATCTGGAAATGATCTTTGAAACCACATCTAGTTTAATATTTTAATGTAAAGAAAAGGTGGGGTGGGCCATAGTAGAATCAGCCTGCGGTGCTAAAATCTTGAGTAATTTCCATGATACTCCTAAAGTATGGAATGAGTGTGCAGCTGAAATGGGGGAACATTTCCATGAATGGTTCTGAAGTGAACCCTTGGGCACTGCTATTTCCTCCTTTATGCTGCTTCCAGCCAGAAAGTGTGAAATATGGAGACCCTATAATTTGGGGCTCCCTTGCTCTGGTGGGTTCCTCACACTGCATTGAGTTGCCTAGAAAAAAAAAAAAGATACTTCAAGCACCTTCTTGTGTTGGGCAAGTGAGCATCACAACGTATCTTCTACCAATGTATCTCTAGGCTTTTCTGTGACTTTTGGCATGTATTATGGTTGGTTCCACAGAATAGTGACAACCTTATGATACTGAATAGGAATTGTTGTGCTCACCTATTCTCTAAATCAAACACCTTTTGTAGTTTGGTTTAACTTAGGAAGCAGATGTAGTTTCAGAGAGAAATTTTCTAGCACTTCATATTATTTTCCTATGCTAGTATGTCTTATTTTTTTCTACCAGTTGTTTGGGAAAGACATGAGAGAGCAACCAGAGCTTCTGGAGCAGTGAGGAACAAAAACAGCGCTAAAGTAGATGTTTCCATGAGCTCCATTTATTCCATTCATAAGCATAATGTTTTAAGTTTAAAAAAATCCAGTACAATATTAATACATTTCTAGAAAATGGCAAAGTAAGATATTTAGCAATGTAACTTATTGCATCATTAGGTATAAGGACCTTGACACTCGAGTTATAGTTTACCCAGATTGTTTATTTTTTTCTCCCTTATTATATCTTCTAAGGAATTTACCTTATCTTCAAATCTTGGTATCTGTTATTACTAACAAGAATAACAAAATATAAATAGCTCACAATAATATTTAATCCTATTCTTAAAGTTGAAACAGAAGAGGTAGTTCTGTTAAACTTGTTAAGTCAAAATGCCTATGTGCACATATACACCTATTTCTTCCTATACTATTTAGAAAATCCAGTGGGAAGATGCATTATTTAATAACCAAAAATACAAACTACTGCTGCTTAATACTATACATAACAAAGTTTAAAAGGTGAAATGTGTTGAATATCTAAAAACTAGACTAGTGGAGATAACTGTACCTTTATTTAAGGGTTCAGAAGTGTGATCCCTTAGTACTACATAATACTGCATTTGAAATTATAAAGCAATTTCAAACAAGTTCAAATGGGATAATAGTTAGACCTTGATCAAGTCATTTTAAAGTGGAAGACAGTAGTAAAAGTATGTTGAAAAGGAATGGAAAAAAATAATTTCTTTATAATGTATTAAAATAAATTATAATAAACTATTATGTTATGACAAGGCTGTAGATAAAAAGAAGTAGAATAAAAGTCCAAATATAACTATTAAGTATAAAATTTCATTAAAAGAAGGGATTGGAATCAAAGATTTTCATACTTACTAAATTGTGTTGATGCTTTTTTTGTTTTGAAAACTCTTCCTCTATATCATACACTGGAATCAATTCTAGGAGTACTAACTAGATTAAATTACAAAATATAACATTACTCTTTCAAATCAAAGTGAAATAGCTGGCTGCTCAAATCATAAAACAACTTGCTATACATAGATAATAAAAATATATTTCAAAATCATTGGAATCAGTAGAAGATAGCAAATTTAAAATGAGAAACAAACTTTATCTGTTTGCCAATTTTTTTTTTAATGTCAGCACTCTGAATTGGTGAAGATTCCCCACTGTTTGAGGGGAAAGTAAATGAACACCATCTTTTCAGAGGATTACTTGCCATCAAAAATGTTTTAAGTTTTAAAATATCAATTTCAGTTTTAGGAAATTATTACTGATATTCTCAAATTATATTGTTAAAATGTTATTAAAACAGTAAATATTTGGAAATAACAATGTCCTAAAGTGGTGGTTGTATTAAATAATATTGCCATGCAGTGATGAATTCAGAAGTAAAATTCCAACATTTTCTTTCCTGTGCATCTCCCAGCATCTTCCACAAATGAATGTCCTGTGCTTTCTATGTAAAGCTAGTTTGCAGTATTCAAGAGCATTCATTATTTGCACTTTATTCCCACTGGACGCTAAGATGAATTGCATTATTAATACCATATAAACACTATAGTAAAGTGAAGACAAGGTTGTTTTTTTTTCATGCATGTTATAATTCTTTGCTTTCAAAACGTTTTTTCTTCTTATTTGTTGAATATCCATCTCAGTAGCATGTGACCTTGAGAAAATTAATGGCATTGGCCAGGGATTGGCAAAGTACAGCCCGCAGGTCAAACCTGGCTGGACCCACTACCCATTTTTATAAGTTTTGCTGGAACATAGTTTCATTCATTTCTTTACATATTTTCTGTGGCTGATTTTGTAGTATGACAGCTGTTGGCTTCCAAAGAGGTGTCAGAATATGCATCTTCCAAGACATATAATAAAAGAAGTTGGGTTAGTTTGTTTCAGTGTTCAGTTAGCTCTTGTTAAGAACAAAATGCACATACTAGCTATGAGATATGGAGTGTATAATTTTGATGATGTCACTAAAGAGTTAAATTCTCTTATACTTAACATTTAAAACCAGCATTGCATATAAATCTCAATAATCGAAGTTCACTAATAATTGGAAATTTAACATTTTCGTGAAATGACATTAATAATGACATTAAACAGCAAGTAAAAGATACAGTGAAAAGTTGGGGCAGGAGTTCCCGTCATGGCTCAGTGGAATTGAACCATGAGGTTGCTGGTTCTATCCCTGGCCTCGCTCAGTGGGTTAAGGATCTGGTGTTTCTCTGAGCTGTGGTGTAAGTGGAAGATGCAGCTCAGATCTGGCATTGCTGTGGCTCTGGTATAGGCTGGCAGTTACAGCTCCAATTGGACCCCCTAGCCTGGGAACCTCCATATGCCATGGGTGTAGCCCTAAAAAGCAAAAAAAAAAAAAAAAGAAAAAGAAAAATTGGAGCCAAGACCACGGAAGAAAAGAAGTAGTATCTGGGTTTTTTTGGTGGTGGGGCACAATACCAGATCCTTAACTCACTGCCCTGGGCTGGGGATCAAACCCACACCTCAGCAGCAAGCAGAGCCGCTACAGTGAGATCCTTAACCGTTGTGCCACAGCAACTTCTATATTTTCGCACCTTTAATGGAACATTTTTTCTGTTTTTTTTTTTTTTTTTGAACAAAGGACCCTACATTTTCATTTTGCACTGGGTTCTGCAAGTGACATATCCAGCTCCACCTGTGCTGCCACTGTTCTGGAAATTTCTTCCTTCCTCCACCAGGCCAGTTTCATGTGTTTTCCTGGTTCAAATACTCCAGGGTGTGTTTTTAGATGTTTTCCCTCTGTTCTTCTTTTCACATACCCTTTACGCTTCATTTCTCAATTCTCATTCCCTTCTTCAAAATTTGTCTTGGGAAGTATAGCACCTACATTTATGGCTTCAAATATATGCAGAGATATAAACTCTCTCCTGCCTTGAGACTCACATTTTTTAACCTACCCATCCCTCAAACAGTTGGGATAAAATCTTTATCTTTCCAACAACCACAACCTCCGTCTTTCTCCCTATCTGTGCTTTTTTCTCCCTTGATTCATACTTCAGACATGAAATTTATATCCATCGAGATTTCCAAACTTCAGGGTAAACTTTAGTTCGTTGAAAGTATTATGGATTCTATCTACAGAGTTCTCTCCAGAGGCCTCACAGCTCAGCTCATTACTATCACTCCACTTTAAACTCTTATCATCTCTTTTAGACAACTGCAGTTCTCTCTAAAATAAGCTACTTATTTCTAGGCTTAATTCTCCCAGGTCCCTCTGCTATGTTACTTTCACAGTCATTCCTATGTTATTTTTTTTATACCTCTGTTTTAAAAGCTGCAGTGGATCTTCATTTCATATAGGAAAAAATTTGACATCCTAAGTATTCTAGATATAATATTTGACCTTGATTTTAACATCCGAAGTCATTGTCTATCAGCCATCTGCAACCTACTTATGGCTAACCTTTCTCAATCCCACCATACATTTTCACAGCTCTGCCCTTAAGGGTTCATAGTCTTACCTCATGACTTCCCCTTGTTGCCCAGTTTGTGAGAATACCTATCCTGAAAGTCGATTCAAACATGGCTCCCTATTGGAGGACACTTGTAAAAACACTAGAAATTTATGATTTGCCCTTTATTTTTACTACTATAGAACATTGTATATGACTCAATGCCACCTTGACTTTGGCCATTTGTTGTTTTGTTACTGCCAACAACAGCATTTGTACTTTTGCAGGACAAGCCTCAAAGATGACTAGATATAGTACCTTAGCCAAAACTTCACCATAATTGTGGAGACCCCAGGAAAGACTGTAAAACATGTATTTTTTTTAATTGAAGCATAGTTTATTTACAATGGTTGTGTTAGTTTCCAGTGTACAGCAAAGTGGTTCAGTTATACACATATATATGTATCCTTTATATATTCTTTTCCATTATGGTTTATCATAGGATATTGAATAGAATTCCCTGTGCTATAAAGTACATCCTTGTTGCTTATCCATTTTTATATATTATATTAGCATCTAATCCCAAACTCCCAATCCTTCCCTCTCCCACTGCCTTCCACATTTGCAGCCACAAGTCTGTTCTCTCTCTATTCTGTGAGTCTGTTACTGGTGAAATGTCTATCTTAAAGCTGGTTGCAAAGATTGTCATCAACTTAGTAAAAGTTAAGGAGGCTTAGTTGTGAAGGTTGTTATGATCAGAGCAAGTAGAGCTGTGGATGTGCCAAAGCTGGAAGATTGGGAAAATATCCCAAGCATGGCTAAAGAATCTTATCTGCTGTAGAAGAAGCTGGATAGCTCTATATACAGTAATCTCAAGGAGTTATGAACTTCTCTGGGTCAGGATGCCTTTGGGTCTGCAAGACTTGACTTTCAGAGACCCTAGGCAGCTGATGAGACAGGTAAAGATGGGGAGGTCAGAGTTTGTTTATGAGCTCAATTACAAATGTTCAGGAAGCACTATTCATATAGGAAATAGCTATCTGTTTTTGAGTAAGGGTTCAGTACAGCTGGAGCGTGAGGCAGAAGGCCAGCTCTCCAGTTAGAATATGAGTGAGAACAGGTACTTTATGTTCCAAGCAGAGGACATTAAAATTCCAGTTCTGTGATCTGGGCCAGTGTTACAAAAAGGCTTGCAGAGGATAGTTGCAGGGAGGAGATGATTCAGCCAAGAAACAACACAGATACTTAGTGGGCATCTCTAGGTATTGTGGGAATGAAGATAAAACTCCTGGTTTCAAGGGCAATTTTAATAACAGTAGCTATAATTTATTCAGTAGCTGCTTAGTAACTGACAGCAGTTCCTTCACAAATTTACAGATGAGAACCAAGGGGAGACTGCCCTGGATAAGGTCCATCAGCTAGTAAGTGTTCCATGGGCATTGGAATTGGAGTTGGCAAGACCCAGATGGGATGAATTGTAAGGACAAGATATTGTTCAGTGAAGGGATTGAGGCACTTCTTAGGCTTCATGTCTTGGTTGGCTCCCACTCTCAGGTAGATGTTGGTGGGAACCATCTGGGGAATGGCATCCCTTCTCCATGGAGGCTGGAAAAGATGGGGAAAGTAGGGGAGTGAGGTTCAAAACTAGGATAAAGACCAGAAGCTAACAGATTTCTGCCCATGGTTGGGGCCAGCATACCTAGTTCTTTTGTCAAAACCTTTCACAAAAGAGAGAAAAAACAGCCAGTGGGCTGAATATCATGGTGGCTTCTCGACCCCTGACGGAGAGCATCTTGGATATCGTATCTCATTTCTTGTCTCTCCACAGATGTATTTTTCCTCAATTCTATTTACTTTTGTTAGTCACTGCTACACAGAAAATTAATAAAAAATGCATTTCTGTTGCATCCCAGATCTATTTATATGTGAAGCACATGGTGCAGTATGGCAAGTTGTCACTATTATGAACATCAGTCAGCAGAATTTTTAGATGCTATGTAGTGTCAGTTATGAAGACATTATTTAAACCCCTAGACAATGTTTTCTTCTAAGTACAACAGAGATTAGCATGACAGATGTTCTTCCTGAATAACTATGTATCACTTAGAACACATCTTAGTGAAGATGTCCTGGTCTGTATCTGTGTGCTATATACACTTATAAACAGAACAGTTATCTCCTGTTCTCCTAGAGCTTAAATTCCAGTGGAGAGAGAGAGAGACAGTAAACAAGCATGTATTTCCCTCTAACATGCTGTATATGATGAAATATATATAAAGTATTGTTCTAATGCATATAAATATACATAATCATATGTAGATTGTTATGACATAAATTTTAATATAATTTTATATATTATCGATATAATTATATATATATAAATATATGTGATGTGATAACGTGTATGAATAAAAAAGTAGAATAGGTTGGTAGGCAGTGTCACATGATCCACGTTGATGGATGAGAGACATGGATCAAGATTGATCTCATTGAGGAAGCTAACTTGAAGGAGACAAGGACTGTGTAGACATACGGAGGAAAAAATATCCCACAAAGAGCAAGTATCTAATGCTGTTTGTTTGGCATTTTCTAAGAACATAAAGACAGCCATGCGGTGGAGCAAGTAAGCAAGTAAGCAAGAGGATAAAGTCAGGTAGATAGTAGGGGAGAGGAAACAAAGTCGGATTCCAAAAACTTTAAGTCATTTTAAGGGCTTGTCTTATATTCTGAATGAAGCAGAAAATTACACCATGGGATTTGGCAGGAAGGTGACAGAATCTGAGTGATTGCTGTGGCCATACTGCTGAGAATTTAAGCAGGGGACCAGTTAGAAGGCTAACGCCATAGCCCAGGAGAGAGATAAGTTGGCTCAGTCCAGATGTCAGCAATGAAGCCTTGAGAAATGGTCAAATTATGCTGTATTTTGAAAGTTAAGCCAATAGGATTTGCTGATTATTTGTGGATTATTCTTATTTATTTTGGAAATCAATTTTATTAAGCAGAGAGTAATATCTTAAGCCACACTCTGAAGACAAAAAAGGGAAAATTAGGCAAACCAATTTTTCCAGAAATGCTACAAATAGGTTTATTTGACATTTTATCAGCTATAAAACTGTGTCAAGCAATAGCTCTATTACAATGCAAAAATTCTGATAAGTTTCTAATGCTGTTCCTGATTATGGCCCTGAAGCACAGAAAGATACTCTGACTTCTGCATCTGTCATAAATTAACAAGTCATTTTTTTGTTTGTTTTTTTGTTTTTGCTGCACCCCCAGCATATAGTACTTCCCAGGTCAGGCACTGAACCCAAGCCACAGCTGTGATTTATGTCACAGCTACAGCAATGCCAGATCCTTAGCCCACTGCATCAGGCCAGGGATCGAACCTGTGCCTCAGCAGTGACCTGAGCCATCACAGAGACAATGTTGGATCTTTAAGTGACTCTTCCCAAAACAGGAATTCCAACAAATCATGTTTAGCATGAAATATGTTTGATATTCTGTATTTACACTTATTTTGGAAATTTGTTTGTGACTTTGTGTTGAATAGAGGAACGTTCTGTCAATTATAGTATTTAATAATTCAAGCTACCTGACCATGTGGTAGTATATGCATGTGAACGTGTATGTGTCTGTATGTGTATAGACTTGGGTGTGTGCCAATGTGTTTGTATATAAGTGGAGGGCCATATGGAGTAGACATACCTAAGGATGCAATACAGGCTATTGAGAGAGCAGATGCTAGAAACAGAAAACATGGAAAGGAAAAAAGACAGAAGCCAAGACGTGAGATTTGATACTATTGACTCTGAGGTTTTATAAATATGACACAAATGCAAGAATTATTAATATATTTTGATGAACAAGTATTAGTTTCCTAGAGCTTTCATAACAAAGTAGCACAAACTGTGTGGCTTAAAACCACAGAAATGTGTTGTCTCACAGTACTAGACCCCAGAGGTATGAAAACAAGGTGTTGGTAGGGCCACACTCTTCCTCTGAAACCTATAGAGATGACTCCTTCCTTGCTCTTCCTGCTGCTGGTGGGGGCTGTCAGTCCTTGGGGTTCCTTGGCTTGTGGCCACATCACTAATTCCTGCCTTCTGTTGTCACGTGGTATCCCTTGTGTGTCTTACATCTTCCTGCAAGGACATGCTAAAGGCAAAAAGTTGGTTCAGAGTCTTTAGGCATTTTGTAGGCTATTTAACTAGAATTTAAAAAAAAAAAAAAACCTTTTGCGTTGCATAATTTCATTGCCTGGAATATGGCAGAAGCTTGGAAGATGGACAAATCCAAAAATATCCCATTCTATGACTTACTAATTCTTTGGCTTCAGAAAAGTTGCCTTGATTAGCCTCTGTTATTAAATGGGGCTGCCAGTAATTTTGTGGCATCAATTTTAAGGATTCGATGAATAAATATCTATAAGTTGCTGTCACAGTGCCAAATGAATGCTAGCCTCTCCCCAAAGCTCTAGTTATTTTCTTTTTTCTTTTTAGGGTTGCACCATGGCATATGGAAGTTCCCAGGCCAGGTGTTGGATCAGAACTACAGCTGCCTGCCTACACCACAGCCACAGCAATGCCAGATCTGAGCTGCATCTTCAACCTACACTGCAGCTCACAGCAATGCTGGATCCTTAACCTACTGAGCAAGGCCAAGGATCGAGCCCATGTCCTCATGGATACTGGTTGGGGTCATTACCAATGAACCTCCTACACTTCTAGTTTTTAATCCAATGCTATACTCTTCAATTTCTAGACTACTTCCCCAATATACTTAATACCTTTTTGGTCCCTAAACTTTGAGTACTTGAAATCTAAGCTTTATGGTTGCCCTGAATTTTATTGATTATACTCTATTTTGATTTGTTCACTTACTGTTGATGAATTTACCCTATTTTGACATCTGATTTCTAGACATAGCCATACTCTTGTATCTCTTGTGGTTCTGAAATCCTGGTTATACTTTGATTGGGAGTTTCTAACCCTTTCCTTAGGTCTCCTTAGTTGCTATCAGTACTTCTCATGTATATCATCGTCCTTTCCCTCCTGAGACCTTGATTCCTTATCCTGCATCACACCCTGATGGCTGACAATGTCTAACCCCTACTCTCTACTTTACAGAATCCTTCAAGAGAAAAAACATTAATTCCTATATTCCTATCGTATTCCCTTTCTTCCAGAACTCCCATGATATTTTCTAAAGAGCGATTTTATGCTTAAGAAATAAGACATGAGGAATTCCCGTTGTGGCGCAGCAGAAATGAATCTGATGAGGAAACATGAGGTTATGGGTTTGATACCTTGCCTCTCTCAGTGGGTTAAGGATCCGGTGTTTCCATGAGCTGCGGTCTAGGTCACAGACCCAGCTGAGATTCCACATTGCTGTGGTTGTGGTGTAGGCCAGCAGCTGTAGCTCTGATTAGACCCCTACCTTGCGAACTTCCATATGACTCAGGTGTACCCCTAAAAGCAAAAAGAAAAGAAAGAAAGAAGAAATGAATATCCAATTCATATTTGCAAGTGGGTAAAATTCTAGGTAGAATTTGAAAAATTCATACGATAGCACAACTCTTTTGATCTAAGATTATAACCATGGACTGTACCTTGCCATTTGATTTTCAGTATATGCTCTTATTTTGAGTGAAAATTCTCAAAGTAGCTTACCATTTTGCTTAGATTTAGGGTAATTTTTATTTCCACTATTTTGTTTTCTTTCCCTCCTTTTGATACCAGTGCCTCTGTCACTCTTTACTCTGGTGAGCTTTCTGTAATGGAAGGAAAAATAAAATTGGGGCATCATTTTGATAGCTGAAATTAATAAAGAGTGAAATTTTGATATTTGGTATTTGTACCTGAAGGTATGTAAGTATCATTGTTTGTATGTGAAAAAGTCTTTTTTAAAAAACCAATATGGCCTGTAATTAAAATAACATGTTTTTCACAACTGTCTAAAAACAATGTATTTATTTTTACTAACCCCACAGGAATCAATCCCAGTTTTAAACTTAAGGTTTTTTTTTTTTTTTTTTTTTTTTTTTTTTTTGCTTTTTAGGGCCACACCCATAGCATATGGAGGTTCCCAGGCTCGGGGTTAAATCGGAGTTACAGCTGCCAGCCACAGCCACAGCCACAGCCACAGCAAAGTGGGATTCGAGCCACATCTGTGACCTACACCGTAGCAACATCGGATCCCCAACTCACTGAGCAAGGCCAGGGATCAAACCTGCATCCTCATGGATATTAGTTGGATTCATTTCTGCTGTGCCATGACTGGAACTCCAAACTTATTTAATTTTTAAAGGCACAAGAGAGAAATAATATCAGTTTTGATTCCACAGACATAAGTGGAAACAGAAACATGCATGTAACGACATTAACTTTTTAATTGATTCCCCATAGAAATTAGCATATTGTTTTCTACAGTGTCCTTACCACCACATGGGGGTTTAGAATTTGGGTACCAAACTATATAGTCCCAAATCTACCGAGTAATGCTGTGATCTTGGTAATACTTAGCCTTTCTCCCTTTAAAATGGGACTAATAATCATAGTTACTACAAATAGTTCCTGTGAGGATTAAACTAGATAAGGCATATGCTGTGCTTAACTCAGTTTCTGAGGCAGTTATGTCTGGACAAATTGTGTCTAACATTATTCTTAACAATAAAATAAAAAATGTAAAACTGTGCATATGTCCATCCCAAACTCTCAGTACCCCCCTACCACACTAAGGTATATGGAATGATTGGCCAATAGGGACCTGCTGCATAGCATAGGGAACTCTACCTAATATCCTGTGATGGTCTACATGAGAAAAGAAGCTGAAAAAGAAGGGCTGTATATACATGTATAACTGAATCACTTTGTTGTACAGCAGAAATTATCACAACATTGTAACTACACTTCAATAAAACTTTTACAAATAAAAAAAGTGTAAAACAAATTCTCCATTAAAACATTTATTGAAATGAGGAGAAAAACATACATGGTGAAGGAAACCTGTCCACAGCTGGCATGGTAAAGAAAGAGAGTAGGCTATCTCCTGGGGTCCTTGTGCTTTCAACCCTGCTGGGGTGATGTGGTTATAGCAAGGGGGCTCAGCAACCAGCATAAACACACATGGACAAGTGGACAAATTGCACACATCTCCATGGGAATTAGAATATTTCTTTCTGAGTCAACTATATTTCAAGACAGAGATAGTGGTGGACATTACTAATGGTTAATATTAAGGGAATGATAGAAAGATATGACTCAGATGAAATCCTCACAAAAATAATACATTTTATAAGCATCAGAACATGCTTTTCAAATGTAAAGGATCTAGGCAAAATTATGTTCTAAGCATAAACAAGAAGAAACATTATTAGAAGTACTAGCCCATAGATAAAGAAACAATCATGGAGTTTCCATCGTGGCGCAGCGGAAACGAATCCAACTAGGAACCATGAGGTTGCGGGTTTGATCCCTGGCCTCGCTCAGTGGGTTAAGGATCTGGCGTTGCTGTGAGCTGTGGTGTAGTTCACAGACACAGCTTGGATCTAGCGTTGCTGTGGCTCTGGCATAGGCTGGTGGCTACAGATGCAATTAGACTCCTAGCCTGGGAACCTCCATATGCCGTGGTTGTGGCCCTAAACAGACAAAAGATTAAAAAAAAAAAAAAAGAAACAATCATAACCTTTGGAGTGACAATTAATCAGCTAGTCTTACCCTTTCACTCTCCAAGAAAACAAAAGCAAGAGAACAAATTATTTCTAAATCATCCCCATGTCCTATGCATCGCCAAAATATTTGTTGCATATTTGTAAACATACATAAACTCATATTATAAAAAGATATCGATTTTGCTTGAAATTATAATCCCTATAAAAAAACCTAACATACTTTTTCTGTATTCTTTTGATTTGGTACTAATTGTCTGTATATTCTGGTGATAAAATCAATGTTCACTCATCTTTCTCTGCTTAGCTCATTCCAAAAAGAAATTTTACAGAGATTTTATACTTATTGACTAAGTGATAAGCAATAAACTCATATTAATATGTGTTTATTAATTTCATCATATAGGCCATATAAAGATTCTAACTTCTAAGCTGTAAATATTTGGGTGCCCAGATTTTGAACAGAACCACTAATATGAAAGGTAAAATAGGAGTTTCTCTTGTGGAACAGTGAGTGGATTAAGAATCCAACTGCAGAGACCTACTGTGTTAAAGGATTGACCATTGCTGAAGCTACTGTGTAGGTCACAGCTGCAGCTGGGATTCAATCCCTGGCCCAGGAACTTACACATGCTGCCAGTGCAGCCATACCAAAAAAAAAAAAAAAAAAAAAAAGATAAAATACGCAAGATTCCATTTTAATATATGTAAAAATCTCTGGAACAGAACTAATTTCCAAAGGCAGTACCAGTTCTTTGAGAAAATTTTTTTTTCTTTTTTAACATTATACATGACAAGAGATGTGGGTGAGAGTAAACTCCTCAATGTGATCTATATGTCCAGTTTTAATAAGAATAATTCGCTTTTAAGAAATTTGCTAATACAAACAAAATTATTGCTTCTTAAAATTGTTTCAAAAATTATTGTTCATGGTTTTTCTATCTGAATTTTTCTCATGAAGAGAGTCATTGGAGTCCTTTATCATTTATCCCTTTGTCCATTTAGTTTCTATTTGAAGCTTTCCATTTAGTGCTAACCATTTCTTTAACCATTTTTTTAAACTCACTTATCTGCTGATAGGACATCAACCAACATAATATCCACGATTCAATGATACTTTAAATATTTTTTTTTCACATGAAAAAAAAAGCTAACTGTCAGCCATTTCTTGAGGGAATTTACATCTTAGCACTTACAGATTTTCTAGAAAGGCAGATCTGGTAAACTTAAACCTCCAATATCCTCACTTTGAAACTTGTCCTCATCCTACATAATTAATTTCAATTCATCATAAAACAAATTTGCTCAAAAACGTTTTGATGTTTTTTACATTTTGCATTTGAAATTGACTTCAAAACAGATTATCTCCTTAGCATTTTTATTATCTACTCCCCTTAATATGAAACAAATTTAGGTAAGGAAATTGAAGGAAAAAATAGGCTTCCATAAAATAAATTAGTATTCTGGTTTGCCCATTATATCTTCAGAAATGTCGTTAAGCCAAATTTTTAGTACTTCTGCCAACTATTATATCTTCTAATTATTAAAATATTATTATACTTTTAAAGAGGAATTTTTATGTTTTTTAAATATTGTCATTCCACATATATTTCTGGAAAAATAAGATAATTCTAAAAAGGGGAAAATTGAAAGCATTTGAAAGAATTATGCTCAGGTTCTACTAATCTTCACAAAGATCATAGCTTCTTTAGACTTTTTCACGAGTAATTTGAGGCAACTAAGTGGAAATTGGCAAATTCAGTTCTAATTGGAGAGTTTTAAAAAATGCATTAGCAGGAGTTCCCGTCATGGCTCAGTGGTTAACAAACCTAACTAGTATCCATCAGGACATGGGTTCCATCCCTGGCCTTGCTCAGTGGGTTAAGGATGTGGCGTTACCAGGAGCTGTGGTGTAGGTCATAGACATGGGTCAGATCTCGCTTTACTGTGGCTGTGGTGTAGGCCAGTGGCTACAGCTCCTATTCAGGCCCTAGATCGGGAACCTCCATATGCCCTGGGTATGGCCCTAAAAAGACAAAAGATGAAAAAAAAAAAGTGTTAGCATTAACTTTATTGATCCTGTCAATATGACTTGGAGGCCAGCTTAGGACCAGGACCAGATACCATAACTACCTGTCAAAATGCAAGAAATACTACTTCTCATCTTTTTTACATCTAATTCTTTTTTCATGAATAGAGAATTCTATATTTTATAATTTTCTTCACTGAAAAAAAAGTCAACCCTGCTATGTGTCAACTTCAAATTCTAAAGCTGGCCTTAGGTGAGAGATTGGTGTAGATGAAAAAGACTTCAGCTGGGAGCCTGGGTTCAGAGTTGGCAGATGCTAGAGATAAGGGCTTATGTGGAAATCATGAGGTCTTTTTTTTTTTTTCTTGTAACAAATCACCATAATCTTAACGGTATGTATAACTTTATTGAGACTATAGGTCAGAAGCCCAGGCAAGTGACACTAGATTCTCTGCCATGGCTCCAAGTTCTATCTAGGTCCTCTTCCAACTCCCTACTCATGGGAGAAATTCTTTTCCTTGCTGGTGTAGGACCAAGGTGCATTTTTCTCACTGACTGTCTTGCAAGTACAACTCTCAGCTCCTAGAATCCATTCTCAGGGGTGTGCCCTCAGCTCCCTGTATCTCAGTAAAGGAGGACAACCCAGGTGTCTAACCTCTCTTACCCTTTGAATTCTTTGACTTCCTTTTCTGCCACCTGGGAGAAAACTCACTTGCTTCAGGGGCTCCTGTGACTAGATTAGGTCCACTCATGTATTTTTGCCTTGTCTTGTACAAAACATGATCACTAGTGATATCTTCCCAGATTCACAGTATCCACTCATACCCAAAGAAGGATGAGGGTCCTGGAAAGGGTCATCTTAGTATTCCACCGATAATGCAGGAGAATCCAGAAGACTGTGCCATTGTGGAGCAAAGGGATAGAGAGAAACTAGAAGACCCTATAACAGGTAGACTGCCAGCTGGTAAACCACGGTCACAGCCCACTTTGCTGGTTTTGGTAAATGAATCCAGGCAGAAGTGGGTTTTCAGTGTTCAGATTAAGATCAGAATACAAGAATTTATAAGTGATAAAAGGATAAGGAATTGAAAAGAGAGAGAGAGCAGTTGTAGTGTTTGTGACTCTAACCCAGGGTAGCTGTTCCCAGAATAGGGCAAGTTATACCTGATGATTAGCAAGTAGTGGTTACCTGCTCTTTCTAAAACACTTTAAGCCACTTTCTTGCAAAACTAACAGCTAAATATATTAAGGATTTCCTATGTGGCATGAGTGAGCTAAATGATGAGTTGCACTTCTCACTTTGTCCTCACAGCAGTCCCTCAAGTTTCTATGATAACCAGGGACAAGCTCTGTGACGGGAAGAGACTTTGAACAATGTATCTGTGATGCCCCTTCTATTACAACTGTACAATGGTAATTAAGTGTATGATTGTCCATTTGCCTTCAGTGCACCCTAGAAAATTATTCAGAATCAAGATTTGTGTCTTACTTATTTTCATGACCTGAGCATTGAGCATAGTATAAATTGATTCATTGTATTGTTCCTAAAAACATCTTTGTGAGGTAAACTTTCTGATGGAGGAGACTGGATTTAGGTTTGGCAACCTGGATTCCAAACCCCTTAAATTACTCTAAGATCATATGTGCAAATCATTAACCTCAGTTTCTTCATATGACAAAGTGAAGAACTGAGATTTTTCTCTCATTAAAAACAAGTATGAACTCTTTCTTATGGTGGGCAATGGTTATATTTGAACCTGTTTCTAACAGACATTTTCAAACGGACCCAGATTTTGGAGAGGTGACAAATGAAAACCAAATAGTCATTCTTCACAGTGTATCTGCTTCTATGGTCAGCTATTCACTGTTGGTACTTTTAATTAGATTAAGATATGACATTATAGAATAGTTTCATCTATTTATACAGATAAGTTCCATTATGAAACTGGTAGGATTTATTACTCACTTTCATTTATTTAAAGTGTAACTGTTTTCAAGAGAAGCACAAATATCTGTTTACTATTAATTTCTTTAAGGCACACAGACAGCAGCAGAAACATCCATACCTCTTTCTCCTGTTACCCTAGAAATGGTTTCTATAGTAACTGAGTATACTGAGCTGGAGACCCAAAGAATACATGTTAAGAGGGTTTGCATTCATAAGGAAATATGGTCTTTACAGGATCTTTTATTTTTCAGCTTAAAAATAATTGGTCTCAAATCATTTGGAACTCTTCTGTAGTGAGTAGTGTATAAAATATTACAATGAACAATGGAGAAGAACTTTGAATTATTTCTTTAATCTCAATTAAGTAAATAACTCAAAGCTAGTCACATCATTTTTAATCCATAAATATTCCCACACTTTATATCTTTGATATCAATTTCAACAATAGTGCTAAATTATCTCCTAAAAGTTATTACTCTGAATACAAACACTCATTGTGATTAAAAATAAAGGCCTAAAAATAAAGTCTATCTTATTCATGTGCATAATGTATTTTAGATAAATACTCATCTAAATAATTAGAAATATTCATAATATAAATTGGTACACATTATGTGACTATTTAAATGATCTCTCTGGAGCTATTACATTGTACAGCCCTTTGAAATCATTTTTTCTTATCATAAACTGTGCAACATTGAGTTTTTACGGAAATGGAATGTCATTTGAAACAATAAGTAATTTAATTTGTAATATGAAAGGGGACTTCATTTTATATATGATAGAGTGTCTATTTGTAGTTTGTGTCATTCCTTCTGTTTTATTCATCTTTCAACATTGATTTTTTTCATCACTTCCAATTCTAGATCTGTCCACTCTGATTTCTCTGAACATTTCCCCAAGACATTCAATGTCTCTTTTTTTTCCCCATTATAGTCTATTACAATGTTCTGTCTGTAGGTGACCAGAAAGGCTTATCCTCTCATGCCAGAGTTATTTTCCTTAACACTATACTTTAGGCCTTATATAAGCTGTTTTCTGAATTTCAAATGGCTTTCTTCCTCAAACCCTGCAGAAGACCTGTATTTGTTTCAAGTCTTCTGTCAAACCTTCATTTCTCCAGGAAGCCATCCTTAAATGAACCTCACCTTCTGAATAGAATTAACCGCTGCTTTTTTTAGAACAAATTATATCTCTCTGTGGTCTTCTGTAATGTTCCTGTTTACATGTGGCTTATTTTTCAGACTTTCCCATGCTTTTATCTACCCATCCCCACAAACCTCTAAGGAGTATCTTTCAATCAGTGTCCCACAAGGGATTTCTGAATGAAAATGACTCTCCTAAGGAAATGCTCCTCCTGTTCCTATGTCAGTTTGTCACTTTTGTCCTGATATAGGGACAGTTTCTTATTGGTTCTTGATACTGTGCCCAAATGAGCAATATCAATAGTACATTTGGACACAATATCAGTAATCAAAGTAGAAACCTGAAGAGGCATTAGAGACTGTTTTAAGCCATTGGATCTGACCAGGGAGTCTTAGCACTGTGCTAATGGGCCCTCCCCTCTCTCTGATGCTACTCCTTGATTTCTTTCACTGCCTCTTTCATATACTCTGACTTTGCCAGTCCTTTTCCGTCATGGGAGAGTGAAGGCCTTGCACATACTTTTTTGAGCAATATGCTCTCCACCCTCTCAGATCTTTGCTGGGACCTCTGTATTCTGAGGACCTCTGTATTCTAGAATAATGATATGTCCTCACTGGGAGACTGGGGGACAACCCTCTGCAATCTCAAGCTCCCCCATGGCTCTCTTCTCTCAGGTCTGTGCCAGCTAGTTCTGGCCTTCATGGTCTCCCTGAATTTCAACTCTATCTCCTCACCTCATGGAGAATGCCATGGTCAGTGTGTGTTCTCCCAGACACCTCCAGGTCATATGCAGAGATAATGAAAGGAATGGCTGTCACGAGAAGTTGTTGTCCAATGTCTGAAAACCCATATTTTATATACACTGTCCAATTTCTGTTTAGAACAGAGAAGTAACTCTGATCTTTGTTATTCAGTCATGACTGGAAGAAGAAATTAGTCTTTTATTTTTTATTGCTATTTAGGATGTCTTTTTAATTTTTTTTCTTTTTACCACCACATCTGCAGCATATGGAAGTTCCCAGACTAGGGTTCGAATCAGAGCTGCAGCTGCCAGTCTATACCACAACCACAGCAATGTTGGATCTGAGCTGTGTCTAAAACCACAGCTCATGGCAACATGGAAACCTTAAACTACTCAGTGAGGTCATGGATTGAACCCACATCTTCATGGACACTATGCCAGGTTCTTAACCCTCTGAACCACAATGGGAACTCCTTAGGATATCTTTTATGTAAATTATATTTTTATTTTTATCAAAATTTCTTACTATAGAATTCATTTTTCTCTGCAATCCTTAACAATATTCTATTTTTATAAATAATTTGACAAAATTGCCTGAGATTTATTTCACATTTCGCCTCTCAGACAGCTCGTTCTCCCTTCCATTTATCTTAGATGTCCTCAAATTATGCTACCAAGTTGTCATATTCTCTCCAATTTTTCAGTCACCGTATTGCATTATATTTATTTTCTTATCTAATTCTCCTTGGAAAGGGGTGCCAACTCTTATATTTATTTGGGTCTGCTGTACAGTGTTTACACCTGGAAGGTCCCCAACTGCTATTGGTTTAATACATAAATAGACAAATTGATGGCAAGTGGCCCATTCTTCTCAATAGGCAGAATTAAATTTATGCTTAGAGAATGTCAAATTAACAGAAAGATGTTTGTTATTGAATGCTAATATGTTGACTATTTATAAAATTAATTTTATCAATTTATCTCTGAGGTAACTTTAATGGTATTGAAGGATATTGAGAAAAATAATTTTCTGAGGTTCGCTATTGAATTTATGGTAGAGATTGGGAAGGGGGTAAAAGTTTGAAAAAATAAGGGATCTAGGAGTTCCCTGGTGGCTTAGTAGGTTAAGGATCTTGTGTTGTCATTGCCATGGCATGGGTTCAATTCCTGGCCCTGGAACTTCCACATGCTGCTGGTGCAGCCAAGTAAAAATGAATAAATAAGGGATCTAATGAAATAAACAAATTTTTTTTCTTGGTAACTAGAGGATTAGAGTGAAATGGGTGCCTCCCCTAGA
This sequence comes from Phacochoerus africanus, assembly GCF_016906955.1. Classification (NCBI taxonomy): domain Eukaryota; kingdom Metazoa; phylum Chordata; class Mammalia; order Artiodactyla; family Suidae; genus Phacochoerus; species Phacochoerus africanus. The sequence continues at coordinate 45,956,217 of NC_062545.1, read as the reverse complement.
GATCCCAGGTCCCGTGATTGGTACGTAACTTCATTATGTGGTTCCTCTTCTCATACATGGTTCTTTCATTATTTCAAGTCAAGAGTGGACTGATAAACAGTATAAATGATTCTTAAAAGTACAATTTAAATAACAGACTCAGTGGTTACATATCCACTAAAATGTGTAGTGCCTAAGATACACCCACATGTACTACTTTAGAAAAGATGTGAAGTGCCTGTTTTTAGAAATTCTGATTTTGATACAGGTATTAGGAAAGCACACATCACTTATTGTGACTGTCACTAATGATGTTGTTAATGATGATAATGATGTTGGTGATGATGGCAGCCACAATTTATTTCATGATTGCTACTGGGAGAGGCACTGTTTCTTGTGAGTTTTCCCAGAATCACATACCCGGTCACTGTCAGAGTCAGGGTCTGACCCTTGGTTTGCTCCCCTAGAGTCCATTTCTCTCCATGGTACACAGAGAAGAACATTTATTTCAAGACAGAAACAATAGAGTTTGTTCCACGGACCTATCAATATTATATTATTAGTGAGATAAAGTGGACCAAAGCACATCTCTTCATAGATAATTATGCATTAATTCTATCCCTCCTTATATGGAAAACTATAACCAAGAGGACCTACAGTTTACTAACAAGAAAGAGTTTAAATTTTTTGAAACAATATTTTGAAAACCAATTTCAGACAGTTATGACATTTATTTTTGGAAAGTAGGATAAGTTAAATGTTGAGTCTATACTGAGATAATAAACATAATAATTTATGACGTCTAAATTTGTATATGAAATATATAGAAAATTAGAAATTTTAAAAGCAAAATGTGATAAATATTCTAAAAGACTGTCTATCAGAATTTTGAGACTTTTATTTCTTTCAAATTTGTGTTCTGATATAATACCATGAACTTTCAACTTATAACCTACCGCAGCAGATTTCTTATGTGGCTTCTGATTATTTAGTTAGTTTCATGAATCCTTCACTAAATTATCAACTCCTTGAGAAAATAGTCTGTGTCTTTTTTATTCCAAAGTATGAGAGCCTTGGTACTCAGCAAAAGTGTATAGTACATAGTAGATACTGATAAAATTGATTCAATAAATGAGTTAATTACAGTGGTTATATAACATGCAGAAAAATTTGAAAGGTTTTCTTTGATATATATATCTGGTTCATATTTAGTGGACATAATGAGTATACTTCCTGCACTAATTATAATTACGGGACAGTAGGTATCCTTTTAAATTCTCAAGTCAAATTTGGTCTTGGAATTTTAAATACATGAGATTTCTCTCTGCAGTTTAATTATTGATGATTATATTAGTGTTTGTTTGAAAAGGCTTTCTGATGTTCTTTAAAGACCAAGAATTCTTTTTCATCTGCCTCAAAAAAAGGAAAAGTAAAAAGAGTGCTATAAACTAGTTCTCTAGATCAGAGAATAAATATTGAATGTCAGAACTTCAGACTATGCATCTCTAATGAACTCTTAAGTCTAGAGAAAATATGTTCCAGTCATAACCCAGAAATTGTGAAAACTTTGATGGTCGTTAACCTTTGTTAGTCAACTACATTAGGCATTTTGATAATATAAATTATCAAGTCTATCTGTAAAACTCGAGTCGTCTACTTTAATATCTAAATTCAATTTTATAATTGTTTTACCACTAATGAATATACTTAAAGCTAAAATGCTTGCTTAACAAATAGTGAAGTATTTGTAGTGCACTTGAAAATATTGCATGGATTTGTCATCAGAATACTGGGTTTTACCTGTGACAGTGTGCATTTTATGAAAATCATTTATTTATTTGTAAAACTGATGTAAAAATTAAGTTAATGGTTACTTAGAAAAGTATCTGGCAGAAGCAAAGACATTGTAAACATTGTTTTAAATGAAAGAATGTACATTAAATACTGGAAATCATGTTAGTTATTAATTTTTAAACTGGGAGCATAAATATACTAATCAAATATAAAAGATGTAAGTCAGTTTAGAGAAAACCTAGGACAACCTTCTCATTTTTCACACTACAAACAAAATTCTGCTACTTAAATGATTTATTAAATCTCCCTCCAAATACAAAGAAACAGAGAAAAAAAAATTAGATTATAAATTAGTTACTTGAGTTCCTCAATTTAAAACCAATACAGGATAGTTCTACTCAAGCATCAATAAATGGAAATATCCATTTGTTTGGTTTGTTACTAATATCAGAATTACTGATAATTTTTAGAATTATGGATGTTTGCTTATTCTTACATACTCTTATAGTTAAGGTTCTATAATATGTAGAATTTATTATAGTTCTCTGAATTTGTTAAAATCTCACTTTTTACTGAAGATTATGGAAGCCGCCTTTTTACTTAAAAAAAATAGATTGAACAAAATATTGATCATTAAAATAGTTTTGAAATTCTTTAGCAAAACATGAGATTTAGTTCCTAATAGTTTTTCAGAATTCATAATTATTAAGGAATAAAATGAGAGATAAATGATAAATGTCAAAAAAGCAAAAGGAAGCTTAATCCTAAAACAATGAATCCTATAATCCTAATGGTAAGTTGAATTCTGTTAATAAATGTAGATTCTAAAAGTCTGGTATTTTGAAGCTATTTAGCCGATACTGTTTCAGATAAAAGAACAAAGAATATATATTTTATGAATTGAACGTTGGCATAACCTTAACATTTTTGTTTCAAGTTATGAAAATATAGCACTAGTTTTTCAGGGTTATAGTACCTATAAACAAATACCAAAAGAGGGCCTTCTTTCTATCATTTCATAAAACTTAGTCAAACTGTGGGACAGTCAGCACTTAAGATCTAGAAGAAAAGTAACAGTTATTTCTTAGAAATAGTAAATTAGAGCATGAAGAGGTACTATTATGGGTGTCAGGAAAAAAACATTCAGAGTAATTTCAATTCTCAAGGTCAGTGTTTTAGGTTTAGAAATTGAAAATTGAGGAGTTCCCGTTGTGGCACAGTGGAAATGAATCCAACTAGGAACCATGAGGTTGTGGGTTTCATCCCTGGCCTTGCTCAGTGGGTTAAGGATCTGGCATTGCTGTGAGCTGTGGTGTAGGTTGCAGATGCAGCTTGGATCTGGCATTGCTGTGGCTGTGGTGTAGGCCGACAGCCACAGCTCCAATTAGACCCCTAGCCTGGGAACCTCCATATGCCACTGGTGTGGCCTTAAAAAGACAGAAGACAAAGAAAAAAAATTGAAAATTAACAATGAATGTAAAGATGATAAAATATGATTTAAGGACATTTGTGGTTTAAGGGAACTGGTTTTAAAGATATTCAGTGCTGTAGACACCACTGTAAAGCAGTCTATAAAATAGTCAGGAAGTATAGAAAGAAGTTAAACCGTAATACCATGGAAACATTTTGAAAAATAAGCAATTAAGAGAGATTACTTTCTTGAGATCCATCCTCTACTGTTTTACTCCAATGAATTATTGTTTCAGCGATTATATATTTTATCTCAAGGATTCTTCATTGTTGACTATTCTGTTGTCTCTATGGTGTACACTTATTTCATTAGTAAAAGTATTCTCATATCTCTTTTTCAAATAAAATTTAGAGGTTTTTAAAGTAGTTTTTAATAGATAATATTCTCAGACATTCCCTATACTGAACTTTTTAAATTATAATTAATGTAAAATTTAATCTATTTGTTTAGCTAAATAATAGGATTACTATCTAAATCATTCTTATTTACATTTGCTAAATTTTGAATTATTAGTACAAATATTAAGAGATAACCATAGAAAGTAAAATGATTACATTCAACACAAGTTTGTAAAAATAAAAAAATAATACAAACAGAATTGTGGACATTAGACTATTTCATAGTTCTAATATTTGCAATTTTTTTTGATTCTAGCAATTACAACATAAACAAAAACAAAAACCTTTTAAAACACATGTAATTGTAAATTGTGAGACCTTGTATATTTCTTCCTTAGCCAAAGACACACTGTGTAACCTACAAGTAAGTGCCTTTGGAACTGCTTTCTCATGTGTTAATACAAGGGTTTCAAATAAGATGGAACAATAACAAGGCCACACTAAAAAATAAACTTGAAAAAGCCATAACATTGTATGCTACACATGACAATAGCACCATCCTAACAATCAATTTTGCTAGCAGGGAAATCATTTTATTTCCTGGAACTTGCTAAAAAAATTCCTAAATTTATGTTCTTTGTGATTGAACATTGCTTACTACAGAAAATCTGCTGTAAAGAGCCTCCTATCATTTTACTTCAGGGAAGATGCTGAAATTGGTATAGATGAAATGGAAGCTATAATTCCAGGGTAATTTTGTTCTCTTGAAAGCTAATTACTTTCTTTAAGGTCATATCCCTACAAGAAGGTTTCCTGACCTCACCACTATTGACATTTTGGGTGGAAGGATTCTTTGTTTCGAGGACTTCCCAGGGCACCGTAATATGTTTAGCAGCATCTCTGGCCCCTATGACAATAGTGTGTCCCCACTCCCCTCACCAGAAATGCACTAACCAAAGGTGTCTACAGATCTTGCCATATTTCCCCTGGAGAGGGAAAATTACCCCCAGGTGAGAGCCACTCTAGAGCAAAGGTATAAGAACATCAAAATAAAATAAAATAAAATAAAATGTGAAGTCAAAGCTCATGTTCAAAACATTTGAAAACATGATTAGTCCAAGCAACAATTTTAAATCTAAGTACAAAATACTGAAAATCCACAATTTTAGTTTTGGGGGTCGTTGCTATGAAAACACACTATGGCCACCCCACAAGTCTTTCAATCAAGGAGTTATAGAAAATTCTTTACGTTAGTCAAGTACTATTAGCAAAAAAGTGCAACTTAAAACAAATTTGTGACAACAACAAAAAAATCCAGCAATGCACTATACAGAATGATATTATTTTAAATATTTTGTTTTTGTTTTTTTTAATTTATCTAGTGAACATAAAATATAATAGTACATTTCTGAAAAAAAAATCACAAAAAATCTTGTTCTTCCTCTTATCTTAGTTAAAAGTGAGTATACCTGTAATGTCATAGGTATTTTTATTGTGACTGTTCCATAAAGAGAGAGACAGTAAATGTTTCAGGCTTTATAGGTCATGAAGTCCCTCACAACTTTTCAGTGCTGTCCTTAGAGTGTGAAATCAGTGTTGCATGCCCATCAGCATCATGTGAGAACTCCAACTTCTCATCATTCCATGGAGTGTTTTGTTCTAGTCTTTAATTTTTGCTCTTCTCAATGGGACCTTAATTTTCATTTTTACAATGACTAATGAATTTGAACTTCTTTTCCGTAGTCTTATTTGCTACCTGTATCTCTTCTATTTTTAACTGCTGGAGCTTTTTTAGTGATCTGCAATTAAATCAATCCCAACCCATTTTTTTATTTTTTCTTTTTATTACTCAGATGAATTTATCACATCTGTAGTTGTATAATGATCATTCACAGTATTTCTATCCCACACCCCAAGCACATCCCCCCAACTGTCCCCATCCCCCAAACTGTCTCCTCTGGAGACCGTAAGTTTTTCAATGTCTGTGGTCAGCATCTGTTCTGCAAAGAAGTTCAGTCTGTCCTTTTTTCAGATTTCACATGACAGTAAAAGCATTTGATGTTGGTGTCTCATTGTATGGCTGACTTCACTTAGCATGATAATTTCTAGGTCCATCCATGTTGCTAAAAATACTGGTATTTTGTTCATTTTAATGGCTGAGTAATATTCCATTGTGTATATGTACCACCTCTTCTTGATTCACTCCTCTGTTGATGGACATTTAAGTTGTTTCCATGTCTTGGCTATTGTAAATAGTGCTACAATGAACATCGGAGTACATGTGTCTTTGCGAGTCGTGGTTTTCTCTGGATAGATGCCCAGGAGTGGGATTGCTGGATCAAATGGTAGTTCTATGTTTAGTTTTCTGAGGAATCTCCATACTCCTTTCCACAGTGGTTGCACCAATTTACAATCCCACCAACAGTTTTTAACAGGGTTCCTTTTTCTCCACACCCTCTCCAGCACTTATTGTTTGTAGACTTTTTGATGATGGCCATTCTGGCTGGTGTAAGGTGGTTCGTCATAGTAGTTTTGATTTGCATTTCTCTAATAATGAGTGATGTTGAATATCTTTTCATGTGCTTTTTGGCCATCCATATGTCTTCTTTGGAGAACTCTCTGTTTGGATCTTCTGCCCATTTTTGGATGGGGTTGTTTGTTTTTTTGATATGGAGCTGCAGAAGGTGTTTATCAATTTTGGAGACTAATCCCTTGTCAGTCGATCCATTTGCAAAGATTTTCTCCCATTCTGTGGGTTGTCTTTTTGTGTTGTTTAGGGTTTCCTTTGCTGTGCAGAAACTTTGAAGTTTGATTAGGTCCCACTTGTTTATTTTTGTTTTTACTGTCATGACTCTAAGAGGTGGATCTGAGAAGATGTTGCTGTCGTTTCTGTCAGAGAGTGTTTGGCCTATGTTTTCCTCTAGGAGTTTGATAGTGTCTGGTCTTATATCTAGGTCTTTAATCCATTTGGAGTTTATTTTTGTGTATGGTGTTAGGGAGTGTTCTCATTTCATTCTTTTCCATGTGGCTGTCCAGTTTTCTCAGCACCACTCATTGAACAAGCTGTCCTTTCTCCATTGTGTATTCTTGCCTCCTTTGTCATAGATGAGTTGGCTATAGGTGTGTGGGTTTAATTCTGGGCTTTCTATCCTGTTCCACTGATCTGTATTTCTGTCTTTGTGCTAGTACCATGTGGTTTTGATGACTGTTGCTTTGTCATATAGTCTGAAGGCTGGGAGCCCAATTCCTCCAGCTCCATTTTTCTTTTCCAGGATGGCTTTGGCTCTTCTGGGTCTTTTGTGCTTCCAAACAAACTTTAAAATATTTTGTTCGAGTTCTGTGAAAAATGTCCTTGGTAATTTGATAGGGATTGCATTGACTCTGTAGATTGCCTTAAGTAGTATAGTCATTTTGATATTAACTCTTCCAATGCAAGAGCATGGTATATCTTTCCATCTGTTTGTGTAATCTTTGATTTCTTTCAGCAGTGTCTTATAGTTTTCAAGGTACCGGTCTTTTGTCTCTTTAGGTAGGTTTACTCCTAGATATTTATTATTTCGGATGCAATGGTAAACGGGATTGCTTCTCTAATTTCTCTTTCTGATCTTTCATTTTTTGTATGTAGAAATGCTGTCGATTTCTGTGTATTAATTTTGTATCCTGCGACTTTGGAAATTTGTGGATGAGCTCTAACACTTTTCTGGTAGAGTCTTTAGGATTCTCTAAGTATAGTATCATGTCATCTGCAAATAGTGATAGTTTTACTTCTTCCTTTCCAATTTGGATTCCTTTCATTTCTTTTACCTCTCTAATTGCTGTGGCTAGGACTTCCAAAACTATGTTGAAGAGTAGTGCTGAGAGCAGACATCCTTGTCTTGTTCCTGATATCAGCAGGAATTTTTTCAGCTTTTTACCATTAAGAATGATTCTCACTGTGGGTTTGTCATATGTGGCCTTTATTATGTTGAGGTAGGTTCCCACTACGCCCACTTTCTGAAGGGTTTTTATCAGAAATGGGTGTTGGATTTTGTCAAAGGCTTTTTCCGCATCTATTGAGAGGATCATATGGTTTTTATTCTTCAGTTTGTTAATGTGGTGTATCACACTGATGGATTTGCAGATATTGAAGAACCCTTGCATCCCTGGGATGAATCCCACTTAATCATGATGTATAATCCTTTTAAGGTATTGTTGGATGCGGTTTGCTAGTATTTTGTTGAGGATTTTTGCATCTATGTTCATCAGTGAAATTGGCCTGTAGTTGTCTTTTTTTTTGTGGTATCTTTGTCTGGTTTTGGTATCAGGGTGATGGTGGCCTCATAGAATGAGTTTGGGAGTATCCCTTCCTCTGCAATTTTTTGAAATAGTTTCCAAAGGAGAGGTGTTAGCTCTTCTCTAAATGTTTGATGGAATTCGCCTGTGAAGCCATCTGGTATTGGACTTTTGTTTGTTGGAAGTTTTTTAATCACAGTTTCAATTTCAGTTCTTGTGATTGGTCCATCCATCTTTTCTATTTCATCTTGGTTAAATCTTGGAAGATTGTGCTTTTCCAAGAATTTGTCCATTTCTTCTAGGTTTTCCATTTTATTGGCATATAGTTGCATATAGTCGTCTCTTATGATCCTTTGTATTTCTGTGATGTCCATAGTTCCTTCTCCTTTTTCATTTCTACTTTCATTGATTTGTGTCCTCTCTCTTTTTTTCTTGATAAGTCTGGGTAAAGGTTTATCAATTTTGTTGATCTTTTCGAAGAACCAGCTTTTCGTTTCATTGATTTTTTTTCCCTATGGTTTTCTTCATTTCTATTTCATTGATTTCTGCTCTGATCTTTATGATTTCTTTCCTTCTACAAACTTTAGGTCTTGTCTGTTTTTCTCTCTCTAAGCTGCTTTAGATGTAAAGTTAGCTTTTTTATTTGAGCTTTTTTCTGTTTCCTGAGGTGGACTTGTATTGGTATAAATTTTGCTCTTAGAATGACTTTTGCTGCATCCCATAGGTTGTGGAGTGTCGTATCTGCATTGTCATTTGCTTCTAGGTATTTTTTAATTTCCTCTTTGATTTCTTCAGTGATCCATTGGTTGTTTAGTAACATGTTGTTGAGTCTCCACGTGTTTGTGTTTTTTGCAGTTTTTTTCTTGTTGATTTCCAGTCGTATAGCATTGTGGTCAGAAAAGATGCCTGATATAATTTCAATTTTCTTACAGTTAACAAGGTTGGATTTGTAGCCCAGGATGTGATCAATCTTAGAGGACGTTCCATGTGCACTTGAGAAGAATGTGTATTCTGTTGCTTTTGGATGGAATGTCCTATGAATGTCTATTAAGTCCATCTGGTTTAATGCTTCATTCAGGGCCTGTGTTTCCTTATTGACTTTCTGTCTGGTTGATCTGTCCATTGCTGTAAGTGGGGTGTTAAAGTCCCCCACTCTGATTGTGTTATTGTCGATTTCTCCTTTTAAGGTTGTTAGCAGTTGCCTTATATATTGTGGTGAACCTGTGTTGGGTGCGAAGATATTTAAAATTGTTATATCTTCTTCTTGGATTGATCCTTTGGTCATTATGTAATGACCTTCTTTGTCCCTTAAAATATTCTCTATCTTAAAGCCTATTTTGTCTGATATGAGTATTGCTACTCCAGCTTTCTTTTGATCCCCACTTGCATGAAATAATTTCTTCCATCCTCCACTTTCAATTTATATGTGTCCCTAGGAGTGAAGTGGGTCTCCTGAAGACAGCATATATATATATATGGGTCTTGTTTTTGTATCCATTCAGCAGTCTGTGTCTTTTGGTTGGGGTGTCCATTAACATTTAAGGTAATTATTGATGTGTATATTCTTATGCCATTTTATTAATTACTTTGGATTTGTTCTTGTTGTTTTTTCTTTCCTTCTTTTCTTGTTCTCTCCTCTCCTGGTTTAATGACTGTTTTTAGTGTTGTATTTGAGTCGATTTTTCTTTGTTTGTATATCAGTTGTAGATTTTTGGTTTGCAGTTATTCTGAAGTTTTGATATGAGTCTATATGTACATGAGATTGTTTTAAGTTGTTGTTCTCTTAATTGCAAGTTCATCTCCAGTGTCCTGCATTTGTACCCACCTCTTCTCATGATTTCTGATTTTGGTGGCATAATGGCATGGATGATTTCATATCTTTACTGTATGTATATCTTTACTGGTGAGTCCTGTCATTTGTGGTATTGTTGTTTCCTGTTACTGTCTTTTCTTTCCTGCCTAGAGAAGTTCCTTTAGTATTTGTTGTAAGTCTGGTTTAGTGTTGCCGAATTTTCTCAGCTTTTGCTTATCTGTGAAGTTTTTGATTTCTTCTTCAAATCTGAATGAGAGCTGGGTAAAGTAATCTTGGTTGGAGGTTTTTTTCCTTTCATCACGTTAAGTATATCATGTTACTCCCTTCTGGCCTGCAGAGTTTCTGCTGAAAAAAATCTGCTGATAACCTTATTGGGGTTCCCTTGTATGTTACTTGTTTCTTTTCCCTAGCTGCTTTCAAGATTTTCTCTTTGTCTTTAATTTTGGTCAGTTTGATTAATGTGTCTCTGTGTATTCCTCCTTGGGTTTATTTTATATGGTACTCGTTGTGCTTCCTGGATTTGAGTGAGTGGTTCCTTTGCCATGTTAGGGAAGTTTTTGGCTATTATCTCTTGGAATATTTTTTCTGTCCCCTTCTCGCCCTCTTCTCCTTCTGGCACCCCTGTAATATAGATGTCAGTGGCGTTTCACATTATCCCAGAGTTCTCTGAGACTCTCTTCATTTGTCTTCAATCTTTTTTCTCTTTTGTGTTCTGCATCTGTAATTTCTACTAATCTGTCCTCCACCTCACTTATTCATTCTTCTGCCTCTTGTATTCTGTTGTTAGCTGCTTCTAGTGAATTTTTTACTTCAGTTATTGTATTTTGCATCTCTTCTTGTTTAAGTTTTATATCTTGTATGTCTTTGCTCAGTGTTTCCTTTAAGTTATCCGTCTTTGCCTCCAGTTTATTTCCAATGGCTTGCATCATCTTCAGCAACAATCTAAAGTCTTCTTCCTGGAGGCTGAGAATCTCCTCATCACTTAGAATGATTTTCTGGAGTTTTTCCTTTCTCCCTCATCTGAGTTATAGTTCTCTGTCTTTTCATTTTTATAGGTTTTTGGCATGGTGATCTTTTTACAGATAATAGAGTTGTAGCCTCTCTTACTTTTGGTGGCTACCCCCTTGTGGCTGAAATCAGTATGGGGGCTTACTATAGGCTTCCTGATGGGAGGGGCTGATGCCTGCCCACTGGTAAGTGGAGCCGATTCTAATCCCTCTGGTGGGTGGGGCTTAGTCTCTGGATGGGATGAGAGGCAGCTGTGTGCCTGAGGGGTCTTTAGGTAGCCTGTTTACTGAGGGGTGGGGGTGTGATCCCACCTGGAGTGTTGTTTGCCTTGGGGCTTCTCAGCACTGACTGATGGATGGGGCCAGATTTTCCCAAAATGGCCACCTCAGGAAAAAGGCAGGCTGCCAAATATTCCCAAGAGCTTTGCTTCCAATGTCCTTCCTTCACAACAAGCCACATTCACCCCTGTTTTCCCAGGATGTCCTCCAAGAACTGCAGTCAGATTTGACCCAGATTCCTATGGAGACTTTGTCTTGGGACTCAGTGCATGTGAAACTCCATGTGTGCCTTTTAAGAATGGGGTCTCCATCTTAATCCCATCTCCCTGTATCTCTTCTTTAACATGTTTATATTTTTGTTTATCAAAGTCTTTTATATATTTTGGAATTAAGATCTTTATAAGGTATACGTTTTGCAAATATTTTTCCAAGACTGTGGTTTTTGCCTTTTTTTTTGTCTTTTTGTCTTTTCTAAGGCTGCACCTGCAACATATGGAGATTCTCAGGCTGGGGGTCTAATCGGAGCTATAGCTGGCAGCCTACACCACAGCCACAACGCAGGATCTGAGCTGCATCTGCGACCTATACCACAGCTTCTTAACCCACTGAGCGAGGCCAGAGATTGGACCCACAACCTCATGGTTCCTAGTCAGATTCATTAACCACTGTGCCACGATGGGAACTCCAGCCTTATTTTTTTTTCTTGATGTATTTTAAACAGCAGAAATTTTATGTTTATCGATGATGACTAATTTATTATTTTTTTCTCTTATGGTTCATGCCTTTGTATCTTATGTATAAATATTTGTAAACTACAAAGACACAATACCTGGCTTGGGAAATTCTGTATGCCATGGGGTTGATAAACAAATGAACAAATGCATAAATAAAATAGCATGCTCCATCTGCAGCCTGATTAAATTTTTCACACTACTTGTACACATAAATACATACATATACATGCATATATAGTTTTTATATGCAATTAACTATATACACATTTACACACAAATATATGTATATTCATATGTATGAATAAATACATATCATCTGTGTCCATAGATGTATGGATTTTTCATTTGATTTCCTAGTGGAAAGCAAATGGCTTGAGAGCAGGGACTTGTTGATTACTAACATATCCTCAGCAATAAGAAAAAAGCCTGGACCATAACAAGTGCCCAATTAAATATCTATGTAATTGAAATAAAGGAGAGGAAAGAAAAAAAGAAAAACAATTCTATATAGAATCCTTGAGCCATTTTGTATTACAAAGTTATATCAATTTCTCAGGCAATAAACTCTACTAGTTTTATGTATTAGAACATGTTTTTGTAGTTCAATTTTTTTTTTCTTTAGGCTGCACCCTTGCCGTATGAAGGTTCCCAGGGGTCTATTCAGAGTTACAGCTGCTGGCCTATGCCACAGCCATAGCAATGCAGGATCTGAGCTGTGTCTGTGACGTACACCATGACTCTCGGCAACACCACATCCCCAACCCACAAAGTGAGGCCAGGGATCGAACCTGCATCCTCCTTAATACTAGTCATATTTGTTTCCACTGAACCACAATGGGAACTCCCTGTAGTTCAATATTTATTTTATGTTTTAACATATAATCTATAAGCAGTCCATTCTTTTAGAGGAATACTTATCGATAAAGTGTGAACATCTTCCTTATAAAAATAAAATTAAACTTGTGTTCTCCTTGTCCACTGATCCAAAATGAATAACCTAAAATGTAAGTGGAGTTTCAGCAGTTTTCGGGACATATTGAGCATACACTGGTTTAAAATACTGGCTATGTGACATATTGATTGCATAGACAGAGTTATCCTATACAGTAGCCCACAAGGAGAAACGAGGATCTTATGTGAGATGCTGTACACAGGGAGGTGATATGGACAGAGAGAAGATACATTGGGTTTCAAATAAGAGGCAAAATTAAGAGTCACAGGGGTATGTACATGGAATTGCCAGCCTTATTTTGTCTGGGCTGCATCATGGTCATTTTTACATAATGTGTTCCAGGAGGAACAGAAGCAGGAATTTATTTAAAAAGAGTTAACAAGCCTCTCAAGCCCTATTTGGGGAAGCCAGATAGTCTAGAATAATTTGGTTAGCTAGAATAAAACTCACAAGTACTCAGCATTATAGGCAAGATACTAATTATATTGTAAAAAGTTGACTGGAATTTACACCCTTAAGTGATTTTTATGATCTTACTTGCTGCCAGAATATATATTACTACTCACAAAGCAACTAAGCAAATAAAAATGTTTTGATCACATTTATTTTTAATGGTGCCTGTATTTATAAAGCTTAAAATGGCTACTTCAATTTTTCAAAAAGCATTATTCACCTTGAATTTTTAAAAGTCTTGTGAAGTATCCTAATGGATCCCTAAGAACTTGCCCTGCAAGAGTTTTATTTTTTGAATTATTTCATGTTAACTCTCCAAGGTCTTTGGTGTTCATGATTGGAATTACCTAATTATTAATAAGTACCTGCATAAAATGTAATTTAGATGTGAGGTCATCATATTTAGTATTAAATTTTCAAAAATTCACCACCAGACCTTTGTAGAGTGAGAAAAATTGCGTGTATAATTAATTAGACCCCAAACCGGCCAATTAGTGTGTCAAAATAATTTTCTGGTTATACTGAGCTAATGAATAACAGAAAAAAATTGCATAAAATTATTTAAATCCTACCCAGAGCTTCTTAGTCTTTAAAGGGAATACAAACCATGGGGGTCTTGTTAAAACTCAGGTTCTGACCCAGGTGTCTGGTGAGCTGTGGCTGTCTAAACGTCTAAGGAGCTCCCATGATGCCAGGCACTGCACATTGACTGGAGGGGATCTACTGGATCTTCTGGTTTTCTGACTAAAAATATCTAGATGTTAAATACAAAATCTGTGTAATTATTCAGATACATTTCCAAAAAAACAATGGTTTAATATCATCTAAAAATGGGTTAATTCGTCCTTCTCATCCAGCTGTTTTAGTGTCAGCTAGATGTAGTGATGCCTGTTCTAGACTTTACTGCCTCATTTCTCCATCCTAGGAGAAAACATACCCTTTTTTTTAAAATTGGGGAAAAGAACCCAATGTGTACAGTATCAGCTTTTCCCTCTATATTTTAGTATTTAGAGCTATTTTTAAGGTATAGCAGAAAGTGCAAATAGCATTACGATTTAAATTCATAAGTACGTTGTTTTATTTGGCTGAGATGAAAATAAGGAGCGTCCAGGGAATATAGCTATTTCAAAGTTGAATTTTTCAAGGGGCCTGATGCATATAAACACTAAGCACCTTTCAAAATATGCTAATTGAATTGAACCTACAAAATGTTTCAGGAATAAAAAAATGCAGCATATGATTCCCTTTGGATGCCATTTCACAAACTTATCACAGAAAATATACTAAAAATGTAAATTTATTTTCATAATAAATGTGTACAATTTAATAATAGGGAAGCAATGAAAACAAGTGACACATGCGTTGCCTTAAGGTTTTATCTCTACAGACAATACCATGTATAGAAAAATTTATTAGGAATAGAGAAATGAGATACCATTTTGCCAGTCACTCCTTCAAAGTTGGAGAGTACATTTACTTTTGATGTTTTATTTTTCTGAAATTTGGAATTAATAATTTCAAAGCTGTCATTCTTTTATTAAAAGAACCTCCTATTAACCAGAGACCCCTTAATGCTTTGTTGACATGAAGTTAACCGTGGATACTTGAAATGATTTTCACAAAGGCACCTTTTGCTATTTAAAAGCAATTACTTGGTTGTTGCTATGGTGATTGCTGGAAGAGTCTGCACATTTGCCCTGTAACTGCCTATGGGTCAAATAAATGTCACAGATGTGCTCGATTTTCATTTCTAAAATTGTTAAGGCAGCCTTTTCACTAATAAGTCTCAGATATAAACAAAGTGCTCTAAGCTTGTGTGTTAGAGATGGTCCTTTGTGTAAAGTAGGTAATCATCACTGCATTATATTGCATGCTTTGAGCAGAGAATTTTGTTTGACTGCACCCCTGGCACATGGAAGTTCCTGGGCTATGGATCAAACCTGCACCATAGCAGTGACCCAAGCCACAGCCCTGATAAGGTGGTATCTTTAACCACTAGGCCACTAGGGAACTCTTGCATAGAGAATTTAAGTAAAGGATGCACTCCTGTCGGGGTTGGGGAGATGTCAGTTAAGAAATTGTTGAGGAGTTCCCACCGTGGCGCAGTGGTTAACGAATCCGACTAGGAACCATGAGGTTGAGGGTTCGGTCCCTGCCCTTGCTCAGTGGGTTAACAAACCGGCGTTGCCATGAGCTGTAGTGTAGGTTGCAGACGCGGCTCGGATCCAGCGTTGTTGTGGCTCTGGCGTAGGCCAGTGGCTGCAGCTCTGATTCATCCCCTAGCCTGGGAACCTCCATATGCTGCAGGAGCAGCCCAAGAAATAGCAAAAAGACAAAAAAAAAAAGACAAAAAAAGACAAAAAAGAAAGAAAGAAATCAATGAAATGAAAACTATCTATTACATTAATAATAAATATGTACTTCAACTAGAGTCATCATATTAAACTGTTTCTGTTAACTTCTTCAAAGTGGCATATTCTCTCAGTGCACTGACTAAAAAGAAAAACTCTTGAGTTGAGTGGAAAACTACTTTTTTAAATAATGATTTTTATTTTTTCCATTATAGCTGGTTTACAGCATTCTGTCAATTTTCTACTGTACCACAAGGTGACCCAGTTACACATATATGTATAATTATTTTTTTCTCACATTATCATGCTCCATCATGAGTGATTATAGTTCCCAGTGCTATACAGCAGGATCTCATTGCTTATCCATTCCAAAGGCAATGAAAAACTGGTTTTGTCTCAAATGGTTATACCAATACGTGTTACCTCAACAGGTGAAAGATGTAAAACAATTCAACATATTACCTGAGGGTGTTACCAGTACTTTATACATAGTTTTAGAGATAATTCCTAGGAGATATGCCTTGTACATGTAACACATTCTAGTCATGAATAAGATTAAAAACAGTTAAATCTCTGTAAGCTCCCACTTACTTATTAAGGCAAGTATTACAGTGTTTAAGAGCATGGAAGATAGAGTTTGAGTCCTAAACCTGCAACTTTCTCTTTGTGATAATTTGGGTCACTTAAACTTTGGTCTTCATATGAATATAAGAGGGATAATCCTTACAACTTCCTCCTCTGACTATTCTTATTCTCTGTTTTGCAGAATATGAAACATAAATTATTTTATTCTCTGAAACTCAAAAAGTCCAATAACTTATCTGGAGGGAGCCGAATTTTAAATCTCCAAAGTTTTGAATCTATAAATATTCATTTTCAAGTAGTGCTTTATTTTCAGATAGTTGTTTAAACAGTTCTGTTAGCTGGATTTTATTAACCTATTAATTTTAGTAGCAAATCTTCGCTTAGATCTCTCAAACCATTTTCAGAGGTTCAGAATTTCAAATAAGCAAAATCCAGATTTGTGATGTCACAAATATTTCAATTTTAAATTTTGAAAAAATTTTAGTTCCAAATAAATTGATCCAATGAGATTTTTTTCTATAAAGTGAAAACATCATAAATCTAGGAAATAGACATGTCTTTTAGTGATTATAGTTTAGGCAAATCTTTCTGAAAGATTTTTACCCTGCATTTGAATGGTGTTTAACCTGTATTTGAATGGTGAGTTGTTAAAAGCCTAGTTTTTTTTCCTACAATTAATTATAGAAAATATTTTTCTGATTCTTTTCTCATATGAATATATGTCAAGATTTAGATGATACTGAACATTCAGAGGGGAAGTTGAAACTTAAAAGGCTCTAGATAACTTATAATTATCCTATGAAACAAAGCTATAAATTAATGATAACTAAAAAACAATAAATTACATGTTCTTTGCAGTGATGTGTCAGGTGGTAGACTTTAAAGTACAAGGACTGGTGAGCCAAATTCTACCAGCCATGGAAATTATATGACTCAATTAAAGAGCTATCGCAGCACAGCCCTTTAGAATGAAGACATCAATTTCTTAGGACAGAAAAGTCCCTATGTCTAAAGCAGATACTTGTTGTGGCATAGTTATAAATACATAGATTTCTTGGTAAGAAGATGAAAATCGGGAATAAATAAGAAATCATGCTTTAAAACCTTTCCTAAAATGTGATGATGAATTCTCTCTTAAGGAAATTGCTTTGTGGCTGTTATTATCTTTATCTCTTTAGAAGTGTAGCTACTATGACTCTCTCCTTTCATGAAGGATATTCTTCTATCCATTCATTGAATGTCTGAAGTTCTTAAAAGTGCTCAATTATTTTTCTGTTCTTTTATATATATCCTTCTATAATTGTACTTCTTTTATTCATCTTAAATGTGAAATTGGGCACTACTTTAATCTCAGTTTTAGAACAGCAAAGGGAATAGGGCCCAAAAAGCTATTCTGACAATACTAGGGGCTCGAATCTAGTTAACAGGAGCATTGGGCAGTCTATCTTCAGTGTCCAGAACCCCTATTAAATCATATGTCTTCTCTATCCAAATGCTTTCTATTCAGGTAAATGCTAGAGTTTATGGCTTAGTTAATAACACATGGTGATTGATAGTTTTCCCTCCCTAAAGGAGGAAGTATTATATAAACTTTGGTAATACTAGAACTGCTAAATGGGTAGGAAAGTAAATTGGTAGGCATAGAACACAGTTCTGGGATTCATTTTTTTTAATGATTTTTATTTTTTTCCATTATAGCTGGTTTACAGTGTTCTGTCAATTTTCTACTGTACAGAACAGGATACATTTTGGTAGATAATGCTTATGCAGATGAGTTTAAATGTAAGTCATAAAGGTCACAGCAGTATTAATTCGATCATATAAATAAAATATATTTGAGTGAGACAGCTATTTTTCTTTCTTCATGGAAAACTGAACAGGTTGATTTGCTTATCACAATTCATAGATGAATGATTTCAATATTTTTGACAACTAAAATTCAAAGCTTTCCAATTTCTATTTATCTTTGTATTTTAACAAACTGAGTATAGCTTCAAAAAATATATAGGTTAAAAAAAAAAGTGATGACACTCTTTAAAATGGCATTTGACTGAATAAATATAAATGAAGGACCACATTATAAAATGCAATGACCTTTCTGTCTGAGAGAAGTTCACCATTTAGTAATTTGTTTCTTAGTGTATAAAATGAAAGTAGAATGGTCCTCTAGGTAACATATAAAACTCACATAAAACTTTATAATTACAAAAGACTTCCATCAACAATACAATTTTCCATTCCCACCAATCCACATGAAGTAGAAAATGAGGGCATCCTCAATCCCCTTTATAAATGTAGGAATTATGACTTAGTAGGATGAATGAAGTCACATGGAGGTAAATAATAGAAAAAAGGAAAAAAACAGACACTCCTGAAATATCAATGGGATGAGAGATAAATAACAGAGTTGAAAGTATAGAAAAAAATATAAAAGGGAAAGAAGATGATAAGGTAGTAATATGAAAAAAAAAGGATAGAAACTGCCGCATGTTTGAGGCTTCTGAAAGGATGATATGGAGAGGGAGAAATCCCTAAGACACTAAGTATAGTGGCCGGTGGGGATTTGCTTTGAAGAGAGGGATGAACACCCTTTCCTCTAAGCGAATAAGCAGAGAGACAAAGGTAAGTTTAGAAATTCTCAAGAATTATTTTTTGTTGGCTAAGCATACATTTTTAAAATGCTACTAGGGAGCTATGATAAGAATAATAGAAATTAGTATTTGAAACTTCTGGAGAAGGAAGAACTTTTTCTTTCTTTTTTTTTTTCTTTTCTTTTTTTTTTTTTTTTTTAGATTTTAGGGCCACATGCATGGCATATGGAAATTCCCAGGTTAGGGGTCCAATCATAGCTGCATGTGCCAGCCTACACTAGAGCCACAGCAATGCTGGGTCTTTAACCCACTGAGCAAGGCCAGGGATCAAACTTGTATCCTCATGGATACTAGTCAGGTTCACTTCAACGGACCCTCAAAGGGAACTCCATGGAGAAGGAAGTATTTCTATATACAAAGTAGAACTGCCCTTGAGTACAGGTGCCATGAACACTACAAAACTGGCCTACTATAGCCAGGCCAGTGATAAATGGAGTAGAGCCAGTAGCCTTAGTAGGACCAGAATCTGTCAAACTTATTAAGGTTTGATCCATGGGCATGAATTATTGAGTGTTAGGCATTTTGAAGATGAAAAAAATCAAGATCAATTCAGGTATATTCTAGTTAATGAGGAGATGTTGGGAAGATAGGAAAATAAAGAAAAATAAGAAACTCAGAGATGAAGGAGTGACACTTGATTTCAGGGTTAATGTAGCTCTGGAAACCATTTTCTTAGCAGCAGGCATATTTTGAGTCTCTGCTTCCCTATTGATTCTCTCTGTATCACACTCACATTTCCCAGGACAGAGAATATTATTGGAAGAGCTCATTGCCACATAGTATAGAATTGTCACATCAAGCCACTGAAAAAGATACTAGAAAAACTTGTAGATAGACTTTTGCATCAGTTTCTATTGGCTTTATCATGTATTAGTAAAGTTGGGGTTAAAAAGCAGAACAGATTATGTATAAGCAATGACATTATTCTGTTTCCCCGAGAACACGTGCTTGCTAGCATGCTTTCCTCCAGGGATAATGTGACCTAGGCCCTCCTCAGTTGGCATTTTGGCAAGCTTCTTGAACAGAGGCATGCAAAAGCAGGGCATAGGCAGAAGCTGCTCCTTGGGACTTACACCACGGTAGAAATTCCCACCACCCAGGGTTTAATAGTACACACAGGGTTTAAAGTAACTTCCTTAGCTGCAGGCAGCTGACAGCAGCTATTTTTTTTTGGAAAAGATTTTCCCTGATATTTTCTCAAACTGTGGAAAATCATTCAAGTTGTCAGTGGGGCTGAAAAGACAGGCTCTTTGATATGTAGCAGCAGCTTTGGAAACTGTTCTTCTCGCCTGTCAGGATAGGAGAAAACTTCTCAACAAGTATCATCACAGGAGATATTTTAGGACATCATTATCTTAGAAGTTTAAGTAAGACAGATTCTTCCAAGATTCTTGCAAAGCCAAAGGCATTACTGGAATCTGAACTTTCCAGTGAACTGAAGGGCATCAGAAGCAACGGGCATGTTTTGCCCACCCATCTTACTAGTGTGAACAAGGATATATACATCAGTTGTAAAGGAAGTGTGGCAGAGAGGAAGGATTTTCAGTAGGTTTTATCCTGCACATCCATTTGGGGTTAGTAGATGCAAACTATTACATTTAGAATGGATAAAAAACTATATAGCATACGGAACTACATCTAATCTCCTGGGATAGACAGTGGTGGAAAAGAGTATATGTATAACTGAGTCACTTTGCTGTACAGCAGAAATTGGCACAATGTTGTAAATCAACTATGCTTTTAATGAAGAAATAATAATAAAGTAAGTAAAAACAAATCAAATGGAAGTGGTTTCTGAGAAAAATGTCTATGCCTTTGTCATTACAAGGGTGATTTATGGACCAGTAGTATCAACACCACATGGGTTTCCTCCCAAGACGTACGGGTGCTTATAAAACAACGTACTTCTTATAAAACAAACTGGAACATGGATGAAACCAGAGGACATTATGCTAAGCAAAAAAGCCAGTCATAAAAAACCACAAATGCTGTATGATCCTACTCATTTGACAATCAGTATTTTAATAAGATCCTCAGGAGATTCGTTTAAACATGAAGGCACTAATTTAGGTCACATCTGGGCTCAGCAGTCATAAGCATCATAAAAGGTTAGCAGCACAAGTACTAGACTTTTCATCCCTGATGAGTAGAAAGAATGCAGGTTTTGAGTTCAAATAAATCTGTTTTATAATTTAGACTCTACTGCTTACCAGCCATTTGGTAATGGTAAATTGTTGTAAGGTCTCTAAACCTCATTTTTAAAAATCAGTAATATGTTCATAATAAAAAACCCATCATAGGCTTTTTTTTCATGATGGTTAAAGGAGATGCAGGCTAAGCATTTCCTGTAGCCTTTGGCACACAGTAAGCATACTTAGTGTATCATTTATTATTGTTGTTATCTGGGTCAAAAACACTTCCACTACTGGCCTTTAAAATGTATTCTGTACTCCAGCAGAATAGTAAATCCTTGAAATTTACAAAATCTTGACCTAACAATTGAGAAAATAATCTCAAATAAATGTATTGAACATGACATAAGGTCACAGACATTATGAAAGTCAAAAAGATGTGCATCTTTTAATAACCCATAAAAGAGTAAATATAAAACACCCCAACAATTATAGAACTGTTCTTTCTGTCTCCAGAAAGAGAATACACACCACCAATACAAGATTCTATTACAGTTATTTAAAGTTAGTCAATATGAAGATATTTTAAGTAGTATATTTTTCTTCTAATGAAGTTTAAACTAATTCATCTCAGTCTTTTATTCCTGGAAACAAAAATCATGGCAATCATTAGGTTCTATGGACATAACTTAAGCTTAAGAAATAATTGATTCTTTAGCCCATTTTACTTTGAGCACCAACCAACATTTTTACCTTTTGTTACAGCCTTACATATGTAATACCAGATAATATTTTTCTATCAAAAGTTTTCTGCACCAATTTTTTCTGTATTCCAGCTTTATAAGTAACAGCTTGTTTAATTATTAAATCCCTGGTATAGACCAGACACTTTTTATATGTCTGATTCAATGTGCCTAAATCCAATTTTTTTGTCTTTTTAGGGCTGCACCCATGGCATATGGAGATTCCCAGGCTAGCGTTGAATCAGAGCTGTGGCTGCTGGCCTATACCACAGCCACAACAACACAGGATCCAAGCCACATCTGCAACCTACACCACAGCTCATGACAACTCCAGATCCTTAACCCACTGAGTGAAGCCAGGGATCAAACCTGCATCCTCATGGATACTAGTCAGATTCATTTCTGCTGAGCCACAACAGGAACTCCTAAATACAATATTTTAAATCTAAATTATAAATGTAAATGTAAAGCCAAAACTGTGCCTGGGTTCTCTTAGCCATGAGCAATTCTTAAAACATGGTCTACTTGTGAATAGACCAATTTTACTAGATTTATAAAAATTCTTATTTAAAAATTATCCTAGAGGTGGTAAGTAGCAATAGAAAGTCAAGGAAAACATTACCATTGGGTCTGGCACAGATAGGGAATTTTATTGAAGAAGGTTGGGAACAAGAAGAGAAATAGAACTTAGAGTAACATAATTATTAGAAAGACTTGTGAGGAATGCTTCACCACCATGTTGTCACTGTAGGGTCTCTGAAAAACTATGTGAAAATAAAATTTAAAAACTAAGTGAAAATCTGACGAGTGACTTAAAACAGTCCTAAAAGGCAAAATTAGATATTATGTGATAAATTTTTAGAAAAAAACCATGAGAATGAAAACATACACTTTACTGTTAAATAGAAAGCTACCAAATGAAAATAAAAATTGCAGAGTTCCTGATATGGCTCAGCAGGTTACAAACCCGACTAGTATCCATCAAGATGCGGGTTTCATCCTTGGCCCTAATCAGTGGGTTAAAGATCCGACACTGCATCAGTTGTGGTATAGGTCACAGATGTAGCTGGAATCTGGTGTGGCCATGGCTGTGGTGGAGGTCAGCAGCTGCAGCTCCGAATCTGGCTAAGTTCCCTAGCCTGGGAACTTCCACATGCGATAGGTGTGGCCTTAAAAAAAAAAAAATGCCATATTTTTTTAAGTCGGAGTGCATTGGATATATTGGATAAGCCATGTGTTGAAGCAGAATAAATTTTACAAAGGGATACACAAATTTAGCTCTAATACCTAAACAAATGTATATCAATTCAGGAAAAAAAAAGATTTTTGAACAAAATAGTGTACTAGATTAAAAATCATGCAATCTACTTAGCTAAAGAGCTGTATTTTTCTTTTACAATTGTGTATACATGTATATATGCAGACATATGTATACATATGTATATCTATATGTGTGTGTTAAGAAATACAATTAATAACAAACTTTTTCATATATAAGTACAGCTTTTTAGCTAAACAATTGCATCGTATATGCTGTATGATCTAAATTTTAAGTACTATTATTTTTCTTTCTTTTACTAAATTCACTCTTTTATTTGTAAAAATCTTGATAACCATATGAATAGTTCCATCCACTTTTCAAGCAACTATGATGCATTACCAAGATTGGGGGGGAGAAAATATAGAAATTTATTGTGAAAGATTTTTTTCAGGGAAAGCCTATACATGTATTGGTTACAAGTAGACATTTGAAAATGTCATATTCATTTTGCTACTGAAAACCAATAAATTAAATTTTCAGACGAGGTTAAATGTTGAGCCATCTGCTAAAGAACACTTATGATTGTTATAAGTTGTGGAGTTACATCACCAAACAAATTACTATTTTATAGGGTCTCTGTAGCAGAATGGTCTCTATTCCATAGCTCATTGGGAACAGTTTTGTTTGTTTGATTTTTTTTTTTTAATTCTTTCTCTTTTACCTGTTTGTTTTCCTGAAGCTGGCGACTTCAGCTAAAAAGAGCTTATTCATACAGAATGGTAACTATTTTACATTAGTTCATTTTTCTTCTTAAAAAGGAAAGTTATAGTCACAAACTCAGATTTACTTTTTCAAATGAATTTTTACATATTCTCCTGATATAAAAATAGATGTGGAGTCCCTGCTATGGCACAGTGGGTTAAGGATTCAGTGTTACCAAAGCTGTGGTATAGATTGCAACTGTGGCTTGGATTTAATCCCTGGCCCAGGAATTTCTGTATGCCACAGATGTGACTGAAAAAGAAAAAATAATAATAATAAAAATAAAAAATAAAATAGATGCTAAAATTATGCTTAATTATAAGCTTTCAGATTAAAAATCATAATTTTATGAAACAAGTTTTTTGTAAGTGAGTTTAAGCAATGAACTAAAAATAAAATTAAGCACTAAAGAAATCAATTGTAAAATAATATAATAATCTAAGGAGTTACTTAATCTGAATTTAACATACTCTATTATTTCAAGGTCTTTCAATTTAATGTTAATTGACATTTTAATAAATTAAAATAATAAGAAAGTTATGCTAAGATAGCATAGCCTCCTAAAAGGCTACAGAAAAATCATTTAAATTCATAAATGCTTCAATGAATAGACATAGAAATGGATTTTGTGATTGTCAGCATACAGTTATTGTGGGTAAAAAATCTGGTGTCTAGAAAACATATTCTTTTATTCTCCAACATAATTTATTTAGTTCCTTGTTTGACATGGTAGAAGATTTGCTCATTTGTGATTACATCATTATTACATAATTATTTTAGGACTTTATTAACCAAAAGGTGAGAGAAAGAGCATCCTAAGCCTTTAAAGTCTGTTTTAGAAAATGCTTTAACTTAGAAATTATCTTTGCTTTGTTTTGGTCAAAAAATATTCCCAGGCAATTGGGAGATGGTGAGGTTAAGATTCAAAATAAGGGAAACTAGGAGTTCCTGTCATGGCGCAGCGGAAACGAATCCAACTAGGAACCATGAAGTTGCAGGTTCAGTCCCTGGCCTCGCTCAATGGGTTAAGGATCCGGTGTTGCTGTGAGCTGCGGTGTAGGTCATAGACACGGCTCAGATCTGGCATTGCTGTGCCTGTGGTGTAGGCCAGCTAGGGAAACCTTCAAATGTCACAAGTGTAGCCCTAAAAAGACAAAAAAAGAAAGGCGGGCGGGGTAGGGGGACTAAAGGTATCAACAAGTAGAGATTGAGCATGCAAAGTGCAAAGGAATCAATAGGGGAAACTGAAGCATAAACCCAAATAAAATGAAATCTCAAGCTGAGAATGAGCAAGGATAGGCAAGATAAAAGAGCAAGTTTGAGCAAGTTTGGAAGGTGTATCCAAAACAGGTTAATTCAGGAGAAGATAAGGGATTGGTGTGTGTGGGTGTGTGTGCTGGCACGGATAAGTGCGAAGTCTGGGAGGCCTTGTATGCCAGTCTGCCTGAATTATTAGTGGCTGTTTAGCTAGTGATGATCCATTCTTCTAAAAAAATAATGTCAATTTGTTCAATATATTTTAAAGTAAGATATTGGGCGAATTTTTTGGTACTGAGAATTAGAGCTCACAAGAGAGGAAAAGCATTTGTTGAAAATGCCAAAATTCAGTACTAGTTGAAGAAAGCAATCAAATTAATAAAATATCTGCAACCCAAAAATTGGAAATCAGACTAGAAAGAAAGGAAAAGGTAAAAAGTATAAGGAAATATGTAGTAAAAAGGTAAAAGAAAAAAGAAAAAAATTAAAATCTGAAATTTTTAGCTTAAAATTAGTGACTAATGAATATAAACTGAAAGATCTAATTAAGGAATAACATTTCTTTTTACTAAGTCTATGTTGTTACTTTATTCATTTATTTGTTTCGAATGGCTTATGTCTCTATTCTATGATGATGTACATTGATTTTAGAAAATTTGGGAAAAAATAAAGAAGAGCATTTTTTTAATTTAGTAACTAATTTAAAATTTTGAAACCAAAGTAGGAATAAGGAAATAAACATGATGACCATCCTAAAATTTGATGTATCTAATTTTTTTATTCTTTTTATAATTTATATAAAATGTACTATACAGGCTAAGAGTTACAGTTTGATGAATTTTGACAACTGCAAATTCCCACATAACACACAAAAACAGATAGAAAATATGTCCATCACAGAAGAAAATTCACTTGTCCAATTTCCTAATTAACCTAATTTCTGCCCAAATAACTTTCTGATTTCTAATACTGTAGATTAATTTTCTCTATTCCCATCTCTCTTTGTCCTCTTGTTCCCATATTCTTTGCTTTTACATGTGATATAAACCCTACATACATTACTATGTTTGCTCTTACCAATTAACCATCTTTTAAATAATTTTTAATATTTGTGTATGTGTGTGTCTATATGTGTGTGATGAAAAATATCTTTTATAGGTATCTTTTGGGGCTCTTAATTTTTTTTTCTGAAGCTCTATGTTTCCATTTGACATTATTTCCCTCTGCCTGAAAAACTTAATTTAGTAATGCTTAAATAGCAAGTGTGCTCATGTCACATAATCACAGCCCTTTATTCTACCTAAAAACATGGCTTTTTTCTTTATTTTTGAAAGCTATAGATAGCTACATCTATAGATACATTCTCCAGCATTTGAAGATTCTGTTTCAGTATCTTCTAGTCATAACAGTTCTAACATAATCAGTCATCGCTCTCATCTCCAATCCTCTGATGTAATATGTTTTCACTCTCTTTCTTTTAAAATGCTCTTTTTCTCAGTATTTTGATTATAATGTACTTTTTATATTTTTTCTATGAGTTTATTGCACCTGTGGTTTGTAGATCTTGGGTCTGCGGCTTTATGCTTTTCTTCAGGGTTTGAAAATTATTGTAATTCCTTTGCTCTTCTCTCTTCCTTCTTCTCTGGTTCTAACTACATGTAAGACAGATGTCATTTCACAGATATTGTTTGTTCTGATTTCTTATTTTATTTATTTTTTCTTTTGTGATTATTTGGAAAATTTCTATTGAATTTCTTCAAATTTGCTGAACTTTTCACAGTTATTAACCTTTTAAGCCTTTTGAATACATTATTCACTTCTAACATATATTTTTTTAATTTCAAGCATTTCCCTCAGAATTTATTTTATAGCTTCAAGCATTTCCATCAGAATTTATTTTATAGCTTCAACCTCTATTGGCATTCTTTTTCTATTCATATATGTTGTCCACATTTTAGATCTTTTAACATATTATTCATGGTAATTTAAAAGTCTCTATCTGATCATTTTAGTAGCTAAGCTCAAAATAGGGTTTTTCAATTGACACTTTCCACTCTTGACCAAGGTCACATTTCATTTCATTTCAATTTCACATGAGTCATAATTTTTATCATATGTTGGACATCGTGTGTTAAGAACAGAGAATATTGTAGTGATACATTTTCCACCGGGAAATTTCATATGTTTTCTATCAGATTTCTAGTTTGTCAGGGTGGGGAGAGTTGAGTCCATCTAATATATAAGCATGCTGGGTCTGAGCTTTGTTGAAATTTAAATTCATTTCAACACAATCTTCAGACATTTTGAGGATGAGATCTAGACTTTGTTTTTAGCAGGGCTTGGACTCTGAGCCAGGTGAAACCTCCAAAGATCGCTTTGGTTTTACAGGTAGCTCCAGCTATCCAAACTCCAGGACACTTCTCTCTGTTCTGTAGCCTGGCTGATAACTTTCTGGATTACCGGAGAGTTCTTTTTGCTTTCCAGTTCTGTCAGAATTTCTGCACTTCAAGAGATGTCTTCCTGTCCTGCTCCTATTTTTCAGCATTTGATGGGCTGCTACAGTGAACTCCATGAAAGCCCAGGCTTAGTTCCTCTGCCTGATCCCTGCCTTTTTAAGGCTATAGCCGTGGACTCCATTACGACCCAGAGTGCCTTGACAGAGTTTTTCTCAACTCTTTGTCAAGACTCCAGCTTTCTCACATTCTCAGGCCCATGGGAAGGACCTGTAAATGGGTAAACTTGCCTTGTGGCCAGGGTGCCTCAAGTTTCTAAGCCACCTCAGTCCTTGCAAGGAGATTGCACACTAGTTAAAAGGTCAATTGATTTGTCCTTAGCCAGTTCTACTACAAATTTTTCCTCCTCCTTCTTTCTGCTGGGAATGAAAGCAATCATTGCTTTACTCATTTCTATGAATTGATAAATTTTATAGTTTGTTCTTATTGTTAGGTGAAAGTAATGATAACTGAGAACTCTACATGCTAACAAGAATCTAAGATTTTTTTTTTTTTTTGACTTCTAAGATGGTGACATATTACAAATGTGAATGAAAGTGGATCCCATTAAAAAGTTTCTAATTCCTCTCCTTTCTTACCTATATTAGATAGCTTCTTCTATAGGATGAGAAATAACAGTTTAATTTTGAAAATGTCCTTAATCACAAAGGCATTTGAACACCTCTTTGATTTTATATCAAATATTAATGGTG
The DNA here is from genome assembly GCF_016906955.1 of Phacochoerus africanus. Taxonomy (NCBI): domain Eukaryota; kingdom Metazoa; phylum Chordata; class Mammalia; order Artiodactyla; family Suidae; genus Phacochoerus; species Phacochoerus africanus. Next base: position 45,928,178 of record NC_062545.1, on the reverse strand, counting down.
AAATGTCAGAAGACACAGAACGTGGCAGAGATGGTTCAGAAAATGAATATAGCTAGAAGTTTTCTGAGACAAATTGTGAAATAATTAGATCTGGAGAGGCTGCAATTACTTTTAGTTTTCAGAGTCTCAGTATGCTATGATTAGGCTTGACTTTGAAGAAAATGACAAAAGCAGGAAACTAAATGATATTACTTTAATGAGTGTTTTTAGAATTCTTCCTAAACATGTCTTGTTTTTCAAGATTATTAAAATTTAACAGATATAATGTCCCATATAGCTTTCAACTAAGGGGATAAAAATGTAAAAACAAAAACTAAGCTCCTCAGTTAATATTTTATACCAAATAATACTTAACTTAATACAAATTTTATCTTTTAATAAAGCCATTTTATAAATCTCAAAGTTATTATAATTGCAAAAGATGGAAAAATTAGTGGATAAACTTTCTATTTTATTTGGTTTTTTTCTTCTGAAAAAGTTTTATTACAAAAAAAATTTAATACATTTTCTATATCTAGGAGAAAGTGATTCTACAGATATAATGACATAGGTGTATCATTCCAAAAAGAGTAATGGAAGAATAAAGATATTATATTTAAATTATACAAACACATTTACCTTTTTTCCCCTGGGATCAAGGCCTTTCCAAGTCTTACATTTGTTAAATACTTAATGAAAATCCTAGGTACTTTAGTAGGTTTTGTTTGTTTGTTTGTTTGTTTGTCTGTTTTTTAGGGCCGCACTTGTGGCACATGGAGGTTCCCAGGCTGGGAGTTAAACCGGAGCTGTAGTGGCTGGCCTGTGCCACTGCCACAGCAATGCCAGATCAGTCATGTCTGTGATCTACACCACAGCTCACTGCAATGCCAGATCCTTAACCCACTGAGAGAGGCCCGGGATCAAACCCGTGTCCTCATGGATGCTAGTCGGGTTCGTTAACCACTGAGTCATGACGGGAACTCCTAGTAGTTTTTGATTATACTTATTATTAAGGGTCTGAAACAATTGATGTATTTGTTTTAACTTTTTAAAAATTAGTAATTTACTTGCTTTACTTTCAGTGTCAGCTGTTTACCCTGAAGCAGTCATGGTACAATGCACTGTTTCAATGAGTACTGACTTAAAAAAATAAAGACTAGAACATTGTTGAAAAATGAAGCATAGACAACATATGAAAATGAAAGGATTGTTTTTTATGTGATGCTAGAAGTGTACACTTGTTAATTTTCTTCCTTACGGAGTAAAAAATATACTCATAAATTTCAAGTGACCAACCACTATCAAGCTGACTTTCCATTCACAAAATCATTTTTTCTTCTCTTTTCTTTTGTATTCCTTCTGTGGCATTGAATTCTGAGCTTCTATCTCAGTTTTTTGTGCCACAATTTATTTCTCCATCTTCTACATTCCACTCATCTCAAAACTTTTCACTGTACTGAACACATTCTGCCTGGTACAGTCAGGGGCTCTGCAAACAGACTGTGCTTTATTTAGGTTTTTAAGCCTTGACAGTGGAGCCCTAGTACTCATCTGTTTTATTTCAACAAAAACTAATATTGAAGGGATATGCTAAGCAATGTTCTGAATTCTTTCATTCATTCATTTAATCACTATAATGATCTTATTAAATATATACTGTAATTATCCCTGTGATAAAAGTGTCATTCTTCTTTCAGTCCATCTAGTACTTGGCATATAAGAAATATCTATTAAATGTGAAATTTGACTTAAACTGTTTACTTAATGACACATTTATTTAATGTCAGTTTTCTCAGAACGCCATTAGATATTGTGGATTACCAAAAAAAAAAAAAAAATGACTAATCCAGTTCTTAGTCCTGAAAACAAGACACATAGGATAATGACCTTTTTTCCTGGAAGGTGCAGATCTGATCAAAAGATTATGTATGAATTGGAATTTAATACTATGTTGTCATGCAGTAGACTGCTAGGAGAAATCAAAGCATTCTAACCAAAGGAATAAGGGAGGTATGACATACTGGGACAACTACAAAGTTTAGTGTGGTCAGAGGCCAGCATGAAATATATAAGCAGAGTAAAAAGAAGCAGACAGGAGTCACTTTGTTGGCCACCTTTTACACATACAAAGAATTTTTAAGTTTAATCCTGACCTAATGTTTCCAAAATATACTCCAGGGAACACTAGTTCTGTGGGGTGTTCCATGGAACATTAAATAAATTGAACAAAAACAAAGCACTTAGGGGTTAAATAAAATTTGGGGGGCCATACCCATGGCATATGGAAGTTCCTGGCCAGGAATTGAACCCAAGCCACAGCAATGATAATGTTGAATCTTTAAATACTGGGCAAACTGAGAAATCCTGGATCAAATCATTTTAAGAAATTTTGTGTACTATATCTTGCACTTGGAAAGGCAGCATATAAACATATTAAATGTTCTTAGAAGCACTGTAGTATAGAAGATTTCATAGTTGTTTAATACAGAAATCTCTCTATGTCTGATGTTAGAACTCTTTCTTAGAGTAACTATCCACACAAACTGAGTTACATGTGAAAGTCTGTGATGACTAAACATGCCTTAAGTGAAAGAATTCTCAATTGTTAGGCAAATAGTGCTTTATTCTAAAGGATTACTTTTCAGTAACTTACTCTTCTTGTAATCTTTCTCTTTTTACCCTATACTTGCTCTTAAAATTTTGAAAATCTGTATCTCTTTTAGTGGAGACATAAGTGAAATGTTGCACAACAAAATCATAGAGTTTGCTATTCCTTTTTTTTTAATATAATGTTTTTTTCCATTATATGTGGTTTACAGTGTTCTATCAGTTTTCTACTGTACAGCATGGTGACCCAGTTACACATACATGTATACATTCTTTTTTCTCACATTACCATGCTCTATCATAAGTGACTAGACAGAGTTCCCAGTGCTACGCAGCAGGATCCCATTGCTAATCCATTCCAAAGGCAATAGTCTGAATCTGTTAACCCCAAGCTCCCAATCCAAACCACTCCTTCCCCTTCCCCTTGGCAACCACAAGTCTATTCTCCAAGACCATGATTTTCTTTTCTGTGGAAAGATTCATTTGTGCTGTATATTAGATTCCAGATATGTGATATCATATGGTATTTGCCTTTCTCTTTCAGACTTACTTCACTCAGTATGAGAGTCTCTAGTTCCATCCATGTTACTGCAAATGGCATTAGTTTGTTCTTTTTTATGCTGAGTAGTATTCCATTGTGTATATATTCTACATCTTCCTAATCCAATCATCTATCAATGGACATTTGGGTTGTTTCCATGTCTTGGCTGTTGTGAATAGTGCTGCAATGAACATGCGGGTACATGGGTCTTTTTCAAGGAAAGTTTTGTCCAGATATATGCCCAAGAGTGGGACTGCTGGGTCATATGGTATTTCTATGCAAAATTTTCTAAGGTACCTCCATACTGTTCTCCATAGAGGTTGTACCAGCTTACATTCCCACCAACAGTGCGGGAGGGTTCCCTTTCCTCCACACCCTGTCCAAGATTTGTTATTTGTGGACTTATTAATGATGACCATTCTGACTGTGAGGTGTGAGGTGGTATCTTGTGGTAGTTTTAATTTGCATTTCTCTAATAATCAGTGATGTTGAGCATATTTTCCCGTGCTTGTTGGCCATCTGTATATCTTCCTTGGAGAAATGTCTATTCAGGTCTTTCCCCATTTTTCCATTGGGTTGTTGGCTTTTTTGCTGTTGAGTTGTATAAGTTGTTTGCATATTTTAGAGATTAAGCCCTTGTCAGGCGCATCATTCGAAACTATTTTCTCCCATTCTGTAAGTTGTCTTTTTGTTTTCTTTTTGGTTTCTTTCGCTGTGCAAAAGCTTGTCAGTTTGATTAGGTCCCATTAGTTTATTTTTGCTTTTACTTCTTTTGCTTTGGGAGACTGACCTGAGCAAATGTTCATAAGGTTGATGTCAGAGAATGTTTTGCCCATGTTCTCTTCCAGGAGTTTGATGGTGTCTTGTCTTATATTTAAGTCTTTCAGCCATTTTGAGTTTATTTTTGTGCATGGTGTGAGGATGTGTTCTAGTTTCATTGATTTGCATGCAGCTGTCCAGGTTTCCCAGTAATTCTTGCTGAAAAGACTGTCTATTCCCCATTTTATGTTCTTGCCTCCTTTGTCAAAGATTAACTGACCATAGGTGTTTGGGTTTATTTCTGTGTTCTCTATTCTGTTCCATTGATCTGTATGTCTGCTTTGTTATTCCTTTACATTTTAATTTTCTCTTCTTGGTTTCTCATAAAATATTATATATTAAAACATCATATATAAAATAAGATGTGTTTACTCTGTGCTGTTTTGTAAGTAGGAAACACTAGAATAATCAATATAAATTTCCTCTTTAATTACCCAAAATATTTTTGTCACATTTTATTGAATTTTTCCCATAGTTCATTTTTTTTTAAATTGTGGCATCTTAAGTTATCAAGATAGCAAGAATAGTTATATAAACAATAAAGTGTTTCAAATAGTTACAGTCAGGGAAATAAAAATGCTTCTAAAATTTGACTGCATTTTTTATTTGCAGAAATTGGCTTGCAGGCATCATCTTATTTTATTAAAATTATTGCATAATAAAGGAGCAGAAGAAGGCCCCTGGGCCTGGCATATCAACTTCATTTTGTCTTTCTCATTTTCACTTCCCATTCATTCCCCTTTTGGTTGTTATTTAAAACAGACAACAGAATCTTACCATATGTTGAACCCAGGAGCTCTCACCTAAATCTGTTTCTGTTTCAAGTGTAAGATCATTTGTTGACTGTTGAAATATTCAAAAAATAATCTATATTTTAGGTAGCTTCTGGGCTTGTTTGTAGTTATTTCCTTTTCATTTATGTATTTCCACTTATCTCTAGAAAAATATTAAAAAATTACTAGAGAGAAAGGTTTTGTTTTTGTTTTTGTTTGGCTTTAGTCAAAGGGTAATCAAGTACCTTCCAAATATGGTCCCCACCAGGGGAAGTTTTTTCTTGATATCTCGTTAATATAGGGTGGCCTAAAAAATGTAATGTCTGACTGCTTAGAATTTAAGAGGATTTGAGTCAACAGGCTCATGTAGCTCAGTGTTGGCCTTGCTTTAAGGAGAATTCCTATTAAGGAATAGTGGGACAAAAGTCTGAATGTTGGGAAACCTGGCTTCAAGTCCCAGTTAGGCCATTGAAATCTTGATTATGTGAGTCATTTAATTCCTTCAATTTATTTAGAAACACAAACTGAAGAATAGAAATTACTATACAAACTTTCACTTTTTACTTCCACGGTCTTTTTTTGCTTTTATCTTTCCTTCACAAAGATGATCAGGGTGTGGAATATAATTTCCTATATGATAACCTTATGAGAAAAAAAATTTGGAAACTTCGTAAAAAAGTAATATCCTACAGGCATTGCATATATACAAAGTAATGCATTAGATATGGTACAGCATATATAAAATTGTCAATATGTAATTTGGCCATCATCTAAACTTGTGTATGGAATATTTATTAACATTTTTTTAATAAAAAATTTAGATCTATTTCATTTTTATCTTAGTATTTTTAACTTTGAGTGAAATTTTTAAATGTTATAGTTGAGTGCAAATATGTGGAATCATTTTACAAAGATTTTATACTCTTTAAAAATGAAGGCTACTATGGCAAAAATACTTACCAGAGGACATACATATATTTTTTGATAAAAGCATGCATTCCCTTTGTATAAATCGGAAGAAATTGTTTGCTTAGCCTTTGTTATGGTTCCGTCTCAGAAAGTCCAGCTTCTGTTAAATGTGGGTGTTAGCTCTGCATTTCTCACCAAGTTTCCTGGGAGATAAGCAAAGTGATAAAAATGCAAAACTCAATAACACAGATTGAAAACAAAATAGAAACAAAGATTGGAAGAGGTAATGATCAAAACCTACTATCTAATCATGGGGATCTCTTTTCTTTATCTAAATAAAAATGTAATCTCATATTCTGGCTCAAGTCTAAATAGATGATTTCCTAAAAAATTCAAAAACAATGGAAGGCTTTCATTGAACTATCACAAACATCAACTAGAAAAATCTTACCAGCATTTTAATCTGAATTGCAGGTAGTCATTATGTGGGACGTGCCGCCTGAATATTGCTGGGTCCTTTCCCTCTTTATTCCATTTGGTTATACCACATCCTCTCTGAAGAAACACATAAATGTGTCTTCTCATTTTACATAAGATTATCTTTCGTTCTCTTTAATGAAAAGCCTCAGAACCCAAAGACATAACTTTGAGATCATGCTTCCATGCCAGATATTTATGAAGAAAATAATCTACATATACTGCTTTTCACCTAAGGAAAATGAGGAAATTTCCTGGTTTATTAGTAGTCGTGTAAAGAAGTAGTTATGAATGAATGAAACCCTTACAATCATGTGACTTTGGAAACATTTATATGAATCTAAATATACGTTTCAGACACTAATCTGATTTTTAAGAGACAAAATAAAAATAAAACTTTTCAGGTGAAAAGTTGATTAGAAGAGACAGAACAGAGCAAACTGACATAACCTACATTGCGAAAAGTTAGACTCTTACTAATATGCTTTCTTATTTTGAAGTCTCTGAATATATTTGTTTTAATTAATCAGTTTCTAGACAGACCAAAACCATTGTTAGTGAAATGAGAACTTCCTCATGCCAAGGGGATTTAGTTGTAAGCTTAAATAGCCTTGTTTAAATGCCAAAAACTTTTAACCATTTCACCTATGAGGCAATACAAAGTGTATAAACCTTAACTAAAATTACATGTCATGCATGCCCTGACATTTTGTTCCTTTGAAAAGGCATTGCAAAAAAAAAAAAAAAAGGGTCTGCTTGTTTTAAATATGTAATTGATCATCAAGATATTCTTTTGATCACCCAAATAACTGAGCTATTTCCTTTTCATCTTTAAATGCACACTTGCCGTCCCTGCCACCTGGGGAACTTAGCATTCAGATATTCTTAATGATATTCTGTGCCTTTTTTTTGATTTTTGTTTTATTTATAAATTGCACTTTATATTTTTAACCTTCAAACATCAGGTATATTTGAGAATGAAAAGACTTGACTATGTGAAAGAAGGAGTTATTCAGGTCAGATTCAATTAGAGCACACTGTGGATGACAGATATGAGTGGGGCCAGACATGTCCTGCTCAGCCTCTCACCCCTGAGTCTCCACTGTCTTTACACCCACCCAGGTGAGAGGTTTAGGGAGGTCTTGAGTCTATAAAGGCTGATTCACCAGAAACTGTACAGATACAGCCAATTGGTCTTTTAAATATCACTGAGACTGCTCTCCTTTGAGAACACTTTCTTCCTCGTGCTGCATGTGAAACTGGAGAATTCTGACTTGCCCCTTCAAGTCTGAGTTTATGTTCTTTTGAAACTCACCACAACAGTTCCAGGGGGTGGGTCAGAATATAGAGTGGCTTATCCAGTTCATGGCGTCTGCAGGGATAATTACAATTCATACATGCTCACATTTGCGATATACAGTGGCATCTTCCCTATAAGCAGACAAAAATGAAGTGATTATTTTGCTTAAAATCCATCATCAGTTGAAAGGAAACACTTGTCATTGTGTGGTTCAGCAAAGGCCACCCCCGATGTGCATCTGTGTTCCCGGCATTTCTGTTTGTGGGTGCTGCACACCAACATCAAACTTCACCCAGCATCCTCTGGGGCTCATCATTTCCCTACTTTGCTGCTATTCCAGAAACAAATAGCTGTTTTCTGTCCACCTGGGAAAATGCATGTTCATGCATTTTTTTCCTGTATTTATTCATACATGAACTCACTCTTTAAAGAAATTCTTAAGTGTTTTATTTATGTGCAAATGACTGTGGAAGATAAGAAAAATGTCTGTGGAGAAGCCGGGCCTTGCTATTCCGTGTGCTGAGAGCCTAACAGAGACAAAATGGTCCAGAGCTCCCAGGAGCTGCTCAATGAACATGTAAACAGCCACTGCCCTTCCTCACAACACACTCATGCAAAACGAAAGCTTAATAGGAGTCAAATGGTAAAATATGTCACTGTGAAAAGGGTCACAGGGAAAAAGACATTAATAATTAAGTGCCAAATTGGTTGTGCTGCATTGTCAGTCAGGAACTTGGGACTGACTGTGGCCACTCATTTCAAGAACTATGTTTCTTAGATTTTTCTGCTCTTGTGGATTCTGTGTTAGTTTCTCAGAGAGAGATGCTGGGCATGGTAGCATGAGATAGCAAGATGGTCCTTCTGGAGAATTACTTCTGTTGGTGCCACAGCCTGAAATTACCTGTGGTAACACTCCCTGGATCATGAAATTCACAGTACCTTCAAGGGGCTCCTGAAACCCACCTGACTCAGCTGAGACCCCCGACCTTCACTCTTCTGTCACTCCTTGCTGGTGGAAGCCTCAATCTTCTCGACTGAAACTTTTCACATCTGAACAAAGAGAGTGGTTTCTGTGGCTTGATCAAATTCTGACCAGTGTATCTATCTTCTAGAAAATAAGAGTTTTCAATTACACAGCAAAAATGATAGCAACCCAAGTAATTTATATGTGCTAGGAAGAAGGTCATAGGGCCTGAAACAAGGTTAATAGGTCTATTGAACAAACGGAAATTTCAAGTAAAATTTTTGAATGTAACAGTAATTCTTTTCCCCAGGCTGCCCTGCCTCCATTTCCGCCCCCCACCCCCATGGATGAAAAAGACTTTCCTATTCAATGCCAAATAGTAAAAATATCCTGCAGTAAGTTTGTCCCCCAGAGTGTCTTAATTCATTAATATTCATATCTAACTTTGTATTATAATAAGAATTCAAACTCCATTGAAAATCAAGTTGTCCTCTTCCACAGCTGAGCCCCCTACAGGGAAGAAGTTAGGGTGGGTGAGGAGAGGTGCTTGTCTGGCTTCTTAAATTATCATTTTGCTGATATTAGCTGACCCCTGACCCTTCTAGAGTTGGAAGACGTAGAATAATGCTACAGGAAAAAAATCTTTTACTTAAGGTCACATCTGTGATGTGTTTTCTGAATGGCTGCTCAAATCTGACTCATTCAGGCATTTTTGTGATTTACCCCAAATATCCTCTCCTCTATAACTGGCTCTCTCACCAGCAATTCTCAAAATGGATTGAGAGTTCTCTGGCCAGCCGGTGACCTCCAGAGAGGGCCCAGGTTCTCTTTCTGTTGGGGTCCCATCCACACCCGCAGTATACCACTTGTCCAGGAACTATGGCAGTCCAAGGTTGTTTTTTCTTCTTTCTTTCCTTTTATAAAGGTCCATACTGAGTACAGAAAAAAAAAAAAAAAAAAAAAAAAACACTGTTGAAAAAAAAAACCCACTGTCATGGATGGGAGTACAATTTCTATCTAAGCTCAATTCTTTTCATTTTGCTGTGTAGTGGTAGTTTCTGCCACTGACTCTTACTCTTTAGATTTCAGGGTGTGAATCAGACACCCGTCCATCATCCTTTTTATAAAAATTCCAAAAGACACATACAAAACTCTGTGCTTGTTTCCCTTGAGTCCTTACTTCCCCAGCTTGATCTGAGGTTAAGGTGGAGCACCACCCCTCCCATGTGGTGTGAAGAACTCACAGCACACAGGCAACGTGCTCCAAACACATCCTCCGACTTCTGGCTTATGTGACCTCTTTGACTGTAACCCCTTCACATCCTCAGATTGGTGAGGAGACAAGGGCACAGAACGTGTTCATAGCTACCTCTGTTACAAAGCCAACAAATGTGATCAGATGTCTTCCTCTAGTTTGTATGGGTAATTAACAATTATTTTCAGGGACTTTCTGCTAAAAGGAAAACAAAGTCACAGTTTAACATCAAGTCACATATATATATAAATAGATTTTCTTTACACTTGATCAAGGAGACTATTTTCTCCTTTTCACTTAGCATTTATGTTTCTGATTCGTTTGTATAAACCTCAAATTTAGAGCAAACAAATCTCCATATTGGGACTTACACAAAAATCTAGAGTCTGCTGTCACATTTTTTTTCTTCCTACAGAATCTCCCAGAATCACTCATGTCAAGCCTCTCCTGGATGGATCCTGGCCACTCAAAGCCACTCTCAGGAGCTGATCATCTAGTCCCCTTTGTTCTCTGAGAGTTGACCCACCCTACCTCAGCTGCTGGAGGATGAGTGGTTCCTCCTTAGCCCTGTCTTGCTATCCACCACCATAGCATCACAGCCTCTTTCTTAGAAGTGCATGTTCCCTGGAAGCTCTGCAATCAGTATTGGCTGAACAAGGTGCATGGGCTTCAGCTCTCCAGCAATTTATGATTGGACTCCCCCCCCACAAATATTTCTCTAGCTCTTTAGGGTCAAGGGAGATTTTAGCTTACATTTAAAGGTGACTATCTATCAAAAGTATTTTTTACTTTTTAAAATTTTTTAATATTTTATTTTAATTTTGTTTTTTTTATTTCCCCAATACACTATTTTTTTTCTACTGTACAGCATGATGACCCAGTTACACATACATGTATACATTCTTTTTTCTCACATTATCATATTCCATCATAAATGACTAGACATAGTTCCCAGTGCTACACAGCAGGATCACATTGCTAATCCATTCCAAAGGCAAATAGTCCGCATCTATTAACCCCAAGCTCCCAATCCATCCCACTCCCTCCTTCCCCTTGGCAACCACAAGTCTGTTCTCCAAGTCCATGATTTTCTTTTCTGTGGAAAGGTTTATTTGTGCCATACATATATATATATATATATATATACAAATTTTTTTCTTTTCCGTGGAAAGGTTTGTGTCATATATATATCTATATATATATCCAGATGTATATCCAGATATGTTATATCATATGGTATTTGTCTTTCTTTTTCTGACTTAACTTCACTCAGGATGAGAGTCTCTAGTTCCATCCATGTTGCTGCAAATGGCGTTAGTTTGTTCTTTTTTATGGCTGACTAGTATTCCATTGCGTATATATACCACATCTTCTTAATCTAATCATCTGCCAATGGACATTTTTAAAATTATTTCTTTTTCATACAATTTTAAAGGTTATACTCTATTTACAGTCATACAAGATATTGGCTATATTCCCCTTACTGTATAGCATATCTTTGTAGCCTGTCTTACACCCAATGTTGTACCTCCCATCCCCTCACCCTTATCTTGCACTTCCTCCCTCCCATTCCACTGGTAACCACTAGTTTGTTCTCTGTATCTATGAGTTGACTACTTTTTCGCTATAGTCACTGGTTTGTTGTATGTTTTAAGTTCTGCAATTTTAAAATATATATATACTTTATATTTAGAATTATTTCACAAGGGAGGAAAATTTAGAATTACAATTTTTCAGCAGTGGCTATGTGGATCACATATTTCAATCCATAGAATGAAGTCAAGCTTGGACAGAGACTGCAGAGCATGCAGGGAAAAGTAGGAAATGCCATGTGCAGAATCCAGGGAGAGCCAGTCAGGGCTGGATCACGTGATGGAGACCAGCCACAGGATAGGAAGGGTGGGACAGGATAGGGAATGTGGAACAGCCATTCTAGGCCGATAGTTTATTACCAGGTATATGTTCTTACTTTTACATACAAAGTCAGTTGTCTTTATTTCTGAGACATATTTAGGGGAAGAAAAAAAGATTTGATAATCCTTTAGGAATTTGTTACTTTGTTTAACTGACAGCATTAGAAATTTGGATGATTTTTTTAGATTGTCATGTATCAAATTTCTAGTGCAGATGAGATGATCATTACCAACATGCAAAGTCTAAAATGAGGCAAGCTTTGTAGGACACTCTGACTTTGTTAATGAAATGAGTGGAGTTAAAGGAATGTATAGTATTGAGGACCCATGAATGAACCATGGGAGATGTTATTTGGAAAATAGCAAAGGGCTAAAATGTACTTTGCCGAGTAAGTTCTTTTCATGTTTGAAGCATAAGGAGAAAATGAAAATTCAGTTTTGAATGAAAATTCAAAATTGAGGAATTCCCATTGTGGCTCGGTGGTAATAAACCCGACCAGTATCCATGAGGATGCCGGTTCAATCTCTGGCCTCACTCAGTGGGTTAAGAATCTCGCATTGCCATGAGCTGTGGTGTAGGTCACAAATACAACTTGGATTTGGTGTGAGATGGCTGTGGTGTAGGCTGGCAGTTGCAGCTCTGATTTGACCCCTAGCCAGGAAACCTCCATATGCCACAGGTGCACCCCTAAAAAGGAAAAAAAATTCAATTAGTGTCACAAATTCATTTGCATATACTTTTCTGGGAAAGTCTTGAGGTTCTCTAAGAATGTGTGCATTTCTATAATTGGAAGAACAATTATGCACTAGTGGAAGTAATCTCTTTCTTGATTGTCTATTCTAAGAACCAAGCCTAAGATCCAAAAGAAGAATTAATTAGTCAGAGGGATGACTGTGTCCCACCCAGCATCTAACCCCTTCTCTTTGCAAGAGAAATGGGAAACCATCTCCAGCAGAGAGATCTCCACTGTCCCCTTGTTTCACCACCTAGGATCCTACCTCATTCACCATCAACTCTTCACTCTTTGCATCTTTTCTGATATCTAGGGAATTGTGCCATCTCTTATGCCTCTATTCTTGAAGTTTCAATCCCTGCCAAACTGTTATTACTTTTCACTGACCCATTTATTATCTTAAGTTTCTAGTTCTCTCAGTTATGATTCTCCAACCTACCCCCTATTGCCTGATCACCAAAACTTTCTCCAAAATGTGTTCTCCAAACACATTGCTGTGCTATCACTTTGTCCTGCAGTACAGAGTCTCTCAGCTGTCTGACACTGTGCCCAGACATAAGTCTTGATTCTTGTATCGTACTGTCACATGGTCATTTGCCTTTGTGTGTCTCTCTGATTGGTGAGGATCTACCCATCGCTATGCAGACCTAGTTCCCCCTTACGGTACCCAAACAAAATCATTGTTGTAACCCACTAATGAAAAAGAAGAGATAGGGTCCAATTTATGGCTTTCAAGAGTTGATAGTATATAATCTTATAAATGAAGACATGAAGATTATTTAACTAGCTTTCTCCAAGAAACTTGTAACAGTTTTTTTCCCCATTGATATCTGGGCTATGCTAGCATGAATAGATATTTTTAACAAAAGGATGTCATTACTCTTAAAATAAATGATGTTTACAGTCACATATATTTATATAATGTACCTTTGTATAAAGTTCAAATAATTTTATTATATTTAACCCCAATTTTAGTGATTTTTTTTAATTAAAGTATTGTTGATTTGCAATGTTATTCAAAAAATTATGTTAAGCTTATTTTTTGTTTGTTTTTTGGCCACCCCCAGCATGTGGAGTTCCCAGGCCAGGGATCATATCCAAGCCACAGTTGCAACTTCAGCAATGCCACATCCTTAACCCACTCTGCCGGGCTGGGGATCAAACCTGCGTCCTAGCTCTGCATAAATGACACTGATCCGGTTGTGCCACAGAGGTAACTCCTAAATGTTTTCTAATTGAGTTAAATTAAAAACTTGTTTACTATGGAGCTATGTATCACACCAAAGTGAAATGTGATACTATAGATTAAATTTGATAAAAATAAATAAATAAATGTGCTTAGACTAAACATTTATGAAACCATTACAGTTTTCCACTTAACTAAGTATAAATCTGAAGGTTTTTATTTCTCAATGTCCAACCATAACAGATATATCTAGGATTATAGTTGAACAAAGGAAAGGGTTGGAAATCTGGCATTGTACCTTTGATGCAATTCCTGCTGAAGTATGCAACTTTGGGTTAATCCATGATTTCCTTATCTGTCACCCAGTTGACTCATTTTATTCTTTTTTTTTTAAATAAACTTTTAAAATATTTTGAGTGTCTGATCTCAATATTTGATTTAATATTTAAAGATTTATTTAACAGCAGGGAGATTATAAATTTAGAATGTATGATGCAATTATTATAAATTAATTACATCTTAGATGACTTTTAAAAGCTGGAATTTAATACCCTTATTTAAAAGGGGAACCCTAGTTAATACATGATAAAATTATATGAGAATTACTTAAACTTAGGCTATAAATGTAAATTACATTCTCATTAGCATATAAAACTTTCAGTGTTACTGTTGTCAAGATATTTAGGCATAGCCATAAAGCATAGTTACTGCTATAGTTAATTTTTTTAAAAAATAAAAATGGGTTCATCTTTATTATATTTTCTGGTGGCACTAAAATTATATTTAATTAACTTCTTAAAAAACAATTATGTGAAGAAGAGATTAAGAAATGGTCATTACCATCATGGCCTAAAACTTTATCACACACAAATAGCAATATATACATGTACATGTGTACAGAATATACATATATGTAACTCATGCAACATGTACACATAAGAACTGACTAATACATTTTATAAACATTTAAATAAACTCTGACACTGGATAATTATAAATTAGTATTTATTAAAAAAGAAATACCCAGGAGTTCCTTTGTGTTTCAGTGGGTTAGAGATGTGTCATTGTCACTGCTGTCGCACAGATTCAGTCCCTGGCCCAGAAACTTCAATAGGCTGCAGGTGTAGCCAAAAAGCAACAACAACAAAATACTCAAAGGGTTAAAATGAGACAATTGAGATCATTAGGTTTTAAGGGTGCTGAAATATTTTTTTTCTTTTCACCCTCTGCACCCATGGCATATGGAAGTACCCTGGGCCAAGGATGGAATCCACATCTCAGCAACAACCAGAGCTACCACAGGGTCAATGCCAGATCCTTAACCCACTGCCACAGTGGGAACAGGGTGCTGTACAAATTTTTAGCATAAACAGATGAACTGAATATAAATAGCTTATATAAAATTAAATAGACATTTAAAATTAAACACACAATCATTAATGAACTTAAAGGATTCCCTGGAGTTCCCATTGTGGCTTAGCAGAAAGGAGTCTGACTAGCATTCATGAGGACCCAGGTTCAATCCCTGGCCTTGCTCAGTGGGTTAAGAATCTGGAGTTGCCATGAGCTGTGGTGTATGTTGCAGATGTGGCTCGGTTCTGGTGTTGCTGTGGCTGTGGCATAGGCCAGCAGCTACAGCTCTGATTCAACCCCTAGCCTGGGAACCTCCACATTCTTCAAGTGAGGCCCTAAAAAGACAAAAAAAAAAAAAAATTCCCATTTACTTACTTTTACAAATTTATCCATAGGCTTAGTCAAAATATTCTCTTATTCATATTGAAAGTGAGACTACATTTTGCTAGTTAATTGAAGAGTAGATTATTCCAAATTTGTATAAAATTTAAAAAAGAAATACTGCCTTTATGCTTATTTTATACGAAAAATATAGTCAAAATGTGTTATGCTAATTACTAATTTACATTTCAATTTTATTTTCATAATGATAACTAAGTCAGCTAAAAAGCAATGGAAAAATGAAGTAACAGTCATCTCTTGAGCTACAGATTCTGAAGACCTATGTGGAAAATAAAATGTAGCACAAAAATTCATTATAGTAGAAAAAAGTGTGCAAATATAAAGACAGAGCAGTCTTGTATTTTTTATGATATACAAGGCAAAAATTTGTGAAACCCAAATATTTATGACTACTTTATTTTTGAAAAGCACCCTTCTGCTTACCTAACCTATGCTCCCTTTTCTATTTTTCTCATCCTCCTGCCTCTTTGATTTCCTAAGTTTGAGTCCCATATATATCTCTCTATAGGCTTTCCTTTGACAATCACAGCCACTCCTCCAAATTCTATCATAAATGTTGTCAAAATGCTTTACTTGTCAAAGTTAAACTAAACCTGACTCTGTACACAGTTATTCATAGAACCAGCAGGATTTTTGGAGAATCAGCCTTTTGTAAGAAAAGACAATAAAGGCAAAACTTTGACACAAGAACGTTTACTTGGGAGGCCAGTACTGGCTCTGCCACATCTAAACAGGGGTGTATAATGCAGTCACTGAGACTACTATCTCAGACCCTCTGCCTCTGTAGCACTCTCTTAAGTTTTAAAGTCGCCTGCGGGAGCATTCAGTTGGCCATGCTTGGGTCACATGGCCATAGGCAAGCTCTCTAGGATGGATAAAAGAAAGGTCTTTGTTCTCTCAAGAGAGGTGGGGCTATGCAGTCTCCTAATTTTCTATCTACCTATTGTTTCCTACTTGTTTCCTCCTGGACTTTCTAATTAGAGTTGAAATCATCATCTTACACAGATAACTATTATTCCCAATGATATTTTTGTCTTCTAACATATTGATCTTCACTCACATTTGAGTGTAAAATTAATGTTTACCTGAGGTGGGTATGGGGACACAGTCATGAAGAAGGCACTGTCCTGGCCAGAGAAAGATCACAGTCAGTGGCCGAGCTCCAACCATGGGCTGCATTTACATGTGATGAACACCACTGTAGCAACAGTTCCATGCAAATTCATGGGGAAATGATTCACTGCAAGATATGTTAAAAGACATCATAACTCTTTCTCAAAAGAATGTTCTTTCTAAAGCACAGCAGCAATCACACTGTTTTCTGTTTTAAGACCCTAATCGTCCCTCTTTTACTGCTATTGAATAAAATTTACAGTCTTTCCCACTGGATTTAAATCCCACAAGATTTTACCCTTCACTGACCATTATAGTTTCACTTGGTGCTGATCAAAATTCTTCATCTTAGGCATACCAAAAACGTACCGGGGTAACAACATTCACTGAATTAATACCTTTTTTTTTTTTTTTCCACAATCTGCCCTCCAAGTATAAGATGATTATCTCAACTGTTCCTATAAATAGCCTATAATATCCATGAAGATTTAAAACCTTTCTTGGTGGCCTTGACCTGACGAATTTTCTTCAGTATTATCCATTAGCGATCCATTAACTGTCCAAAATCCATTATCCATTTAGCACCTACCTGTTTGTTTTAGGGGCAGTGAAAATATTTTCATCTTATTTTCTCTCAGTGTATCATAAATACAGCAAATGCTGTGATTTTAAGTCTCAAAATTAGAAAGTAAATTACTACTTTTTCCTGTGTTACATACTGATTTGTCATTTCAATTTTCATAGACTGTAAGTTTAAAATATAAGAGCAAGTTGTTTAATGAAGAACAGCAAAATGTTTTGACAAGGAAAAGAAAAATGATATGTCAATGATAGTTTTATCAATTTGTACATTTTTTTGGGTAGAGAACAGAACCTCTCGAATATAGCTAATACATTTTTAATTCAATTATGTACTCTTTCATGAATTTTATATTGCTTATCATAAAAATGTCTACCTGGCTATTTTATAATTAAAATTAAATTGAATTTCCTAATGGGTTTTAGATTAATAAGTACTTTATAGCAAAACTATATCAAAGTAGTTCTATAAAAGTAGAAGTAGAAAATATACAATATGAAGGAATGTTTGGGTCATTCCTACTTGGATTTCTTTTTTCCCCTTTAAGTAGAAGCAAACTAACACAGTACTAGGTGTTATATATCTATTGCTTTTTCAAAGTGTCTCTATTTTGAAGAAGCACTACAAAAAAGTAACAAAATCATGTGCAAGTATAATACTCAAGAGTAAGTAAAATGGAGTGTTTTATTATTTTTCATAGAAGTATTCACATATCATTTTGGAATACTTTAAATATTAAAAACTTTTGTGTTCCGAGAATGCACAGACCTGTAATCTAGGCTGTCTGCACTGTCTCACTTTCATGTTTATTCATTTCCCCAGGCAAATCCCTATGCCTATCCTTTCTCCCTTCTCCTTTAATCTTTTTTACACTCTTTAAACCTCTTCTGTAGACTTGTTCCATCTATTATGACCTATCATGTCTTCAAAACCCTTCTTTGCCTTTTCAGATCAATAAACATACGCATCTTCAGCCCTGCCTCTTCCGCATGGCAGTGATTTTCTCATTTCTTTTCTATGCCTTTCTCTTCATCCCTAATACCTCAATGCAGGGCAGCTTAGATGTCTGCCTCCCCTGCCTCAGCGGATCTGCATACACAACTTCCTCTGAGAAGATCACCACCAACTTCATTCTCAAAATCAGTGACTGTCCTCTGTTGATGGACATACTCCGTTGATGGTTACCTCCATGTCTTGGCTATTGTACATAGCACTGCAATGACATTGCATCTTTTTGAATTATGGTTTTCTTTAGATATGTCCCCAGGAGTGGGAATGCTGGATAATATGGTAGTTCTATATTTAGTTTTTTAAGGAACCTCCATACTATTCTCCATAGTGGTTGTACCAATTTACATTCCTGCAAACAGTGTAAGTGGGTTCCTTTTTCTCCACACCTTTTCCAGTATTTATTGATTGTACATTTTTTCATGGAGGCTATTCTGACTGTTGTGAGGTGATACTTCATTGTAGTTTTGATTTTCATTTCTCTAATAATTAGTGATGTTGAGCATCTTTTCCTGTGCTTTTTGGCCATATGTCTGTCTTTTTGGAGAAATGTCTGTTTAGATCTGATGATCTTTTAACTGGGTTATTTGGTTTTTGATATGAAGTTCCAAGATGTGTTTGTATATTTTGGAGATTAATCTCTTATTGGTCTCTTTGTTTGCAAAAAAAATTTTCTTATTCTGTGGGTTTTGTCTTTTCCTTTTGTTAGTGGTTTTCTTTGCTATGCAAAAGTTTTTAAGTTTAATTAGGGTAAAGAATATGTGGTGCATGTATACAATGGAATATTACTCAGCCATAAGAAACATGAAATAGTGCCATTTGCAGCATGATGGATGGATCTAAAAATTATACTAAGTAAAGTAAGTCAGACAAAGACAAATATCACATGAGATCACTAATATGTAGACTCTAATAAAAATGACATAATAGAACTTACAAAACAGAAATAAACTCAAAGATTTCAAAACCAAACTTACGCTTACCAAAGGGGAAACATAGGGCAGGATGGATAAATTAGGGGACTGGAATTGATATACACCCATTAGTATATATAAAATAGATAAGTAACAAGAACCTACTGTATAGCACAGGAAAATCTACTCAATACTGTTTAATAGTAACCATGAGGTTGCAGGTTTGATCCCTGGCCTTGCTCAGTGGGTTAAGGATCCAGCGTTGCCATGAGCTGTGGTGTATGTTGTAGAAGTGGCTTGGAGCCTGTGTTGCTGTGGCTGTGGCATAGGTCAGCAGCTGTAGCTCCAATTTGATCCCTAGCCTGGGAGTCTCCATATGCTGCAGGTGTGGCCCTACCAAAAAAAAAAAAGAAGAAAGAAAAATATCCTGTTCATGAAACCACATGCAGACATTACATCATTCCATGGTATTCTCCCCTCTGTGCTTTTTAAAAATTTTTTACAATTTTTAAAAATTTATTTTTTGGCCACACCTTAGTCTTATGGAAGTTCTTGGTTCAGGGCTTGAACCTGAGCCACAACAGTGATCTGAGCCACTGCAGTGACAATACTGGATTCTTAACCCAATGCACCTAAGAAACTCCCTCTGTGCATTTTTTAGATCAAATAATTTTTTTTCCAGTTTTACTCCAAACAAGAGGCTTCAAATTATCACTGCCAATATGCAAACATTTACTGCTAGACTAAATTTCCTACTGGGTAAATTTGAATATCAATTATAGCATTTAGGAGAACAAAATAATAAAATGAATGAGAAAAAAAATGAATTTTCAGTATTCATTGCAAACAGTAATGTTCTAATCAAAATTTGTGTTGGAGGAGGGGATTACACACAACTACCTTCATGAACTGTCATCTCTTGCCTTTGTGGTTCCTAAGCGAGCATTAACACAAAATTTGCAATTATATTTTTCTTTCCTTTTTCATTATATACATTAGTAAAAATATCACATATATATGTCATTGTTACCATTTTAGAGCAGAACAGCAGCCATCTGTTCATGATTATTTTCCGTAATACAAAGTTGCTCCCAAGAAGGCCTGGCCCTCCCTTGATATATATAATTGCAAAATGCCCTGTCACCACAGAGAAATTATTTCACACCATATTATATTCATTAGTGAGCCCCCTGTAGAATGGGAATTGATTATTATTTTAAAGAAGCCGTGATGACAGTCTTTATGTTTTCTAATCTCATCAAATTCACTGGATACAACCCAAGTTTGTTTCCATAGCAACTATGAGTGAAAGGGAGAACTACAGTACAGGTGCACACCGCAATTTAAAGAACAAGGAATTTCAAAGGGAGGGTGCAGTGGGAGAATTCTGGGATGGGGAATTCTGATTGAGTAGCTGCAGAGAGTTGTCTATAAATCTGTGACCAAGGACTATACCTTAAATAATCTACTATGTTGTCAGGCAGACAAATCATGAAAAGCAAAAACTTCCAGGATAAAATTTGACTGTTTCAGGAAACATAGTGCCTTTAAACTTCATACAAGGCTGAAAAACATTTTTAAATCTAAAATTTGACAATGATAGAATAACCATAACTTTTTTTTTTTTAATCAGGCCAGGGTCTTGCCACAGCTCTGTAGGTATCAAACTGTAATTTTTTGTAATTTAAAATTTCTGTAACTTACAAAGAAAATTCACTTAAACCAACATTCTTATTGTTTTCAAGCTGTCAGAACAAAAATTTGCAGCCTCTTTCATAGGAGAAAGTAGAGATGAGTTGTGTAAGAGACAGAAGAAATGATATTTTATTGATCTCTTTTGAGAAGGTAGCAATGACCTACATAGAGAAAAACCCAGAAAAAAAGTTGTAAACTCTGGACAAAAGCAGAACAGCAGCTGAGATCACAGTGCTTAATCTAATGTCACCATTAAGGAAATTAACACTTTTTCCCTGAAGATTCAGCTTAGTCACTCTAGTGCTGATGAGGAGAAAGGCTTGGAGAAGAGACAAGGTAGCAATTGGAAAATGACATTTTTCATTGGTGATGACCTAACCTTGAATGCAATATAATGTAATCCACAGAAATGAAAGCTCTTTGAGGTCCTTGGTAATTTTTAAGAGCATAAGAAAATTCTGAGACCAATAGAATTGAAAACCACTGTTCTGCAGTTTTGAATCTTATAAAAATGCAGCAGCAACTTGAGCCCGAGCCTAAAGAAAACAAGTAAAGAAATAAGTGGTCACACCAGGCATGTGCTTCTCCCCCCTCCATAGTCACATCATTTTAGGACTTGAAAAAAAGTAGAGCTTATTCTTCTCTACAGAACTCATTTAAGGATGAGGAAAGTGTTGGAGTTCCCTGGTGGCCCAGTGGATTAGAGATCCCGTGTTGTCACTTCTGTGGCTCTGGTCGCTACTATGGTTTGGGTTTGATCACTAGTCATGGGTCTCTTGCACACTGCAGGAGCAGTCTCCCCCAAATTAAAATAAAATAAAATAAAAATATGAGGGAGCTGAGATCCCACAAACCTAGAATTTAACATTAGATAAACCACTCATCATTCTTGACCCTAAGGCAATGCTCTTTCAGTTAGTCTACATTGCTTTAATAGAAATGTATATATTTTTATTTAGCTTTCAATGGGCAATATCACATTGTTCAATTAATATGACTGATGTAAAGCAAGAATTTACTATATGTTTTTTGTAATATTTCACAGTGTTTTCGCATATACACTTCTTTCATTTACAGACATTTTAAAAGGCAAGATAGAACACATGATTTTATTTATTATACACCAGTTTCACTGAGTATCCACTAGTTGTGCCTCTGTAAACATGATGACATATGGAAGGACATGCAGAATGTTAGTCACCCAAACTATAGAGTAGTAGAAAGTATAATCTAACTTGTCTAAGGCTAGAAAAACACATGTTATCTGGTGTGGAATGTTTTCATGTGTGAAAATCTCTTGGCATTGCTTTATCATGTTGTATAAAGGTATATTTACCTGTGACTCCTGTCCTTCTGGCCTCTTTATTTGTGGTAGAAACTCCTCATTTTTGGGGAAAAAAAAGCAAATAAAATTTATTTCTAGAAGCCAGACCCCCACAGAATCCTGTAGAGAAGTGACCAGTGAATTTTTTCCCACATTTGCAGATAAAGGAAAAAATGGGGCTCCCTTCCCTCCCCAAGTTCCTATGTATTTGTTGTCTTCAACTGTCTCCATGTTCTAGAATCATTTAGTCCAAATTTTATCCAATTGATTTTCATTATCTCTCTAGGAAATACGATGAATTTCATTTGAAAAAACAAAACAAAACCTCAAATTGTGATACAGAAAGTCTCTTATTATTGCTTCATATTGAAATCAAAATTTGCCCCTTCCCTCTTCAAATTCACCAGAAACTTCCTTGTATGATAGATGGTCTCTCTTATGTTATATGTATTTTTAGGGAATGGATAATTTGAACAATTATAATTTTTACAAAGGTTATTTTGAAGAGTTGAAAGTATTGCTCCTCACTGGTACACAATAGCATTATGAAGACTTGAGTCTCTTCCCTCACCAGCTTTTAATCAAATATTTCCCTTAAACAACATAATTTTATATCACTTCTCATTTAAAAATCTTGTATAAGGATTATTCATGTTTAAACATCTTTGGCAAGAAGATAAACAATCACTTTGTTTACCATTACCAGTTTATTATTTTTAAATGGCTTAAATTAATTGAAGTTTTAGTAATGTTTCTTGCAGTACAGGATTTTTATAAAATTATATGTCTTGCATCTTCAAGAGAAAGAACCTAGTCTAAATGCAGTTGTCTTCACAACTGATAGACTAGCTATGAATTCAACCTTGAACTTTCTATGTAAAATGAAGTTGGGACTATAAGAAAAGAAGGGGGTATCTTTTTTGAAGCTGAATATAATTTCCATGCTATGTCCAGGTTTCACAGGTTTATAAGAAAGGAGATATGTAAGCATGTAAAAATAAAATTATAAATAGAATCTGTGAAATATGGGACAGATTTAAGTATTATAATTCTAACTCTATTTGCAGAAATTAAATGAATAACTTCTTATTTGCTATGCTCAAATATTTTCATAGAGCTGGAAAGGATACTGGGGAGCAGCAGGGAAAAAATCTGACAGCATACAGTTTTCTCCTTGCCTAGAGTAACATGAAAATAAACAATATACATAAAATTTCTAACATATATCTAGTGGACACTTTGATGTATAGAATAACATTGTATATGCATTGATTCTTGGTTTATTTTGACTTTTAGAGAAAGAAAATAGGAATTTTTCTTTTGAATATGTAGTTGTTATTAAGGCTCCTTCAGTTCATTCGTGTGTGTGTGTGTGTGTGTGTGTGTTAAAAAGCCTAGTTATTGTGAAATTTGACAAAAAAAGCAGTTAATACACTTGTTATCCTATGTGATGTGAACAGTACTAAATGGGCATCTAGTAAATTATTGTACATAAAACACAAAAATTATTGTGGGTCTGGTATTTCAGAGCTTCTGTAAGACCCATATGGAAAAACAACACTAACTTTTTCATATAAGAGTTAAATAGTAACCAGAAAAGAGCAGGACAAATATGATTTTAAAAATCATGAACTCAGTCTTTCCAGGGATACCCAGTTAAGATCAATTGTGAGGTGACATTGTTTGTGTTTAGGACTGTATTGCTAAGTCATGTGGCTTTAAGAAGCTAATGTTTGGTCATGTGACTTTAAATATATATAAATTCTGTCACCAAAACCAAATATTCCCTGTTAAGACTTCAGCTTCATAAATACTTTGGGAATGAGGAGAAATAATAGAAAAAATGTGGCAAATGCCCACCTAGGTTGTCCTAAATAAGACAAATTCAGTAATGAAATAAAATAAAATTATTAAAATAATTATGACATTGCCCACTTTATTTTAAAACACCTTAAAAAAGTACATTAAGAAAATAGAATTAGGAGTTCCCGTCGTGGCGCAGTGGTTAACGAATCCGACTAGGAACCATGAGGTTGTGGGTTCGGTCCCTGCCCTTGCTCAGTGGGTTAACGATCCAGCGTTGCCGTGAGCTGTGGTGTAGGTTGCAGATGCGGCTCGGATCCTGCGTTGCTGTGGCTCTGGCGTAGGCCGGTGGCTACAGCTCCGATTCAACCCCTAGCCTGGGAACCTCCATATGCCGTGGGAGCAGCCCAAGAAATAGCAACAACAACAACAATTAAAGACAAAAGACAAAAAAAAAAGAAAAGAAAAGAAAATAGAATTAGCAACTTCAGCATCATAGTGACAGAGATGTTCTCTGTCTCTCCCTTTCAATCTACAACTAGTAAAATACTCATAACTCAAAGAAGTTCCCTCTGCCCAACACAACAGGATGTGGAGCATTCCACATACCTGTGCATCTGAAGATAGCTGGGCTAGAACATATAGAGGGGGCAAAACAAGTGGAACAGGGACAGCAAGTGCCCACAGGGCCTTGATTCTAGCCCCCTGGAGGCAGCACCTGGGCCAAAGCCCCAGGTGAAAAACCAAAAAGTGTGCTATAGCACCACTTACTGATAAAAGAGAGGCCTCTAATCAACAAACCTATTAAATCTTTGAAATCAAAGTTAAAAAAAGCATTACTGGAGTTCCCATTGAGGCGCAGTGATTACCGAATCTGACTAGGAACCATGACGTTGCAGGTTTGATCCCTGGCCTTGCTCAGTGGGTTAAGGATCCAGCATTGCCATGAGCTGTGGTGTAGGTTGAAGATGTGGCTTGGATCCCACCTTGCGGTGGCTCTGGCATAGGCCAGCAGACCCCTAAAAGAGAGGTCCTCACTGCTTCAAATGCACAGGAAGAGGATCAATACATTTAACATCACACACACACACACACAAAAAAAAAAAAAAAAAACATGATGACATGGTTTTGCAAAAAGAAAATGACAATTCTCTGGAAGCCAAAATTAAAGTCACAGAATAGTGTGATCTAACTGATAGAGAATTCAAAACATCTGTCATGAATAAACTTGACAAGCCTCAAGAAAGCTCAGAAAGACAGTTCACTGAGCTCAGGAATAAAATTAATGACTAGAATGAATACTTGACCCAAGAGAGTGAAACTCTAAAAAGGAACCAAACAGAAATTCTGGAGCTGAGGAGCTCAATAAACAAGATGAAAAATGCACTAAGAAATACTTAAAATAGAGAAGACCATATGAAAGAGAAAATTAATGATCTTGAAGATAGAAACCCAGAAATGATACAGGGAGAAGAGGAAAGAGAAACAAGATTCTTTTAAGTGAAGAAATTCTTTGAGCACCATCCAACTCTATTAGGAAAGGCAACTTTAGAATAATGGGTATTCCAGAAGCAAGAGAGAAGGAGAAGGAAGCAGAGAATTTATTTTAAAAAATAAAAGCTGAGAACTTTACAAATCAGGGGAAGGAACTGTATATACAAGTCCATGAAACTAAAAGAACACTTAATTATCTCAATGCAAAAATATTTTTTCTAAGAAAGACTCTATTACAACTGCCAAAAGTCAATAATGAAGAATTTTAAAGACAATCAGGGAAAAAAGGACAATAACGTACAAAGGACTCCTCCTATTAGACAATTAGCAGATTTCTCAGCAAAAACTCTGCAGGCCAAAAGAGAGTGTAATGATATTCTCAAAATATTCAAAGACAAAAATTTTGCCAAGAATAGTCTATCCACCAAAGTTACCCTTCAGATATGAAGGAAAAATAAAGACTTTTTCCTTTACCTTCAGACATGCCTTAAAAGAAATGGTGAAAGGGGCTCCTCTACCTGAAATGAAAAAGCAAACATACACAAAACTTTGAGTAAGGTGATAAATACACAGAAAGAATAAGAAAATTGCAATTATATGCTATAATAGATTGTTAAATATTTAATTATAATACAAAAATTGAATGAAAAAAGGCAATAAAATAGCTCTAGGTACTTCAATTTGGTGATGAACTTACAACATAAAAAAATAATTTGAGACAATAAAAGGGGAAGAGAAAACAGAGGGACCCCATATAGGCAAATAATTTGAGACAATAAAAGGGGAAGAGAAAACAGAGGGACCCTACATAGGCAAAAAAGAGATGATTTTATCTATGCAATGTTTTATACAAATCTCATGGTAATCACAAAACATAAATCTAGAGTAGAAATGCAAAACACAAAAAAGAGGAAACTAAAAAAAAATCATAGAAAACACTAAAACAAATTGCAGACAGAAACATAAGGGACAAGACACTAGAGATACAGAGCAACTAGAAGACAAAAGGTAAAAGAACAGTGCTAAATCCTTATCTAACAATAATTTCCCTAAGTGTGAATGGATTGAATTCACCAATCAAAAAACACAGAAAAGCAAGACTGAGAGTGTGCTGCCTCCAGGAGACTCATCTCAGTTCTGAAGACATACATTGGCTCAGGTTGAAGGGATGGAAGATAATATTCCATGTGAATGGCAGCCAAAAGAAAACACATGTGGTCATAGTCATGTCAGACAAAATAGGCCTTTAAGTCAAAAGAGATAGCAAAAGACAAAGATGGACACTAGGATAAAAGAGACAATCCATCAAGAAAATATAGCATTTAAGCACCAAAATATGTGAAGCAATTATTAACAGACCAAAAGGAAGAAAATGACAACAACACACTAATAGTAGGGGGCTTTAACACTCTATTTACACCAGTGGATAAATCATCCAGACAGAAAGTCAACAAGGAAAGATTTACCTTAAATAAAATGTTAGACAGGATGGATTTGATAGATGTACAGAACATACCATCCAGATGCAGCCAAATACACATTCTCCTCAAGTGCACATGGAACACTATCAAGGATAGAGCATATGTTGGGACACAAAACAAGCCTCAGTCAATTTAAGAAGATTGAAATTATAACATCTTTTAAGGCCACAATGGTACGGAGGTGGAAATCAACTGCAAGGAGAAAGCTGGAAAAATCACAAATATGTGGGGACTAAACAACATGCTGGTCAACAACTATGGGGTCAACAAAGAAATCCAAGAAGAAATTTTTAAAAATACCTAAGGCAAATGAAAATGAAACATACCAAAATCTATGGGATGCAGCAAAAGCAGTACTGAGTGTCTCTTGCCTCCTTTCAGTTCATAATGAAGTCTTCTTGGTCCAAGAGTGAAATGGAAACTCCTTAGCTCAGTTTTTCAAGTCCTTTATGACCCACGCTGAGAGAGCTGTTCAGTATCAGCCCTGAATTTCTCCTTATCCACGCACACCTTCTGTTTACCTTTCACATCTGTACTTTTGCAAAACCTATCATCTCTACCTCTAAGATATTTTCCTATTTTTCTGCCTACAAATGTTTATTCATGATTGAGCATTATGTCAAATATCACCTATTCCTGGGGCTCTCACAGAGTATGTTGGACCTTAGCACTCTTGAAGCCATTCACATCCTTGGTCTGTCCAGCTGGCTGGATGGAGAGCTTTCTGAGCGCTCTACTTAATACCTAGCATCCAGCACAGACTCTGGCCCCCAGAGTAGTCACTCGATATTTCTTTGATAAATAAGTGAACAAAAAGTATACAGCAATTTTGAAGAAAAATCTTTTTCTTCATGCTAACTTCTAGCAAAGAAAATGCCATTTGAGTCCCTGCATTAGTGCCATTCAGCATTTTAAGTGTCACCATTGAGACCTCCAAAGAAGTTTTCAAATATCTTAATTTTATAAAAGTCCTCTAAAACTTAAGGTAATAATTATAAAAGCAAGAACAATAACCATGCTGAGGATTGAGATAATTAATTTCAAGAATGTGTTTTTCAGAGATCTATAAAGACAGGATTTAGCACATGTGAGGACAGGATAGATACCAAGGACCTTGACCTTCTCTCTTAAATCTTACGGGGTTTTGATGATTCAAAGCAAGATCATTCTCTAGCTTGACGGGCTATATGTCCTCAGTGCCCCATGTTTCTGTTTCAGGATGATTGTTTGGTGGCCAAACAGTTTGGACACTCCATTACAAGAGTTAGAAGCCGCATTGGTGGCCTTGACCCCAAATACCTGGATGTGGGAGTTACCTTTAAAAAAAAACCCTCTTATTAACACTCACTGGAACACTTAGATTCCATGGAAAACAATTTTATAAGAGCGTAAAAACAAGATTTTTTTTCTCAGGAAGCTTCATCAGGTTAATACAAGAATGAGTAGTCCTTGATTCAGGCCCCCTAGAGTTTTAGAACATAAACCTTTGACTTGGAAGTTTTTTTTTGTTTCCATTCAAAACACTTTCCTCAGCCTTAGCACATCCCAAGGACTATCTGTCTTTGAACTGCTTAGTGTTCCTGCCAGGAGAACTTAACTGCCAAGTAGGTACCTGAAGAAATTGGCTCACTTTGTAAAATTATTTCATATTGACTTGTGAATTAAGTAAAATATCTAACAAAGGATAAATTATGGTTTTGACAGAACATATATGTTTTATTTTGACAGAATGAAATATATAAACTGAATTTTTAAGCTTATGATAATAAAATATCAGCCATCTAAAGGACATATTTATGTTCCGACTGACTATAGCAAGAGGAAGGAAGTTAAGTTCATCTAAATGCAGTCATCAACTCCTAAGAACTTACACAACAGCTCAGATTTATACCATGAGAAATTAGGCTTTATCCTACTCTGAGTATTCCTGCCTACCTTTGTTCTTGCAATAATTTAAAATTCCTATGGCACAAAACTATCCAGGTCTACCTTATGCTTATTTAATTTTACCCAAATTGGATGTGTTTTCTTCATTTCAAAGACTGTAGATGGATCGATTAATGTTCTAGCTTTTCTGCTAGAATTCTGCACAGGATGAAAGAAAGCTGTCAATAGCAGGGAGAATTTTGCCTGAAATTGATTTACTCCTAATGGAAGTCTTAAAAAAGCACTGTCTTTTTAGAAAAACAGGTATATAAATAAAAAAAGGAGTATTTTGAAAATTAGTGAATTGCTGATATGGGCATCATATTGTTGAGTATTATTTAGAAACAAACATGCTACTATGCTGCTCATTATTTTCTTGGAAAACAATACACTCCTCAATCATGAGATATGAATGCCTAGATTTTTTAAGTTTCTAAGCAATTAAATGAATAAATTAAAAAGTTAAAATCTAGAACTTAGAATTTAAGAAGGGGGGATTTAGGTTTTATTTTTAAGATTGTCCCAAAATAATGAGAAATAGGGTCTATTTAAGTAAGCCAAATAAAAAGAAATCTGCCAATGTCAATCTATTTTTAGCAAACTTAATAAGCAAATTGGAGCTCTGCACAGTTAATGCAATCAATGTTATGCAATCAATAATGAAAACAGCCAAAACACTGACTAAACCTTGCCATGGCCAATTTAGTCCCATCATCTTGACACAATCACATTGGTTTTCTAAAACAGTTTTCTTTCTGATGGATGCTCTGAGAATGTAAAATAATCCATTTAAGGCTCTTGAAGTAACAGCTCACCTCTCTCTGCCTTTGACTTAATGTATATGCATCTTACACTAACTCACTCCTAAGGAGAAACTCACTTCCTGAAACAACAATCTGGGGATGATCAGTATAATAAACTTAACATCACAGTCCACTTCTGAGATATGTGGTGAAAATGATTTTTTGCCACACCTGAGGTATATGGAAATTCCTGGGCCAGGGATAGTATCTGAGCCACAGCTACAAACTACAGACAACTGCAGCAATGCCAGATCCTTAACCCACTGTGCGGGGCCAGGGATTGAACCCAAGCCTCAGGAGTGACCCAAGCCATTGCAGAGACAATGTAGCATCTGATAAGTTTAAGAACCATTGGCATATAACTGACACACTTCAGCTTTGCCGTGTCTAGGCAATTCCTTTTCTGAGAAATGCACATTATTTGAATGTGTGATTAAACCTTTTAAAATCAGAGAACTTGATTACCAAGAAAAAATAAAATCATTCCAATACAAATTCTAAGACTATCTTTAAAGCTTCAAATATTAACAAGTACATGATGCTATCTGAAATGCAGCTTCATATTTATACTATGGAGATTTTGTTGTACCTGGAGTGAATGTAAATTTGTGGTTGCTAGAAACTTATGAAAAAGCAAAGATGTAGATATTATGAAGTATGAAAACTGTGGTCCCTCAAAATTAATAAAATTTTGCAAGTGTCCTATGAAACAGAAGAGACCTAGAGCATTTATTTTAATTATTTTACATAATGTAAACCATTTGGGATATATTTTCAAAATTATTGAACTACTAGAATTATATAATATGGATAATAAGTATATCATTTAAAATAATAATGTGAACATTTATTTTTTATTTTTATTTTATTTTTTGTCCTTTTGCCTTTTTCTAGGGCCTCTCCTGAGGCATGTGGAGGTTCCCAGGCTAGAGGTCTAATCGGAGCTGTAGCCACCAGCCTACACCAGAGCCACAGCAATGAGGGATCCGAACCGCGTCTGCGACCTACACCACAGCTCATGGCAATGCCGGATCCTTAACCCACTGAGCAAGGCCAGGGATCGAACCCGCAACCTCATGGTTCCTAGTCAGATATGTTAACCACTGTGCCACAATGGGAATTCCAACTATGTGAACATTTAAAATGTAATTTTCAAATTGATTTTTATTACTTGAAACCTTCATAGTTGCCATTTAAGGAAGAATTAGTCTGGTGGTAACTGTGTGCTTCCCAGATTCCCCTTCAGAAATAAAAATCTGACCCCTCCATCTGCTGCAAATGTTGCTACAAAAAGGCTTCAACTATTAGCTGCCTATGGAGTGGACAGTCCTCTTCAAAAAATGTCCAGCCTCAGTCCTGGGGCAACCCTCATTCTTTGAAGGGTTCATTTTGTCAATACTCCTTCCTTTCTAAGATTTATGCAAAGTTTACCCAGTCCTCTAGCCCATGTGAGTATGATTCTGAAAGGTTATTCCAGTTTCAGAATTTCCCATATCTTTGACAGAGGTTTCTGCTGAAACCACATAATGGGTCAAGTTTTTCCCTTTGTTTAGTCCTGCTTCCCTTCCAAAGGGGTTGATCCCACTGTCCCCCTTTAAAAAATCTCATGCATAATCACCTTCTTATCAGAGTCCACTCCCCAGGCAACCCACCCTGGGAGAGGTAGATATTAAGCCCATAAAAAAGAAAATCATAAAGTGCTTTTCCATTCCTGTAGCTAGTTAATATATATTTGTACATAAGAGTCTAGGGTTTGAAATATTAATAATATTATTGATTACAAGAACACATAAAATAATGTAAGAATAGTTCAGATAATAATATTAACATGTTCAGATAATAATACGGCAAAAACACTAGATAATATTTCTTTTATTCCACATCCTTATCTTTATGCTTGTTCTATGGTCAAGCTTTGCCTCCGTTACGCTTGACCTATCCACACTCTATAATTCCAACTAGGCATCATTTATCTTTCACCTGTTGGTTGCAATCAATAGAATTCTGATACTTGCGAATAGAAAGTGAGTCTACCATACTCCATTGACTGCTCATCGTCTATAAGAGCAATGGATTGATTTTGGAATGTGTATGTATATTCTGTTTCTCATTCACAACATTTCTTTTTATATTTTTTAATTTATTTTTTATTTGTCATTTTTATGGCCACACCATGTCACATGGAAATTCCCAGGACCAGGGATTGAATCTGAGCCACAGTGCAGCCTATGGTGTAGTTGTGGTGGGCAAGGCAGACTCCTTTAACCCACTGTTGCTAGGCCAGGGATGGAACTCACACCCTCAAGTGACCCCAGCCTCTCAGTTCTTAAGCCACTGCACCACAGCAGGAACTCCCATAACATTACTTGACAGACATTTAAAATAGAAACCTCCTCAGTGGCCCTTAATCTTACAAATCAGTTTCTCAAATATATGTAGAAAAATAAATAAATAAAATAAAATACATGTAGAGAGCACATATCTGCTAATTGCAATACACAAAATTATATTATTTAATTAATTTTTATAGAAAGATTATTCAGTGACAATAGCTATGTGACTTATATCTAGCTTAAAATACCTCAGTGTACACCCTCATCCTAAGGAAACTTCTCTGACTTAGGGTTAGCATGTGAACTGAATTGCTCTCTGAATTCAAACTCATTGTGGCTTAACAGGTTATGAACCCAACTAGTATCCATGAAGATATGGGTTGTTTTTGTTTTTTGGGGTTTTTGTTTGTTTGTTTGTTTTGGTCTTTTTAGCACCTCACCCGAAGCTCATGGAGGTTCCCAGGCTAGAGGTCAAATCAGAGCTACACCTGCTGGCCTAGGCCACAACCACAGCAATATGGGATCCGAGCCATGTCTGAGACCTACGCAACAGTTCATAGCAATGCCACATCCTTAACCCACTGATCTAGGCCGAAGATGGAAAGCGTGCCCTTATGATACCAGTCGGGTTCGTTAACCACTGAGCCACGACGGGAACTCCAAGGATAAGAATTTGATCCCCCCCAAAAGATTTTGGATACTTTTTTAAAATTAAAATATAGTTGATATACAATTTTACATCAGCTTCAAGTGTATTACACAGTGAATTAACATTCACATGTAGTATGAAACATCACCATGATAAGCCTGGTAACCATCTGTTCTCATACAAAGTTATTACAATATTATTGACCAAGTTCTTTATGCTGTGTATTACATCCTTGTGGCCAGGGGTTGTACTCCTTAATCCCCTTCACCTATTTTTCCCGCACCCCCACCCACCATTGAGTTTGTAAACTTGATCGCAGAGTATGCCAGTTTCCCCAAGTAGAAGATTCAGCTGTAAGCCTGCTGTTGTAACAAGATGAGTAGAAAATGAAGCATTTTTAATAAAAAAAAAATGGAGGATGCAAGAGCTTAAAAAATGTGGCATAAATGCAACTTAGTTATACTAAGCTGGATATTCCAAAGGAGGGTTGCCATATATACCAGCAGATAAGAGCTGAAACCACTTTTGTTCAAAATGGTCCCCAGAACTTACGAGATTTGAGACCTTAGTCATGGTATTTTTTTCTCTGTACTTCAGTCTCCTCATCTATAAAATTTTCTTAATAATAATTTAGGAACTATCTTACAGAGTATTTTAAGGAGAAATCAAATCAAAAAATATATATCACTTAGAACAATTTCTAAATTGACGTGTTAGCAAATAACTATTTTTATGAAAAATAATGAATGATGTCCTGCTCAGAAGACAGAAAGGTAGAAAAACTGCCACAAATAAAAATGGAGAATGCAAGTGTTTTTTAAAAAATTACTGTGTTTGATTCACTTCCACTTATACCCAGAGCCTAAATACAACCGTTTCCCAGTACCTTTCTCTGTCTGTCATTACCGCTCTTTTTAAAGCAGGCTGGAAACCTGACAGTAACTTTGAGCCATCTCTCCTCTTCCTACCTTTGTTAAGGCAGTTACTAAGATTTATTAGTTCTGAAAACAGACAAAGCACCCTCATAAGTCACTCTTTCATACAGACTTCCAAAAAGTGCAAGTCCAAGTTGTCATCAGGACATGCCCAGCTCGATGGCATAGTTCAAGCTTGTGGCTTAGCTGTCCATTTTGAGACTTAGCATACAGATATTTTGCTATGTCATCCCTCTGCCTAAACTTTTCAGTATGATCTATTACTACTGTAACACCTTCATCCCTATACTTGTCTTCTTTGTTCCCTGTGGATGCTTTCCCCATCCTTTAGCTCATCTCACTCTTGGCTGTGGGTTCTTTGTTGCCTTGCAGCCACACTGTGCCCATCCGTCTTCTAAGCACATGTTTTCCAGCCTGCCTGGAATGCTTTTTTAAAAATTCCCTAGCCATGTAAAATATCCATATTCTGTCTGTTCTTCTAGAGTCAGTAAACTACCTCAATTTAGAAGTGTGTAAGAATAGTTTATATTTTGAATGTGGAATGTTGCTGTTTAAATTGGCTTGAATGCATGATTACAGACAGAACCTTTCTTGACTATGTGAGACTTTCTGAGTGTACAAAGTAATCACAGGTCTTTGGAACAAATTTTTGGTGTTCACCATATACCATAGGCAAGGGAATAAATTCTTTTTTTTAATGATTTTTATTTTTTCCATCATAGCTAGTTTACAGTAGTCTGTCAAAATTCTTATAGGGTTGTCTTCTAAACAAATAAAACCTGATGGCAGAGATTCTTACCATGTCTATTACTACCATTGATAAAAGTGTTTGGCAAATACGAGTAGTACTTTAATATATGTTTAATTGAACTAGAATTTAAGGCAACTCTCAGAATTTAGTGGAAGTGACCATGAATTATAAAGTTACATTTATTTGGCATAATTTTAAAAACTCTACTTCCATTATTTCTATAATATGATATTAATCCCTTTGAGTATAGAATAAACACATGATTTCTAAATTATGTGAACAACTTTAAATTTATAAAATAGAGAATCCAATCCAAGGCAAAAATATAGACATTGCAATTGGAAACCAACTAAGAGTTTGAAATTAATAAGCATGTGGCATAATTTTAAAAAGAAATTATTAGCAGCCATAAATACCTAAAAATGTGTTTGGCTTAATGAAAGCTTATAATTATTGCATTGAACATTACAGTTTCTTTGAAAATTGCCCCCCAAAAAAGAACAATAGATATCCAAAATGGTTTTTGAATGCTTTCACAAAGAATAATGACAAAAAGAAAATATATAATAAATGGCAAAACAGGGAAAAGAAACAAGACTGAACTCTATTTAAGGAGAAAGACATTTAGAATTAACTTCAGCTTTTATAACAATATGAGGCAACTACAATAAAAGGTATAAAATCATTTCATACAGGGACATTCTTCATGTTCAGTAGAAGGAGGAAAGGAAATTACAAGTCATAGCCTTTGTGCCTTAAAAATTAACTGCTAAGTTTGCAATATAACCAACAAAACTAGATACTATCAACTTGCAGAAAACTGAACAAAAGGCAAGAGAAACATGATAGCTTTTTGAATATTCAGAACTAGAACTATAATTTTTAATTCAAAATAGTTTTAATTTTAAATTCAAGATATAATTCCTTTGCTAGCACTTTTTCAATATTAAAAATAAAGTTTTTTTACTACATTTTCTGTATTTATAAATATCTCAGGTTAATAAAGCAAAACATTAATCAGAAATGTATACTTTATTTAAATAATAGATATTTTCTTTATACTGAGTGCATATTTATTCTACACTTTATTCTGAGTGTATATTTTATTTTTTTTTGCATTTCCTTGTTTCATGATTAAAATTGATGTTGTCGATGAATTTATATTAAAAATAAAAGTAAATATTACCTCTTTAGAAGAAAAAGAAATCTTAATAAGATTACATTTTTAAAGAATGGTACTTTTGGAATTTCCACTATGGTACAATGGGTAAAGAATCTGACTGCAGCAGCTTGGGTTGCTGCAGAGGTGCAGGTTTAAGCCCTGTCCTGGCATACTGGGTTAAAGGATCTGGCAAGGCCACAGTTGTGGTGTAGGTCACACCTGTGGCTCAGATTCAGTCCCTGTACCAGGAACTTCCATATGTCATGGGTGAGGACATAAAACAAACAAAACCTATGGTACTTTTATATGTGTTTTTCATGTTGTTATATCTTCAAGACAGTGTTTGAAGGAAGCATAAAAATCTGATATCCTCTATGACTCAGAAAATGTATTATTAAATCTTCTAGTGGAAATTTAATTAAGTTTATTGAAATAGCAATCACATTTAGAAATGTTTACTCATTAAAACTAGGATATCATTAATGATACATGTTTCAAAAGAAAAAGGAAATGATTTTATACAGGAAATTATAAAGGAAAAAGTAACAACAGATAGATATTCAAGGAAAGGAAAAATTTTAATGCATGATCTTATTTATATTTTGTCTACATGGCTCGTTTCAGTTTGCACGACGACTCCTTGTACTGTTTCTCTCTCCTACAATGAGTCATCATGCAGTTCTACCAAGTAAAGAAAGAAATGCTAAAGCCATAGAGCATAGCAGGTATCTAGTTTGCCTAATTTCCTATAGATAATTATTTCTAATAGAAGAACTCATTTGAGTTTCTCTGACCTTCCATTTCAACATATTCAAATCATTGGTATTCTTTAATGACTAATTCAAGACCCAGCTTTCCTGCTATTGAAGTAGAGGTGGTTCTAAGCCATTGCCATGATCCAAGCCCAACTGAGATTCTCACTTAAGAGGTGACTTTAGGATAGGAGACTACAAAGCATATATAGAAGAAGCTAGAATACAGCTAAAGACTAAGGAAGTTGCCAAAATGTTGACTGGCCTGAGAATCTCAGTTCCACGGAACTTATCCTCCAACCCACACATCTCATCACAAGTGGCCCATCTAGCCCACACCAGAGTGAAAAGGATTCCTGGAAAAATCTGCTGTCCACACTGTCAGCATTAAAATGGTATAGAAATGTGCTCAGCTTATTGAGAGAATTAAACATGCTAATTTTCCTTCCTTCCTTCCTTCCTTTCTTTCTTCAGCCACCTATGGCATATGGAAGTTCTCCAGTTAGGGGTGGAATCAGAGCTACAGCTGCAGAGCCATAGAGACAGCAACACCAAAACCAAGCTGCATCTGTGACCTATGCTGCAGCTTGCAGTAATGCCAGATCCTTAACCCACTGAGCAAGGCCATGGATTAAACCCACATCCTCTTGCATACTAGTCGGGTTCTTAACATGCTGAGCCACAATGGGAATTTTAAGCTTACTACTTCTGTTATCTTACACAAGACAGTGATTCAGGAGCATGTC
This sequence comes from Phacochoerus africanus, assembly GCF_016906955.1. NCBI lineage: Eukaryota > Metazoa > Chordata > Mammalia > Artiodactyla > Suidae > Phacochoerus > Phacochoerus africanus. The sequence goes on along the minus strand of NC_062545.1, from coordinate 45,891,497 downwards.
ACATAAATCATATCAAAATCAACCTGTTTTAGAATAGTAAAAGAAAATAATCAACACTGATGTCTTAGAAATTGACATGTTTACCTAAATTATCAGAAGTTTCACTATACATTAACCATATTTGATGGCTTTAACTCCTCTGTGAGGAAAGCATTCATTTTAGAGGCTGGGAAACAGGCCAAGAGATGACAAAGGACATAACATTCATGATATATCGTATGGAATTAGAATTTGGGTCCACACACTCCAATTTTAAGAGGAGTACTCTTTCAGCACATTCACACTACTGAGGGAAAGTGCCTGGCAAACTGGAGTTCTATTCCAACCAAATTCCATTATTGTGTAGAATAAGGACATTTGCAGGATATGGTGCTCACCCCCTCAATTCACCTCCACTCATCTTTCTCAAAAAAACTACTGAAGGATGTACTCCAGTGAAAATATGAGTAGATCAAGAGAAAGCTGTGGATGGCAGCGACTTTAAAATGTGGTTTATGGATCTTAATCCTGTTTCACAAAACTTGGGTTACAGTCATGAGCATTTTGTGCCTGATAACTGTTTTAATGATGTAAATGCAGTGTCAACTCACAGACGCTGTGATAGAACAGTATTGTGAGGGGGTGAAGCTCCCTGTGGGGGAGAGTCAGGGAAGAAAGAATGGGCATTATAAGCATGCTCTCTAGAGACAAGGAGAGCCAGCCTGGAAAATGAGAAAGTGAAGAGATGGACTCGCATTTTATATAACAAGCCTATGGAACTGTTTTGTCCTTAAGCTATGTTGCTTTTGTACATGAAAAATTTTGATAGAAATAAAAACTAAAAATGCTCCTTAAGAAATAAAGATAAAAAAAGAGTAGCTCTTTCTAATCCAGTCACACTAGGAGGAACCAGAGATAGGAAAGGACTACAGGTTGTATGCAGAACCAAGCTACAGTCAGGCACAAGTTTTTCCATTTACTCATTCATTCAGTCATTCAACTATTAACAACTAATAACTTAGCACTCAGATTCCATTAAGTACTGAGTACGAGGGAAAAAAGTGAGTAAGAGAAACTCATAGTAGAAGGGCAGAAACAGAGCAGAGAGGGAAGCAAGACATTAAACAATTCTGTGGTGTACAGTATAGGAAGGAAGACAGTATATTTTTCCTGGGAAATTAGGAAAGATCTCTCAAAGAGACCAGCTGTTGAAATCCTGGACTAAATAGAATAGAAAATAATTAACTAACTCATGAGGCTTTTAATCAAGAGAGTGCCACAAACAGATTTCAAAAGAAAAAAGAAAAAACTTTCACGGCTCGGTGGAGAATGACTCGAGGAGAGTCAGGAAGGGAATCAGTTCCGAGAGACCATGTGACAGGTAATAGTCTTCCTTCATGACTAATGGGGCTATCAGGATAGAATGCGCAGAAATACATTCAATTCAGAATTCAATTCAGGCCAAATGCCCTGGGGGTTCCTTCTCCCAGTGCCAGATCCCCAGGCGTGAGGACCTGACCTGGGTCTCAGAACTCTCACTCCCATAGGTGAGTCTCTGTGATACAGCTACTTTCCAGTCTGTGGGCTGCCCACCAGGCAGATATGGGGTTGTTTATATCACATAGTCACCCCTTCTACCATCTTAATGTGGCCTCCTCTTTGTCTTCTGGAGTAGAATATCTTTTTTGATAGTTTGCAGTCTATTTGGTTGAAGGTAGTTCAGCAATTGGTTGAAATTTTGTTGCTTTTATGAGAAAAGATGAGCTTGAGTCCTTCTACTCCACCATCTTAATACCATCTCTGAGTTTTGTACATTGCACAGAAGAAATAATGTTACATCTGAGTCTCTCCAGTATGATGTAAACAGGAAAAAGATTCAATTTCACTATATTCTTGTGGAGACTTTCTCACTAATAAGCTGAAACAGCACCTTCTTTCAGTAACTGCTGACCCCTCTAGCAATTGCGGACTTCCCATTATCCTGGCTCTGATTATAGGCCCCTTGTGCTATGGAGGAGATGGTTCTGGAAAGAAGGAGAAACCTCCTCTTATTCCAATGCTTCTTAGGGAGAGAGACAAATGTTAAGTGTAGGGAGAAGGGGAGTTCCTCCAGTCGTCTCTGATGACCCACTGATTCCATTTGGCCTATTGGGATCTGCTTCAGTGAAGACAGAAGGCTGTGGGTTGAGATGCCTGGCCTCATGCCACATGGGTCACTGCAAAGGACTTGCAGCTGTGGAAAGGCTGCAAGAGGCTGGGGAGAGAGTCTCAAAGATGATGAGTCTAAGCTTTTTCTGCTTGCTGCACAACAAGGCCAATAAATCCAGAGACAAGTTGTTGGGGCAAGGCTAACAACTTTTAATCAGAAAGCCAGCAGACTGAGAAGATGGCAGACTAATGTCTCAAAGAACCATCTCCCCTAGGTCAGAATTTAGGCTATTTTTAGAAAAGAAAGGGGAGGGGGAGTGGTTGCAAATTTCTTGGTATGGAAATACTTTGTTCTTATAGCTGTCTGTGTAGGTCAGGTCATGATGTTCCTGTATACATCCAACAAAACAAATTTTATTTTCTGTTCTGCAACTTTTTATCTAAAAACGAAATACTTTTATTTAAAGGTCATAGCCTTAAGAACAGGCTATCACGTATATTTCAGGCTGTAGGCAGCATCCTTTTGCTAAAGGTGCAGAGCTAGGATAACTTGGCACAAGTGACTGAGGACAAAGGTTAAAGCAGAGTTAAAGGAAAAGGAACAGATCTAATTATGAAGTCAGATTCGTTCTTCCCTATTACATTGATACATGTATACTCTACCTAATACAATTTCCTTTTAATGGAGTAGTATTCTTTTAGCCAAATGTCCAATATATCTATCATAAAGTAGCTTTTTTTAATTTTTGTCTTTTATTTTCTTGCAATTTAGTCAATAGTTAGGCTCTTGCTTGTTCTTATTTATAACCTTTCCTCCCTTTTCTAGCTGTGAGCAGATTTTCCCTTTTTATGGGCTTCTGGAAAGTCCCTCTGGACAACTCCTTCCATTTAATTATTTTGATTTGCAGCTCTGCTGTTAGATTTTTATATTCCTTCTTGTTTAGTGTCATACCTGCTGCAGTTTGGTACTTTATTAACTGTTTATTATTAAGCGATAAAGTCTCTGAATCAGAAATAAAAATTTAAAATGAAAAGAAATACCTCTCTTCCTTTTAATGCTCCTAGTAATCCTCTCGGCACAGATGAATTCACATGGCAAAATATTTTCTCAATAGGAATTGCAATATAAGAATGTTCTGGATGCTCTATCCTAGTCTACTAATATTTCTAGGTCTCTTCCCAATGCCTCTTTCATTTGCTTGCATTTTGCCATTACCAGACAGAATAAGTTGTCTCCATTTTACCACCACATCCTCAGCTCCCAGAATTATGCAGAAAGCAGGACCATTAATCATTTTCTGCATTTTTCTCTGTCTCTGCTCTGTGCCAAATACATGGATCTATCTGCCTTTTCCTGCCTCACACTCTGTGTCCACCATCACTAACCACCAAATCTGCCCCATCCCACCAGCAAGCCTCTGCTGCAGCTGACCATCTTTCAAGCAACTCCCTGGGTGGAGTTAAGTTGTTCTTCCACACACACTTATCGTTTTGCACATTCTTCCAGATATTTAAGAAATTTTAGAGTGATTCTAGTCTTTGTCATGATTACATTCTTGGACCTTTAAGCGATGGAATTTATCACCCAAACCAAACCAGAACACTCTTCTTCTAGACAAATGCTGAATGGAAAGAACAGACATGACCTGGGATTCATTTTGGTTATCCCATCTGCAGGGAAAGGGGCACATTTCTATCTTGCTATTCTAATGCCTAGCATGGTTTCAGACATGCAACAGTCTATTATAAAAAAAAAAGTCTGTGAAAAGAAGTGATGAACAACAAAAAGTGGGTATTTACCAACTCTTCTAGCAGAAATCATTAGAATGTGGGGAAGGAGCACATTTTAGGCACTGGTCCTCCTAGTTACTGTATTTATTAAATGTCAACAATGCATCTTTCACATCTCCACTTTCTCTTTCTGATGTAGGCATATCACATCCTGCATGTAACTAATACATTGATTTATTCATTATAATATAAAAATTTCTGAGTTATATACGCAGTACAACACATAATAAAAATGCTAGTAGTGCTCAGCTATCAATGTTAGCATTTTGCTGAGTGCTGCTTCTCTTCTCCTGGCTTCCACTTTCTTACCTATAAAACAATGGTCTTGTACATTCCAGGTCTAAAATGTTGTGCTTTAACTTCTTGGCATTAAATGGGTTAATACATGTAAAATACATAAAAGATAAACATGGATATGTTATAAAAGTGTAATTTAATGACTATTAATATTTAACGTTTTGATTTACTTTTACAAGAAATCTTCGGAACAGTCACCTCCGTATTATAACTTATTAAAGTTTAAGAGTATCAACTCTGCTTATAAATTGTCCTTGAAATACTAGGTATGTTATCTCAAGAGACATATTTCAGCCCTCTCCATCAGTTTTTTCATCTGTGAAGAAAGGTTAATTTACTTAACTGATGGAGTAGTTTATGAATATTAAATTAGACATGACGTGAAGTTTGTTAAAAAAGTATTTAGAGCAGTACTGGCACATAAGAGTCTCAATAAATATTTGATACTAGCTGTTATTTACATGGAAGTTTAAATTTAAAGTAACATTTTCTTATTATTATTGTGGGATTATCCGTAATATTTCTGAAGAAAATTAAACATATCTAATAGGATTGAAATTATTTTTATACTCAAGGGAAAATAATTACAACAAATTTAATCTTTATCTCATAAATATATATGTTAGTTGGTTTTTGTTCTGTTACATTTCACTTGTGGAAAACAAAACTACGTACAAGCGTAATCTTTCTGAAATTAGGTTAAACATCTAAAGAGCATTGTGAATTTGTTGTTTCTGTTTCTAAACATTGACATAGATCGCATTAAGATCATTTTCACACTAGATGGTGTTCTGATCAGTTTTATTATCCACCTCACTCCCTCACTCTAAGCACCAGTGAATTTTGGTCCTTTCAACCTAATAAATTATTAGTTCAAGAGAAGAGAAGACCATTGGTTTTCTATAAAACTAATAATTTTTTAATTAAAAATTTGTTGATAAAGTTTAAAACTATCCTTTTTAAACACAGTTCCACCATACTTTATGTATAATTAAAACAAAAAGTGTACATTTGTCTATAATTAAGAGTGACAATCTTTACAAAATTGCTTCCAAACACTTGCCTTCTTCCCATCACTCTCCATTTGAGGCTGTACCATTGATGCTAATCTCAGCTCTCAATGTTTTAGTCATTAATATTCTGAAAAATAAATCTAAGGAGTACTGTTCCATTTTCAAAATGTATAAATCTTCTGTCTGGTGACTTCATTTCTAGTAAAACTCATACTTTATTGCATGATGTTGAATTTTAAAATGGCCTTGTTTTAATATTCCTTGTAATCTTATGAATTGAAGCATTCACAACTTGATTTGAATGCTAGAAAGATACACATACCACACAGAAAAGATTTCTGTCATCATCAATCACAGAGCAGTTTAAAACATAAATGTTTGGTTTTACAGGAATTTGCCTTTGTCATCTATGAGGAAAATTGCTCTCAAGGTGTATTGTAAAATATTGATTTGTGTGGTAAAATTAGACAGCTGGATATTACCTTCTATTGGTAAATCACTGTGACATTTTTCAAAGGTATTTAAGTCTGAAACAATTCACTTAGCATGTATTTCATGAGGAGGACACTTTTAAAGCATGTGGTATTATGCTTGGAACATAGTAGGTGCTCCATGTAGATTACTTTTGATCCTCTACAATTTAAGTAGGTCATACTGTAATCTCTGGCCTTGGCCTCCTTCTCCATCTCTACTAAGCCCACCTCCTCCTTCTCTTTCCCTTTCTCTTCCTTCCCTTTCTAATAAGGGATTCCTCAGAAATACGAAAGAGTCCAATGCAATTCCTATGCACATTCAATGCCTTAACTGTTTTGTCCACTGGCACTAACAGGAAAGCACACCAACTCTCTAGGCTGCTTGCTCTCTGTCTCTCTCAGCATCACATGTCTTCAAATTCCATTTCTAATGCCTCATGTCTGGATTCTTTTCTTTGCATTGTTCTTCAGCTTGTAATGTTTGACTTTTTATTTACCCTATCTTTGCTCCCTTGGTTTCTGGGATACTGGGTACTCCAGCCCACTTATGTTGGTCAGGTTCCCTAAACTGCAATTTAGCCTGGACCCCAGAATCCCACTTTGTGGGAAGGAAGTATAAATATTATTCACACCTTAGTTCATAATTTCAGCTAATGCTAGAAAAGGACAGAGGTTTCTTTTAATGAATAAACAGTCTAATAATTAACAAAACTCTCTGAGAACTATATTAGTTCTGATATTAATAGCTTTGCTGGAAGACTGCCTTTCCTGACTGTGCCAAAGTGTACTAGGGCCACTGTCATTATGTCATTCGTTAGTAAGCTTCCTCAACAAGCATGTGTGATCCAAAGATTGATCATATATCCAGAAAGGAAATAGTCTTTCTAAGGAGACAGGCAATATGCAACCAGCAGTATTTAAGTATATAAATGTTAGAAGCTAAGCCTGAAAATTCTCAGGAGGAAATAAATGGTTTATATTTGTCTTATTACTTAGTAAATTTTAAGCATCACCAGAATATTAGTTAAGTGATAGTAGTCTATTAATCTGATAGAAAAACATTGCATTAACAAATACCTAAAAGAAAGAAAGAAAAGAACTTAGTACATTTTATATTAGAATTTTACAGTAGATTTTTATATGTCTAATATACTGGCAAACATCTTTCTATTTTGGATAAATTATAGATGGGTTACTTACCTCTTGGAAATATATGCACATTTATGTGTACAGTCAACACACACAAGTATGTACACACATATGCATACACAGAAAACCTCAATTATCTGACCACCAGATACCAGGGTTTCATAAATTTGAATTGAAAAACCCCTAACTACAAATCTATTTAGCCAAAAGTATTGCAAATTCAGATTTTAGATTTCCATGACTCTTTACAATGATATACTATACATTTCTGGAAAAAGAGCAGTGAACATATTTTCTCATATAGTGTTTAATCTTTTTCTATTGAGTATCTACATAAACAAGCAGTATACGAGCACTGAAGATTTAAGAACAGAAACCTGGGTTCTTCACAGTTCTTTTGTTTTTCTATGAAACAGCAATTTTTCTATTATCATCCTTTTCCAATTAAAGCATTCAAAGCATTATCATAACGTAATGGAAAATGCGCCCTACTGAGCTAAAAAAAATTAAAGCAGCAGATCACATAGAAATAAATATAATAATAGCAAATAACTTTTGAGGGTTTACTATGTGCTAGGCACCATGCAAATCACTTTACCAGAATTAGCTTGTTATTTCTCCTAACAACAGTTTGGGTGTTACCCTCCAATTACAAAGAAGCCTACAAAGAGTAAGTACTTGAAGTCTTATTCCAAAACCTGCATATTTCTCATGAGCACAATTGCAAAGGGTAAAGCTGTCAATAAGCTTAGCATGTTCTCTAGAGCCTTCCTCTACTAAACCTACACTTTGCCGAAGAATGTTTGAACATATAGCTTGGTTTATCTTTAAAAGTTATTTCTGATTTTCAATTTATTATTGAAAAAGAATAATAAATGACACCAAAGGATCTCATATAACTGTGGCATAAGGAAACAAGGAACATAGTAGGTGATTTCAGTTAAATCCTAGCAAATAAACATATGTGTTCTGTGGCTAAATACAGTCATAGCAAATGCAAGTATGATAAAAAGAGGCCACCACCTTAGGACAAGATAGGTTTTTTCCTGGCATCAATTCATGTGCACTCGATTTTACTTTTATGATTAACATTATCAGTCTGCTTTATTATTTATCTATTGGAGTTTTTTCACTCTTAGGCTGGGCATCATTTCCTGGTCAAGTATCTATTCCAACTGCAATTAGCATAGCACCTCACAAATAGTAGATAGTGAATACAGGTTTGTTTAATTCAATTATGGTAGTCTATTACAACAAAGTAACCTGGTGTCCCATGGTGCTAGCCAAATGGAACTGTGTCTATAAACGTCATTCACTTCTCTTTGGAGCTTTGTGAGCTCTCTTTAGGAAGAAAGGGGAACCCTCTATCTGCATGGAGTTGTAGGTATCAGGGTACTGTCTACCTGGATTCTGAAGCCTGAGGTTGGCCAAGTCAAGCAATGACCCTGGCTATTTGCTTGACTTCATACCTTGGGATCGGACTTTGCCAAATCATGGTGTTTGAAAATTCCTCTGGAGAATATATTACTATGATGAACTAGCAGAGGAGAGAATTTGAAGAAAAAATGTGTTAGTTAAAAATCTCCTATTCTATAATAATATTTTCTTTTTTTAGAAATAGGTCAAAGCAACTTTACAGTTTTATGGTTTTAAAAACAAATTGAATTGACATTACCAACTTAATTTTATTTTTTTCCTTATCATCATAAACTATTGCTTTTTGTACAAATAACTGGGTTGAACATGCAGGTATCATGGGCAGTTAAATTTTGAAAATCCTATACGTCCATCTGGTGATTTGAGACATTTTACTCAATTGAGATCTGGGTACATAAATAACATTAAGTTGAGCTTCTGAATGTCTTATTCTAGGAAAACTGAGGTATGACTGAGTTTTATGAGGCCTAGAATTACATCTATGTCTCTTGGTTTTGACTTCTAGCATTTACACATGGTAGGAACTCAAAATATTAAAATGTGTTATTATAGCGGTTCAACTTTACAATCTGTTACGAAGATACATATATGCATATATACTTAAATGTATATTTTCTGGAAAGAGCAAATAAAACTTCAAAACTGTGAAATTATTTATAGGAGCCCACATTTAAAGTATCTTTATGTTTTCAAAGTAATAAATGAATAAGATAGGATTAATAATACTGTGTTCTCTTCCTTTTAGTTCTGATTTATTTATACTGGGACTTAGATAATTTTGTTAGAAAATATAAGTGATATTTTAATATCCATTTTAAAACTGATATGAATTCCAAAATATATGCTTGTGACTTGACAGCTGTGGTGCTACAGAAATCGTCCCATTAAATTAGAAATGGTTGTAGTTTTCTATGGCATTACATTATCCAAAGAGTCATGTACTTTTACTCTTTCGTGATTGTTTTTTTTTTCTCTTTTTTTTTTTCCCTAATTCTGTGTGATTTCAGGTTAAAGATAAGCAGTTTATGGTAAAACATTCTGGAATTAGTAAACTGTTACATAAACTGCCTTTAGTAGAATTCTCTCCAATATTTCTTCAAAAGTTTTGTCTGCTTAACACGCAAAAGGATTTCCAAGTATGTCTTTCTTGTTAACAATTAGTGAATCTCTAGAGACCAGTTCATACACAAGTAGTAAATGATTTTCTTTCAATGGCTCAGGATCTGGAAAATCTCATTTTTGCATCATTTCCCCCCCACCCCCCCAAGATGCAGGAGTTCCGAAGCCAGGGATTGAACCCATGCCATAGCAGTAACCTAAGCCACAGCAGTGACAACACCAGATCCTTAACCCACTGAACCACCAAGGAACTTCCTGCATTATTTTTTAATTGTATTCAATGGAGTATCAGGTGGGAATAAGGAGTTGAAGGAATCTCAAGTCAAGAGTTCTGAAATTTCTAACTAGAATTCCAGCTATGTAATTTGTTATAGTGATCTGTATTTTCTAGTCCATTAAATGGAAAAAGATAAATTAGTGTAAACTGCAAATGAATAGATGTAGACTCAATGTGAGAGAAAGTCCACCTCCTGGGAATATGGTCCTCTCCCTGCTTGGAGCTTTCTTACACTCATTAAGCCTGGATAATTTATGTGTAGGCAGCCAGAGGATTGAACTAGATGACCTTGTAGGATTCCTTGGAGACCTGTGATTCTACATTATTCTAAAATGGCCATTGGTCCATTCAAGAAATGATCATTTGGGGCACACAGATAGCTTTTCCTAGAAACAGATCCAGAGACAGATTCTGGTTGGAGTTTATATTTTTGACCTAAGACCATGTACCTGAGCTCTGGTCATGTGCAAGAATTAACCAAATGTAGTAGTTGTATCAGACACCTCTATTTATTGTCTGGAAATATGTTCCATTGGTAATTTTAAAACTAAGAAAGTGCTATTTTAAAATAACCTATTATTCAAAGTCTCTTGAAAATATTTGGAAATTAATGTGTCCTGGCTGTTGACCTCTGTTACCAGACAAATCATTTCAAGCAAGTTGAGAAAAACCCAGGATAGTATAACATATATTGTTTCTTTACTAGTGGATACCCCTCAAAACTAAAATATGACAGAATTGTGACATGACCTTTTACAAAACCACAGAAATGACTGCACTCCTCCTTTACCTGAGTCAACTGAAATGTAACTTTTCATATCACAAAGCAGTCTAGGTATCAGGAATTGAGTCCTTAAGGTTTTCATTTCTAAAATACAAAATGCTGTAATCATAGAATTTTGAGAACCTCTATAACTATGCTAAAAGTAGGTTTACTACAATGTTTTAACAACAACAAAAGGTTATGGTAAAAGACAACATTTTTTAAACAGCTGTCACTTCTTTAAAAGCAGAATGTACTTTTCTTTGTCTACTTTCTCTCATGGTTTCCATGAGAGGTATTTCCTTTGCTAATATCTTTACATATCAATCCTCAGTACTTATATTATAATGCATGGCTATAAATATGTGTTGGCTGATAAATTAATGAAGAGTAGGCACTAGGAAAAGTTTGCTTCACTGACACTTAGACCCAATAAATTAATATATATTTATTTGACTTTGGATTCACTATGAACTTTTCAGTCTGCTTGAGGGCCTTTATTTTGGAGTAATTTATGAATTGCCTACTTAATTTAATATACATGTTACATTTGATAGCGATTTGGGGGCTCAGAACTATTTAATAATCAATGGGAGGACTTTATAAGTGAAATAATTATAGGAAACTATGAAATAGTCTCTGGATTTTTTTTTCTAGAGTCTTTCAATCAGGACACTGAGTAGCTGTTGGAAAGAGGGAGTGCTTTTTTATACCACCTCAGTTTGAATCAATGAATGTTACGCAGTGTCTTCCAGTTGTCTATTGACTAAAATGTAAAATAAATTACCACGAAAATAATCCAACACCATGGTAACTGATACCAATGACCCTTGCTGTGAGATGTTTTCAGCTACAGAATTATCCTCAAAATAATCGTGAACAAAGCTTGTGCCCCCTAGTGGCTGATGGAAAACTAAATGTGTCATGGGCTGCTCAAAACATTCTCTCTCTGTAGGCTTTTCCTCTGTTCTCCCCTCCTCCCTACAGGCCCACTCAGCCTTCAGCCAAGTGGCTGGCTTCTCACCTGCTCTTAAGCTGGTCACTTACCATCTTTAACACAGTAGATGCATCATTTTTCTCTCCTGGGTCTCACTTTTTCCTTTTCCTTTGCATTCCAAACATTTGTTTTTCCTTCAAATTCTTAAAACAAATAAATTCTGACTCTGCCCAGAGCAACCACTGTTCAAATTTTTGTTTGAAAATGTGCTTGAAAAGCTCTTGTGATTTTTTTCCCCACTAGAATAACATTTAACCCTGCCCTGGCCTTGATCTGTATATAACTTGTCCTGCCTGGCTTCCATCTCCCTCCTCAGAATCTTGATTCCATAAGGACTCTTGTAGGTGAATTGAATTTCTACCTTCAGTATCTTTGCAACTAATTTACCAGTTTTCGGTTTTTACAGCTCTTAGTTTCATGAATTTTCCTTGGTCCTAGGTGAACAGTGAAATTTAGGGAAGTTAATCCAACACTGCCCACCTGGACCCAACGCTAACGATTCAAAACTAAAACCTAATGAGATAGTCCATAGAAATAAGTCACCTCATAGTTTAAAGTGATAACTATAGTTCTCACCAACTTGTAATAAAGCCCTGTGTGGACAACTTCTTGCTTCTGTAATCATATCTTGGCCTTAGTAGTGAATGTACAAAGAAAATCTAAGTAGTTTAAGGTAAAACACCAGCAGCCTGCATCAAATACCAATTTAGTCAATTAAAGCTTTGGAGTGTACCCTTTGCTGAAACTCACAAGGCCAAGATTTTGCTTCCTAACACCTAATGGCAGGATTTTCCTTCAAATCTGCAATAGCCACCTTTTGGCCTTATACCCTTTGCTGAAGTGTAGTCTTTGCCAAATCCCATACATTTGCTGAATCAACATAATCTTCTTGCTAGGCCTGTATGCAGCTCCAGTCGATGGGGGGACTCATAGTTTGCATGAGTAATCACTTTAATTTAAAGTAGGCTGGAGTTCCCGTCGTGGCTCAGTGGTTAACAAATCCGACTAGGAACCATGAGGTTCAATCCCTGGCCTTGCTCAGTGGGTTAAGGATCCAGCGTTGCCATGAGCTGTGGTGTAGGTTGCAGACATGGCTTGGATCCCGCATTGCTGTGGCTCTGGCTTAGGTTGGCGGCTCCAGCTCGGATTATACCCCTAGCCTGGGAACCTCCATATGCTTCGGGAGTGGCCCAGAAAAGGCAAAAAGACAAAATAAATAAATAAAAAATAAAGTAGGTAAGGCTTGGAGTTCCCTGGTGGCTCAGGCGGTAAAGGATTGGCATTGTCACTGATGTGGCTTGGGTTCAATCCTTGGTCTGGGCATTTCAATATGCCATGGGCAGGGCCAAAAATAAAATAAGAGAAGATAAATAAAACAGTAGTTAAGGCCTTCATGCTCTTCCTGTAAGATCCAGGAGAGTGGCCTCCACGTGCATGATAAGCTAATACAGCTCTCCATCTCTGTGATGGTACATATAAAAAAATACTGTAGACCAGGTGGCTTTTAAAAAACTGGCATTTATTTCTCATGGGTATGAAGGTCAGGATGACCAGGAACAAGGCACTTGCAGATTCAGGGTCAGGTGATAACCCACTTCCTTCAGGGCTACCTTTTCAATGTAACTTCCCACGTGAGAAGGGGATGACTAGCTCTCCAGGGTGTCTTTTATAAGGGCACTAATCTAAATTATGATGGCTCCTCCCTTGTGATATAATCATTATGTTTCATTTGGGTTAGGTTTCAACACCAGAATTTTGAGAGAACACAAACATTCCATCTATAGCTCCAACAGGCTAGCAATCCCCTGTGGTTAGCACTTAAGATCTAAAGACAGCTGCCCAAGTCACAGAGTAAAATGTCAATTTAAAAACACCCTCGTGGGTCATACGAGCCTCTACCAACCACCAAGAGAAAAATGATGTTTCCACACATTAAAATGAAATGCCCAGAGGCCCCCAGGATGCTGGGTGGGGTGCAAGGTAACAAAAGACAAGCCAGGAGAGGAGAGAGAGCATCTCCTGTGCAGGCAGGTCGCCAGGCTGTAGGCAGGAACAGTCCCAGGTCACCCTGCCAGCTCCTCCCACACAGTCCAATGACAGAGGCCAGGTTAGGGCCCTCACCTGCCCTCACCCCACCCAAATCCTAAAGCCTGCAGTGGAAAGTCTGGGGTCTGGGACTGTGAGGCTTCCTGGGTGAGTCCTCACTCCTCATAGGTGGTTGATGGCGGCAGAGGGCATCATAGGCAGAGAAGCAGAACAGCCTGTGTAAAGGCTTGGAAGCAGAATAGGTAAGGAGATTTGGGGAACCTGGAGTCCATCCTGTGTCTCCCAGGGAAGAGGGAGTCTTAGAAGTGTTGAATAAATTTCTAGGCCAGAGATGGAGCCGCTTCTTCCCTGGAATTCTATATAAGCAAACAACTTTCTATTCCTGAAAATGCTTTACTCAACCAGAATTGCAGTATATTCAGTCAAAGCTTATACTTGTTTCCTGATTCTTTGATCTTGCTAAATAGGGTCAAACATAGAATCCCAGCCACTTGTGCCCTGCTTCCACATTGTTGCTTTAGAAATTTCTAGAAAATTGACTCTTGCCCCAAAACCCTCAGGAAGGTTGCTCCCTGCCTGTGAGGCACTGGATTCCTCCAGTCTATGGCTTGTTCCCCATGAATAAAGAAACATCAAACTCATTAAGAATTAATTAATGCCCAAAGTTATGGGCCTGATTACTCCAACACCCTTGACAAAATTGTCATCCCTATCTATATATCTTCAACAATGCAATAGATGTTACAGTTTGAGAGACCAACAAGAAACAGCACCCTCTCTCCCTGGCAAATTTGAAAGAAAATAAGTCATAGTAAGGGGTACAGGAAAAATCAAAACATCACTTTTATCATCAAGTAAGCTAATACCAGAATGTGCCTGGAATCTGAGAGCAAGTGAGTCATGGAACATCAAACCAGAGAATCAAATAGCCTTACCCAGTTACTGGTCACATCGGACCAAGAAAGGCTGACTCACACAGAAGTAAACCCACCTTTTACAGCAGTGAGGAACAGAGGAAAGGCTTATTCCCAGGGCCACCAGAGGGAGGAAAGAGAGGGGAAGACTTGCCTGTTTCTCATTCTAAGCACAGAAATCTTGGGTAATTGTCTCTCACTTTCATGGGACAGGTAGAGGGTAGGAAGGAATTTATTCTAAGGAAACTCCTCCCACATGGAAGAAACCACCTTGGTTGATAAAGTAGCATTCTTTGGCATCTTAAATTTTCCCAGTTTTTTGATTCTCTTTACTAGTTTTCAGCTGCAGTCTTGATTAACCATAAGGTCAATGTGTTTACTTTTGAGTAGAGAACATCCTATCATGATATTTACACATTTTTATTGTTGTTTGCTTTGTCCATACCAATGGACAAAAGATAAAGAAAAGATAAAGTGGTTATGATGGTTGTAAGAGAACAAGTACAAAGATGCACATGGCATGAAGAAATTTCTGGGCCAAGGATCAAACCAAGTTACAGCAGTGACCAGAGCCACAGTAGTGACAACGCCAGATCCTTAACCCTGCCAGGAACTCACCAGAGAACTCCAAACATGCTTCTTGTAAATAAAGTTTTGTTGGAACATGGCCATGCCTGTACCTTACTCATTGTCTATGGCTTTTCACGCTGTAACAGTAGAGTTCCAATAGTTGCAGCAGAGATCCTGTGGCCTGTAAAGCATTAGATATGTGCTCTCTGGCCCTTTACAGAAAAGGTTTTCCAACCTTTTCTAGATAATTGGAAATACATCTTGTTCAATAAGCTCTAGTAGCCAACACTGTAAATCTGGATAAGTGTATTGGCAGAATAGTTCTGTGACCTCAACTCTTTTAATGGGGGAAGTGGCCTTATGCAGTTTTTTATTAAAAGTCTGATTTTTATCCTGGAAGATATGAAAGCACTTTATTAAATAGGAATTAGGAGGAAATTCATCAAGAGTTGGCATAAGAGAAAAACATAGGAATCCTCAGGGGGAAAAAAAAAGCTGTTCTGATCGTAACCATCAGGTGTTAGCTCTCACCAGATGCAATTTTTAATGAAAAAAAGGACTGTCCTTAAATATTTGTGTTAGGTATACCTTTTGGAGGCTTTTGTGTTATTATTAATAGGACAATAATAGCAATACAAATGACCATAATAATACTAATAATTTCACTGTAGAAAATAAACATTATATGTCACGCACAATTATAAGCATTTTATTAATTAATTTGAAATGTACGAGTTTGATTGTATTATCTTCACTAAGCTTATGAGTAAATTGAAACACAAGCTTTGTTTTTGTTTTTGTGTTTTTTGTTTTTGCTTTTTAGGGATGCACCTGCAGCATATGGAAGTTCCCCGGCTAGGGGTCAAATCAGAACTGCAGCAACTGGCCTATGCCATAGCCACAACAAAGTGGTATCCAAGCCACGTCTGCAGCTTACACCACAACTCAAGACAAAGCCAGCTCCTTAACCCACTGAATGAGGCCAGGGACTGAACCTGAACCTTCATAGATACTGGTTGGGTTCATAATCCACTGAACCACAGTATGAACTCCCACAAAGAATTTTTTTTCCCAGAATCATACAGCCAAAAATGGCAAAGCCATTATTTAAAAAATGATAAACTATTCTCTTAAAAATTAAACCACTGACTAACTTATATAGGAAAATGATCTTAAAGGAATCATTTTGGTGACCAATACAAATGAGAATAAACTAACATACTGATACTGGGCATTTAAGTCACCAATGTCCGTATTCCATTGGCTACCTAAGCCAAATATTTACTCCATCTTCCTTGTATATAACTGGTTCAGGAATGGGTAAACTAAGTCATCTTAGACCTATGAGGTAGGACCAAGTGTCTTGCTGATTTCTTCTCTTGCTATTTTTTTTGTTTGTTTGTTTCATTGGATAAGAGCTGGAAAATATAACCTTGACTGCTCTGGGAGGCTCTGAGTGAACTGACTCTAGGACAAAGCGATGAAAAGAAACAGCATGGGAGGGAGCTGAACCAACCAATCCTGAGCTCTCCTTACCTCCTCTGTCCTTCCTGGGTGGGAATATATGCATTATCTTATTTTTAAAATGCAGTTTGAATTAGATCTATTGGGGGGGGTGGCATTCTTACTGGTGAAAGTTGTTTTGGGAGGAGGGGTTTCTTACTGCTGAAAATGTCTTAGCTTATAAAAAAAAAAAATCAGACTATAAATCCTTGAGTGTAGAGACCAGAGACTAAATACTAAACCCTCTGACTAACATATTTAATACTTTGCACAGTGTTAAATGTCCCCTAGTGGCTTAGAGAGTTGAACTGATGTACTTAAGACACAGTGGAATTAACACTGGGCAGGAATGGATTAAGGTTCTTATTTTGGCTTTGTATCTAAGATTGTGAAATTCTTGGAAAAAATTAATTTAGGTCTCTCAGTCTGTTTCCCCTTCTGAAGATGAGTGATTTAAATATATTCTCTTTCAGGCTTAACATTCTATGAGATGAGGTTGAGCTGAATTCATAATAATTTCATACTAATCTCTAAAGAGACTTTATTTATATCTCAAGTCAGTTCATTTACTTATATACATCTTTTACGTATTATAAAAATAATGTGGAAAATTAATTACTAACATTTGAGTTTTTTGGTTGTTTGCATTCTCATTGAAAGTAAACGAGTTTTCAGTAGTTTGCTATAATTACGGAAATAAATATACCATTAAATACATTCAGAACCAAAAATATAAATCTAAGAAAATTATTCACCTGAAATATTGAACTTTCTAAAGAGTTACAATTATGTAAACAGTAAATAATAACAGACATCAAAATTATTAGTGGAAACATGGTAAAATCTGACTTTGAATCAAAACTTGGAGAAAACAGTCTTGAAGAAAATCTGATGGTAGTAATCAACATAATTACAACACAGCTTGAATGAATGAATGAATGTCTCTTGTTTAATCTGATGGACAGCAACTTAAAATGTATGTTGTAGTTTATAGTTGAATATTTATATGTGTGGTAGAATAAGAGCCAACCAAATGAACAAGCTGATTGCATAAGCAACAAACTTCTTTTTAGCTAAATGGGAGTTGACAAATTGCATGACATTCTGTCTGGTAAATCTGAGGTGTATAATATTTACAGCTATCGATGAAACAGTGGAGAACTTCAATATCTGACATTTTAATCTGTATATTTCACTTTTCTTCTTGATAAATGATGCCAAATTCTGGAATATATTTTCTTTTTTTTTTTCAATCCTTTTAACTACCAAGTTTGTTGTAGTTTTGAACTAAAACATTGCATAAAAATTAACTTTTACCTCATTCTTCCAATTTTTAATGATTAGAATTACTGTAGAGAAAGTATTTTTTTACCACAAGAAAGCCCACAACTAAATTGTTGGCAAGTTGAGATAAAATTTGTCAGTGCATCTTTTAAGGATAGATTTATTTAATGACATATTTAAAGATACAGAATTGGTATTTACTATAGCAGCTCGTGGTAATAAAGTTTGCAGATTTCATATACGAAATATCAAACACTTCTTTAAACCTGAAAGATTACTAAGTGAGTTGCTAATGTTACTTAGTAAGACATTGGAGAGAGTGAATGAAATAGCATTTGGGGTTAATAGATGCAAACTATTACATTTAGAATGGATAAACAACAGTATCCTACTGTACAACACAGGGAGCTATATCCTGTGTGTTTATAAGACAGAGTCACTTTGCTATGTAGCAGAAATTGGCACAACATTGTAATTCAACTATACTTTAATTGAAACAATTAAAAAGATTTTCAAATAATCAAAAAAAAAGGGAAATAGCATTTTTTAGAGTTAGCACAGTCACTGTTTATTTGGAGAAGCTCACCCTGATTTCTTTAATACATGAGGCAGGACAATGGATTCATAAGACTGATTTTCACACCAATCAGAATGCTCTCTTAAAAGGCTGCTCACTTCAAATTCCAATTTGGGTGACAACACACTCGCTCTATTTTGAGTGCTGTTCCTCAAAATATTTTCAGAAGTCTCCACCACTCTCAGTAGTCCACGAATTTCTTTTGTGCAAAGTAGGAAGTACAAAAGATAAACCTTTGTTGGCTTATGCCACTGAGATATGGGGATTGCTTGCTAGGATGACCCCCCCCCAAAAAAAAATCAGTTCTCCAAGAGTACAATTGGTAGAAAACATTCTAGAGAAGCACGGAAGATGGAAACAGGCATGCACAGGCGCACGCATATATATCCACTATCCATACGGCTTTTGCCAAGGTTTGAGTGAGGAGAGTGGTGATAACAAAAGATAGAAATTAGAGGTTTATTTTACAGATAAGGAAAGTGATACTGAAAAACCATGACCCACTCCACCAGTCAGTAAAAGAGCACTGATCTGAATACAAGTAGTTCCTAAAACATTTCTGATATTCTACCCTGCTTTTATTTTCTTTCCTTTTCTTTTTCTTTCTCTTTCTCTTTCTTTCTCTCTCTCTCTCATTCTCTCTTTCTTTCTTTCTCTCTTTCTCTCTTTCTTTCTTTCCTGTTTACAGCCACACCTACAGCATTTGGAAGTTCCCAGGCTAGGGCAACACTGGATCTGAGCCACATCTGAGAACTACACCACAGGTTGCAGTAATGCCAGATCCTGAACCCACTGAGCAAGGCCAGGGTTTGAACCCACATCCTCAGGGAGACAATGTCAGGTCCTTAACCTGCTGAGCCACAATGGAAATGCCACAGCTTTCATTTTCAAAGTTGAACACATGACCTTGAAGTGATTATAGTAAAACATTCCTTCCAGTGATAAAATTCTCTGATGTTAAGATTCAGAAAACAAATCTCTATATGACATAATGGGGGAGATTTCAAATCAAATACAGGTCTGTCCCTGTGCTCAATGGGCTCATTCTCCAATAGGTTTGATAGTCCACATGCCCAGGCATTAAAATAATGAGGATGCAAGTGCAGCTTGAAAAATACTTAGGAAGTGAAGAGAAAGAAAGCATGACTTTTACTTGGAGAACCAAAACCAGTTCCACAGAAGAGGTGCAATAAACAGAGCCATTGAAGGGCGAAGTACAGTTTACTCTGGAAAACCAGTGGGAACTCCTGAGCAGTTAATAGGGACTCTTGGGAAAAGGTCAGGGTGACAGTCTTCCTTTTTGTTATATTGGAGAGTCACATTTCTGTATTCCACTGAGTGGTTTTCTATCCCTTTATAGTACTGAATCCTTGCTACTTAGTAGATTTAACTTGAGCATTTCTTAGAACAATACCCTCCCAAACCATTTCCAGTCAGTGACAAATTTAATGGTCTCAATTGTTCAGTCCTATGCAAGATGTTCTGGCTAAATATTAAGTAAGTTTTTGTAGGTAATGTGCATTTTAATGGCAAATCTGCAAACCTGTACAAGAGTTGGAAATTGTGTGTGTGTGTGTGTATTCTCTTATGATCTATTTATAAACCTTTGAAGTGAAGAAATTATTTTAAACTAAAATTCGCTTGTATCTCTTTGGCAACAATGATGAATATAGACAAATGAGTAGCATAATTGGCACTTCTAAGATGCTAGGAGCAGTGGGGAACTAAAGAAATTCAAAATGAACAAATTTCTTCAATTAATAGAGGTTTTTTTAAAAAGGGAAAAAGCATATTTTCTATGCTTTTTCACTGTTGGCAAGCGAGTCACTTCCATCACCCTGAACACAGCCAGAGATCTGGATTTGTACTATTCCATCACTCTGGAAGCACTCTCCACACTAGAAGCAGGGAAAGCGGCACCTTACTTTAAACAATAGCATTAATTTACACATTTCCCACTGTTATTCATTCACATACTGATAAAGCAGACCTTCATAGAGCAGCTGAATTGTGATACATACTGAGATAGCTTGCAGTCTAGTGTTAAAAATAGACATGCAACTATTTAGTGCTAGTTAAGGTGGTAACTGCAGTAGCACAACAGAAATAGAGGGTAATGAGGCAGCATTAACTATTTGTGCTCCAGAAGGGCTAACTCAAGACTTTGGGAGATGAATGACATAGTGAGTTTCATTTTAAAAAATGCAGAACCTTAATGTGTTTGATACAAGAGTCCTACAAATTAAGTAAGTGTTGTTAATTATTCTCATTTTAAAGAGGAGGTATTGAGGCTTCCAGTTTTAAGTGATGTGCTTCATATAACAACAGAAGTAGTAAGAGGCCAGACAAGGACTAGAATCCAGTCATGATAAAATAGTTGCCTGGTATTGAGTGTTTATTATATGATAGGGTCTGTGTTAAGTATTCAGTGTTTATTTGTTTTATTTTCCTTCCATATTCATAGAAGTCTATGAAGTAAACCCTATTTGTAGAGTATATTGAGGAGCAGAAAAGCAATACATTTGGAGGAGTATGTTAAAATGCTTTTGATAATTGATGTAGCATGAGAAAAGTTGAAAAATTAAAAGGAGACAGTAAAGAGTTGTAAGGATTTGTGGACGCAGGAATGTCTTTGGTAACCCAAACCTGATTGTATACAACTGACATAGTTACAGTGCAAAAGAAAATTATTTATAATTCATGTTTTCTCACTTGTTTTTCCAGTTGGTCATTGCCTCATGACAGGAGACCCCAGGAGAGGCAGCCCCATTGTCCTGAATGCCTTCCCTTACCTTAACCAAAAAGAGGGATCCACAAAAGAGTTAGGAGAGATACAATGCAACAACACAAATGCTGTTATTCTGTAATTGAGAAAAATCAAAGTTTCACTAAATTACCCAAAGTCCCATAGTTATTAAATCGAACCTAGGTTTTCTAACTACAAAACTCAGGTTGTTTAATCACTATACTTGATTGCTCTTCTTGCATACTTAATCACCCTACATCTTAACAGACACTTGCTGCTTCTAATGCAGGTTTTCAAAACAGTCTACACATGACAATTTATCACATCAAATTAATTCTGATGAAACTGGTAATTAACCATGACCATCAATATTAATAGCAGGAAGTGAAAATAGTTATGATCTGTGGTCCCTGTCATTATGGGGTGTGTAAATTTATAATTAACTTGATAAGCTTCTAGAATACCAGTAGGACTAAGAATCATTTTAAAGTGTTCTCCTGGGGAGTTGCTACTGTGGCTCAGTGGAAAAGAACCTGACTAGTATCCAAGATGATGCAGGTTCAATCCCTGGCCTCGCTCAGTGGGTCAAGGGTCCAGCATTGTCATGAGTTGTGGTGTAGTTTGCAGATGTGTTTTGGATCCAGTGTTGCTGTGGCTGTGGTGTAGGCCAGCAGCTAAAGCTCTGATAAGACCCCTGGCCTGGGAACTTCCATATGCCACAAGTGCAGCCCTAAAAATACAAAAAGACAAAATAATAATAATAATAATAATAAAGTCTTCTCCTGTCTTCATTCTATGATTCTAAGCAATAGTTGTCTTGAAGAAAGAAAAATAAATGAAGGTTGAATGACTGAGAGTGGGAAATACATGGATTGTTACCTAGTTAACTTTTACTCTAAAACAGAAAAGAAACGTTCCATGGTATCACATATATGGATTTTCATTATGCTATTTTTAAAATTGAAGTATAGTTGATTTACAACATCATTAGTTTCAGTTGTACTACACAGTATTGGAATATATATATATATATAAATCTGAAAAAGAATATATATATTCTTTTATAGATTCTTTTCCCTTATAGATTATTATGAAATAATGAGTATATTTCCCTGTGCTATACAATAGTTCCTTATTGTTTATTTTATAGATAGGGTGTATGCATTAATCCCAAACTCTTTTTTTGTTTGTTTGCTTTGTTTTTTAGGGCCACACCTGCAGCATATGGAAGTTTCCAGGCTAGGGGAAGAATGGGAGCTATAGCTGCCGGCCTACACTACAGCCAGGATACAAGCCACGTCTATGACATACAACACAGCTCAGGGCAACACCGAATCCCCAACCCACTGAGCAAGGCCGGGGATAGAACCCACATCCTCATGGATACTAGTTGGATTTGTTTCTTCTGCACCATAATGGGAACTCCAATGCCAAACTCTTAATTAATCCCTCTCCCCTCTTTTTCCTTTTGGTAACCACAGGTTTGTTTTCTATTTCTTTTGTAAATAAGTTCATTTGTACCTTTTTTGTTTCGATTCCACCTATAAGTGGTATCATATGATATTTGACTTTGGCTGGCTACTTCACTTGGTATGATAATCTCTAGATCTATCCATGTTGCTGCAAATGGCAATTTTTTATCTTTTATAGCTGAGTAATATTCCATTGTGTTTGTGTGTGTGTGTGTATACAACATCTTCTTTATCCATTCATCGGTCAATGGACACTGGAGTTGCTTTCATGTCTTGGCTATTGTAAATAGTGCTGCTGTGGACACTGGGGTTATGCATGATACTTTAACAACGAGAGAATATTATTTAGTATTTATGCCTGCCTGGTCAAAAAAAATATGAATTCATGTATAAAATTCATCAAAATATTAGCAGGTAGTTATGTAAATAAAAATAAGTTCATTATAACTCTGCAAGTGGGAGAGAATACCACATTGATAGACTCTTAGCAGCATCTCAGAAGGGGATGTTAGAAGTGGGATATTTATAGGACTATGGGGAAGGGGCAAGTTTTTGTTTTGTTTTGTTTTGTTTTTATAATTTATTTTTTTCCCACTGTAAAGCAAGGGGATCAAGTTATCCTTACATGTATACATTTTTTTCCCCCACCCGGAAGGGGCAAGTTTAAAATAATTGAAGGAGAGAGTCTTCCAAGTTGGGGAATCGAAAGTGGACAAAAAATGTGAATATACTAGTTTAGAATTAATGGACACAGTCAAGCTAAGGTTTTGAAGTAACTCCTGATAAGTAAACTATTGCTTGATAAGTGAATTGCTTTGACCAGATGAGCAGAAAATTGGTTTGGATAAATTGGCCTTAGGGAATGCCCTGAAGCAAAAAGTGAAGTTATTTATTGGTTTACAGTCTTATCATTCCAGCACAAAATTTTCTTGATATAAACAACTAAGTTATTTTATCAAAGGTGGGCTATAGTGTTCTCGAAATTGTGTTGACATGGGGGGCTCTATCTTATGGGGAGAGGCATTCTGACTGATGATCCTCCAGTCTCAAAGGGGGACTCTCAGAGATCCTCTTTTATTCTTCTACTGCTCATCTATATAGCATTGGTTACATAATCAATGGCTTACTATAATTCTGATACCTATCAAAAGGAATTTAATTTTAACGTGAAAAATAGGCACATGGTCTTTTATGTACTATTTATTTTTGTTAAAATATAATCCACATAATTATATTTGTAATTTCTTAGTATTTACTCGGTAAGTGACGTTAGATTTCTATGTTGTCTTTGTAATCATGAATTCTTAAAGGGTCATATTAGCAAAATTTGAAGTGAGGTGACTTCTCTAAGGTAATAAAAGTGGCCAAATTCAAACTAAATCTTCTTGCAAGTCACTACTTTGTCTTCTGTGAACATTCTGATTCCTAATCAGTACATTAAATTTTTATTTGTTAGTGCCTAAGTGTGTTAGTTGAGAAACTGACAAGAGACTGACTTATGTATACCAATTAATATTATTTCTATTTACTCATAAATAATAAGTTATTATTACATAATAATACCAATTAATATTATTTATATTTACTCATAAATAATAAATAGCTACTGCTAAGAGCAGTTTATATGCCATGACATTGGGTAAATATTTCACAAATACCCTGTGAAATAAATATGCCACAAAATTTATGTTATTTTAATTCTTAATCATCCAAACTACATAAAGCTACAAAATGGACATATTAGAATTTTATTAAATTGTAGTTGCATCTTACTCTTTTATTTTAGAAACTTCTAATTTTCTCCTAAATCTTCATTTGCCAAACAATTATAAATTGACTAGTAAAATAAATGCTAGAAAGTAACTACATTTCATTAAATAAATAGTAAGAAAAATCAAGCCTCAAAATTAATAATTTCTGGTATAAAAGTTGCAGGCCAAGTATTACAACTTTAACTCAAATTAATTTATTAAAGTATACTCTTTCACTTATGTGGGATATCAAAGTGTTTTTAGTTGGATTCTTTTACAAAACTGTTAACTGTTAAATCAGGCTTTACAAACTGAGGAACAGTATGTATGTGATTATTCTAGGATATCATCATGACATATTAGACTTGGATGGACCAATCTTGACTAAATTGCTGCACTGAAATTATAGAGATTTTTAGCTATCTTTTTCCTTTAACTACTTTACATAAGCTCTTGTTTAAAGCCACCAAAGTCTGTTTTTAAAATAATTGTCAGAGTGTAGATTAATATTTTAGAAGTATTTGGTCTCTATTTTTGATGTGTCTATATCACATTTACATGTCTCCTAACCAGCTAATATACCTTATTTTCTTACTTTTTTTTTCTTGTCTTTTTTGTCTTTTCTAGGGCCGCACCCATGGCATATGGAGGTTCCCAGGCTAGCGGTCTAATCAGAGCTGTATCCGCTGGCCTACACCACAGCCACAGCAACGTGGGATCCAAGCCACGTCTGCGACCTATACCACAGCTCACAGCAATGCCAGATCCTTAACCCTCTGAACAAGGCCAGGGATCGAACCTGTGACCTCATGGTTCCTAGTCGGCTTCATTAACCACTGAACCACGACAGGATCTCCTTATTAATTTTTGTAGATGAAATAGCTACATGGTTTACTTTGACTACTAAACGGATTTACATTGGCATTGTCTAGAAATATAATCTGAGTATGATGAGTTCTGACAATAGCTAAACATGTCCCTTTCAAGTTGAGACAAAGAGTTGGCTTTATAAATACCCCAAATATATTGAACCAAGTATTATTCTGTGTGTTTTCTAATAATTTCCCATCTCATTATTACAGATGTTCCATGTTGACTTTTAAAATCAATTAATCTGTAATTGACCACATCAAGGCCAGTCGTAGACAATTAGGGGAGCTGACTTTTGTAGGCTCCCCACTTCTTATAAGCAGAAATATAATATAGCATTGACAGCAGCAAGACCATTTTCACCTGGCTTCAATCAGCAGGATCACTAGAAGTGAAGACTTGTGGCCTCCAAGAGTCTTGTCTGAAGCTGTATCTAGCTCATATTTTTATTCAGTCTTTCCATTACCTTCTATAGTTCCTTCTAGTCTCCTAATCAAATGCAATTCCAGAATCTATTATAAAGGGCACAGGAAGTCTGAAAAAACAAAGGAAGCCATCAAGGGTGAGAAACAGTTTCCTTTCCAAATGAGAAAAATAATCTCTGAAAACTCAAAAAGACATATGTTTTGAATCAATTTTTAACTCATTCGAGGCTCTCAATCTGTCATAGCTGAACAATTAAGTGCAAAAATGGATGTACTGTGTTAATTCATTTACTCTGGCAAAATGAGTTAAACATTTTCTCTGTCATATTGGGGAATGGTTCTCTAATTCTGTTTCCAAACATTACTTTGAGAAACTAAAGAAAGAAGTTGTAGCTATCATCCAGTTTGTAAATTTCTCCAGGCAGGAAGGAAGAAGATCTGATCTCAATGAAGGTAAAGAGGTAGGTCCCTTGACTCTGGGAAAGATGTACTGCCACAGAACTAAAAAAGGATGTCATGTACTCTCTCTAGATCTGAATTCACAGAGCTGCATAAAGTGCCAGGAGGGTGAACATGGAACCAACTGTACATGAATCTTTTCATCCCTGTTTAAGAAAATGAACAATGCATCAATTAGGCACATAGGATGTAAATTTTGAGATTTGAGTTACTGAAAATACTTAGAGTTGATAAGCAAAATTTAATATATGTTATATTAGTCTTGTTATTTAAACTTATTTGTAGTAGTTCCCTATTTTTAGGAAAACCTCAAAAATCTTATGAAAGGAAAATATGACAGTGGAGAAGAGTAGACAGCAAGATATGCTGTGAAGAGATAACTAAGAAAAATAAATAGCTGAGTCATTTCATGTAAAAAGTCAAAGATATGAATCAAAAGTTGGATGGTCCAGACCAAAGGAACTAGAAATATTTATAACTGCCTCAAATTAGCGCTTGTTTATTCCAAAGTCACAGCTCTGCCTCCCCAAATAAAGACTGAGATATTCAGGCCTTAAATCAGTGCAATATCTGACATGGATACAGTAGAATCCTCAGTCAGATATGCC
Source organism: Phacochoerus africanus (assembly GCF_016906955.1). Classification (NCBI taxonomy): domain Eukaryota; kingdom Metazoa; phylum Chordata; class Mammalia; order Artiodactyla; family Suidae; genus Phacochoerus; species Phacochoerus africanus. Next base: position 45,864,829 of record NC_062545.1, on the reverse strand, counting down.
ATTTTAAACTGAGACAGATTTTCTTGAAGTGAAATTGCATAAAGAAATCCAGAGTCACTCAGACAACAAGCTGGAGTTACTACCCTAGCCGCCATCCCATTTCTAATTTTTAGGTTATATTTTTTAATTGCTTTTACTACATAGTGAATAAATGCAAAACGGTTTACATGCTATCTAAATAAATAATAACAAAATAAAGAACTCTACCTACTGTCTACATGATTTAAGAAGTACAACATTATCAGCAATATTTCATGCTGATAATATCATGTGCTCTTTTCTTATCAATCTTTAGTTTTTCTTTATAATCATATACCAATAAATAACATAAAAATACAATATATGTAACATAATATGTGCAGTTTTATATGATATACTATTTAGAATAATCCACTCTAAAGAACCTATTGCTTCATTGAGTGTCTTAAAAATTAATATAAATATTTAAATATTGTATATTTCTTTGCTTCTTACTCTTTTTGATTGACATTTTTCCTGTTAGACTCTTACACTTTGATGCATTATTCCTAGTATGAATAAGTAGTGGTTCTTTAAGGCATAAGGAAAGAGATGGACATTTGCATCATACAGGTTGAAAACATTCAACATTTCCTTCTTACATCAAAACCTTTTCCAAAATGATTTAATCTATATCTAATCCCAATCAAATTCTATAACAGTTCTAGTCATTTGATTGAGAACACCTGGTATTTTCAGACTGTAAGATTTTTGCCATCAGGTAGTTGTAAAAAAGATCTCATTGGAGTAATTTGCAATTCCAGAATACTAATAAAGATTAGCATTTTTCCCTATGTTACAGGTAATTCGTATCTTCCCTCTCTCGTGCTTTCTCTCTTTTTATGGACACATCCAAAGCATATGGAAGTTCCTGGGTCATGGATCAAATCCAAGCCACAGCTGTGACCAATACCACAGCTTTGGCAACACCAGATCCTTAACCCACTGTGCCACAGCAGGAACTCCCTGGACTCAGGTTTTAAAATGTGTTCTTCTACTTAGATTTGGAGGGGGGCTGTTCTGCTATATTCTTGGGTACCACAAACAGTGCACCACTTCAAAATAAACTCTAGGTTTGAAGTTTCATCCTGAATATGTATTGGATTTTGGTTATAAATTCTCAGGATATTTTTCCCCCTTTGCCTCACTCTATGGCCAAGCAGTCATTTCATTGCCAACTTCTACAGGACAGGTTTATTTGTAGCTTCTTTCTGGAATTCAGTTATGTGAGGGTTTCTTATTTGAGTCCTGCTCTGAATGTGAGCCAGGCTTTTTTTTGTATCCTGGGCCTCCTCTGACCACCAGAACAGAAGCTTGATATCTCCAGAGGCTCTCAGAGAAGTTCAGCTGTACAAGAGCATCTGCCTTAACTGCTTCCATTTGTATGGGTTCCAACTTCAGTGTCAAGATTGGCTTCCCAAGATTCTTTTTCAGCTCAAAAATGCATTTACAGTGTTTACTGAAGTATTTTAGCCAAACATATTTGTTTCTTTGCCCAATGGTAGGTATCATTTGCCATATATAACCTGACATTATCCCTAAATATTTTGGGATCTCTAAATGGATTTTTCAATTATGACATTTTCTTATTAGAAAGAACAAATATCCCACAACTCTGGGAATTCTTTGGTCTCATTTTGTACATCCCCAATGATTCTGCTTTTACAATGAACCAAAATAATTTTGATTGTATATTTATATTACAAATTAAATCACACATCTAGTTTCATAAGTCTCTACAACTTCTAAAAATTGAAAAGCTCAGATTATCAGGTATATGCAAGGTTTCCTTTTGGATTTACAACATTATATGAAAGATTAAAATTTTTATTCCAAGTTAGTAGATTATAGAATTTAAAGATCAACCTATAGGTCGCAATAGCTTAAGTAATATTTATAGATATAGGTAGAAAGTAGCACAATATATATTATGATGTGGAATACTTCCCTGTAAGGAGGATAGATTCTATAGGCCTAGGATCTATTATTAACTTATAATTTCAACAAACCAAGGATAAGAACAATAATATAATCCTGACAGGGTGAAGCAGAGTCCCCACATATTTAAGAAGTAGCTTTAAGACAAAAACTGAGAATTAACTATTTAACAGCAATTCTGTAGGGGTGTAAAAAATTCTGTACATTATATACATATATATTAGAAGAATTCTAATCTAACTGCAAGATGTAGATTAGCAATTATCATTCCACTTAAATATAATGAATTATTCAAATTTACTTGCACTTCCTCCTGAATCCCACAAATAATGAGGAAAGTGTGTGTGTGTGTGTGTGTGTGTGTGTGTGTGTGTGTGTCAAGGTAGAAAGGAGTTCCCTTTGTGGCTGTGTAGAAACAAATCCAACTAGCAACCATTAGGTTGCAGGATTGATCCCTGGCCTCACTCAGTGGGTTATGGATCCAGCGTTGCCTTGAGCTGTGGTGTAGGTCACAGACATGGCTTGGATCCTGCATTGCTGTGTGGTTGTGGCACGGGCCAGCAGCTGTAGCTACAGTTCGACCCCTAACCTGAGAACCTCCATATGCCGCAGGTGCAATCCTAAAAAGCAAGAAAAACAAGTAGAAACCCCAAAAGGACAAAGGTTATAGTAGAGAATAAAATAGATATAAAAGTTTGGAAACTGGAAAACAATTTAACAAATGGAAACAGACTGAACAGACTTGATAATTTGTAAACTAAAATTAGGAGAGGGAAAATTAAAGAAGTGTAGTGATTCGTAGTACAGAATCTATAAGAATCCTCAGGAAATGGCAACCTGAGATAAATGGGAGTGTGAGTGAAAATGGAATAAAAGGCCCAGTAATCAGATGTTTTAGAGCTGGTACATTTTTCACAAAACCATCTGTGTACTGACATATCCAGCAGCCCTTGAATGAAATCAGACTAATTTTTAACCTTAATATGTCAGGTTACCCTGCATACCTGACAGTGGGCCCTCACTGGGCCCACTGAGATGTACAAGAAGGTTCAAATCTTTACAAGACATGTTCTCAAGGAAATTCCTATCTTTTATTTCCCAATTTTTATCTAAATCTGTTCCCTAAATTAACACCTCTGTATCTTTAACAATATCAGAAGTAACAGTCTAAAATTAATCCTCAGTAAAATTGTGAAGTAGAAGTAGTTTTATTTTAATACTAGGAAAAAATGGAAATATCAAGTGATTGTTACAGTTTTGAGACATTCTAAAAATTGACACATTTTAAAGGCTTATGATAAGAATGATTACTTTTAAAATGTTTGATTATTCATCCATTCATTTACAGGAATAGTATGGATACATGGTGTAAAATATCAGTAATTTTCTAGAATGAAAATCGAATCGCTTTGCTTAATAAAGACGGCTTAGCTCTTTAATTTAGTAGTATGAGTTCCAAATCATTTCTCCAGAATTAAAATAATGTTAATATTCAAAATACATGCCCCCCAAAATAAAAACTTGACAAAGATGTCAGAGCATACCCCAATTTTGCACATTTAGGAAGTAATGTATCCCCATTCAAGTCTTCTGATTCCAGATCCAGTATTCCTACCATGAGAGTTATGGTTATTGATTGACCAGATTATCTTTCAGTAATATAAATGCATTTCTCTTAGACCATTGGAACTTAAATGTAACTATGGAAAACAAACTGTATTTCAGGTGCTTTTCCTCAACATTCCATTAATGCCCACCCCCCAGGAGGTCTCCCCACTGCTCTTCTTTCCTAATTCTGACTTCCTGGCTGCCACCTTCATGCTGGGGATGTCACTTTTTTGGCTAATAAACCTCTCCCCCTGCACTGTCACAAAAAAAAATATATCTCACTTCTTTCTTTTCTCCATGCTTCACTCCGAAGAAAGTGTAGGAGAAGAAAATCTTTCCCTTCTTCCAAAGTGATTAGAAGTGGCTTTTTTAAATGCCACACAGTAAAAATAAGTTAGGAAACATGTCCTGTGTATGTGGCTTATGCCTTGACTTATATTATGATGAACTTTCATATCAATAGAAGGCATCCAAACTCTATGGGCCTTCTTAGAGTTTCCTAAATGTGGCCATTCTTAAAATAAATCCTCAAACCTGCAGAAAAAGCTTCACATGCAAGAACCACTCCCATCAGCAGACACATTAAAGACTGCTCTGTGCATATGTGTGTGTATATTCATATGTGTACTTTTTTTATGATTTTTAGGGCTGCACCCCACGGCATATGGAGGTTCCCAGGCTAAGGGTTGAATTAGAGCTATAGCCGCCGGCCTACACCACAGTCACAGCAATGTGGAATCCAAGTCATGTCTGCAACGTACACAACAGCTCACAGCAACACTGGATCCCTGACCTGCCAAGCAAGGCCAGGGATCGAACCCACACCTTCATGGATACTAGTCGGATTCGTTTCCACTGAGCCATGAAGGGAACTCCTGTGTGTACGTTTATATGTATGTGTATAAAGTCATATTTTTCATAAACTTTTACATGCATAATCTCCCTTTTATTTTACACCTGCATCCCACAATTTCAAGACATGGGATTCTTTTTCTTTTGTACTCTTCCCTGTGGCCAGCTGCTAGTTAATTGCAGAAATCAGTCTTGAAAATATAACCATATAGAAAGAGCTAGTGAAGAGTTGAAAATTACATTTAATTAAAAACTGGAAGGTAGAAATAAGGTGAGACATGGATAATCATTATTAACACCTCTATTTCTCCCTTGTCTATCAGTAATGTCTGAGCATTGAAAAGAATTAAAGTTGATAATTGCCAAGACACCTTGAGTAGGACAATTAGACTATCAGCATTATTGAAGTAATATGATAGATTGTAAAATAAAGCACATGAAAAAAGAATATTAGGTGAGGAAATACAAGGTGTTCATGATTCTATTTGATTACATGTGAGTAAAGAATAAACTATTCAACTTTTTAGGAGAGGGAAAATATTTTACTTTTGAAATATTGCCTTGAATAAGCAACAATATACCTGGAAAATTAGGGGTTTTCCAAGTTTTACTAGTCATAACATAAGTGACTATAGGAGAAGAAAATCTTTCCCTTCTTCCATTCTCAGTTCTTTGGCTGGTCTAATAATTAAATTGAGAGGTTAGCAAAAGAAAATCAAATTTTAATTTTGTATGCACAGGCACTCATAACAATGTGAGACAAAAGAAGTGACCAGAGTAGACAGATTTTTTTATACCTTTCAGACAAATAATAAATTTATGAAGACTTTACAAAGAAGTTTACGCTTGGGTAGTAAATTAAAGTAGTAAGAAGTTTTGTTTCTACAGCCTTCTCTGCCCTGAATTCCCTGTCTCAGGTATAAGGAGTCTCTCTACCTACTGGTACAGGGTGGACACCCTTCACATGAGAGCTTTGTTTTCTGCTTTCAAGGTGACAAGTGGGGGGGAGGTCAGAGTATCCTTCCAGCACCAGCTATTTTTCTTAAGTACCTTCAATTCAAAATAACCGATATACCAAAGTGGCATATTTTGGGTCTGCCTACCCTCAACCCCATTGTTATCAAAACAGATAATTTACCTATATTGCATAGGGGGCGGTAATGGTAGTAGCATTTATATTTTATTTTATTGGAAATTAACACATCAACAATATGTTTTTAGAACGCTAAATGCTCCCAATCATTAGAGTCTAAATCCCATGTTTCTGATGAATATACAATGTGAAATGACTGTGACATTTTTATCCATGTAAATTCCTGTGTCATTTTTATCCTTGGTCCTGTAGAGTCCATGACCATGACACACATTGACAGATAAATTTACTCGTGCAACATACATTTTTTCATCTTGTTGTTTTTCATCTTACACGTGGAGAGTGTAAATTGTTAGATTCAAAAGAAAAAGTAAATGCAAAGCCTTCCCACCATTGAAATCAGTCCATCCTAAGTTTTCATGAGAGTCTTTCCAAAGCTCTCAGAGCCCAGGAACAGAAAAGCCCTGAGTCACTCATTTTGTTTTCTTGGAAACTCGGTGGTTAAAGGGATGGAGTGATTAAGAAGGTAACAAAGGTCTTCTCAGTGCTACCATGTTCTCATTTCTCTGTGGAAATGTATTTTTCTCTGAGGCCTCATATGTTTTAAGTACTGGGTATATGTCCAGCTACCTATAAGACCCTATATAGCTTATAATATTTCTTAATACATAGCAGAAGGAGGGGGAGGAAATGTTATAAAAATCATCTCAAAGATGAACTGTAGCTTAATTTCAGAGTGCCTTTATTAATCAAATAGTTATTGTAAACTATCTAGAGCTCAATGATTTTACATATATATATTATATATATACTTTTATATATATGTAATACTTATAAACTAGATTATAAGGACTTTGGAGGTCACTGGAAAGTGGGACACAGTTTGCACATTCAGTTATACGAATCATTACACTACTCTGTTACATTACAGAAAATGTAAGGATTCAATGTACGGACCCACACCGAATTTGAGATGTACAGTTTCAAAAACTGTATATTTAAGATAATTAATAAGCAGCCTGGTCACAGAGAATAAGACTTGTGCTAAGAACATGAGCTTGATAAAAGAAGCCTACTTCTAAGACCTACACATTGATCAAATGCCCTTCTCTAAGCCTCAGTTTCTTAGGTAGATATATAGGGTTCATAAAAACCCTATACTTACACACTTTCCAGATTAAAGTGAGAATCAAGTTAGATGATATAAAGAGGAAAGGACAATAGGATATGAATTATCATCATTAACAAAATTTACAGGTTTAATTTAGTTTTATTCATAGATTTTATTCCTGTAAACAGGTAAAAAGGGTGAAAACAAAGATGAGCTGCTCTTAGAATAAGGGGAACAGAAGACACTTCTGGACCTCCTGGCAGCTCCTTCAGACACCACCTTGAAATCCTTAGAATTCATTTTGATCTGTTTGTGTGGCCATGCCATGTGTTTTAGACCTTTCTAAATACTGCCTCAGGAAAATATAGAAAATATTCATGTAATAACTATTTAAAAAATAAATTTTGCAAAATCTTGGAGTTCCCGTTGTGGCACAGCAGAAACGAATCCAACTAGGAACCATGAGGTTGCAGGTTCTATCCCTGGCCTCGCTCAGTGGGTTGAGGATCTGGCATTGCTGTGAGCTGTTGTGTAGGTCGCAGACACAGTTCAGATCTGGTGTTGCTGTGGCCAGCAGCAACAGCTTTGATTGGATCTCTAGCCTGGGAACCACCTTTTTAGGGTGTGGCCCTAAAAAGACATAAATAAATAAATAAATATTTATTTTGCAAAATCTTTGTTTCATTGTAGGAGGTTTATTTCCCAAAGACAGATAGGAGCAAATTCCTTACCCAGCACTTTTATATATGTTAGAACAAACAGCCTTGTTACTGCCTTTGTATTGATGAAGAAACCAAAAGGATCAAGAAGTATTTATCCAAGATCCCATAATTTCAAGAGATAAAGTGCACAAATAAACCTGAGTCCTAAAATTATATTTGACATAACTACAAGCTCATAATAGGTGCTACCTTAATTTTGCAAGGAAAGATGTAAAGATAAAGAAGTGAGGTGACTTCTCTAAGGTAATAAAAGTGGCCAAGTTAAAACTAAAACTAAATCTTGTAAGTCGCAACTATGTGTACGGTGAACATTCTGATTCCTAATCAGTACATTAAATAAAACCTTTTGTAGTTATTTTAGGATGTTGTACTAGTCACAATTTTATTTGTTGATACAGAATTTAGGTGGTCAGTTAAAAAAAAAAACCTGCAAAAATTAAAAATGGAAATTCACATTGCCCAATTGATTTAATGAAATGAAGTAAAACTTTAGCATGAAAATCAGAAAGGGAGTCAGGAGAAATGAAAATTAAAAGGTAATCATTGGCATAGATGCAAGTATCTCAAACATGAATTCTTGCAAATGAAATCCATATATGCACACACATTGTAAGCAAATGCGATTTATTTCTGGGACACAGTAAAGGTTTTATATTAGAATATCAAAGTTATTTATAATAAAATAATATCAATAAATAAAAACCTGAGAAAATTTAATATTAAGTTCTGATAAAAATTCTAGCAAACTGCACAGTAGAAGGAAAAGTCCTTTTTTATATTTTTTTCTTTATAATACTTAGCATCTTTTTTCTGAATCCCTCACAGCTTTCCACCTGGCAGTCTTTGCTGTGTTGTTGTTTATAATTCTATCGAGGTATGATCTTTGTTGAAGTACAATTGACACATAACATTATATTAGCTTTAGCTGTAAAACATAAAAATTTGATTTTGTATATACTGTAGAATGATCATTACAATAAATTTGTTAAGTCCAAGTCCAAGCTCACACTGCTTGCCACAGAGCAGGCCAATAAATCAAGAAACAAAGTTTTAGGGCAAGAATAGTGACGTTATTCAGAAAATCAGCAGACCAAGAGGATGATGGACTAGTGTCCCAAAGAACCATCTCACCTGAGTTAGAATTCAGGTTTCTTTTATACTAAAAGGGGTGGTGGGTGTGGTTATTGTTGCAAACTTCTTGGTACTGGAATCGTTTGTTCTTGCAGCTGTCCATTTAGGTCTGGTCACAATGACTTACTCTCTTAGCAACTTTCAAATATGCTATACAGAATTATTAACTATAGTCACTATGCTAGTCATTACATGCTCATAAATTATCTATTATATAACTGGAAGTTTGTACCTTTTGACCCCCTCACTTATTCTACCCACCCCCTCTGGCAATCACCCGTATATTCTCTGTATCTATGAGCTTCCTGAATGAGTTAATAGAATCACTTATAAAAGAAGAGCAAAACATTACACTCAAAGTTGAAAGCTTAAAAACCTTCCCTGCGAAATCAAAACAACAAAAAATACAAATCTCATTTTTTTATTTCAGTTCAGTGTATCTTCTGATGGTCCCAGACTATGTAATAAGCTAATTAGACAGATTAAGAATCAGAAACAAAAGAAAGAAAAATCTTGTTACTCATAGATTATACCTTGTTATTAAAAATAGGAGAATTCAAAAGGGTTGTTTGATATAAGTCAATTGCCTTTCAACGTAATGAGTTACATATGTAATTCTACAAAGAACCATTTAAAATAGGAACAAATTCACAAAATTTCTAGACATTAACCTAAGAAAATATGCACATGACTTTTATGGATAAAAGTTATAAAACTGTATTAAAATGTTTTAGAAGTTCTAATAAAATAGAGACATAAGTATGTTCGTGTATAGGAAGATAAAGCATCACAAAGATATCAATTACTGACAATCTTTTCCATAAAATCAATGAGATTCAAATCAATTTCTAATCAGAGTGTTTATATAATTTAAAAAGGCATTTATTTTCACATGTTATTGATTCTGATATTTGTATTTAAAGGCACAGGGCAAATAGTCAGCCACACAATCCTGAGGAAGAACAAGCAGATCACATTTCCTGATATCAGGACTTATCCCAAAGCTACACTAATTAAGTCAGTGTTTGATTGGCTTGGGCTTGACAGTCTGTCCAATGGAATAGGATAATAACCCTGGAAATAGAGCTGCATACAGGAAGGAGATACATGACAGATCTGGCAATGCAGATGAGTATGGGAAGGGTGCCTGCTCTCTGTAAGTTATCCTAGAATAATTGGCATCCACTTTAAAAGACAAAGGAGAAAGAAAAGGCTGGGAAGATTCTATACAGAGTCAATACTAAGCAATTCTGTCATAGGTAACTGGAGGCAAGGGATGCTTTTAAAGCAGGAAAGCAGCAAGATTTGATTTGTATTTTATTTTCTATCCTTTTGGGTGGTTATTAAAAGAAATTTCCCTGATCATCAACTTCCTTTTGCTGGTGAAAGGAAAATATTGTGACATAGGTGTTGTGCTTCCTTTTAAGAAGGCTGTTAATTGCTTTCAGAGAAAAATTTATTCAATTATTTGACTAGTTTTCTCTCAGCTTTCAGTTTTTTTTTAAATCTGCCTCCATAGCTCATAGTTAGTATATATTTCCTTTGGCTACAATGAGTCTGCCAATCTTAAACTGTACTCTCTGTCTTTTCATTTCAGTATTGTTTGTTTTGAAAACTTTTGTGCATTATATGATTAATACTTGCTCTATGTGTTATGTCACTGACTTAACAGTTGATGTTCCAATCAGTCTGTGAAAATCTATGAAACAAAAAAAATTTCATAATTTGTTTTAGTTCCCACAAAAGCATTTTCTTTCTTTCTTTTTTTTTTTTGTCTTTTTTAGGGCCGCACCCATGGCATGTTAGACCCCAGGCTAGGGGTCTAATCAGAGCTGTTGCTGTCAGCCTATACAACAGCTGCATCTGCAACCTACACCACAGCTCACAGCAATGCCGGATCCTTAACCCATTGAGTGAGGCCAGGGATTGAACCCTCAACCTCATCATTCCCAGTCGGATTCATTTCTGCTGTGCCACGAAGGGAACTCCAAAAAGCATTTTCAAATGGCATAAATCTTTAAATTGCCAAGAAAAAAATCAGCATGAGAAAAGTATTTAAGAAAGCTGATACATATTAAACAGAGGGTAAATGTTTATTTTCTTTCTTTCTACTGCTTTATTAGTAGATATTAAGTTAATTGAGATGAATTTAAATGGATTATGTAAATTTGGATTTTCAGATGAGTTATACACAATTTATAGAATGCAGAACTATAAAGAACTATAAATTATTAAACATGGGGAGGATCTGGTAATGATAAAATCCAAGCTCTTCTCTCTAGAAATAATGCAAATTAAGAGAACCAAGTCACACAGAATTCCTGCGGCTAATACATGGTTGCTGATCTGGTCATCTATGGAATCAAGAATCAAAACTCAACACAGACTTCTTAATAAACAGTCTAATATGTCTTCCTATATGAATTATATGTGTGTTGTATGGAGAGCCTTTTTTCAAACTGAAACTTCATTAACAGAAAATTTGGCATGTACATACACACCCACACACACATCGCAAATGTCCACTATTTTTTCCTAGGTATTCAAGACATGTGAAATAAAGAGCCATTGTGGATGTTTAGTTTTAAATTATATCTTCACATTTACTTAGTGATACATACTCCAGAAAAAACACATAATTGCTCTTCCTTTCAGGGATTATTCATGGATGACACTGGTATTGACAACCTACTAGAAATAGGGTCAAATAATATGTGTCCTTTTTAAGCTATCCAGTCATTATGAAGTTATTATCAAACTATCAGTCTTGTAGAAAAGCTTGATATTCCATGAATGTCTCATAAGATTCCAACTTTCATGTTTAACCTTACATATAATATACGAACCACAAAAAAGACTCTGTTCTTTAAAATCTATTCAGAATTTTTTTTTTATCTTTTTGTATTTTTTAGGGGTGCACCCGCAGCATATGGAGGTTCCCAGGCTAGGGGTCTAATCGGAGCTGTAGCCACCAGCCACAGCCACAGCCACAGCAACGTGGGATCTGAGGGGCATCTGCGACCTACACCGCAACTCACGACTACACCAGATCCTTAACCCACTGAGCAAGGCCAGGGATCAAACCCACAACTTCATGTTTCCTAGTCGGATTTGTTAACCACTGAGCCACAAAGGGAACTCCTGGTTAGAATTTTTTAATCTGCTAAACCATAAAACCAAAAAAAAAAAGATAAACTGAGAATTATTTACTTTTTCCATGTATTTATGTGATTAAAATGAACACTCACTGTTGGATATTTGTTCATAATCTATCAAAGAATTGAATATTATACATAATACTTTATTTTGTTTCTTCTAATTTCAATATTTATGCCTCAGTATCTGTATTATTGATTTCTTCTAAAATATATTACTCTATTATTCTTTTAATCTATTTAAAACATTTCTTTGTGCTATCTATCAGGCAGGGCAGGGCTACTGACATTTGATTTTTCATTAAGACGTATTTGAAGTTTTCTTCATCCTCATGCATAGGAAATGGCTATGGGTCACCATGCACTGGAAATTCAAATAATTTTGTGTCAAAAAAAAATTTCAACTGCCCACCTAGTAAGAACTAAATTTCAAATAATTTTTTTACTGATGACTCATTTGCATACTCACTATGCACTGTTAGAAATAAAGGTAAGAACTACCTCCCAGAAGAAGAAGCAGAGGCAGGAAGTCGGAGGTGAAAAGTCAAGGTCTCTGGCTTGGACATGTGATTGATTGCTTTGAGCCTATGAATCTGACAGTCAGCGAATAGCCAGGAAACAAGCCATGAATCTAGGGAAATACTGGGATACCAATTGAATCTGCCATGAACCCATCCCCACAGGTCTCAGTGGGAACTGGCTTCATTCTAATCTCCAAAGGAGGTCTTCATGGGTGACCCAATTCTAGCCAATCAACTGCTAGGGAGAGATTCATTCTGCACTTGGGAAAATTCTTCCTTCCTCTTTTGCAATTATGGGAATCTGAGTGATTGGGCATAAATGAGGAAATATGTCAAATTACTGCAGCTACCATATTAGAATCAGGAGGAAAGCAAACCTTGGATTAAAGTTTACCACTTGAGTAGAAGAAGGAGAGGGAGGAAATCTCGGTCTTTTATGAGGATCCAGCTAAGCCTGGATATACACAACCATCCATCTGGCCTATCTCAACCTTGAACTTCCTTTTATTTAAGCCATTAAATTTCTTTACTGCTGAAACTACTTTGAACTGGGCTTTCTGGTTATTTACACCAAAAGCATGCAAGCTCATTCAGAGGTGTAATCATAATATGAGGTCTTACAATTCAGATAACAATTCTTCTACTTAAAAAAATGAAAACTGAAAGGCAAGAACTTATGATTTCACCCTAGAAAATGAAAGATGTATCAAGCTATTATTTTATTCCAGCCTATAAATACTGAAAATTGTCTCTATACCTATCTTTTCTTCACAAAACTATTCTGTTATTCCTATCACCTTTCTTTTTATTCGATGAAGATTTTCACTAAGGGCGATATAAAATAAAATCTGTATTCATGCATTTGAACAAGAAAATTACAAACGTGATTAAATATTCTTTACAAAATATTTCCTGATTTTTTATCCAAAAATACAAGAATATAATTTTCCAAGAACATTTAAACAAAAGCAATTATATTTTCCATTAGAGGTAAGAGATTTTCAAGAAAATCAGGCACTTGGGATAGAATGCTGAACCAAACATACATGGCTCTTGACCTCATACAGCTTACACTTGAGGGTATGTGTGGGTTTTTATTACAATCACTAGTCACATGATGACAAAGTCACTTTCATTTTTAAAGTTTAGTCCGTAAAAACACATAACAAAATAATGAAATTAAAATAATTTTTAAATTAGCTATTGTTGACTGGACAATATATTTCTTTCTAAAGCATTTTTTAAAATACTCCGTTTTCTTTAATTCACCAATGTTGGGTACATTCATGTTGTAATGTTAGTCTTTGAAAATATTTTATACTTTTTTTACATTTTGAACTTTAAAGTAAAACAGATATTTATCTCCATTCCCAATTCATTCAAAAAAATGGTTGAAATGTTTCAAATTATCTAATGGGGTGCTACGACATCATCAAAATTCTACAAGGAAGAAATATTTGTCTATATAACATAGTAACTAAAACAATTTGAATGCCCAAGTTGAAAGCATTGTTAATATGTGTAATTTTTGAGCTACTTTCTAAAGAATTCCTTGATTTAAAAAAAAAGTTTTTATGTCTACAAAGCAAAAACATTTTCTGGCAGTATTTTGAACCTTCTTATTTCTAGTTAAAAGAAAAAAAATTCTTTGAGGTTTAGCTGTTTATTTCCTTAGAGTTTTTTACAAATCTGAAAATTTAACACAAGGTGTTTCTAAAGGTTTGCTGAAAATTTTAAATACAAAAAATATTATGCATAGAATATAAACTCTGTAGACATTTTAAAGTAGAGATTTTTAAAAGGATGTTGTCATATGATGGGCAGTAAACGAAATCTCATATCGTTTCATGAATAATCTCATTAATTCTATCATAATTTGGAAATTTTAAAGGAGAGATTTTGAAAGTATCTATGTATGTCACAGAAGAACAGAAGGAAATGAAAGAGAGACTTAAATTTATTGTTACAGGAATATCATCAACCAAATAGTTATCAAAGAAAAGTTACTTTTAATAATATGAAATAATTCACTTAGAAAAACAAGCTAACTAGGTTTCAGTCATCATGTATTTTTAAATTTAAATTGAATTGTCAAAGTATTTTGCTCAAAAATCTCCATATTTTACTTAAAGCTTAAGGCTAATTAAAATATAATCATTCAGAAGGCAAAAGAAAAGGAGAAAGATTTATGAAGAAGCTCAGATCACATAACATTGCTCAAAAAAAGTAACAATTTCTTTACTTCACAATATTTTCTATCAACCTTCAAAAGCCACCCAATCAAATGACAATAATAACACAAGTCATAATTTTGTCATATATATATATAGGGAACGAAGTGTCATATATATATATGATGAACAGTGGTGTCATATATATATATATATATATATATATATATATATAGTGAACAAGGACTTCTTTAGAAAATGTTCCTATTTCTGTTGACCTGTAGCATAAAATCTAGATGAAAGTATATGAAGATAAATCATCTAGGCCATCCTTGCCTCCCAGCGAAATTTGATCATGATACCCCCAGTACATATAAAAGATGTCAACCCACTGTGCCAATGGCAGAGAAAATAAATGTGCAGGCTTGTAATGGGCAGAAAAGAGGCAGGTAAGAGCCATTTCAGAAAACATTCTGCTAATGTTATAATGTGATACCCAACTATTGTACATTTAACTCCAACCTAAATTGTATTTTCTTTCTAACTCCACAGATTTCAGTTGTGTGTGTTATCATGGAGAGTCCTATCTAGAGTTTCAGAACGTGTTTTTAAATCCACAAAATAACATTTCCCTAGAATTTCAGACCTCCAACACCTATGGACTCCTCCTCTACATCAAGCAAGATCCAGATATAGCAGATGGATTTTTTTTTCAATTATTTATTGAAAATGGTACCTTAAAGGTAAGTCAAATTTATTTAAGGTGAATTTTAGGAAGTTGTTCTGATTCTCCACTTTAGCAGTTATTGTCAATATAAAATTTAAACTTAAATATGTCTTTTACACTGACCACCAGGCTATGTGTCCTATTTTTGTAATTTCTTCCTGTTCAGTGTATACTATTTATATATCAAAATAGTATATACTTTGAATAACTTTCATTCTATTTTTTCCTCTATATTTTTAACTTTTCTTCCACTTTTTTTTTTCTTTTTTCTTTTTGGCTGCACTTGTGGTTGGCAGAAGTTGCCAGACCAGGGCCACAGCAGCAACTGGGCCACAACAATGATATCACCAGACCCTTAACCAACTGCACCACAAGGGAACTCCTTCTTCCACTTTTCTCTTTCCCAATTTCTCAATGATGGTAATTGCTACAATAACATATAACTTTAATGGCAGATGTGATCTGGGAATCCCTGGGAAACCTCAGAATTCTTTCAAAGTGTCCTTAAGGGGAAATACTATCTTGATAATAATACTAAGTATATTAAATCTAAATTTCTTAAGTGTACATAGAGTTTTCTAGAAGCTACATGACACAATGTCATCTCTCTGGTTACTTGGGTGACATGTACTTATATGGTTTTGTGCTTTGAAAAAGTCTGCTTTAATTTTAGTGTTATACATATTGATGGACATAACCCCGTAAACAAAAACTCTTTGGAAACCTGAGTAATTTTTAAGAGTGCAAAGAGATTCTGATAGCAAAAATTTAGGGATTGTTGACCTTACACTTGACAGTCAGTAAAACAACCTTCATTTAAAAGTCCAAAACTACACAGCTAAATTCTGAAGCCAATTTTGAATTGAAAGTGTGTGCTCTTTTCCAACACCAGCCTACCTTAACAAATCACCTCATATTTCTGGTTCTAAATCCTCAGATTAAGGAAGGCATCAAATCATCACTGCAATAAGGTAGTTAACTCAACATAGTCTAGTGTATGAAATACTACATCTGTATTTTTGCCTACCATTTCTTTTATAATATGACTTAAATATGTGAATTTCCATAAAAGTGTAAGGTATGTCTATAATTTAAATAAGCCAAGTTGTACAAGTTTGATTTTCTTTACATACTAATCTTTCTTAAGTAATAGAACACATATGCATAATTTAGTACAATATCTGATATCATAACAAATGTCAACTAGATGTAGCAGATTAGTAGCAGTAACAGTAGTTTTATTCATTCATCCTTTTTTTTCACTTATTCATTAAACATTTATCTGTCACCAGTAACTTTGTCAGCTTGTGAGGATTCAATGGTAAGTAAAACACACTTTGCTCTCATCTTGCTTCTCACTGATTACAGATAATAATAAGAACAGGTGAAACTGGAGCAAAAAAAACAGAGCTATGTAATGAATAGAATGCAATAATGAACCATCGAACATCAGTCTGACCCTTTAAGATAAGTTCTGGTGATCTCTGCTCCACAGCATTTTCCTCAACTAAGACCAGAAATTTTCGTTAGTCTTATAATAAGCAGAAAATTTGTAGAGACCTTATGTGAAAAATTATGTAACATTGAGCTCTGGTCACATTCAGCACATTTTTTCTGCTCCTAACTCAGCTCCGTAACTGACTGTCTAACTCAGCCAGACCCCACCATGGTGAACGTCTCCAACCAGAGCCATTGTGAGCAAGACCAGAGAGTTGTAGAATTGTAGGTGAAAAGATGTATAAAATATAGAAGTAGAGAGTATACTTCCGTATATGAAGTATAGAATGAAGTATGAAGTGTAGAGACTCCTTTCACTTTCGAATGGATAAAAATAAATTCAAATATGTTGAGCCAAGACATTTAAGAATTATAAAAGGAAAATGGGTGAAGAGAGATGTAGAATCCTTTTCTTTAGATTTTATGACAAAGATATGTATTGATACTCTGTAATAGTAATTGCTATTATCTATTGAATTGCAATTATGCGTATGGATCCAACTTAAGAAAATGTATTAAGATAAGGGACTCTGGAGCAAGACGGTCAGAGTTTGGACCCCAGCTCTGCCACTGAGGGGCTTTTAGGCCTTGTGAGTTTTAAGCACTCTGTGCTGGAGTTTACTCACTCATAAAGGGAGGACAATAAAAGTTGATGTGAGGTTTAAATAAGTAAATGGATAAATATTGTGAGTTTAATGTTATACAATGAATGAATAAGTAAAGGCACATAAATTCATGGAAGTAGGTATTTCTTTTCGCATATCATAGACATCCTATGAACTAATGGAGGCTCTCAGGATGTTTCCTATTACACATGCTCTTTGAACTCTTTTAAGGATGGTAGATCAGGAATTTTTATACAGTTGTGTCAACCAAAATCCATGTTTTTTCCACTCCTATCACTGCCTTCTTGTAATGATTTAAAGGTAATTTTAGTATTATTTTATCTTTATGATTTTAAGATTTTCCTTATTCTGCTATGATTGCTAAGACTATGTGCCAATTTCCTCATCCATTTTAAAAGTATACTCATATGGGGAGTGCATTTACATTGCAATTTTCACAAACATGTATATTTATGGTTGAACTTTTACTGTGATCATAATTTCAGACCTATTCAAATTCTGGAAATGCAGAATTGTTAGCCAAATGTTTTTTAAGGGAATTTCAGTTTTAAAGCATAATATATCAAAATTAATTTTTGAAACTATTTCATTGGCTCTTTCTGATACCAAGAAAGTGAGTAGATATATCCACTGTTGGGACTCAAATGTCAGTGCCCCTCTAGGCAAACCATTTCCACGCAATTTCTACCTCTGAATGATGGAGATAATAAAAGGATAGTACCTACTTCACAGATTTTTATTTGTTCATTTGTTTTTTGTTTTGTAAGGAAACAATCAGTTGAAACTTATAAAGTGCTTTAAAAATCCATGATAGAGTAATCAATAACAATAGATATTGTTTTCACAATATCACAGAGTTATTTACAATCTTTAAAATTCAAATAAAATTAATAGAATTATCCATTAATTTTTTTTAGGGTTTTTTGGTTGTTGTTTTGGCCATTCCCATTGTGTGTGGAAGTTCCTAGGCCTAGGATCAAACTCAACCCACAGCAGTGACCAGACCCTTAACCGCTAGGCCACCAAGGAATTCCCATTAAATAATTTTTAAATGTTTGATCCCTGCCCTTTCTCAGTGGGTTAATGATCCGGCGTTGCCATGAGCTGTGGTGTAGGTTGCAGATGTGGCTCGGATCCAGCGTTGCTGTGGCTCTGGCCTAGGCCGGTGGCTACAGCTCCGATTCGACCCCTAGCCTGGGAACCTCCATATGCCGTGGGAGCAGCCCAAGAAATAGCAAAAAAAAAAGACAAAAAAAATAATAATAATATTCTAATGTCTTTTAACAAAATAAAATTACCTCTTCACCCCCCACACACACACGTCCGCAAATTATCATTTAAGTTTAGATAACTATCTTAACTAATAATACAGATTTGCTGCCGAAAATATTAAATACTATCTGATCACCTTGACTGTATTCTAGACATGGCATTAAAATGCAGTAAGCAAACATCAACTTTTACTTAGTTACACATGGCTTAGGAAGAATGTATAGCCAAATGTTATGCTACTGATTTTTCTGGCAAAGTGGGTGTGGATATGTTTTATTTTTTTGAAAGCTCAACTCTGGTTACCGTATTTCTTAAAATGACTCTGCAGTAGATAATTTTATAAAGGAAAGTTTTTGTTATGATGACCAAACATTACAAAAATGTAAGATATATAGGATTATGTTTACCTTTCGACTACCAGTAGAAAGATTTAGACATCAATTTAATGTAGCTTGGGTGCACGGGAGTTATGAAACATTATGTAACTGTGGTTCTTTAGCTCATATGTGGGTTATAGATCTCTTGCAATATGCTAAAGACTATAAAAGCCTTTTCTGGGAAAGAATAGCTGCAATTTAAGAATAGCCACATTCAGGTATATACCGTTAAAAAGATAAATAGGCCACTGCTGGCCACTCATGGAATCCCCAGGGTTGTCTGGTCATGCATACCTAATGCAGACATGATTTGCTCCTTTTAAAACCATAACTCAGTTGGTCTAATTAACAATAATCCTACAAATGGCCGTAAGCCCCCTCAAGCCTCAGGAAGTTTAGGATGAATGGTTAACTTTCATAGTCTTTAAGTTTCCCTTCAGTGACATTAACATAACCTTCTAGATTGAATCCAGTGGTCTTT
Organism: Phacochoerus africanus; assembly: GCF_016906955.1. Classification (NCBI taxonomy): domain Eukaryota; kingdom Metazoa; phylum Chordata; class Mammalia; order Artiodactyla; family Suidae; genus Phacochoerus; species Phacochoerus africanus. The sequence continues at coordinate 45,845,529 of NC_062545.1, read as the reverse complement.
GCATTACTCAGTTGCTAGTGTCTAAGGACCATTGCCAATGAACACTAGCTTCTGGTTAACAGAAGAAGCTGCCTTCCTCAACCAGGCTCCCCAGAATCCTGGAAGAGAAACCAGAAGTGTGTGTGTGTGTGTGTGTGTGTGTGTGTGTGCGTGTACATGTGTATGGGGTATGTATATGTATATAATATTATACATTTCTGTGTTTTAATTCTAGCACTTTTTATTTGTTTACCTTGAGCTGTGACTTTAAGCTTCAGACTTCTTGTCTCTCCAAGGGAAAAAAAAATTACAAGTCAATTATAAAGTCCAATAAACATATAAGATGTTAATTTTACACTGAAAACCTGTTTGAGGAAGAACTTTTTTTTTTTTCCCACAGTACCACTTTTTTTGTGCTGGTGAAGCAAAATTGAAAAGCATTAACACTACTATTAAAGTGGATGATGGACAAAAGTATACATTGTTTATAAGGTAAGATACACTTTTTTTTCACTTAATCTCGTAAGTGGCAAAGACTCTGTCTCTGGATATTGTTCTTGCATTTTAAAGTGGAGGATAACCTGATTAATATTTACATGTATTTGTATGTGAATTAATGTTCATCAAACCATTTTGTCTTTTCTGTAAGTCCTAAAATAGTAGTGGGGAAGGAATGCTGTAAAGGTTATATTATCAATGAATTTACATAAACAGATTTACAAAGAAATCTGAAAGCCTCATGTTATTTTCCACTTAGAGGAATTGTAAAAACAAACTAGTAGTTCTTTTGATAAGCAAAGTCAAATATATCCATCATAGAAAATTTGGAAAAGCTAGAAAAACATAAAGAAGAAGCTAAAATTATCCGTCATACTACAATCATTATAGAATAATGAATTTATTTTATTCCTAAAAGCTATGTTTGAGGTTGATTTCACCCCCAAACCCTCACCTACATCATGTATGATTTTGCAAATCTGTAAGTGAAAATGACATTTTTCCTTAATTTTCCTTTTTTTTTCTTTTTTGGTAAGGTTTAAATTTTAATATAGATTTAATACCTATTTATTATGTGTTTTGCCTCCCTCTACCTTTTTTTTTTTAATTGTTACTTTGAAACACACACCATCATCCTTATCCAGAATGTAGACTAAAGTACATTATTAGGTTATGACAATAGGTTATTATTTAGTAAAAATAAAGCCCCCCCCAAAAAAAAATGAGGTGAAGAGATTAAAACACAAACTGGGAAAATAATTAAAGGAGAAAACTTAAGGAAGTTCTGCACTCTTCAGACGAGAACTACCTAGATTCTGCTGTCTAGAATACAAATTGTTACAGAAAATTGACTAAAAAGCCATCTATTATCAACTACATTGAGGAAAGGCTACACCACATATACCTTCGCTGACACTCAAAATGCACATGACACTCAAAATGCATTTTAAGACTTCTGCGATGTGATTTTTAAAAGTCTCACTTTTGAGGAGTTCCCTGCTGTGACACAAGGGGAATGGCAGCATCTCTCTTTAGAAGAAAAATCTTAGCATTCCCCCTTGTGGCTTAGTGGTTACAAACCCAACTAGTATCCATGAAGGCTCGGGTTCAATCCCTGGCCTCGCTCAGTGGGTTAAGATCCGACATTGCCGTGACCTGTGGTGAAGATCACAGATGTAGCTTGGATCCTACATTGCTGTGGCTATGGTGGAGGCCTGCAGCTGTAGCTCCAATTTGCTCCCTAGCCTGAGACCTTCCATATGCTGCAGGTGCAGCCCTAAAAAGACCAAAAAAAAAAAAATGATTGCATAGTCTTTAAAGTGTTTTTAAAGAAATATATTAAATATAAAACATTGTAATATTCCAGGAGTACCTATTTTTCACTACTCTCATCACATGTCACTTTTAAGGATATTTAACAACAAAAATTCATTTTCCTTAATGTTATAGAGCTGCAATTTGTTTTTCTTTTTTTTTTTTTGCAATTTACACACACTGTTGCTTTTCATTTTTATCACAAAGTAGTTGACAACCTGTCTGTATCCATTCTAAATTATCTACATTCAGAAATATTTCTTCACAGGTCCTGGATTTATTTGAAGTAATGGAAAATTTATAGAAATGGGCATTTCTCTTATTTTTATCATCCATAAAGAACAAGAATGGGTCTCTATTAATTTTTGTTTTCTGCACCTTTAAAATATATTCCTAGCGGTAAAAAGGGGGAAAAAAAACTTCAATTTTAAGTTTAACTCATTTTAAGACTACTGTAGCCGTAATTTTTTTACCATTAACATATTCTTTAAAGTAAAAGTAAATAGTGTGCACACATTTCACTCCCAATGCTACATTCTTTAGTCTTGTTTCTGTTGGATGATGAGGGTCCTCTTGAATATGAATATAGGAGAAGCATCCTTCCCCACATGCTGTAGTGGAATGGTGAGGAAAAGAACAATGAGGCAGTGCTCCATCCATGATGAAGGGCTCTCTCCTAAAGACTAAAACAAATACTCTCTGTGAAAAAGTAACAGAGCTCATTATTTTTTAGAACAAGGAAAGGCAGGATGTTCTGCAGAGTAGCATGACCCTCTTAAAAAAGAATTATGTGATTGCTTAACCTAACAAAAGCAGGGAGGAAAATGTGGGGTATTTAAATCAGGTGAAATACACACTGGCATAGTAAAGGTACCAAAAGCACACATACTAAAACGAATTTAGTGAGAAATTAGCTAGAACTGTTGCTCATCTTTTAACGAAAGGGAAAGTACAAATGGGACCAAGCAGTGATATTAAGCTGCTAAACCACAATATATAGTTTATGAAAAGGAAAAACACACACAAATAGGTAAGCATTTGTCACCCAACTCTTTTTTTTTTTTTTAACTACACTCGTGGCCTGCAGAAGTTCCCAGACCTGGGATCAAACCTGAGCCACAGCAGTGACCAGAGCCACAGCAATGACAATGCCAGATCCTTAACCTGCTGAGCCACCAAGTAACTCTCTAAATTTATATATATATATAAAATTGGCCCTGCCCATGGCATGTGGAAGTTTCCTGGCCAGGGATCAAACAACTCACATCACAGCAGTGACCAAAGCCGTAATAGTGACAACACCAGATCCTTAATTGCTAGCCCACCAGGGAAATCCTATCACCCCACTCTTGAGCACCATGGCACACTTAATGATAAAGTGCTAAGACAGCTTAAGATAGAGGTGCATGTATCCCTGGCAGACACAAATCTGAGAGTATGATGTTGCACTTTGTCCAAGTCTATTGGTATACTTATAATAATTATGAATCAGTTTTAGATTAATTATGTTGTTAACATACCACATGTTATATTAATTGTTTTAATATACCACATGTATTATTATAACAATTATATATAAATGTATATCACATTGCATATTATAACATAATTCTATAATTATATGCTAGTACATTATATTATTATAATAACTGAGCTTGCATTTTATGTAGACAGATTATTTTCCTTATTTGTAGCTTCCTTTTCATTCTTGAAGAGAGGTAAGATTTGGAGTTCAAAGATAGAAATAAATTTGATTCATCTGGTCTCAATTATGGGACTTTAATTTTTTAAATGCTTACCAATTAAAAATACATCCCAGCACTTAAAAAACAAAACAAAACACAAAACAAAACTTCATTTGCTGCCCTAGTCTTAAGCTCTCAGACTACATTCTGATTTGTAAGTAAATTGCGTAAAATCTATCGTTTCTCATAGAGCAGTTTCATGGAGAATTTGTTAGTTTAGCGCTTTGATTAAGGGTAGGCAAATCCTGTACTAAAACCTGAAGAAAACAACAACAAAAATAAAAAACTAGAAAAATAAGAACATCTTCAGTTACCCATAGCAGAATTATTTACCACTTACTGTTTATGTATAGTCATGTGTACATGTAATAAGTTATGCTGAGTTTTGAAAAAGAGCATAATGGGTGTATGAACAGTGAATGAGACTTAGGCAGACTGACATTTACCAACAAAGCTCACTCATTAACAAATGTTTTCTTAAGTGATATAACATTAAATACAAAGCCTGCACCACACTTCACTGCTTCTGATGATGGGAGGATATTTCTTAGTGGGATGTAGTATCAGAAATAATGTGTACTTGAGTCCATTAGGTAGGAAACAGTGAGGATAAGGTCTGAAAATGAATGCAGTGGAAATCATTTCCCAGGTTCCGTATGTCATTAAAAGCCCTAGTAAGAACTGTGAACTACATCATAGGCAAGAAAGACCTACTGCAGAGCTTTTAAATAAGGGAGCATATCATGTGATCTAAGTACTCACTTTTCTTAGTAGAGTTGGCTAAGCTGCAGTACACATTAGATTACATTTCTGCTCCTGTCCATATTCCCTCTACAGGCTGCCTCTCTGTACTGGTCCTTTGAATTGATGGTGTAGATTATATCAATGAGTTCTGTCATGGGTTTAATTAATTGTGTCTCCCCAGAATTTGTTTTGAAATACTAATATCAAGAATCTTTCAATGTGACCTTATTTGAAGATAGAGTTAAGTTATGTTAATCTAAGTATGTTTTTAGAGGAAAACATGAGTCTCTGCCAGTCAATGTGGCAGAAAATGGGTGGACAGGGGATGGGTAATGGAGGACAGAGTTAAAAGGTGCACCTCATTTTTGTTGGCATCCTCTTGGCAAGTACTTTGTCAGGTGAACACACCTGAAAAGGGAGCTAAGAAAGATTTTCTACCTTTGCACCAAGGAAGAAGAGAAATGAGCTAAAACAATGTGTAATAGACAAGATGAGAACTATTTCTTTTTTTTTTTAATTACTCAAATGAATTTCTCACATCTGTAGTTGTATAATGATCATAACAATCTGATTTCACAGGGTTTCCATCCCATGGCCCAAGCACATCCCCCCACCCCCCAAACTGTCTCCTCAGGAGACCATAAGTTTTTCAACGTCTGTGAGTCAGCATCTGTTCTGCAAAGAAGTTCAGTCTGTCCTTTTTTCAGATTCCACATGTCAGTGAAAGCATTTGATGTTGGTGTCTCATTGTATGGCTGACTTCACTTAGCATGATAGTTTCTAGGTCCATCCATGTTGCTAAAAATGCTAGTATTTCATTCATTTTAATGGCTGAGTAATATTCCATTGTGTATATGTACCACCTCTTCTGGATCCACTCCTCTGTCGATGGACATTTAGGTTGTTTCCATGTCTTGGCTATTGCAAATAGTGCTGCAATGAACATCGGAGTACATGTGTCTTTGCGAGTCATGGTTTTCTCTGGATAGATGCCCAGGAATGGGATTGCTGGATCAAATGGTAGTTCTATGTTTAGTTTTCGGAGGAATCTCCATACTGCTTTCCACAGTGGTTGCACCAATTTACAATCCCACCAACAGTTTTTAACAGGGTTCCTTTTTCTCCACACCCTCTCTAGCACTTATTGTTTGTAGACTTTTGGATGATGGCCATTCTGGCTGGTGTAAGGTGGTACCTCATCGTGGTTTTGATGTGCATTTCTCTAAGAATGAGTGATGTTGAACATCTTTTCATGTGTTTCTTGGCCATCTGTATATCTTCTTTGGAGAACTGTCTGTTTGGATCTTCTGCCCATTTTTTGACGGGGTTGTTTGTTTTTTTGGTATGGAACTACAGAAGTTGTTTATAAATTTTGGAGATTAATCCCTTGTCCCTTGATTCACTTGCAAAGATTTTCTCCCATTCTGTGGGTTGTTTTTTCGTGTTGTTTAGGATGAGAACTATTTCTTTTTTATTTTTTATAATTTTTTTTATTTTATTTTCCCACTGTACAGCAAGGGGGTCAGGTTATCCTTACATGTATACTTTACAATTACATTTTTCCCCCACCCTTTCTTCTGTTGCAACATGAGTATCTAGACAAAGTTCTCAATGCTATTCAGCAGGATCTCCTTGTAAATCTATTCTAAGTTGTGTCTGATAAGCCCAAGCTCCCGATCCCTCCCACTCCCTCCCACTCCCATCTAAAAGGGAAATTAAAATAACTATCTACTTTTAGTGATAAAGACAAAAAGTGATCAGTAAACAAAGTTTATAACACTTAATAGTTTAATTTGAACCATAATTTCTTTTAATTTCTTTTAATCTTGACTCTGAGTGGGTTACTGGGCTGCTTAATGAAGAAAATAGAAATTAATGTATCTTTATTTACTTATTAAGTTATTATAACTTGCTCAAAGTGCATACACCATCATATTAGCTGTTGTAAATAATTGTTTTCTTCCATTTTCTTTCTATGACTTAAATTATCCCAACAGAGAACAGTCTCACTTGAAGTATGGGTACGTAATGCCTAGGAATGATAAAATATTTCATCTTCACACTGTAAACATTGAACTTCTTATCTGTTTGAGTGGTAGAAAATATCATAAGAATGCAGCAGGCTGTATATTCAAAACAGTACAGTTTGAAAGAAATAACATTTTATATTTAAATGTATGTATGTATATATAAATATAAACAAAAAGCTTTTGTAAATATATATACATATATATAAAGATTTTTACATATATATAAAATACATATATATAAAGACAATTGGAACTTTGTTTCCACAGTAAGAATCAATGTTTTGTGTTTTGAAGATATTAATAATAAAGTCAAGGACTTGACATGTGTCAACCAAAGCTAGAATGCTTTGGCTCAGAGTGCTGGAAAATCAGTGAAGTAGAAAAAGAAAGAAATAAACCATTTAAACTCTTCCCCAAAAATAAAGATTATTTTCTGTAATGAAATGTGCATATTATTTCACCGATCTTTTCCTTAACCACTCTCAGCATTGTCAAGAAAAACATGCCAATGGAATAATGATTTTACTTCAACTTGAACAAAATAAAGAATGAACAATTGATTTTGATTCTAAAATGATATTTATAGACCCAGCAAAATGTCCCTGTAACATAAACCTACTTTTCTTTCCTTTTCCCCAATGGGATATATTTATTCAACGTGACATATAGTGAATAGGAGTGAAATTTTATCATTTAATTTTGGAAAGAGAATTTTAAAATGTAATATACATAGGTCGGTTAACCCAATTAAGAATTAAGCATTTTTAAAGTCATATTTTTTTGTGGCCTCACCCACAGTACATGGAATTTCCCAGGCCAGGGACTATATTCTAGTTGCAGCATCAACCTACACAGCTCCAAAGCAATGCCAGATCCTTTAACTTACTGTGCCTGTGGTGGGAATTGAACCTGTGCCTCCCCAGTGACCAGAGACACTGAAGTCAGATTCTTAACCCACTATACCATAGCAGGAAATCCTAAAGTTACAATTTTTAACTCAATTTATAAAAATGCCCCAATAAATAGATTATCACCTATCTTTTAGAAACTAGTTTAAAACAACAGTTAAAATAATTAACCATTTTAAAATAGAACAATTCCTATCATTTTACTTGAATATCTGAAAACATATTGCCTATTACAAAATTGCTGAACTTAATCTCAGGAACAAGTTACTGCTGTTATTCATATTTTTAGTGAAAGCAGAGAGACACAGAACTAGTTTTAGTTTTACTTAATATCTGCATTAAACATTGGAGCTTTTGTTTGTTTATTTTTTCACTTAAAACAAGGCATTAGTCATTACTCCATGGAAATTAGGACTGAAATCAAGGCTGGAACCACACAGCTGAGTTTTGGGGCTATTTTAGGTGGGATCATCTGCAGAAAGTGCAGACATTACCACAAGCAACATCTGGTAGCTATGTGAGCATGCATTTATGGGGAAGCTATCACATCCGGGTATTCTTAGCACATACCCAAGATATAAAAAGTCAGAGTACACAAAAGACAAAAGCCTTCTCTTTCAGAAAAACATAATTTTAAAATATATTTTGAGCACTTTTTTAAACAAGATAATATTATGGGCTAGGAATAGACAAGATCATAAAGTAGAGTTGGCTTCTTCCTTCCAAATGTATGTTCTTAGAAAGAAGTGATGGATAAATCCTTACAATTCAGTGACAACTCCTAAGCCATCCAAAAGCATGGTTCTTTAGAGGCACAGCTATCTCTGGAAACAAAGGTTAGCAAAGCATAAATATAGATTTTTAACAGGTGACCATTGATTACCCATGTTCTTTAATTTGCCCAGATGTCTGCTTTGATTTAGATACTGATTGATGCTTTCCTTGATAAAAGAGAAACTGACATCAGTGATTTCGAGTTGAAAATTCTGACCTCTTGAATTTTCCTGCTGTTTAATATGCAGCTTGAATCACAACCTATCTTTCTGGCTTGCCTCATTTCCTCTTACCTTGCCAAGAAGTGAACTCTGTCTCCTATGCTTATAGAAACATAACCGAAAGCAAACTGAAAGCTCATAACTTTAATGTTACATAAAAGATACAGAAAGGAAATAAAGATCTGGTCAAAATAGATAAAACTGTGTTATACAAGTCACAATTTTGCAAAACTTTTCTGTTAAATATTTAAGTGTAAATGTAAAGATTAGGGTTGTTTTATTATGAGAAATTTGCAATATTGATGACAATTGTTGAGTGTTGAAATTTAATTCTTATAAACTTGAAGACCTGTGATTCAATTGGGTGCATTTTGATGCTAGATACATGATATGCTGAAATTAAATCCTTACATTTTTTATTTTTTTTAAAGTAAATCACTACAGTATAGTTAATTTACCAAATCAAAGTCAGGAAAGTCAAATTGTATGATAGGAGGTGAACTCACTTTTGAAAAACATATTGAAAATAGTAAACATTATAATTTCTTAATATTAATACTTAAACAAACTCCTTCCACGAATATGTTGTCTTCCGTTCACAAGCTGAAAATGATTGTTTAAGTGTTATTTCTAAAGTTGCTTCAGAGTTTCTGTTGCAGCACAGCAGAAATGAATCCAACTAGGAACCATGAGGTTTCGGGTTCAATCTCTGGCCTCCCTCAGTGTGTTAAGGATCCGGCATTGCCGTGAGCTGGGGCGTAGGTCGCAGATGTGGCTCAGATCTGGCGTTGCTGTGGCAGTGGTGTAGGCCAGCAGGTCTAGCTCCAATTTGACTCCCAGCCTGGGAACCTCCATATGCCATGGGTGCAGCCCTAGAAAAGCAAAAAATATATATAAATAAATAAAATAAAAATAAAGAAATAAAGTTGCTTCTAATATTGATTAGTGATTTTGCGGAAAGGAATTCCAAAACATTAACTAATGCATTGCTTTAATGTGAATTCTCATTGTGTATTTGTTCATAGGAATGATTTCAGAATCAAAACCCAAGTTTGTAGTTAGCCCTCCAAATCCGGAGATGTAGAACCTGCAGATACAAAGGGCAGTCTGTACAAAGCCATTCGATGTAAGGGACTTAAGCATCAAAGGATTTTGGTATGATGAGGGGGGATGCTGGAATCCACCCCTTTAGACACCAAGAGACAACTGTGTTTGCTTTCTTTAGTTGTGTGTTATCAGTTTTAGAATATGTAATTTTGTATTTCTATTGACATCAAACTTTCTCAAAAAAGATAGTCAAATATCTTTTTCCAGAGCGGTCTTTCTTATAACCAAGAGATATTAAAGATAGCAAGTTTCAAGTTAAATCAATATAACAAAAAGTAGCAAAGTGAAGTTTTAAAGTAGTATTCTAACTGGGAAGTGAGGCACTTGGCCAAAAGGTCTTCACAGTTCATTTCCTAGAGCCCACATGGCACGGTGTGGTAGATATATCATTTATGTTGAACACACGAATCTCTCCCCACATGGCAGTCCCTAAAGTCGTCAGTTATCTGCTGCTTTGGCTTACTGTCTGTGTGACCTTGCAGGTTGCCTTAATTGTTAAAGCCTCATTGATCACCACATGCCATTAGAAGTGAATATATTACGGCTGCCTCCAGAGATTCAGTAGCAGAAAAATTCTAGGAACCATTGAAATGTTAATTCTTGGATAATCCTGTCTGACATGTTTATTTCTATGGGAACAAATCATTAATGAGTAATTATGCTTCTGTGAAGAAACACTATGCTAATGATTTGCCTAAATTTAAGCTAAAGAAAGATTTTGTTTTCTTAAGAAAAAAAAGGTTAAATTTGTGCACTATTTTATGAAATAATGTTTCGAACAGTGTGAGGATATTGTGTAAAATGCTTCTCTTCCCTGGTAGAATTGACTGAATTAGAGCAAATTAAGGATAGTGGTTCTCTAATTGTCCAGTATATCCTAGAAAACCCAAAGAGTACCAAAGTATAGTATGCATTTCAGTATACCATGGAAACAGTATACTGTTTTCTGTATAGTATGTTTTTCAATATACTATGAAAATAGTGTGTCTTCTTGAAATCATTTAATCTTTCTGCTTTGAAATGAGTACATTTTATTACCCCTCCTATCTCAGTGGCCAGTTTTCTTTCTTTTCTTACACATGTTCAAATTCAGACTTTTCTTCTGAATTCCAGACTGATTTACCCAAACACCTACCCAGAATCTCCTCTTGTAATTCTCACCTTATCTTAAACTTAGCCCTTCTAAAATAAAATCCTTGGTGCCCTACCCTTACCAACCCCTCCCTTCTTTATGCCCCTCCCCGACCCCGTCTCCTCATGGCCTTTCCCATCTCAACAAATAACTGCCATCCTCTTGTGTACTGAGAGTCATCTTTGACTTCCCTTGTTGTTATATTCTTTGCATCCAAGCCCTGTCACTAAGTCCTTTCCAAAATTTCATCTTACATCTGCCCATGTCTATCGTCTCGGAAAATACCCTGGTCCAAGTCTCCATCATTTTTTCTTTAGGCCATTACAGTTCCCTATTGCCTGATCCTAAACATTCACCATGCTTTGGCCAGGCTGATTCAAAGTATACCATATCAAGTCACTCTTGAGTCAAATTTCTTAAGTGGCTCACCTTTGGGAATAAAGTACACACTCCTTGCAAGGCTAACAAGATCCCACACAGCGGGGCCATTTTCCTCTACTCACCGGACACCTGCCATTGTTCCTTTCTCTGTGACATCTTGTCGCTCCTGGACTCTGGAAGTCTTTCTAACTTAGGGCCTTTGCTCTTCCTCCTCCCTGTCCTCATGCTGCTTCTCCCAGGCGTCCTCACTATCGCTACTCAGTCATCTCTTTAGGCGAACCCTCCTGTCTAGAGCCTTTCCACCCAAGCATTACCTGCCATAGCAGTCATTTTATGGTCAGTTACTTGTTTATTCCTTGGTTTTCTGTGCTCCTAACTGGACCATGAGTCTCAAAAGTTCAGGGACTTGTCAGTCTTGAGCCTCTTTGAATGTATCCCTAGCCAGAACTAGAAAATAAGTAGTCCATTGATAAATTCCTCTTAAATAATGAATGAGAGGCAGGAATAAAACTTGATTTTGGATCTCAAAAATTGGCAGGTGTGGAAGCACAGAGAAAATTACCAAGGGAAGGCAGGAAATCACAGAAAGAGCTATGTCTGTTGTCTTAGGAAGAGGCAGGGTTTAGAGGGAAATAAAGCAGAAGTAGTTTGGAGCTGCCATGGAAATCAGAAGCCCTGGTTACATAGGACCTCTGGGCTTTCCAACTACCTAGACTCAGTCCCAGATTTTTTTCTCCAGTGTTACATGACATTGTTTGCATTAATCTGGGTAGCAATCTGGTACATTATAGACATGTAATAAAATATCAATAATTATATCAATATTTTCAGAGTTCTGTTCTTTCCAAATATCCTAAAAAATTCCCATCATTAAGCTTTGTATCAGATGCCTACACAGTTTCCTGGATATGTTTGTATCTGTGTGCCTGTAGGTTGTAAACTGCCAAAAATACAGACTCAGAGCCGATTTAGCTGAGTTATCACTACTATGGTTATTGTCAATAGATGAAATCATAAACATCTTAACTCTGGGTCAAACTTTACCTTGCAGTATTTTACAGTTGAAGTGTGTGTTAATTATTGATCAACTCTCTCACTGAAATAGAAACTTAATTTTATTCAAATGGTTGAAGAATTTTAGGATAGCATTTAAAAGAAATTGAGAGTAGAAGGCCAAGGACTGAAATAAACGTTTTCATCCATAAAACTATTGCACTTAAAATTATCAAAAGTAATTACATTCATGTGAAGTATATTTTAAAGTAACTTAAATGGCACAATCTGTTCAGAACTACACAAAGCTTGTCATTAGTGACCCCACTGTTGGCTCCAGAGAATTTGGTTTCTTGGCTTATCTATTAAAGCTAGCCAATGCTCTGTTGGGATTTTCATACCACCCCAAGAAGCATGACAATTCTGTTATGTTAGGAAATTCTACTGCTCACATTTCTGTCAGTATTTAAGACTAATTAGAAATATTGCACGGTATATGCCTAAACTTACAGTTAAAATGGTTGGCTGTCTGAATTTGGAATGGACTTTGATTTTATAACCAGGGAATGAAATTGCTCAATGTTTTAGATTTGATGGCATCAAATTGATATGCATAGCATGTGACAACCTACTTGAAATGAAAGTAGTTAGACAATTGGATCGCCTTCCTTTCCAATCAGACTTCATATCAATAATGATTAATCTTTGCAGAGAAAATATTTTAAAATTAAAAGCTGAGCATTTGGCGAGTGGGAACTTTGCTTATTAAGTTTTATATTCCCAGGCTCTAACCAGTTGCTTTGCAGAATAATTACTAAATGTTTACTGAATGATTGATTGTATGAAGGAATAAAACATTTTAAAATAGACATTCTGCCTTGTCAGAACCAAATTATCCCTCAAAAAAAATGAAAAGAAGGCCCTTTATATGCCTAAGTTCTAGTAGCAAAGTAGTACATTTTAGAAGACAATTAAAAAATATTATCTCTTCTACCCAATGTAAAATGAACTGTTATTATTATGCACATTGTTATTCTGAAAGAAAAAGCTACACTACAAACGAAAGTAAAGGGTACTCTCAGATTCATTTATGAGGTGACAGGAATATTAAAGCAAGTAGTGACACAAGGTGAACAGAGATACTATGTTCATAATAATTAACCTCTTGCTCCATCATTGTAAGAACAATTAAGAGCAAATTTATTAATAAGATTCACTGCAGTAGTATGATAGTCACCATGTGAGGATTAGTTTGTGAGATAAAATTTTTTAAGGTAAAAAACAGAAAGAAGGAATCAAAGACAACACTGAAAAATATTTTGCCCTCAATCAGTGGAGCATCAGAGCAGCAAGGGCAGAGTCTTTCCCACCCGCTTTGATCAAGTACCCTGAGGCCATAAGGAACAAAGGAGATGAGCAGTCTGCTTCCTTGGCTGACAGAAAACAGCGGACTGATCCCCCCCACCAGGGCCCTTATTTCTTGCTGCCAAATGAAAACAGCTGTGTCTGAGTGCTCTGACAGGGACAGGCTTGTCTAAACCTCTCTCAGCACTGCACAAATGCCCCATACTATTTTTGTCTAACAGAATGAAACTATTTGAGCCACTCTTCCCAAAACAAGGAATTTGGTTTCAAGTAGCATGAAGCCTTCCCTTCACTTGGCACCCAATGTAAGCTCCTTAGTAAGTCTGTCCATAACTGATGGACATTCTCAGCCTTGGCACTGTTGACATTTGGGGCTGAATCATTCTCCATCATGAGGTGCTGTCTTCACAACAAGGCTGTTTAGCAGTATCCTAATCTCTATGCCTTCCCTCAGTTGTGAGGACCAAAAATGTCTGCAGATGTTGCCAAATGTTCCTTGGGAGAAGCAGGGGCAAAATCATACACCTCCATTGAGAGCCACTTATCTACACACACACACACACACACACACACAGACACACACACACACTTCTTGAACTATTTCAAACCTCTAATCAGCAATTTCCAAATGATCATTACAGAGAATGAGTAAATTTTTTTGTATTCATTTTTTTATCCTAGTTTTAGGAAGAGAGAGAAAGCCAACTGTTAGCCTGTGTATTCTGCAAATTTTTTTGAACAGTAAATAGCACATTGATTATGTTTAGGATTTAGAAAGTGAATTATCATTAAATGCTTCATGAATCAAGATAAATTTGTGCTTGTCAGCATGACCCAAATAGAAGAATGATCTTAATTTAAAAACAAATTTCCTAGGTAAGATAAGGCAAAAATAACATTACCTATTTCTGTCTGAGTTTGTGAATTAACTGATGAGTAATAACCCCCCTACTTGCCCCCCCTCAATGTAGCACCTGTGATATAACAGCCTAGACAGAAAAGGACTTGTGAAGAACTGGTTAGGAGGAGATCATTAAGAATTGGGATGAGGAGTTCCCGTCGTGGCACAGCAGAAACAAATCCGACTAGGAACCATAAGGGTGTGGGTTGGATCCCTGGCCTCGCTTAGTGGTTAAGGATCTGACGTTGCTATGGCTGTGGTGTAGGCCAGCAGCTGTAGCTCCGATTTGACCCCTAGCCTGGGAACCTGCGGCACTGAAAAGACAAAAGACAAAAAAAAAAAGAATTGAGTTGAGAAGAGTTCTCTAGTGGTTCAGTGGGTTAGGAACCCAGAGTTGTCACTGCTATGGCTTGGGTTGCATTTCTGGCCCAGAAACTTCCACATGCTGCAGGTGCAGCCAAAAAAAAAAAAAAAAAAAGAATTGGGATGGAACCAGCAGAAAAAGTCCAAATTGTAGTCAACTGGGCTGCTGTGATTGATCTTGCATTTTTTCCAGTTCAAGTGACACCCTGAAACCCCCACACTATCTATCCACTATTTCTAGGACAGGAAGGTCAGTGGCCTTGAGACCGAACCACTGTCGATGTGCATTCTTTCTTTTTTCCTTTGGCTGTGCCAGTGGCTTGCAGACGTTCCCATGCCAGGGCTCAAACACACACCACAGCAGGGACCTGAGCTACTGCAGTGCCAGTGCCAGATCCTTAACTACTGGCCACCAGGGAACTCTTCTGTGTTCATTCTTAACACCACTGCAGGCTTCACCTCTTCTAAGGGGCTGCATGCTCAGAGCACAAATAAGGCTACGCAGGGAGAATATGATGGAAAATGTAAATTTGGTGAAACTTCTTTTTTTTCGTCTTAAACAACTGCCCCCTCCCAGCACCAGCAAGCATCTTTCCAGAGTAGCAAACAGAAATCTCAGCCAATAATACCTTTGCAAGACACACAATTTTATTTTCTACAACTTCATTTCCATCTCTATTCTCCATTCTGATAAGGAAACAAAATTAATTCCAGTCAATGAGGATCCCCCCCGCTGACCCTGTCTTGTGCTTTCTTCACAGGGCCAAGGCTCAGGTGGCGCAGGTGGTCTTGTGCTCTGGTGGCCTTAGGTCAATAAGTCTCCTGTCAGATACTCAGCTTTTACCTGCTTTTGCTCCTTAGATCACACTCAAGGCAGAATTTAGGACTTTAGACTCAAAAACAGGAAAAGTCTCCCTTAGTGCTTTCACCCTAGCATGATGGGGGTAGTTAGAAAATAAAAAGGTTAATGGAGTTCCCTGATGGCTCAACAGGTTAAAGATCTGGTGCTGTTACCACTGTGGCTCCAGTCACTGCTGTTGTGCAGGTTCCACTCCTGGCCCAGGAACTTCAGCATGCTGCAAGTATGGCCAAAAAAAAAAGTTACAATTCCCACAACATTACCCTGAAACTTCTTAAGCACCTTAATATATACTCAGTTGTATTGTGTGCTCAAATTACTGGAAAATCTATTCTGTAATTCAATGGAGATATTTATATAAATATAAATTTATGTGAGTAGCTCTGGTATGAAATAGCTAAAGGTGGGCTCCCCTGGTTCAAACTTGAATTGGGAGCAATATGGGAAGGGGTGGATAGGGGGCTAACTCCTCTGCCTTGTGGTTTCCCTCTTCCCCTAGAACTGTTCCTAAGTCTCTATTCAGGAATCCAAATAATCACAGAAAAATAGTTTTAACACCACTGTAGGTAATAAGTGCTTTAGCTGGAATAGTATCAATAGCAAAATAGTTACAAGTAAGAAGGTGCATTTCTTGGCGACAGTTGAAAACTATAATTTTTTGTCATCTTTCTGAAATAACAATTAAAGTACAACTAAATCCTTTAAAAAAAACAACTTTAATGAACACCATTGTAATTTATTTATTTTATTATATTTTATTTATTTATTTTTGGTTATGCCCACAGTATGCAGGAAGTTCCTGGGCCAGGGATCAGACCCTCACCCCATAGCAGCGACCCAAGCTACCGCAGTGACAACACCAAATCTTTAACCCACTGAGCCACAAAGGAACTCCTCCACTGTATTTTAGTTGTGTGAAAACTATCATGAGTTCATGCAAATTAATTCAAGAACAAAAATTATCTTAGCCTATTTTGATCAGGCACATAACTAAAAAAAAAAAAAAATAGCGTCTCAACATAAAATGACAGAAATAGGAGTTCCCGTTGTGGCTCAGTGGTTAATGAAACTGACTGGCTTCCATGAGGACTCAGGTTCAATCTCTGGCCTTGCTCAGTGGGTTAATGATCCAGCGTTGCCACGAGCTGTGGTGTATGTTGTAGACATGACCCCGCATTGCTGTGGCTGTGGTATAGGCCGCAGCTGTAGCTCCAATTGGACCCCTGGCCTGGGAACCTCCATATGCCACAGGTATGTCCCTAAATAGACCAAAAAAAAAAAAAGACAAATAAAGTAGACCTCACATCATAACACTTACTTCTGGTAGTTGATGGAATTAAGTGCCAAATAAAGCTTCACTAAATGAGTGAATGAATTAATGAAGTGATAGATATGTGAATAAATGAATTACTATAAGTGGAAAAGGTGTTGCAGCTTCTAAAGAATTCACACAGAAATGCGTCCACATTCCTAAAATGTAAAATACTTTGAATAAGCTTAGAAGTTGAGTGGTTCACTGCTGCTCTTGTTAATTTAGCATGAGCTCAGTTGCCATAGACCAGAGTCCAGAGAATGAAGATTTGATAGGCCAGGGATGGGAATTACTTTAAACATCAGAATTTCATATCCAAGTTTAGATTCCTATTCCTTTTGATTATGAATATAGAAAAAAGGATTTGACTTTGAAAGGACTTGCTAAGGAATGATCAGACAAGCAAAAACACAAATTCTAGGAACTGAGCCAGGCTCTGATTTCTTGTCCCTGGAGTGTTTTATTTAAGGAAACCATTGATTTCTGCCACTACTCTGAAGAAACTCATGTGCACAAAGGTGGCCAAAAAATCTGCCTCTAATTCAGTTTTCTAGGACCCTTTCCAAGGGGAGATCAACTGCTTTTGGATTAGCACATGAGCCACTTTGCTGAAAGTAGCCTTTTATGCTTTAAGCTCAATTTTTACTAGAGTGTACGTTGAAAAGAAAAGAAAAAACTCTCTGTGATAGTTTCTATGAATCCTAGAAACTTTAGCTTGCTTCATTTGAATACTTAAGAGAAAGAAAATACTACTATAATCAAATGAAGCTCTTCCAAAGAAACTGTCAACAGCTTACTATTTGCTTGAGGCTTACTTGAGGGCCTTTCCTTATGAGATACTAAAGTACAATTAAAAACATCTAGGCTTATGCCTTATGATCTGAAGAAAACTGCAAAATCACTAGTAATTTTTATTAATGGGTAAACGTACTTTCAAAAGGGGCCAATAGAAAGTCTTTACACTTTGCAGCTTAAAATAATGATGCATCTTAACTCCCCCGCTCCCTGCCCCAGTAAACTAAAACACTTTCTTTTAATGTGTGTGGAGACATTTTCGTCTCAGAACTGGCCTCAGACTCAGACATAAAACATTGGAAACACTGTGACATATGCGTAGCACGCCTGATGTCCTTGCCAAGAGTAATTCTCTATTAGGCAAGAAAGTAAACTGGATGGTGTTTAGTCTTAATAAACGTGGCCAGTGATGCCATAACTCTTAGCGGTTGTGTGGATACATTTCGAATAAGGAGCTTATTATTTTTTAGTAGCATCATGAAAAACGGAATTGAAAATCCAGGGAAGCACTGTGACCTTATGGAAATCATGCTTCCTGTATTAGGAGACATAAGCCCGATGTTCTTGTTTGAAATAGATTTACCCATAATTTTATTGACACACAAAGTTTCTCCTTAGTGGGCCCCAAACACTACCTAGGGCTGCTGCTAGACAGCAAAGACATCACAGTCATGTAGGGTGGCTGTTGGCCATCAACACCCAGAGTCCTTCCTTTCATCAGTGTGGCACTTCTTGTCACATGTAGCCCATTCTTTTTTTTACATCCATTCTGCCATTGCATTTAAAGCGTTTTTGCATTGGATTATTTTTGCATCAGAGCAAGCAGAAATTTATTTAGAAAATTAAGTACGAAGAGAAAGTCATTCATCACTTCTTCAAGTCCTACCAATTTCAGAGGTAATTACTTTAAAATCTCGAGAAGTCTCTCTATATTTCTACCGTGATGCATATGGCTACATTTAGGCATTCACTTCTCAAATTACCACTGATATCCAGTTATGCTGCAGAAGGATATACCTGTCTGTCGTCAGCCCTATCTGTCCAGCTTGCTCCTCCCAAGAAAAAATCATTTTTTTGTAAAGTAACAAGCAAATAGTAAGACGTTATTGTGAATGGCACATACCAACTTTTTCACAGATAAATATTAATTAAAATTATCTTTCCTCTTTTTTTACACCCTTGTCACTTTTTCCCTGATAAGTAATTGCCCTGTTTTTTTTATTCACATAGTTTTCAATATGCCCCTCCTTTTTCTTCTTTGAAGCCTTCGTCAAATCTACCGTATGACGTCTCCTGTTCCATCGAATGATTTCTGTATGTCTCATTTCCTCTGTCTAGTTTAATTCAGCTTTTGCTGAAGCATCTTATATATTAGCTTTTTGGATTCAAAGGATGCAAGGAGAGCCTGGGAACATCTATATATAGCTTTATTCTACTCTCAGACTTAGTTTTGTGCTAATCTTTTATACACAAAATTTGAATGATTTTTCCTCAGAATTTTGAAGGCCTTGCTCCATGTATCTCTAGCTTCCTGTGTTGGTATTGAAAATCCAACAATCTTCAGATATTTATTTCTTTATGTGTGATCTCTTTTAATGTTGCTCTTTTAAGGTCTTCTTTCTATTTTTAGTCATCTGAAATTTAACAAAATTATACTTAGCGTTTTCCTTTGACCTTCGCTGCCGGAAAGCTGCAGGGACCCTCCCCTCTGTGGCAGGGTCCTGAAGTACTGGGTCTCCTGGTCTCAGGTTTCACCTCTTGTTTTTCATTTCTGTCTTTTGTCGTCATTTCTGAGGTAATTTTTGTAAAGTTCAATACTTATATTGATTTTTTAATCAATACCTCTTCCTGATTTTCAATTTCCCAACTATTTTTCCCTTTTCATAACCTACCTTCATTTGGGGAAAGCATTTACAATCTTCTCCTTACCACTAGTCTTCTGAAATCTTATAAAATGGTGTTTTTCTCATGTTGCTGGATGCTCCGTGGACCCTCTGTGGACCCTCCATGGGCTCTTTGTGGACTCTCCGTGGAACCTCTGTGGCAGGACTTCAGTACTGATCTCCTAGTCTCTCCTATTCCTTCGTCTCTATCTTCTGTCTTAACATGCATGGTATTTTCTTTACTTTGTATTTTAACACTTCAAGACCTTTTTCTTATTTTTCATCTAACTGCTCTGATTGTTTCCCCTGGTACTGTTGTTTTTCTATGAAGAAAATAACCTTCTGTTTTCTCCCTAAGGATATTATTTAATTACAGTTTTTGGAAAGTTTCTCCGTTTCTCTCATGTATCAGCCAGGGTCCCAGCAGGAGACGAATGTGTTTAAATTCAAAGAGTTTAATTGAAGAGGGTTTAATGGAGAGACTACTTATAGGTGTTTGGACAGAGATGAGGGAGCCGAAAAGATCCTGCTGATGCCTGGGAGCCAGCACCACACGCAGGCCCAGGAAGGCAGGAGAGGCATCACCAGAGCCAGGGAGAGCTTGGAGCAGAGGCCGAGACCCAGAGCCAGTGACAAATGTGGAAAACGCTTTCAGCTTTTCACCACCGAGTATAATGTCAGCTGCAGGGCTGTCACATATGGCCTTTATTATGTCGATATATGTTTCCTCTCTGCCCATATTCTGAAGGGTTTTTTTTTTAATCATCAATGGATGTAAGTCTTATCAAAAGCTTTTTATGCTTCTGTTGAGATGATCATATGGTTTTTATTCTTCAGTCTGTTGACTTAGTGTATCAACATCCAACCTCTCTGATGAGGGATGAGCAGTGTGGCTGCTGAGGTGGGGAAGGGTAACCTTGAGCTTGCTCCTCCACCCCCACCCAACCCCCTGCCGCTTTTCCCCTGTTTTAGTTTGGTGCAGCCTGTACCCCATCCTTCCTGGAAGCTCTGTGGAGTAGACCAGCTCACTTCTTTGTGCCCCCTCCACAGGAAATTTAAGGTTAAGGGTCAATAGTGCTATTCAATTAGCTGGTAATCCTCCCTCTATTTTCTGGCTCCAAACACTTCTGAACTTTTCCATCCACTGATATATCCTCTCTGTTTTACATCTTTGGAAGGCTATACTTTTGTTTTCTTTGTAATGAAGGAAAAGTGGAATCTTATTAAGGAGATGTGATAGAAAATAATCAGGTAAGGCTGATCTTCCATTTTTAACCTGAATAACTAATAAAAATTTGATTCTGCAATGCTATCCAGTTGAGAGACCAGGACAATGCCAATTCCTATCAGGAGAACATAGAATAGGCTCAACAGTTGAAACATGTAAGATTTGACATGTAAGACAGGAAAGGGTGAAATAAGGTTCTTACTAGACCCTAACTTCTGCCACTTTTGAACATAAGCATCACCATTAACCCCCCAACCGAGCTCCCCAGCGCCTTCTCATCTCTCTCCTTTATTCACCCCATGACACATCTTTACCAGCACTAGCATTCATCCAACACAATTACGTAGACATTGTATTTGATGAGTAAATATTGGCAAACACCTTTCTAGTCCCTTCAGCCTGTCTCCTGAGGTCTCACTCTATGATTTATTCGAGGACAATAACTTTAAATTTGCTACTTAAGTTTCTTCTTTAAAAATTAACTTTATGCTAGTTCTATCATATTGTCAAACGATGATACTTATTGTGGGCTTTTTAGGAAATTTACTGAAATATTCTCGGTGGCAAAATATAAAAGTAGTATAAAATATTCTATGGATATTA
The DNA here is from genome assembly GCF_016906955.1 of Phacochoerus africanus. Lineage (NCBI taxonomy): Eukaryota > Metazoa > Chordata > Mammalia > Artiodactyla > Suidae > Phacochoerus > Phacochoerus africanus. The sequence continues at coordinate 45,824,394 of NC_062545.1, read as the reverse complement.
GAAAATTAAATATACTCTCTATATAGGGAAAATTTCAACATATATCTTTTAGTTGCATTTTATTGATCATATTTCTTTAAATCTCCTGTTTTCTTATTTCTTTTTTCAACTTGTCTCATAATTTAGTACAAATGATGTAGTGAACTCCCAGACTACATTCAGATCCAGCCCCTTGAATTTCTAACAGGTTTTATATTACATATTTATTATTATTTTTATATTTAAATTGCTATGTGATTTTTATACGTATACAAGCTAAATAGTCATTATTATTATTATTATTATTATTATTATTATTAGTCACAGCCACAGCATGTGGAAATTCTTGGGCTAGAGATTGAATCCCAGCCACAGTTGCAACCTACTTCACTGCTGTGACAAGGACAGATATTTAACCCACTGTGCCACAGCAAGAATTCATTAGTAGTCTCATGGTATGTTTTAAATTTTTACTATTTTTAAATGCTAGTCCCTGACATACTTTTTAGTTTTAATTAACCTTATCTAACTTTGCCTACTCACTTTTGAGTCACTGGGTGTCATGTATGGCTTTTACTGATTCACCAAACTTAAAGTATTTGAAAGATATTAGTTTTATTTCAATAGTTTGTGTTCTTTTTGTTACTGTAATTTTATGTTTTGTACATTTAAACATTTTTCATTCCTTTTCTATGGTGGTATATTATACCTTATTGTAATCACTTTCACTGACTTTGAAGATAAACCACCTCATTTTAATTTTATGAATAGTTACATTAAAGTTTCTGTAAAATGTTAAATTGATTATCAAATAGCTGCTATACTTAAAAATAAAACTGACTTTTCAGCCTTTTTTTGGACAAGATTCAGGGTTTAGTATTGTATGCTCCTCCACTAGTTTGTCCATTATTTAAAAATAATATGAGTGGGCGTTCTCATTTTGGTGCAGCAGAAACAAATCCGTTTAGTATCCATGAGGATGAGGGTTTGATCCCTGGCCTTGCTCAGTGGGTTGGGGAACCGGTGTTGCTGTGAGCTCTGGTGTAGGTCGCAGATGCAGCTTGGATCCTTCATTGCTGTGGCTATGGCATAGGCTGGCAGCTGTAGCTCCGATTTGACCCCTAGCCTGAGAACTTCCATATGCCACAGGTGTGGCCCTAAAAAGCAAAATAAATAAATAAATATAAAAATAAATATGATGGACAATCATTTATTAATTTTATGACATAGACATTTTAAAATAAACCATTTTTATTAGGTTTTAACTACATCTGATGCAAGTATTGAGAAATGTTTGCATATCTTGCAAACTTCAAATCTCATCAGTAGTCCTTTTTAGCTATAATTTTCTCTACTTTGAATTTCTACCAGCTGATTTATGTTTTACTCTTAATGAATAGGTTCTCAGTGACAGCTTTGTAGACATACTTCTTCCAGGTAAAGATTTTCATTATAGTTTTTATTTTATTAGCCATATTATATCCTCTTTGTTCAGTTTTCCTAGCTGCAAAGTGTTTCCTTTCATTAGCTACTTGGTCAAGTTTTAAAAATGGAATGAGTTCTGTTGAGAATATTTTTACAATTATTTTCTTCCATTTTTTAATAAATTCATTTTTTTTTCATCTTCAAGTTCCCAGTTTATCTCTCCAACTTAAAAAGGAACTGGAACTTGTATTTTGTAAAGGTACCATAAATATTTTCATTTTTTCCATCCTCTCCTTGCAAATGAAGAGTTATGCTTGCCCAGTTTGAATTTGTAATTGAAGGTTCAGTCTGTTTTGGCAGAGAAGGGGGATGAGAGTGATGTGGAAGTAACACAGAACATGCTCTTGCTTTAAGTTGTAGCTGCTTTCATGGGGGTAGTTGAGTGAGAGGACTCCAAAATCAGACCAAAGGAGACAATTAAATAACAAGAAGCACAAACAGCAAAAATGGCAGTCCTGCATAACAGAATGGGAGCCGCTGTCCTTGGTACTTGTCCTTGGTACCAATCAAAAGTTTATTTTCTGTGCTAGAGACCTGTGTTGACTCAATGAGAAAAGGGTTTGCAGTGGGACAAGGTATGTAATGGATGTGCCTGCTGGCACCAAGAACATCCTCAACATCCTGCAAAGCCAGATTCTCAGTTTGGCTTGTGTTTCAAGAGACAAAGCTAGCAAATGCTCCTCTAAGACTTGTGCTGAATCTTCACAGGTGAAAAACAATTTCTACCAAATAGCTTTGGTTGAAAAGCTGTCTAACACTTAGAGATCAGGAGAGTGAGAAGGAACTGAAATGGAGAGAGATAGTGAACTGCTAGTGAGGTAGACACCAAAACAAGAGGAAAATATGTCCTGAAAAAGTGAAGAGCCAGAAGGAAGGATGCCATCTAACATGTGTTCTGCAGCTGTTAAGTAAGATGGGAAATTAAAAATGGCTGTTGCATTGTCAATGTAGAGGGAAAAAAATATAAGTTTGACAAAAGAAATTTCATAAAAGGTTGATGGGGTTGGTAAAGACAAATAGAAAACAATAAGAAACAGTTAATATAAAAGAATATGAAAAAGAAAATATATGTATAACTGAATCATTTTGTGTGCAGCAAAAATTAACACAGCATTGTAAATCAATGAGATTTCAATAAAATAAATTTTTAAAAAGATATGGTTAAAATAAACAATTTTTAGGGAATTTTGCTGTAAAGTGAATGCTCAAACTGAAGAAAAAATGTACAAAGTGGGAAGAATGAGGAAGGAAGTTTTTTTTTTTTTCTTTCATTGAAGACTAAAAATATTAAAGCATGATGTATGGAGCTGGAATACTATACCATAGAGAAAACACTGAAGTGGGGAAAAGACCATTAGTAGCAAGTACAATACACTTGAAAATTGCAACCCTGCTTCTTGAGGTGCCACTGGGAACCACTAGGTCTCATTATTTTGCTGACACTACTTCCATAGAACTTGGAGGGGGGCATTTAGTGATTTGACCCCCAATATTAAATTTGAATTCTTCTACTTTATTAAAATTTGCACTCATTTAATTATTGTTTGGCAGACATTAACTACTAATTCCATTGTCAAGCTACTTTTTTCTCCTACATGTACAATCCAGTGGTCTTTAAAATAGAAATCTGAAGGGGAAGGAATGTGAGATAAGTATTTATGCTCTCATATTACCTTAATTTCCTCAAAATTAAACTT